>NC_090924.1:844636397-845248647 GCF_040938575.1 Ambystoma mexicanum | reverse complement strand
GGTGTCAGCAGGCCTACAGGGGGTGAATGTCCTTTTTCTGTGTTCTTTTTTCTGGCCCTTGCCTGGACCTGGCTCTGGTCCTGGACCCTGTAAGGTGACTGTGCATTCATTCCTTGGTGCTGCATTCGTGATGAGCTCTGTTGTGGGGATGCCCTGCCCACCTTTCAACCCTCAATGAGAGACCAGTAAGGAATGTAACTTTTTGTGTTGATCGCCCGAGTGCCTTGTTCCTACCCAGGGGTAATTATGAGGCAAGGTTTGGGGTTGTTTTGTTTGCAGCTCTGACCCTGTTGATGCAGCCATCATATTGATTTCACTTGTCCACGAATTTGTGGAGGTGCTCTTACCTGTCCTGGTATTCGGACCTGGGCTTGGACCAGGCCTTGGACCGGGAGCAGGTCCCAAATGGAAACTACTGACACTGAAAAGGAAAAAGCAACCTCTAAACTCATCTATTTTGGCTCTCCCAGATGCTGCAGCTACAGGGAATCATTGTCTATCTCATTCTACTAGCATTTCTGGTGAAGCCCACCTGTTGATTAGTGAGATCAAGCAGTCTCTGGGCGCACCTAAAGCACGCAATAGTTTGGCAACCAGGGGGGAAGAGGATGGAAGAGGGGGAAGAAGGGAAGAGGAGGATACTATGAAGGCCATCGAAGTATCTGATACCCCAATATGTCCCATTGTTGTTGGGGTGGCACCTAAATGTTGCTAGTGCCTGGGCGGGTGAGGTGGTGACATGTTGATAGCCGGCCTACTGCACAAGTCCACCGGCCCCAACAATTGTCCTCAGTAAGGCCCCCCAGTGTCCTCGGTCTAGCTGTTCCACCTCCTGTTTTAAAGCTCATTCCTATTATTACAGGCTCCTGGCAAAGTGACATTTCTGAAATCACCCCTCCTAAGATAATCCGAAGGGGTGTCCAATGTACCTTGCCACTGCCTTGGGGAGCTTGGCATATGATCCAGGGTTAACAGCTTCTATGTTGCGTGGTACTTCCTCCTTAGTAATTAACCCTAAGGTTATGCGGTATCCCTCCAAAATATCCCCACCAAAAATATTGCCGTACATATGGCTGTTTGTCTCGCCATATGTGATATTTTTGGGGGGATAATTTGTGGGAACGGGGGTTTGCGGGGGTGTCCCCTGCACATTTTAAAATAATGTGGGGGCTGCCGGGGTGTCCCCCGCAAGGTCCATGGGTCAATATCACGCAAAAATATGGCGATATTTTTGTATTGCAATGTTTTTGCTGGGATATTGACACATGGAATCAGATATGCTTACCATCGCCCATGAACAGAGGGGGGAGTGAAAGATTAAAAGAATATCGAGGCCTAATACCACATAATACAATAGCAAGCAGACACCTTGAGATGAAAGTGTGCTGGACAGTTTTCTCACAATCCCGGACACATCATCCAGCCCCTCTTCATGTAACACATTTACCATGGGTACATAGCCTTTCCATAAAACTAATACATGTTAAAACATCCTTGAGTAGCTGGTTGTTTTCTGTTGGACACTTAATATGTTTTTCAAACATTGGAAACAAAGGTAACTCCTTATTTCATGTACTTATACTTGTCTACCATTTGTTCTTAAGTTTAAAGTCAGCTTAGTTTCAAGGAGTGAAAACAAAGATTTCTGCAAAAGCACATGTTCAGCTATTCATTATTCTGTTTCGCTATTTGAACGGGGAAGACACTGTTGGTACAGATGGCATCTAAATTACTGATTAGCACGGCTCCTGTTTAGCTCCAAGGTTTCCTTACTCAGGACAAACAATCCACCTTAGCAGCTTCAGCATGCTTATCTACATTGACACAGTAAAAAGTTCATTTTGCTCTGCTGGAGCTGAAAACACAAATTCTGACATGGGACAGAACACAGGAGTTAATCAAAATGGCAGATAACTTAAAATGGCTGCGTAGTCAGCCTATTTCAGGTTCATTCAAATGCAATTAATAGTGCGATGCGAATGTGCTTAGACCAACGTTCACTATCATACGGTATTCATGCAAAATATACTTTTACAAACACTCCTTTTGGCCTAAGCCAACAGCATTACTCAAACATTAGCATCATCCGTAAAAAACTATGCATCATCTTCAGAACATCCTGAATCGCTACTTTCAAAAACATTCATCACCATTAACTCCTTTATAGCGATGTCCTGCATTACCAAGGCATTAGTAATCTTTCCAGGCATATTTGTCTTAGGTTCTAGTTTACCAACCGCTTATGCACAACTTCCCCCTATCATAGAAAAAATGACAGGAAGACACTGTATGCAACAGCAGCAAAACAGTACAATGCCAAGGATCACCATTAGAACTGCAAACATTTTCCAGCCCCCGGATCATAACAAGTCCCAGAACCATGTGCCAGTATCCCAGTTTCCCTCTGGAGCATGTACTTCAGTACGTAAGGTGTGCAATTTCTTAATTGCCTTAAATATGGTTGGGGAGGAATCAGGTACAAAAACACAAAACGCAGATCCCACCAGTTTGCAGACCCCACCACGCTCAGCAAGAATGATGTCTAGCACCATCCTATTTTGAAGAGCCACTAATCTAGAGCCTTTTGCTCTAGTGTCATGTTGTATAGGATGTCAGTGGTTTCATTGATGGTTTTCTCTAAAACGCTTGCCAACTTTCTAATATCTTGGGAGTTTATTATCTGTGCCCAAAATGGCACAAAGGATTTAGCAACATCACCCAGAATCTGTGAGCGAGTGTCACCATCCTCATCCCGCCTGGGATGAGTTACAAAAACTTCAGCAGTGGTGGCAACATATATACCTGGTAATAGTATACCTAAATAACAAGTGCCCTCCCAATCTCTTGGCAACCAAGGATATGCCTCATTACCACAAACAAAGTAAACGGGATCTCCTACATACAGAGGTCTATCTTCACTAGTTAGCACAGAAACGTTTGTGCATCCCTCAAATGTACCCATTGGTTGGGACTATGGTTAACAGTATAGGAAGGAGGCATGACATCCCTATTACCTATGGGAGCCATTTTAAAGGTAATCATTGATTGGAAAGGTCTGGAGAGTCTATCAGAAGGCCTAATAGAAGCAACATTTAGCTTGCTCCTATTCGCAAACAGAGAACATCCTAAAGGTGCTAAAACTCGTTTTTCAAACTCATTGAGATTAGTCCCATCAAAATTCCCTGTGACACTATTGTTTCATCGACCAAAGTATAATGCCCTAAGTGAAGCGTAACAAGCAGTACTAAGAGGGAGTGGATGTATATACCAACCCAATCCCTTTTCCCCATGTTGTGGCAGATGTGAACATATCCAACAATTGGTCTTATTCAGAATGGCATTGTTGCGTTCATGATCATCAAGAGGGTGTTGTTATGATAACCTCCACTATTTTGGAGGTCTTGAGGACGGAGGGTGTGTGAATACACATATGGTGGAGGCACAGTGGAGACACTTGCAGTTGGTAATAAAACATCAAGCGGATGTGTACTCTCCAGATACCAAACCCCGAATATCAATGCAATTATAATACAAGCTGTTATTGTGATTAGTATCCATTTGGTCCTCGGGGACCATGAGCCTTGATGGGCGGACTCATTATCAGCAAAAAAATCAGTATCCTTATTAGTACTAATGGCCTCTAAAATAGGCATAGTTTCTCAGCGTCCGTCAAGAAGCCTCACTGTTTTTTTTTAGTTCATCTGTGGGTGGCACTTGACCATGTGGCCTATCTTGATAGAAGGTAACTTTGCTGGTCCCCAGTGGTTTCTTATGGGTTTCTTGTGGGCACAGAATCCTAGCTGTACTTTCCTATTCTATTTACATTAATGTAATGTCAGCAAACTCTAAATCTAAATCCTGTTCCGTGGTCGCAGATCTTACCTTACAACTCCAGGTACTGAATGATCAGTGAATAAAGTGTTGTCATTTCCTGAAGAAGTTGAAACAAGCTCGATCGACGGTGAAGGAGAAAATGAAGAAGCAGAAATCTCCCCAGACCCCACAGGTTTAGGAAGGACTTTTGTGACACCCTCAGTGTCGATCAAAATAGGCTTGTTGTGAGCATCGGGATCAATTCCCTTCTCCCCCCCTTTGTCATAGGGCAGAGGAACAGGAATCCTCTTCACATGTTTCGCGTGGATCCAGTATTTCTTTTTGGTCACTCGTACTGCAGTTTGCATAGCCAAAAGGATCTGATGTGGTCCTTTCCAACGAGGTGTAAGACAGGTGCCCCTCTTGAAATTCTTCACCAGGACCCACTGACCAGCTCAGAGTTGATGACCTGGACACTCATATTTTACAGGGAGGGCTTCTCGTACCTATTGGTGAATCAAACGCAAGTTTTGAGTCAACTGATTACAATAGTCAGACAAAAGCAGATATTCGATATCTTTCAACTGCTTGGGTCTCAGAGCATTCCATACATTGGCTGGTCTTTCCATGAAAATCTCATAGGGGAGAGCCCTGTCTTTGATTGTGCGGTCGTATGCATTGATAGTAACACTATTGGCAAAGTGTCAGGTCATTTCAAATTGCTGTGTGCACACACCTTGGCGATGTTATTCTTTAGAATACCGTTATGGCGTTCCACAAGGCCGGCCCTCTGAGTATGTCTGGCCGAGTGGAACCGTTTATCAATCTGTAATCCCACACATACTTGCAGGATGACAGCAGCAATAAAATGTGGACCATTATCGGACCAAATGACTCTCGGCAAGCCAAACCTAGGAAAATATTCCTTAAGCATGGTCTTTGCCATTGACATTGCTGTTATATCTTTCAGTGGGAAAGCCTCAACCCATTTGCTAAAGGCACAGATCACAACTAGGACATATTTATAGTTCTGACAACATTCCATCTCAATGAAATCAAAATTGATCACCTCAAAAGGCATGGAGTGGGGACCAAAACTGCCCTTTGGCGTCAGTGTTCCCTTCCCAATGTTATGTTGCACACATATCATGCAACTCTGGACCAAACGTTCAGCAGTTTTCTAGATATTAGTGTTATACCAGACGGGATCTAACTGTTGGCAAATCTTTTTGGCACATATGTGTGTTGGGCCATGAGCCATAGTGACCATACCAGTGACATAGGCATTGGGTAGCATCCATCTTTGCTTCTCATTATCCACCCAACAACCCTCATCATCTAGACCCGCTGGACCCTCAACCCACTGTTTAATTTCTTCTGGGGCAGCTTCAGCCTGAATTCCTTTTATACAGCTAATCCCTTCGTCCATCATACAAGTGTCAGTAACCCATCATGTTGGATCGAGAACGTACATCTTTGAGTGCAAATCAATAACAATCTGTTTGGCTATTCTGTCAGCAAAAGCGTTCCCTTTTCCTACATTGTCCATCACTTTCTAGTGTGCGGCACACTTAATTATTGCTAGTTGCGTAGGTAGCGCAAGTGCTGACAGCAACCGGACTATCAGAGCGCCATGTTGAATTTTTTGTTCCATGTGAGGTCAAGAATCCTCTCTCAGCCCATAGCCGACCAAAATTATGAACCAACCCAAATGTGTACTGACTATATGTGTATATATTTACAGTAAGCCCTTCAGAAATTTTCACAAGCTCTGGTTAGAGAAATAATCTCTGCAGCCTGCGCAGAATTATGTGGAATTCGTTTAGTCTCCACAATAGTGCTTAATGTGGTGATTGCATAAGCAGAGGTGGATGTACTATCCGGAAGTGTAATACAGGCGCCATCACAGAATAGCTCCCCTTGCGGATTCTTTAAGGGTGTATCAATGAAATCAATTCAGCCCTTTGTTCCTTGTTCTGTAATAAAGAGACAATCATGTGACATTTCATCACTGCAATCTTTCTCTTGTGGAGAAGGCAATAGTTAAGCCGGATTCAATGAACAACATCTCTTAATTTGGATTTGCGGAGCAAATAGAATCAGCTCGTATCTTGTTAATCAAGCTGATGTGAAATGTTGCATCTGCGTTCTGTTTAATAGAACGTCTACGGAGTGGGGTACCATCACGGTTAAAGAATGACCTAAAACCATACCCTCACTTTGTTTCATGGATGCAGCAGCAGCAGCTCTCAAGCATCCTGGCAAAGAGCATGCAACAAGGTCTAACATGGAGGAAAAATAGCCGCACAACCTATTCTTGCCCCCATGTTCCTGTGTGAAAACAGCCAAAGCACATCCATCACGTTCATTCACATACAGAACAAAGCCTGTCTCGTAATTTGGTGTGCCCAAAACTGGTGCTGAACACAGCACAGCCTTAAGCAGATCAAAAGCATTCTGGCAATCCATGTTCCATGATAAAGGCAAAGAAATGTCCTTCTTTGTCAGTGCCAACATAGGTTTTATCAACAAAGAAAAATTCAGGATCCACTGTTTACAATATGAGGCCATGCCTATTAAAGCTCTGACCTCTTTCTGTGTATTTGGAACAGACATATCAGAGATGCTTTGTATCCGTTCATGTGTCAGTCTTCTTCCCTCCTTCAACAGGAGATAGCCCAAATAGGCGACCTCCTATCGACAATTGAAACTTCTTCAACAAAGTCTTATGCCTATGCTCTGCTAAATGGTTAAGCAGCAACACGGTGCCTTCTTTTCAAGCAGCTTCAGAATCAGTAGCTAGAAGTAGTTCATCAACATATTGCAACAACGTGCAAGTTGAAAGTAACTGAAGTGTAACAAGCTGTCTTTCAACGCTCTACTATAGATGCATGGACTCTCAGTGTACCCTTGCGGCACACAAGTGAATGTGAATGAGCGTCCCCCTAGGGTGAACACGAACAAATATCTGCTATCAACATGCACAGGGATACTAAAGAAAGCATTTTTCAAATCCACACTAAAATGTGTAGCTGTGGCTGGAATCAAAGTTAGAATTGTGGTAACATCAGGGACAATCAGAAACTGTGGAGCAACAACCTTATTCATTGTGCACAAATCAATAATAAAACGAAAATTAATCGCATTATCCCCTTTCTTGTAAACTAGTAAAATCGGACTATTAAACACACTCACTGCAATTTCCTCAATTACACCTCGGTATACGAAATCAGAAATAATGCTCTTCAAAGCCTGTTCACCTTCAACCAAAATCTTATACTGCGGAATATGCAGCAATTTAGCACCTGGTTTCAACACAATTTTAATGGGTTCAATTTGTAAAATTCCAACGTCATTATCATTAACTGCCCATAAACATGTCGGAACCTTATTCAATTCAATTGGTAAAGGCATAAAAAAAATTGTGGAACTGAGGTTTGTTGGGTCGACATCGTTAAGTACACTCCATCTGCAGAACAGTAAATCACAGCATTCAATTCCTTTAATAAATTCAATCCCAACTAATTTTCGCCACAATTTGTCGTTAATAGAAATGGACAAGAATCATTGAATGGTCCAGTGAAATTGGTACTGGGAGAGAGACTGGATTTACCACTGGCGTACCAGAGAATCCTACAGAAATGTTATTCTGTCCTGACAGTGGAATATCTGGAACCTGTGAATGATCAATAGAACACTTCTGTGCTCCTGTATCTATCACAAAGAGATGCTCCCTATTCCCCACCTTCATTTCAATGTAGGGCCTTTTCTGATCGACGGGAATAGGTATCGGTTCCAGACCCGGCTTCGGGCTGTCCTAATGGAACAGTATCTCGTCAGATCCAAAATCCTCAGAAAAATAGACATTCGAAGGATTATCAAAAATATTCCCACTAGTAACACTCTGTTGCTGATTATCTTGTGATGATGTCTGTTGAATCTGTGCAAAATGACTTCTACCAGGACCCCCTATCCTAGGACAGCCTCTGGATTATCTACCAATGGCACCATATGTGCTATTCGATCTCTGCTGCAGGATCGGGCATTGTTCTTGCCTATGACCCTCCTGTCTACAATACGCACATTGGTTCATATGTACGGGACCCAGTTGTGCGCCACCCTGTGGTGTAAATGGACCTCTAAACTTTGTATTCCCACCTCTGGCTCCTCTGGCTATTTGCTGCAAAAACAGTTTTCAGATCTCCCTTCTTCTTTTCCACCTTCTCCTTCTCTGTATTAACCCTATTTTCATAGTACTGAGCCATGTGTAACACTTCAGATTGTGATTTCGCTTGCCATGCACTCTCAGAAGTCATGATCTGTGATTGGATTTCAGGCAATAATCCACACACAAACTTATCAACGAACAGCCTCTTTCCTTGCACTGTACTTAAGTCTTGACCACTAAAATACGAAAATACTTACTCAAATCTGTTAAAATACTAAGTTGCACCCTCTGACTTCAATTGCATGCAAACCGTAAGCTTATCCCATATAATTTTATTTTCAGGAACCAGAGTTTTCAATTTAGTCCCTATTCTATCTGGCAACATCAGTATCACCTGTGGCCGTTTCTCACCGGCATTCCTTTCCCCGTCTATTCGTACTAAGGCATCCCATGTATCACCCACCCCTGCCTGATCGTCTACAGTTCTAATCTGCTTCCACAAATCAGAAGGAAAGATCACGGGAAACAACAAATCTATATCACCCAGCGTGAAAACTGACGAATGCAAAACAGATTCAATTTCTTTATAAAATCCTGTTGGATTCTTCCTAATATCTGGAATGGATTGCCTAATGGTATCCACTTCCTGTCTAGAAAATGTAACATGGCCAAACTGTGAGAAATAATGCGCTTCAATAGTAGTGGCAGGTGTTCCTGCTGCAGTATTAGCTGGAATCTTTTGGAACAAATGTCGGAGCAACAAAGCTAAATCAAGTGACAAAGTAGTCAAAGCAGTATCGGGCGGAAATGATCTTTTAGAAATAACCATCAAATCTGTGGGACAACATTCCTTTCTCTTCATCAATTCATCTTGTAGATACTCTACCATCACCTGTAACACTTTCCTTTGCATTGCCGGAGCATACTGACTAAACGTGTCATGCACTTCAATGGGAGGAATTCAAGCAACCGAAATCCATGTAAGAGTGTTTCTTGTGCAAATGCGCATTTCTTCACTCATTGGTTTCAATGGAGGAAGAAACTGCTTCTGCACATTTGAAGCTTGCCGTTCATTGCCATCCATTTCATCTTCCTGTAATCGATCTAGCTCCCTTTTAAACTCAAGTTTAGCTCGACCAATGACAGAAATAAAAAACTACGTGCCAGACTCAACAAACTACATGAGTTGCCTAGAAGACTTCTCCTTGCTACAAAACGTGAAACTAAATGCCAATATAATAAGGAATGCAATATTCCCAATTTTGTTCCTACCCCTCCAGCTGCAACGAATTCTCAAACCCCTAAAGCTAAGACTAAGTCTAGTGCTATAAGCACACCAAATCGTGCACATTTCAAAATGGAAACGGTGGCTCATTCTTACAAAGGAGCGCTCCTTAATGTAAGATCACTAGTTGCCCACGCCCTTGACATAGCTGACCTAATTACTGAAGCTAACTTGGACTTCATGGCCATAACCGAGACCTGTCTACATAAGGCGGCAGGACCGTCACTTATGCTAGCCATTCCTGATGGTTATACTATATCTAGGCAAGACAGAGAGGGCACCCGTGGAGGCGGAATTGCTATTATATCCAAAACAAATTTATCACTAAGGCTAGCCCCCACCCACACCTTACAATCCTGTGAAGCCCTCACGGCTAAACTCCCCATAAACAACACCCAATCACTAACTATTCATCTAATTTACAGACCACCAGTTCCGCTTGGGACCTTTGAGGAGGATCTCCACAACCCACTATCCAATAATGTCAAAACTACCTCACAACTGTTGGTACTAGGGGACTTTAACCTAGGATTTAACGACCAAGCGGATGTGCACACTTTAACCATTACCGACACTCTAAACTCATTAGGATTATCCCAGAACGTTAACAATTCCACCCAACCTAAGGGGTAGAATATTAGACTGGATCGCCGATTCTAACTGTACAGCCGCCATCTCTTCCATCATGCCATTACCCTGGACAGAACACTCACTGGTGTCCTTCAATCTCCTAACCACCCAAACACCGACCACAGCTCTACCCACGGCACCATCATGCCTAACTAGAAACATGAAGACGATGACAGTGGATAATATCATCCCTGCTATCCTCCCAACATTAACTGCTCTGCCCGATGACCTAGACCCTAGTGTACTAGCTCTCCAATACAATAAAATCATGCTTGACACTATGGACAAAATTGCCCCACTCAAACTGTGAACAGGTAAAACCAAGGCCCACTTAAATAAATGGTGCATGCCTGAATTTAAGGCACTACGCCTATCAAAGAGAAAATGTGAATCTGCCTGGAAACTTTGCCCAACTGATGAAAACAAGGCGAGCCTAACCTCTATCTCTAGCCACTATAAAAATGAAGTTTGCCTGGCAAAGCGGAACTCATATAATGACCGCATTGGCAATTCTAATTTAAGTATGAGGGAACTTTTTTCCATATTGAAAGAACTTGAGTCACCTATTGCCACACCAGATACTTGCACCATGGATCAAACTTGGTGTACAGATATCCAACACGCACTAGCTAACAAAATAAACACCCTCCCAAATAAAATACAACTAAAAAAATACTCTCTAAACCTTCCTAATCTGCCCAAGCCATCATCTAATGCTACTCCCAACAACAAGACTAACAAATTCTCCTTTACCAAAACAACTACTATAGAGGTAGAGAAAATCATCCTCTCCCTTAAACTCTCCAATTGTAAAGGTGATACCTACCCTGCACAGAGATCTATCACCTTTCATCTCCAAACTCATTAATGCCTCTTTCTCCACAGGCAACATCCCTGCCAACTTAAAACAAACTTGGGTGCTCCTGCTTCTCAAGAAGCAGACCCTTGACCCTCTCATCCCTACTAATTACCACCCGATTACCACGGTACCATTCTTACTGAAGATATTGGACCAAGTGGCCTACACACAGATTCAAAAACACCTCGAACTACATAAATTACTAGGAGCTAGACAATCTGGCCTCCGTCCACTACATGGTACCGAAACAGCCCTCATTAATTTAATGACCCAAATAGATGAACTGAGAGATCAAGGAAAGACTGCACTCCTCCTCTTACTTGATCTCTCAGCTGCTTTCGACCTTGTGGACCACAAGGTCCTCTGTAGACATCTGGACACTGCTGCCCATTTCTCCACCCAGGCCATTAGATGGATAGAATCCTTTCTGAGCGAGAGAACTATGAGAGTGTTCTCCCCCTCGGCAGCAGCTGACCCAATACCTATCACATGCGGAGTATCCCAGGGCTCCTGTGTCTCGCCTACATTATACAACATCTTCACCAAACCCCTGTTCGATGATTTGGACCATCTAGGTATCACCTACACTAACTACGCAGATGATACGAAGATTCTCCTCCCGCTTTACGGGGATCATAGTAAGGACAGGGAGTTGGTGAATAGAGTGTATCTCATCATTCAGGCATGGATGGCATCTCATGGTCTTTACCTGAATGATGATAAGACGGAGTTGATCATCTTGGGCACGCAGGCCAATATCAACAAACTAGGCCCAGTCTACTCTGCGTTCAGTATAGACGGCAATACTATCAAGGTCTCTAGGGAAGTAAAAACGCTTGGTTTTTACCTTGATTTTACCACGTCATTTACTAAACAGGTCAATTCCTTAGCGTCAACCACAGCCTACACCTGTACATTAATAAGAGCAGGTAAGCCCTTCCTATCCAATGACAGCTGTATGATCCTGGCGAGAGCCTTAATACTCTACCGACTCGACTACTGTAATGCCCTTTACAGCAGTGCCAACAAAGCCATTACCCAAAGACTACAAACCTTACAAAATAATGCCCTAAGAGCTGTACTTGGCATAATTAAAAGAGAGCATATCTCCTCTATTAGACGCCAACACAAATGGCTCTCTACTGATAACAAACTCCATCTGAAAATGATCTCCTTAACCCACAAAGCCCTTAACAATGCTGCTCCTCGTTACCTGACGGACAAAATCAAGAGAAAAATATCTACCAGACCGACAAGAACTGCCAACTCTAATTGCCTGGTAGTACCAAGATTCAAACTTGCCAAAATTGACGTCATTAGCTTCCCAGTGATAGCTGCTAAACTTTGGAATGCTCTGCCACACAACCTGAGAGCAGACCAACCCTTCTCACACTTCAGAAGGAATTTCATCAAACACATCAACTCTAATAACTTGTAGATACCCATGTAGCTCTAGCCTAACTGGTTAGTATTGATGAATTATTAGAAAAACATACATTTATGTATATAATTCTAACATTGCCTGTAAAATTTATTGTACATTGTATATTATCCCTTTGTAATTATCTACACCTGTATATATGTAAACTGTACATTTTTGCAACATTGTCATTACTAGATTCCTTTAACATTGTAAGCTTTGCATATTCTTTCTGTTGCACCCGGTTACCTCTGGGTCTGGCGCGCATTATACATTAATAAACAAACAAACAAACAAACAAACTCCAATACCTTCTCTACATGCTCATATACTTTCTCTACATTCATGTCCGTAAAATCACTCCATATATCAACTAAATACGTTCCCTTCTGTTCTATCAAAATATTCTGTTCAGGAATACCCCCTTGGTCAGAAATCGCAACTAAAACAGCTGATTGATCACCCTCTTCTATGTACTTTTTAGCCCACGTATACAATTCTCTCTTTCTGCCTTTAGATACTATGCCACAAGTACTATACTTGGATCAGCACCCGCCACTTCAACCACTACAGGTGGAGCAGAACCACTTCACAAAGAGTCAATAGATAGTGGAGGCAATACCTCTGGCGGTGCAGACGGAGCTATGGGGATGGCAACTGTCGGCAAGGGTGGAGGTGCAGGAGGGGGAACAACAACGGAAGAGGAACAATTGAAAGAGGAGGAACAACAACGGGAGAAGGTGCATAAGGAGGTTGTGCAGTTGAAACAGTTCTACGTTCATTCAATAATTTATTAAGTAACTCATCTGATGTATGAAAATCCTGAGAGGGATATATCTTTTGCACATCCAGTTGAAAAACCCTTTCAATATTTCTAATGGATTCTGACTGTACATGCTGATCATGCAACAATGCTTTCTCAGCATTCGTCATGTGTCTACGTGCATGCTTTTCTCTACTTTTGAGTTGCTGCATAGCTTCCTTCCTCCAATCTCTAACTGCATCAAATGCTGCAGGCCTAGCCCTTTTTCTCAACAATACAGATTCTAAATTATCTAGGTGGGCAATTTCAAAACTACCATAGACTGGCCACTGAAGTTCGGAAACATGTCTGGTCTGTCTGTGCCAAATTTAATTAAATACTATATACTATAGTTCCTAAGCCATACTTACAATACATTAAATAAGCCAGAGACCCATCGGGTGGCGCTGGTTGGCCTTGTTTCAAAGATTGTCTTCCTCTGCGGAACAATACCCTGAAACAGGATGACAATTTCCCAGGCATATCAAATCACTGTCTTTACCTGGCGTTGTTTGTATTTGCACAAAGAAAACTGCAACCAATATGAGGACTTTTAAGAATCGGGGCACGACTCACCTGATTTCAAATTTCAAAGGGGTCCGATCGGATTACAAATCGTCGTGGCTGGCATTTTTGCAAAACAGACCTCGATACGGGGATCCTTGTCGTGAGATCCTACTAAACGCTGCTCACCGTCCAGGGATCGGGCTTTAATGTATTGTAAGTATGGCTTAGGAACTATAGTATATAGTATTTAATTAAATTTGGCACAGACAGACCAGACATGTTTCCGAACTTCAGTGGCCAGTCTATGGTAGTTTTGAAATTGCCCACCTAGATAATTTAGAATCTGTATTGTTGAGAAAAAGGGCTAGGCCTGCAGCATTTGATGCAGTTAGAGATTGGAGGAAGGAAGCTATGCAGAGGAATGGCGTCTCACTTTGCAGGGGCCCCTGTCACTCTCCGAATCCGGTCCGGCAGCCTCGTTTTCATCTAGCGATATGACATCAATCCTGAGGGTCCCTATTCAGGTGCCATCTGAAAGATTAAAAGAATATCGAGGCTTAATACCACATAATAGAAATACGCCTGTCATGAGTACTAAGGTACAAGTACACTTTATTTTAATAGAACAGCTATCTGGCTCTCAAGACTCTGCATTGTGTGCAAGCAGACACCGTGAGATGAGAAAGTGCTGGACATTTTAAAAACATGAGTATTTATACAGTAATCTCACAATCCCGGAAACATCGTCCAGCCCCTCTTCATGTAACACATTTACCTAGGGTACATAGCCTTTCCACAAAACTAATACATGTTAAAACATCCTTGAATATCTGGTTGTTTTCTGTTAAACACTTCATACATTTTTCAAACATTGGACACAAAGGTAACAGTCCTTATTTCATTTACTTATATTTGTCTACCATTTGTTCTTAAGTTTAAAGTCAGCTTAGTTACAAGGAGTGAAAACAAAGATTTCTGCAAAAGCACGTGTTCAGCTATTCATTATTCTGTTTTGCTATTTGAACGGGGAAGACACTGTTGGTACAGATGGCATCTAAATTATTGATTAGCATGGCTCTTGTTTAGCTCCATGGTTTCCTTAGTGCAGGACAAACAATCCACCTTAGCAGCTCCAGCATGCTTATCTACGTTGACAAAGTACAAAGTTCAATTTGCTCTGCTGGAGACGAAAACACAAATTCTAACATGTGACAGAAAACAGGAGTTAATCAAATTGGCGGATAACTTAAAATTGCAGCATAGTCAGCCTATTTCAGGTTCATTCAAATGTGATTTACAGTGCAATGCGAATGTGCTTAGGCCAACGTTCACTATCAGACGGTATTCATGCAAAAAATACTTTTACAGGCGGGAGGACCTGGATCAAACGAGTGTTGTTGCAACTGCAGTATTGTTTTGGGAGAACTTATGCTAATAAAGAACTAGCTCTTGGCCCTATCAGAAGTAGTCAGAAAGGAAGCTGATATAGGGGGATCCTCAATTTCTCAGGTGGGAGAGAAATGGCGCATGATCATCCCAAAGTACTCGAGATCCTCTGCACCTCCTAATGAAGAAGTTTTTCCAAACTCCCCCAAGACAAGGCAGGGAAAAACTAGGATTGGTGATGGGAATAGAGCAAGGCCAAAAAATGTGTGAGCTCAAAGGGACAAAGGTTAATTCAGCAATCTACTATTATCTGGCCCTGCCTCATCGGGCCCCTGCATTGTTCTGTACTGCCCAAAGTGTTGACCCAGGATCCGCTAATCCCTACAGTTAATTCTAAGAGACTTCCTGCAAATAGGTCATTTTTTTTTACATGGATTCCCCAAGCCGTCCTCAACGCGGCCTGAACCAACATAAGCACTTTTAAACAAAAGCTTTCATTGGCTAAGAACTGTAAGGGGGTGCCTCTTTGTAACAAGGGACCAAATCTTGCATTAGGATCTCTAAAATGGGGGAGGATGCTTCTGACTCTGTTGAGTGAACATTTTGAGACTTCGGAGTAGCCAGGGATATTTTGAGAACAAATAGGACATGCAACCCCATTGTAAAAAGCACAATTGAATTGAGCGCATGTTTTGGGACTCTCTGTCATGGGGGTTCTTATTGTCTGGTGCAAATGTCACCGCCTGGGGGTTAAGGTGGGTATGATTTCCTCTTGTTCTTGGTCACCGACATTTGCAGAAGTTCTATTCAGATCAAATAGTCAATGCAAGGTTTTAGAATGCCACAGTCTAGTGCCATATATTTAGCAATTGAGAACAAGCAGAATGGTCATGTGATGTATATATTGTTGTTGTTGTGCAAACTCTATGGCTTCACGCCGAAAATAAAGTTATGGTATGGTATGATTATCGAATCTCCCAACCTGATAGAGAAATTAAGAACCATATCTATCACGTAAATATCCTCAAGGAGTGGAGAGAGGACCCTGTTGAGAACACAGTGGTATTAACCAAAGAATTAGATACAAATACCTTGATTCCTTTCCACCTTCCCCAGAATCGGAGAGATGATCTACTACAGTTGTTAGAACCATTTCTCGATGTCTTTAGATTTGAGCCAGGAAGAGTGAAGTTTTTTTTATTACATCCATACTCCCCAGGGAAGGCGGTCCATTTAAAATCTTATCGGATCCCAAAAGCAAGGAAATGAATAGTCATAGATGAATCTGTTATAACAGATATCAGGACTCCTCTAGGCACTAGCATTATTATTCATGCCGTCACTTGCTCAACATCGGAGCATGTCAGATGCATGCAAATACATAGATTGACCTGCAGCATTTTCAGCAGTGCTGCGCCTTACTGTTATAGTGATTTACTTCTTTTGTGCTGCCAACAAAATCTGTATTGGCGAGCACACAACTTTATGAACTTTTAACAGTGGTAAGTGCTCTTCATTCTCATCTCATGCTCTAACCAAGAGTATTGCTCGGCTTTAGCCTTATATAGCTTCTCCATTACTTTTCCCATTTCCTAATTTAGAACCAAACCAGAAATGAGAAGCCCACTTCTCAATACAATCCGAGTTCAAAACCAGACCTCCTAGGTTAGTATCTATCAAGTCCTTATTTCGCATTCTCTTGCCTGTAATCTGCAGACCACTCATAAATTCAACATTGGTGAGTTCAGACTTTTCTTAGCAGACCTTTGTCAACCACTTATGTTCCTTATGCACTCAAAATAACAATTTGTTTCACGCCATTGTGGCCCTAATGCTAGATCACCGACCGTTTAAATCCTATCTGGAAGTTATTTGTGATCCATTAGCATGCACATTACACCTTTTGGTGGCTTCTTTAGGTATGGGGACTTTTTTGGTTGCTTCTTCCTCCACACCCTTGTGATATACACCCAGCACGTTCTATGACCTCTTTCGGCACTAAACCATAACAAATATTGTAAAGTACTGAAATGTACATGTCTTGCATGAAGCATGTCTATAGTTGGAAGGCAACTGCCCATGTAATTGCAACTAATTCTACTCCCCTGGTCCATTTGTCGCCATCTCTGTCCCTGCCCTCCCCAAACCCCGAAATTGGCATATATTGAAAATGGTTGTTTCTTTGTTGACCATGTGAATACAATGATTGTGTATATATGCTCAATACCTACTCATCAGCCTTGACAAAGACATTTTGTCGAAACACGCATTGGCTGAAGGATTGTAATGTTTGACTGTCAAGACCAATTGACAACAAATAATTATTACATTTCTATAATCCCCTAAATCACCAATGTTAACATATTTGACGATTACTCAGGCTAGTGCAACAATCCAGACCCACCGTCACACTCTCACTCCTTATCTTTGGGTTGGGAGTAGAGCCTCAGGGTTCTGGATGTGCAGCAATCCAGATCATAATTTAGGATGTGAAGCACGCTGCCAATTGGATCTACTCCAGTAATTAAAACATATCTTAAATACTAATTCACCAACAGGAAATTTACACTGGTCACTGATCACGCTCCATTAACATGGATGAACCTCCGCAAGGATATCAATGCACAGGTCATGCCCTGGTTCTTAGACATGCAGTTATATTGTTTTGCTGTAGAACACTGACAAGGAAGAGAACAGGGAAATATAGACTTCTTTTCCCATTTCCCTATAGGTACTGATAGGACCACCGGCATTAGGAAAAGGGTATGTGATGAATCCGATGGTGTCATCACTCCTTTCCCAGCAGTGACCTCTCCCCATCTGACTTCCTTTGCCCTCAATACAAAAGTACTGTAATGAGGAAGATGCGGCGAGTAATGAAGATCAATGAAGCACAAGCTATGCTCTAGTTGTTGCAAGCGCATACTTGATGCCGGGACATTTAAACCGCTGAAGCAGTTGAAAGGGGAGAGGCACTGGCTGGAGAAGTCTTGTCCTCTCGGTGCTGACGAAGGGACTGCTGAGCGGGTGCGAAGCCTGTCTAGCCAACCGGCTCACAGGAAAGGCAGAGGGGAGCAGACTGTGGGGAATGGTATGCTGGGAGGACACCAGACGAGGAAGAAAGGCTTCCCAGCATTTGCAGGTACAGAAAGGCAGCGCCCACACCTTTGGAGCACAGAGAAACCCATAGCCTGCAAGCAAGAATTGAGAGGGGAACAGAAGCCACAGAGCAGAGGCGGGGTAACCAGAGAGAGGGAGCGGGACGTCGAAGAGCCACAGCAGGCTTGCCGCAGGAGAACCACCTCATGCCACAGAGAGCCAATGAGTCCACCCAAGGGAAGCCGGCACACTGGGGCATTTTAGCAATCCTACCGAAAGCAAGTAAAAGTAAATGAAGCATATGAGAAAGAATGAGAGATTCAACATTTCTTAAAGAGACAGAATGGAACAAATATAAGAGACTGTCAAGTTTGCAAGTGTGTACAGTGTACCTATGAGAAAGCCCTGGCAGGAGAGTATACCAGGCAAGGTCAAGTTGGACAGTGTGTAAAGTACCTCATATGAGGAAGTAAATATATTAAAGAGGAGAAGAAACTAGGCAGGAGAGTGCACCAGGTACACTCGCTAGATGCCGCCCACCCCTCTCTTCCCCACCACCTGGACAGCTGTACACCACCTCTGGGCATCTCTATATCCTACCCCCCTGGTTGTCTGTTCAGTTATTACCTCTGAAAAGCACTCTGTTATGCATCTGTACAGTTGTACTCATCTATAAAGTGCTCCATTATGTATCTCTATTGTTGTATACTCTGTAAAGTACTCAGTTGCTTCTTGAAGCTAGGTCTGTGACATAATAATAATAATAACCACTGGGTATCCCTCCAAGATTCAGACTAACAGCCAAGTTTCATACAAATTGTGTTGTTGATCAAAATAAATTCAAGGAACTGATATCCTTAAAAGTATAAATCAGAGTGAAGAGAAATCCAGGGAAGGGGAACCATCCTATGGAACTGTGAACTTTATCCACCTGGAGCTTTTGTGTTGGAGTTACGCACTTCCTTTGTTAGGCGCTTATAAAATTAGCAGAAACTGTTTCAAAGTGCCCACAGGGCAACATGGTGGGGACAGGGTAAGGTAAACAATGAATTACAACAATGATAAATAATTGAATTAATAGTACAAACAAATAATGAGAATAAAAGGGAGGGGAGACAAACCTACTATGCCTTGTGAGTGTTCAGTACGTGCAAGTGCAGAGGAGAGGGGTAAAGGATAGGTGCTGTGGTGCTCATGGAGAAGTGCTCAGGATGAATTTGTAAGAGGAGATAACGTAAGTGCAACCACCCGTGAGGGTGAGCCTATCTAAGTACAGTAGAAAGACAGCAGCTGGGATGAGGAATGTTGGGGGCCAGGTCCGCGAGGAAACATAAGGGCCCTGCACATCTGTCACGCTACTGTATGATTAGCAAGAAAGAGAGGAGGGGAAGGAAGAGGTAAAGAGAAAGGCTGTGAGCCTTTTTCAGAACATAAGGAGGTCATGCTCAAGACGCAGAGGGAGAGGGAGGCTATTGCAAAGGAGGGAAGCTGCCGAGGAAAGTGAACAACACCCAGCTCTCTGTTTAGCAAACCGCTTAACACAAAAGGAGTTGTTGCCAGAGGAACACAGGAGTCTAGAAGGGGAGTATTTGGCCAGGAAGCGTTGAAGATAGAGTGGTCCCTGGCCCCAGATAGTCTTGTGGATGATACAAAGGGATTTGAATTTAATGCGTGCTGAGAACGGGAGCCGGTGAAGGCTTTGAAGAGCAGGAGAGATGCGGTCCCTGGGCATGAGGCCAAGGATGAGTCGTGCTGCCCTATTCTGGATTAGCTGGAGAGGTTGCAGGGTGGATGAAAGAATATTAAGGAGGAGGCTATTGCAGTAGTCTAGCGTGTAGAGAACCAGCGCACGGGTAACAGTGAGTCTCTGATGGAAGATGAGGAAGGGTAGAGTTCCTTTGAGAAGGAAGAGCTGAACGTGGGATTTCTTGACAATGTCCTGAATATGAGGGATGAAGGAAAAGGAGGAGTCAAAGATGACTGTGAGATTCCTGGCTTCAGAGGAGGGGGCAGGAGGGGAGCCCATGGAGGAAGGCCAGAGTGCAGGCAAGAAGTAGGGTGCATGGGATCCTATATGGAGAATCTCTGTTTTGCTGGTATTGAGGCAGAGGTCATTAGCAGTGCACTAGGTCTGGATGGCAGCGAGGCAGTCATCGATGAAAGAGGGTGCAAGGGCGTCTGTGGGAAGTTTGAAGAAGAGTTGTGTTTAGTCAGCGCAGCACTGGAAGTTGGGGGAGAAGGAGGAAATGAGGCATGCCCGCAAAGAGAGGTATATGTTAAAGAGCCAAGGCAAAAGACTGGTGCCATGGAACCTTTTTATAAGGATGGAATGGTTCACTGTGTTAAATGCAGAAGAGAGATCAAGAAGGATCAGGACAGCAGGAGAGTTGGAGTTGAGAGATGCGAGCAGCTCTTCAAGGGTATTCAGAAGAGCTGTTTCTGTGCCTCTGGATGCTTGAATTCCAGATTGGTGGTCATGAAGACCACCAACAAGTTCGGTTTGAGAGTTGAGTTGGGGGAGGTCGAGCTTCTCAAGCAATTTTCCCAGGAAGCGGCTGATGGAAATGGGGGTTAGTTGGCTGGGCAGGAAGTGTCTGCAGAGGTTTTTTTTACGGACGGGCGCACAAGCGAATGCTTGAGGAGGAAGGAAAAGAACGAGTAGCAAAGGAGTGGTTGGAGAGATCAGCAAGAGCAGGGGTGATAGAGGCAGTATTTTCTTTGATGGTTCTGGAAGAGCATGGGGCAACCTGTTGGAAGGAGACCTTCATGGAGTTCACAACTCTGGTGACTTCTTCAGGGGAGACAGGATTGAAGGCGGAGAAGGAGGAAGGAGGAGGGTGAGTAGTAGGCCAGATGGTTGGGTTGAAAGAGTGAGGGACAAGACTGTTCAATATGTCCTGGGTTTTGGAAGTGAAAGGCGAGTGCGTTGCAAAAGTCCTGGGAAAGAGTAGGGGCAGAAGCTACTGCAGACGGATTGGCAGGTTCCTGCAGATTTTGAAGAGTTCAGCTGTGTTGTTGGACGCATTGAACACTTGCGCCTGAATGTGGGCTCTTCGTTTGGCATGGATGGCGAGTCTGTAGTGTCTCTGGATCAGGCGGCAGGCCAGTTTGTCAGAGGGTGAGCCTGAAGTATGCCACTGCCGTTAAGCAACCCTGTACTTCCGTTTTTGGTCTGCAAGTTTGGAGTCGTACCAGCAGTTAAGCTTGGAGGCAGGTTTCAGGCGGATCCTCATGACTGGGGCAAGGGTGTCAAGGCAGTTGGTAATGGACAGATGGAGGTTGTTGAGGGCAGAATCAGTGGAAGAGTCTGTGTTCGGTGGGTAAGGGGGAATAAAGGTAGAAGAGAAGGCAGCAGCTGACACTCGTTTCATTGGATGGATGTTTGTGAATGAGGTTTGCAGAGCATTATGAGGAGCTGTCACAGTGCCATAGGGACTCAGATGAGTGGTGAGGAGATAGTAGTCAGACCAGGAGAGAGGCGTGACCAGGGGAGTAGACAGAGTGAGGTTGGAGTGGATGATGGCGTCTAGTGTGTGTACAGCAGAATGGGTAAGGCCAGAGGGAAGAATCGAGAGGGATAGGGAAGAGCAAAGATCAATGAAGAGGGTGATTGCTGTGCAAGGGGAGTCGAGGTGGAAGTTGAAGTCACCTAGTAGTAGCAGCAGGTTGGAGTTGGTAGAGAGTAGGGAGGAACAGAAGTTCGCCCATCAGAGAGAAACAGAGAAGAGGTGCCTGGGGGATGGTAGATGGTAGCAATGGTCAATGTGGTGGAAGGAAAGATGACCAATTTGTATGCTAGGCTTTCAAAGAATGAGTAGGCAACCCCACCGCCAGCACGGTGGGGTTGATGCTTTGAGGTGAACCTAAAGCTGTCAGGTAGGAGTCAAAGGAAGTAACTGAGCTGTCATTGAATCAGGTTTCAGTGAGTGCAGGTATGTCCAGGTCAGTGTCTTCAAGGAGAAGGCAGATGTCAGCAGAGTGTTTGATGGATGAGCTTGAGTTGAGGGCCACCAGGCAAAGGTGATTGTTGTGAATTAAGGCTTTTTGAGGCGGAGTGATGGGGTGTGGGACTTCTGACAGAAGAGGTGGAGCAGAGGAGGTACAAGGGGGAGAGGCAGGGGAAGGAAATTGATGAGATATGGCAGGAGCCGATCAAAGAGAAGGAAGTTTGCCTGAGGGTCTTGAACCAGGACTGTGCCAGTGAGGTACACATTGATGCAGCAGAGAGATGAGAAGAAGCCTGTAAGGAGGACTTCCCACTTGGTGTCACCATTAATGGACGTGGAAGAGTAAGGTGGGAGAGTGGCAGTGAGGTGAGAGGTCCAAAGGTCAGGAGATGGGACAGAGAAGAGGATGTCAGTGAAGATTTCTCTTGAAGAAGCACTAACGCAAGTGTCTGCAATTGGGAGGCCAGGGTTTGAAGCAAGGATGTCTTTTATTATGCTTTTTTCATCCAGATTTTGTGAGAGAGGGAGGATAGGTGATGGTGTAGCCATTGGAGTAGATTCGGGAGATGGAGCATGCCATCTTGGAACGAAGGGAAGTGAGAGGAAAAGACAGAGAAGAAGGAGGTGGGGTGTGTGTGCTGCAATGCACAGTTCTGAACCTTATACACAGTTGGCCAAAGTGGGTGTTAAGAGTGCAAACCAAACAATATTAGATGAAGGCATACCTAAATTCGATTTTACAGTAGCAGACAAAAACAATGCTGGATGAAAACCCACCTAAATGCAATTTTACACTAACAGACAATTATAATGCTGGATGCATTATAATTCGATTTTACAGTAGCAGATAAAACAATGCTGGATGCAGACACACCTAAATGCAATTTTACAGTAGCAGGCAAAAACAATGCTGGAAGTAGACCCACCTGAATTCGATTTTACAGTAGCAGACACAAACAATGCTGGATGCAGACCCACCTAAATGGAATTTAACAGTATCAGACAAAAACAATGCTGGATGCAGACCCACCTAAATTCGAATTTACAGAAGCAGACCAAAACAGTGCTGGATGCAGACCCAACTAAATGCGATTTTACAGTAGTAGACAAAAACAATGCTAGATTCAGACCTACCTAAATTCGATTTTACAGTAGCAGACAAAAACAATGCTAGATTCAGACCCACCTAAATTCGATTTTACAGTAGCAGACAAAAACAATGCTGTATGCAGATGCACCTAAATTCAAATTTACAGTAGCAGACACAAACAATGCTGGATCGAGACCCACCTAAATTCGATTTTACAGTAAAAGACGAAAACAATGCTGGATGCAGACCCACCTAAATTCAAATTTACTGTAGCAGACACAAACTATTCTGAATGCAGACCCACCTAAATCCGATTTTACTGTAGCAAACACAAACAATGCTGGGTGAAATAGGTCATGTAGCACACAACGGGAGGAGATGGAGTCAGTGGAAAAGAGCCAATCAGGAGTGTGCAGCTCCAAGTGGAGAGGTGCCTCTTGGGGAAACGTCGGGCATCGGCCATGGTGGAAGGTGCATCATGGTGAAATGCACAGAGCGGATTAGCAGTGGCTCCAATTAGTTTGGGCAGCAAGAGTCACAAGGAGCATATTGTGTTGACTCATATAAAAAGTTGCGATGCAGGGGTTGCGCACATAGATTTAAATCAAAAATAAAAACATTTGCGTGTGCCACGGTTTCCTCTGCATAATTACTAGTGTGGATAATATGGTGCCCTCAGGACTTCCTGGCCCGATAGGTGGTAGCCATGTGTCGGTTCAGTGCGGCAATCGATCCGAGGTGTGGCCTAGCTCCACAAGTGATCCAGGGGCTGTTTGATGATTAAAAGAGGCTCTGACACAGGACAGAGCCTAGATAAATGGCCTTAGATTTTATGGGCCGGCTTCCGCCTGCCCGGCGGTTGTCCTTTGTTTTTCTGAAGCTCCAGAGCCAATCAGGAGTGTGCAGCTCCAAGTGGAGAGCTGCCTCTTGGAGAAACATCGGGCATCAGCCATGTTGGAAGGTGCATCATGGTGAAATGCACAGTGCGGATCAGCAGTGGCCCCAATTAGTGTGGGCAGCAAGAGTCATAAGGAGCATATCATGCTGGCTCATATAAAAAGTTGCGATGCAGCGGTCACAAACGTATGTTTAAATCAAAAATAAAAACATTTGCTTGTGCCAGGATTTCCTCAGCATAATTACCAGTGTGGATAATATGGTGCCCCCAGGACTTCCTGGCCCGATAGGTGGTGGCCATGTGTCGGTTCAGTGCAGTGATCGATCTGGGGTGTGTGGCCTAGCTCCACAAGTGACCCGGGGGGCTGTTTGATAATTGAATAATTGTATACTTTTCAAGGCCAAAGACATTTCCCTTTATCACCTTTGAGTTGATTTTTAGACTGTGAGGGCCAGAATAGTACTTTTGACACAGGCCATTTTGCTTTGGAAATCTTGACATCAGACAGACCCTTCGTTTTGTCTTAGTTAGGGAAATACTTTTTAGAGTAGGGACAGAGAGGCATTTTCCAACCACCTTTTGATTAAATTAAGGTTTATGGCCTAAATTATGGGCCCCTGTGTCTGCGTCTCATTCCTTGCTCCTCATACAGTGCTTTGTGCACAGTTATCAGATCAGTACTTTGTGTTCAATATATCTAAGCTGTAAAGCATACAAATCACAAAAGGGTTGAGGACATACAAATAATATGAATATTTGAAAATAGATTACAAAGTAATCCAGAAAACTGCTTGCATTAACAAGGATTCGGGGTTATTCTCCATAGTGCAGTGTCAAATATAAGGAATGTAAAATGCCAATTTTGCTCCAATTGTACCTGTGTATGATTGACAATCAGTCAAGTGGGCTGATTTCACATAGCGGAGAAAGGGCTTATAAAGGTACAGGGAATCTGCAGGGATGCCCAGGCAGCTTTGGCTGACTTTGCTACTACATAAATCTGCACTTGTGTGTAATCCACCCTCATCTTCTGAAGCTTGATTGTTCATTTCACTGGAATATTTTCCTTGTCATTACAGCATAAGTTCAATATGAGATCTTATTATTCTACTACCGCATGTACTGCACTCTCCCCTCTCCCTTGCCCCTCGCACTTTCCCTTCCCCTCTTCCCTTGCACTTGCGCGATCTGAATGACACCTTGCCTAGTAAGATCGTTGTCTGTCTTCCCTTTGTCCCCCCTCCCTGCCTCGTCGCGCCTTGAAACACTTGTGTATAGGCGCGTTACAAATGCCATATCATATCATATCATACTATTCTGCACTTTCCACAAAATGAACACCATAAAGACATACATTGAGTCATCTTGGCAATTAGACCCCGGCTCCCAATCCCTCTGTGATCCTTACAACCCTGGACTGACTTCTCCCTCCTATTACCTGAGGAAGGTTTAAAAACACTTGATTCTCTAAAGCCCATTGCCTTCTTGGATAACATTATCCCAACGAACACCCTCAACCTACTTAATAGTCCTGCCATAACTGCCGTTTTCAGGGCAGTCAACTCATCTCTTATCGAAGGCACTTTTCTAGACACACTAAAAACAGAGCTCAATTGCCCCTCTAGATAAAACCCACCGTCGACTCTGAGGATCTGGCAAACTATCGTCCTAAAACTAGCCTGCCATTCATGGGAAAGGTCATTGAGAAGGTAGTCGCCAATGAACAACTCATTAAAATTGACCAACTCGGTCTGCTTCGAGAGTAGCAAATCATCGATAAACATGACACATGCCTTTTAGTCTTCGACACCTCTCGGCTGAATTTGGCATGCTCGAGCATGACACATTGCTGTCCATCCTTACTCACAGAATGCACTTTGCAGGCACGTCACAAGATGGTTCTCCTCATAACTATCTGGGAGACACCAGGTCATCCAGATGGGTTCCCTGAGGTCAGTAGGCCACCATGAAACCTTTGGTGTCCCATAGAGCTCCATCCTCTCTCTAATCTTATTCAATCTGTACATGGAAACCTTTGGCTCACTATAACCAAATCCAACATCTCAATACACCAATAAATGTAAAACACTCAGGTATACCTAATTGTGAGGGGTCCACAGGACATTGCACGCCTCCGTGCATGCCATGCTACCATTCAAACAGGGGCAAAGTCCTTACTTAACCATGGCAAGGCAGAATTCGTCCTCCTACTCACCCATACATGCATGCTACCACTCAAAGGTGGCTGGACAAAATGCACCTGGGCAGATTTATCCCATAACTCACCAACCAAAATAAATCTTTCGGATTCATTGTGGACAGCACCTGTCCATTCTGCAACACATCGATACACAGGCCCCAACGGCTGACATCAAATCACTCTATTTCACAAGATCAAACCCTTCCTCCCACCCCAGGACCTCCGAACAGTACTGCAGTCCCAGGTAATGTCTCACATAGATGGGGGAAACAACCTACTAGCAGGGCTCACAGCCACAGCTGTCCCCCCTTCAGGTGACAAACCATGCAGTGGCATGCCTCATCATTGAGGCACACACGTTTGATCGCATCTCACTCTCCCTACTCGAGCTGCACTGGTTGCCCTTACCAACTAGGCCTTTTAAAATATGCCTTTATCACCTACAAGGCTACCTCAGCCCGTACACCACTTCACAAGGTTATCACACCTACTTTCCTGATGGATATGTTGGAAATCTCCGTTAGGTCGCGACATATGCGCAGTAGAACCTTTGCCAGACTGGAGAACAGACGGGCAATTAAGGAGAAAACTAGGAAACAGTCATTCTCCTGCTAGAATCAGTCCTGTGGTATTTCATCCTTATTAATTCAGTCACACCTTGAGGTTAATTAGACTCTGAGGTTACACACCAGTCTTGGTGTGACTGCATGAAACTCAGCACAGTGCTAGCAAGTCTGTCTGTCAGTGTGTTTCTGTGGCTCTCCCTCTCACTCTCTCTCTCTCTCTCTCTCTCTCTCTCACACACACACACACACTCTCTCTCTCTCTCTCTTCGCTGATTCTGAGCTAGGTTTGCTCTATAGAAATAGTATTTAATATAGAAAGAGACAAGTGGAGACAATACCTTGTTCATATGCGAGAGGTTTTTCCTCCACTTTATATCACAAAGAAGGGAGGATTTACCGTGGGTGAAATTGCCGCCAGCAATAAATCCTCCCAATCCCCAATGGAGTCCCAGGACTCTAGGAAAGGAGATCAATGCTGCCGTTCTGTAACACATAATCAGGTGGCTGTCACGTGATAGCGAATGGTGGTAACAATATATGAGCTTGGTAATGTTTCCAGAGGAAATTCTGCAAGAGGGCCCAACTTTCCTCTCACCTCAAAGCACCCTAAAAGTGGGAAGAAAATACCTGGCACAGAACATGCTCTACTATGTCCCTCTGCTCTGACTTTATAGCAGTTGATTGTGACTTTCCTAATCCTGTGCTATGACATCACAGCAGGAGGACACAGCCCTTGGAAATGGAAACAGTTGCTAATGGCTTCAAGCCATAGGCAACATTATTGTGACACACACCTCCAGTTCATCCTAAGGGGCATGTTTCAAGCTCTTCACCTCGGACTCTCCCTTCGCCCTGATCCTCCATTCACCTCCCTAGATGGGATTTCCGGGAAGAAAGAAAGAGGAAAGGGGGGCGGGGTTCGTCATTAAAAGCGCAGATGCCAGCATGCGCTGGACACGAAATGAAATCATCCAAACAGAATTACACACGCTTATTGGCTTTGCTCTCGCATCCTGTCTCCAACTGTTGACGAGTGGGAGTCTGAGACAGACAGTCTGAGAGAAAACAGTGGCTGATGCAAAGGAGCTGAAACTCTCTGCACGACCCCCCCCCACGCGCCTCCCCCCTTCCCCTCGCCTCCGCAGCCCATTGCAGGGCTAGTTTTCACATCGTGCACCGGATATCGACTGGCAAGCGACAGAGCTGCAGTGTGCTGCTGAGAGGGAGAGGATAAATCAGACGGGAAACTTGGAAGTATTTTTCTAAGAGGCCCTGCTTCCTGCTATTGGCATTCCAGTAAAGGCAAGCAGCTGATTTAAAGCACAGCTCCGCGTTGTCCATTTCCCCTTCTGCCTTTTTGCCATTAGTCACGTTTCTCCAGATTGTATTTTCTAAAAATGAACACTACCCGGCAAAATAAAAAAGATGTACTTTGTATTTTGTACTTTGTAGCTGTATTGCACCTAATAATCTCATTTAAGCAGTAACAAAAACAGGAGAAATATACGCACTGTCAAGGGAACAATGTTCCTCATCGCAGAAAAATGCAACAACCTCGATCATCAGCACTGGCAGCCATAGCGTTCTGCGCCCCCACCAGTCCCCTACTCACCTCCCAACCTGGCAGACACACAACTACGAAGTGGCGGGATGACTACATGGCAATGTCACATAAAACACCAAAATAATAATAATAATGGTGTTAATAATTAGTCATTGCAGAATTCATTTTACTGATGTCTGTTTTGGGGAATATTTAAAGTGAAACCACTTTTCAAATGTGATAAGTGGGCCTTCATATCCAGTCGTTAACAACCAGTAGGACTCTAGGTTTCGGGATATCCATTTACAGACACTCTCATTAGGACCTCAGCTTGCAGTCATTTTTTACATTTTTTTCAAATTGTGTTTTATTGGTTAATTTTAACCTTTAACACATACAGAAAAAGAGCACTACAATTAAAATAGATATTGTACAAAGCATTTCTTTACAGATTCAATTTAGATACACCAAGACGCAAAATAATGCATTACAAGCAATCCGTTAAACGTTCCCTTAAATTAATGATACAAGGTTTGGCACACACGCTGGTCATATAGAATGTCTTCCCAGGTGCCAAATGTTGGGGAGTGTAGGAAGCTGGTTAAGTCTGAGGCTCATTATATAATGACCTACTTTAACATTTTGCAATTTGAACTATAAGGGCATGGGGCATTTACTGAGAAAGACTGTGTAGATGGTATAGGTAGTCAAATAGTACAGTTTCATAAGTCTATTGTCCCGGTTACAGACAGATGCTTTTTCTTTCATTTCCTTTTCTTTCCAATTATAACTATCCATACATGTGATAGTACAGATAATTTTCCTAAAAAACTCAACAATTTCAAAAATAATTTTTTTAGTGGCAAGATAGCGTTATTAAAATCGATTAAATTGGATTAATAAAAATACATTGAATTATGGTCATTACAATCACTTAAAATCTTCAAATATAATAAGAAATTAAGAATCATCTTACACGTTAATAAAGTGATTAACCCCAACTCATTGCATATTGCTTCAACCGGGACAGAGCTGGAGAGACCCAATGCTTTCCGCCAAAGCCTACCCTCCAGCCTGCTAAGCCAACTGACCTCTGCTGCAGGGAAGATTTCCAGACCATATAAAATGCTTGGAACAATACAGGCGGTATGGAAATATAACAATCCTCCAATCAATTGACCGCCTTTCTTAAAAATGAAAGAACGTATGGCTGGAAATGTGGCTGTACTCTTATTAGTTATGTACTTCATCATGATTTCCTTACCAGATTATTGGTGATTTGTATTCGAAGATAAATATAACTATCCACTTCCTGTGTCAGGGTGGATTGAATATGCCAGCAATATTTCTTTATGGTACATCTATTGTTTTTGAAAGTCATGACCGTTGTCTTGTTCAAGTCAATTGTTAATTTATATCTAATAGAATTATTCATACAGGGCAGTTATATTGTGTTGGAGACCTATCGCTGTTTGGTGAAGAATGACAATGTCATCTGCTTAGGACAACCGGATATGGGGCGATAATTAACACGTGGGGGAATTAGCACAACCATTCAAGACGTTATCCAAGTCTGCTGTGTAAATATTAAATAAAATGAGTGCTAAGGAGCATCCCTGTTTTATACCATGACTTACCTGGAAAGGT
This sequence comes from Ambystoma mexicanum, assembly GCF_040938575.1. Taxonomy (NCBI): domain Eukaryota; kingdom Metazoa; phylum Chordata; class Amphibia; order Caudata; family Ambystomatidae; genus Ambystoma; species Ambystoma mexicanum. The sequence continues at coordinate 845,218,787 of NC_090924.1, read as the reverse complement.
TTACCTATAATGCCCTCCTGGTTAACTCTTATGCAGACTCTATTTTCAGAGTACAATGCTTTGACAAAAAATAAAATCTGCAGTTGTAATGCCCAATCTTACATGTTCTTCCAAAGTATACTCCCATTAACAGTGTCAAACGCTTTAGAGAAGTCAACATAACATATGTAAAGTGTTTTGACTTTGTCAATCATAGTTGCACGGATGAAGTACATCATGGACCACACATTATTCTGGGATCCAAACTCTTTTCTGAATCTGGTCTGTTGATTATTGAGGATAGTATCCTTATTTAACCAATCATTAATGTATTTAATCAAGAGTTGTGATAAAATCTTTGCACTAGATTCAATCATGGCATGCATGCAGTCATTTCCGGGGAATCTCTGGATCCTTTTTTATATATCGGTACTAGGATAGAATTGTGCCAACTATTGGGAATGAACCCAATTTTAACTATTTCCCGAAAAATTACACAAAGTACCCGTGCCCCTAGTTTAGGGTCTTTCTTAAAGAGGGCAATAGGCAAACTGTCAGGGCCTAGCGTACGGGAGGGCTTAAGATTCACAATAATTTCCATAATGTCATCTTCATCAAAGTTGAACAAATCTTTCTTAAGAAATACCATGACTACACTGAGAAATTTGACCTTCTCCACACAATTATGCATTTACCGCTTGATATGCGGTAACAGTAATTTCCGCAAACAAATAATTTGAAAAATCCACTTGCGGTAATTACTGCTATAGCATGTGTAGAAAACTGGAAATGCTGCATTGCCCATTTTGAAGAGTGGCACTGTTTGGAATCCAGCACACCCAAGTGCCACCTCACCCAAAATAAAAGCTTCAGGTGTGAGAAAACAACATTGGTGAGTGCACAGGAGAACATACGAAGACATGGGCCTTTAAGTAAAGGATGTGGCAAAACTGCCATCAAGGTTGATTGGTGGCCATATTGAGAGAAGTGTGTAGTACCTTGGAGTGGTTAAATCATCAGGCAAGAGACAAAGGAACCACTCCAGAGCCAGGTATGTAGAAAAGGTAAGCTTCCTTTATTGTTGCAGTTGCAGGTAGGAAGGTAAGTAAGGAGAGCAGGTAACCAGCTTCTACTCCCTCTGGCTCTCTCTCTGCCTCTCCCTAACCGTCATTCATGGAACTCCCTGAACTCTAGGTTCCAGGCCTCACACCACATTGCAAGCTCCACTTCACTCACAGACACACACAGCCCATCCTGCCAGGTGCTAGGTCACAACACATCTCCTTCCTCAAAAGAAGAAAACAGAAAACTCTCCACAAGTGCACAAGGATACTTAAGATAACAAGGAACTAAGACTCCTTCTGTCCTAGTCTGCCCCCCAGGACCTCAGGGCTGCCACCCACAAGCACAGACTGCTCTCTATGAGCAAATAGACTTCACTAACACTCTCAACCACCTATAAAGAAAATCCTGGTTCGGGAAAATATCTCGCGCTCACACCATACACTTAGTCATAATATCTAATCAAAATAAGTCCAATGACTATATTTTTCTACAATGAAGCAATATCAATCCAAGAAGTCCATCATTATGGTGATTCTCAAAAGGAAATGTTTTTAATTTGTTAAAGAACAACAGCCGACACGTGGTTCGACCATAGGTCGTTTTCAAGGCTTTGTGAGATTATATCGCCAATCAATATATAGCAGTTTGGAAAAATTATAACAGAAAACCATACCATATAGTTCCACATGTCAGGTCAGGTTGAGAGAAAAATTCGCGCCATAATCAAATGTTTGAATCGATATGAAAAAGAAAAACACGAAATCAAAACCATAAATTAGTTACTCCGTTGAAATCGGTCTCTATTGTACATAAGAGACGTTACTCAAATGAAATTCACCATAAAACCCACTCATTATAAATACTCCAATTGAACTAAGTACGAAAAGAAATAACATTTGAGATTCAAAATATTAGCTTCATGCATAGTTAGTTGTCTGAAAAGTGGAATTTTGGAAAATTCAAAATTTTCACCTTGTGAAACCATTCTAGCTATACCAAAATTATGGATTTTCAAAAATGAAATTGTGAATTTGTGAATATAACCACATTCCCCTGTTAGTACTTTGGCACACTCTGTTGCTATAACTGAAGCTTACCCCATGTATAGATCACTGAGATTCACAAGTTTGAGGTGTAAAAGGTAGCTCAGTATGCTTGATCTTGGATTCACAATTCGATTTTCCAAATCTGTGTAAGAGAATTCTTTTTTAAAAAAAAATGTAAAAATGTTTGATTTTATTATTTATGATTGATTAAACATGTTCCCTGATGGGAAAACCAAATTCCATGGTATAATATTATGTAATATCAAAGTTGTAAATGCTCACCCACTTGTTACAAATGAGTCTGTTGACACAATAAATGTATAGCTGGATGCTATAACGTCCCAATCGTTATAAACACATACAATGTGCGATTCAGCAATCAAAGTTCACCTACAAAAATAATTAACTCAATTCAAAACATATCACTATAACTTAATCACCTCCATTAAAGTATTGTTTGCTTATGATCAGTAATTTTATACACTATGTTGTCCATTGGTATCTTGAAAGAATCTCATCACTACATCATCTAATTAGGCTATTATGTTGACTAGTGGGTGATACTTATTATGATTATCAAGGAAAATTACCACATATATTATTCTCATTATTAGTATTTTGTCAAAGAATATTGGATTAATCTCAAATAGTAACCAGTGGGCAAATAGATGTACCATAATTTCTATGATTGAGAAAGAAATATATATTTAATATGTAAAAGTTTTAAAACTCACCAATCAAAGGGCTAGATCCCAGCGCCTCCTTCCTTCTGTAACAGCCTGCCACACCCGAACCCTAAACCTGCCACGTCCAGGCACAACCTCACCCACAGTACAGAGCACTCCAGTCTCTGCAGTGTGAGAAACCACTCTACCATTCAAAAATCCTTAATGTTTCTTCACCGAGAACTCAATACAACACATGGAGGTTCAAATAGAGGTTTCAAAATTACTAACCCCTTTAGACAAGACCAATTAGCACCAACACCACTAGCCACTAACACCACCTCTCTCGAACACACAAAAGTAATGAAAAATATAGAAAACTGACTCACTAAACAAAGAGCACAAAAACGCAGTGACACAACCACAAAAGCTGTGGTGCGTAGGGTATGCACAGACCAAACTGAGTGAAGACTACACACAAGCACTAAAAAGATGAAAAATTAGTGCTTGGTAAAAAATGATATTCTAAAATTGCTAAATAATTAAATTCCAATAAATCACTTACCAGTGTCTGAAGCTTCACTTGGTCATTCCGTGACCACATGTCACCTAACAAAACTAAACTCAAACACTAAAACACACTGGCAAAAACACTGTGTGCCCCATAACTTGCTCAACTAATTCTCAAATTACGGTGTACCAAGGAAACTATATGCCACCACCACTCAAAAGGCACAATCTGGCAACACAGATATCAAGTAGGAGCTACCACCAACACTCCTAGAACAACACTAAATTCAACAACTAATACTGGAAACAGATGTGGGCACCTGCCACACATCTTTCCTACTGCACAGACACAATCCCCACACATGACACATCAAAATACACTTGACCAGTCTCCATTAAACATCTCAGAATACACTTTGCCCTAGTGTCCCATGTAACTCATCCACTATCCACTGAGGATTCAACTAATAAGAACGCCACAACTCCACTTGCGTTACAAACTTCATCACAACTCGGGTTTTAACAACAGCTTTGAACCATGGCACCACACCAGGCCAGCATGTGAGCCACAACCTCTCCTCCATGTGTGCTACCTCTCACATGCACACTCTCAACAAGTAGCTTCATGTATGTCACAACATAACATGGACACGCATTCCTCAACGAACGCAACTTCTACAGTTTATGCATGCATCGCTATACATGTATTTCAACATCAAGACATGCACTCCAACACACGTCCACTCAGCGCATAATCATGAGCTTTATAGTAGTATAATAATTTAGGGATGTACAAACACTAAGCAGAAATGGTGGTGATCAAGCACCATTGTGAAAGTGTACACAAATTAATTTCAAATTACATTTCTAAACATCCCACTAAGCACTCAATAATTCCCTCACTTAGGAAAAAATACATAATTTAATTAAAAGGAAGGTAACTAAGGAGAGCCGGTAACTAGCTTCTACTCCCTCTGGCTCTCTGCTCTCCCTAACCTTCATTCATGGAACTCCCCAAAACCCTAGGTTCCAGGCCTCACACCACATTCCAAACTCCACTTCACACACACACACACACACACACACACACACACACACACACACACACACACACACACACAGCTCATCCTCCCAGGTGGTGGTTCACAACAGAGTGCTCCCTGCCAGCAGACTGTATAATAGCAAATACGAAGGGACCCTGTGTCAGTGGCTTCTACAGGTCACATGCTCCTGAGAGAACTTCAATAATGATGGTGCCAACTGGTCGTTGAGTGTGGAGTATTCACGCAGAACATCACAGCAAAACAGATGCCATTGGAGGAGGGACTCTACCACTCCTTGTGATGAAGTGCCAGGTGAAGCAATGGCATGGAACTCCAGCTCGGGCCCGAGCGTAGGCTCCTGGCGGGCAGACCTCAAGAAATGGTCAGTGGCAGAGACAGCAGTTTGGACAAGGGCAGTGCAGACGGGAGAGGGAGAATGTGGACACAATATACTTGCATGGCACTCCCTGATAAAGGATCTATTTGGGCAACGCGAAGAGAGCAGCACAGAAGAACCTGGAGGAACGGAAGAGCACTAATAAGGGGAATGGCATACGAGCAAAGTACTCAAACAAGGCAGTATAAGGGAAATAGGCCTGAGTTTGGAGGGCAAAGGATGGGTGGCCATCGACCAGGGAACGCGGCCATGGAATCGCGCCATGATGTACAATGATGCAGGGTGGAACCCACAAAGAAGTGCCTGAGTGATTGTTACGTTTTGTTTGTTGTTGTTTTGGTAATTGTTGTAAAACAATAAAGAGTTGTAAAAAGAAAAAAAAAACTATAATATCCAGTGCATTGCAATGCAATGTACACTGCACTAAACAAACTAAGGGGTCGATTCATGGAATTAATGTGCGCCGAAAATTCCCGTGCAGAGGTGCCAAAACGTGCGAATCGCAGGAAAAGTGCGAAAATCGCAGTGCAAGTGCGAAAATCGCAGGAAAACCAGCACACAGCGATTCATGGAAGTCCGTGCGCGAGAAAAACATTGGATGTGCGCTAAAAATGTGTGCCGCGCACGCCGGCGCACAGGTCATCCAACAGCGTGCGCCACGGCCACTGCGAAATCGCAAATAGCGCGGCGCACATCACAAGAGTAGGCGGAACACGGGGCGTAACACTCGGAATGGGGAACAACGCGTGAAAATATGGGCGTCACGGGGGAAGTACAGGAGGCAAGTGCGCGGAACGCCCACGCGCTCGCCTACAACCCGTATTCATGGAATCGAATAGGGCAAACCAGCGCACGGTCAAAGACGCGCACAGGGCAACACAAATACGCCACAAGAAAGCAGGCGGTAGCGCCCCTGCGACTGAAACAAATGTGCGCCAAAATGTGCGCTAACAAAAAGCACCCATATACAGCCATGATGAATGGCCCATACAGTGGCCCTCTAGGACAAATGAGGTGCAAAGGGGCACCGACAAACACGGTCACCCGCTGTGTGAAAAATAGCGTGTGTGCATGTTCCTGGGTGCGCGGGAAGTTCCACACGCGATTAGCCTGGGTACGTGTACTTCGGGGTGCGCGGGAAGTTCCACACGCGATTGGCCTGGGTAGGTGGGGGTGCGTGGGAAGTTCCACACGCGATTGGCCTGGGTACGTGTACTACGGGGTGCGCGGGAAGTTCCACACGCGATTGCCTGGCTAGGTGGGGGTGCGCGGGAAGTTCCACACGCAATTGGCCTGGGTACGTGTATACCGATGTGCGCGGAAGATTCACACGTGATTTCTGCAGGGTACGTGTATTTCGGTGGTGCCGGGGAATGCTACACGTGATTTGGCCATGTGGGTCCCCCCAGGTGTTCCCTCTACACCCTCCACGGCCCCTGCAGGCAGCCCACACCAGAGGGTACTACCCTGCACCCCTGCTCATGTCCCACAGGCAACCCATCCACCATGGCCATGCCCACCAGCCAACCCACATGTCACCTTGCACTACTGATCACCAACACATGTCTCCCACCACCCCCACCCCCCAGCCACCAGGGGCAGCCTACACCAGGCCCCCACTCATGTTCCCTATTACCCCCACCCCCCAGCAGTGCAGGGGCAGCCTCCACCAGGCCCCCACTCATGTCTCCCACCACCCCCATCCCACAGCCACCAGGGGTAGCCTCCACCAGGCCCCCACTCATGTCTCCAACCACCCCCACCCCCCAGCAGTGCAGGGGCAGCCTCCACCAGGCCCCCACTCATGTCTACCACCACTCCCACCCCCCAGCCACCAGGGGCAGCCTCCACCAGGCCTCCAGTCATGTCCCCTATTACCCCCACCCCCCAGCAGTGCAGGGGCAGCCTCCACCAGGCCCCCACTCATGTCTCCCACCACCCCAATCCCACAGCCACCAGGGGCAGCCTCCACCAGGCCCCCACTCATGTCCAACTCATGTCTCCCACCACCCTCACCCCCCAGCCACCAGGGGCAGCCTCCATCAAGCCCCCACTCATGTCTCCCACCACCCCCACTCCCCAGCAGTGCAGGGGCAGCCTCCACCAGGCCCCCACTCATGTCTCCCACCACCCCCACTCCCCAGCAGTGCAGGGGCAGCCTCCACCAGGCCCCCACCTATGTCTACCACCACCCCCCACCCCCCAGCCACCAGGGGCACCATCCACCAGGCCCCCACTCATGTCACCCACCACCCCCACCCCCCAGCAGTGCAGGGGCAGCCTCCACCAGGCCCCCACCCATGTCTACCACCACCCCCACCCCCCAACCACCAGGGGCACCCTCCACCAGGCCCCCACTCATGTCCAACTCATGTCTCCCACCACCCTCACCCCCCAGCCACCAGGGGCAGCCTCCACCAAGCCCCCACTCATGTCTCCCACCACCCCCACCCCCCAGCAGTGCAGGGGCAGCCTCCACCAGGCCCCCACTCATGTCTCCCACCACCCCACCCCCACCCCCCAGCCACCAGGGGCAGCCTCCACCAAGCCCCCATTAATGTCTCCCACCCCCCCCACCCCCCGCAGTGCAGGGGCAGCCTCCACCAGTCCCCCGCTCATGTCTCCCACCACCCCCACCCCCCAGCAGTGCAGGGGCAGCCTCCACCAGGCCCCCACTCATGTCTCCCACCACCCCCACCCCCCAGCAGTGCAGGGGCAGCCTCCACCAGGCCCCCACTCATGTCTACCACCACCCCCACCCCCCAGCCACCAGGGGCAGCCTCCACCAGGCCCCCACTCATGTCTCCCACCACCCCCACCCCCCAGCAGTGCAGGTGCAGCCTCCACCAGGCCCCCACTCATGTCCCCTATTACCCCCACCCCCAGCAGTGCAGGGGCAGCCTCCACCAGGCCCCCACTCATGTCTACCACCACCTCCACCCCCCAGCCACCAGGGGCAGCCTCCACCAGGCCCCCACTCATGTCTACCACCACCCCCACCCCCAGCCACCAGGGGCAGCCTCCACCAGGCCCCCACTCATGTCTACCACCACCCCCCAGCCACCAGGGGCAGCCTCCACCAGGCCCCCACTCATGTCCCCTATTACCCCCACCCCCCAGCAGTGCAGGGGCAGCCTCCACCAGGCCCCCACTCATGTCTCCCACCACCCGATCCCACAGCCACCAGGGGCAGCCTCCACCAGGCCCCCACTCATGTCCAACTCATGTCTCCCACCACCCTCACCCCCCAGCCACCAGGGGCAGCCTCCATCAAGCCCCCACTCATGTCTCCCACCACCCCCACCCCCCAGCAGTGCAGGGGCAGCCTCCACCAGGCCCCCACTCATGTCTCCCACCACCCCCACTCCCCGGCAGTGGAGGGGCAGCCTCCACCAGGCCCCCACCCATATCTGCCACCACCCCCCACCCCCCAGCCACCAGGGGCACCATCCACCAGGCCCCCACTCATGTCACCCACCACCCCCACCCCCCAGCAGTGCAGGGGCAGCCTCCACCAGGCCCCCACCCATGTCTACCACCACCCCCACCCCCCAGCCACCAGGGGCACCCTCCACCAGGCCCCCACACATGTCCAACTCATGTCTCCCACCACCCTCACCCCCCAGTCACCAGGGGCAGCCGCCACCAAGCCCCCACTCATGTCTCCCACCACCCCCACCCCCCAGCAGTGCAGGGGCAGCCTCCACCAGGCCCCCACTCATGTCTCCCACCACCCCACCCCCCCCCCCCCAGCCACCAGGGGCAGCCTCCACCAGGCCCCCACTCATGTCTCCCACCCTCCCCACCCCCCCGCAGTGCAGGGGCAGCCTCCACCAGGCCCCCACTCATGTCTCCCACCACCCCACCCCCCACCAGTGCAGGGGCAGCCTCCACCAGGCCCCCACTCATGTCTACCACCACCCCCACCCCCCAGCCACCAGTGGCAGCCTCCACCAGGCCCCCACTCATGTCTCCCACCACCCCCACCCCCCAGCAGTGTAGGGGCAGCCTCCACCAGGCCCCCACTCATGTCCCCTATTACCCCCACCCCCCAGCAGTGCAGGGGCAGCCTCCACCAGGCCCCCACTCATGTCTACCACCACCCCCACCCCCCAGCCACCAGGGGCAGCCTCCACCAGGCCCCCACTCATGTCTACCACCACCCCCACCCCCCAGCCACCAGGGACAGCCTCCACCAGGCCCCCACTCATGTCCCCTATTACCCCCACCCCCCAGCAGTGCAGGGGCAGCCTCCACCAGGCCCCCACCCATGTCTACCACCACCCCCACCCCCCAGCCACCAGGGGAAGCCTCCACCAGGCCCCCACTCATGTCTCCCACCACCCCCACCCCCCAGCAGTGCAGGGGCAGCCTCCACCAGGCCCCCACTCATGTCTCCCACCACCCCCTACACCCCAGCAGTCAGGGGCACCCTCCACCAGGCCCCCACTCATGTCTCCCACCACCCCCACCCCCCAGCAGTGCAGGGGCAGCCTCCACCAGGCCCCGACCCATGTCTACCACCACCCCCAACCCCCAGCCACCAGGGGCAGCCTCCACCAGGCCCCCACTCATGTCCAACTCATGTCTCCCACCCCCCTCACCCCCCAGCCACCAGGGGCAGCCTCCACCAAGCCCCCACTCATGTCTCCCACCACCCCTACCCCCCAGCAGTGCAGGGGCAGCCTCCACCAGGCCCCCACTCATGTCTCCCACCACCCCACCCCCACCCCCCAGCCACCAGGGGCAGCCTCCACCAGGTCCCCACTCATGTCTCCCACCCCCCCCCCCCCCCGCAGTGCAGGGGCAGCCTCCACCAGGCCCCCGCTCATGTCTCCCACCACCCCCACCCCCCAGCAGTGCAGGGGCAGCCTCCACCAGGCCTCCACTCATGTCTCCCACCACCCCCACCCCCCAGCAGTGCAGGGGCAGCCTCCACCAGGCCCCCACTCATGTCTACCACCACCCCCACCCCCCAGCCACCAGGGGCAGCCTCCACCAGGCCCCCACTCATGTCTCCGACCACCCCCACCCCCCAGCAGTGCAGGGGCAGCCTCCACCAGGCCCCCACTCATGTCCCCTATTACCCCCACCCCCCAGCAGTGCAGGGGCAGCCTCCACCAGGCCCCCACTCATGTCTACCACCACCCCCACCCCCCAGCCACCAGGGGCAGCCTCCACCAGGCCCCCACTCATGTCTACCACCACCCCCACCCCCCAGCCACCAGGGGCAGCCTCCACCAGGCCCCCACTCATGTCTACCAAAACCCCCACCCCCCAGCCACCAGGGGCAGCCGCCACCAGGCCCCCACTCATGCCCCCTATTACCCCCACCCCCCAGCAGTGCAGGGGCAGCCTCCACCAGGCCCCCACTCATGTCTCCCACCACCCCAATCCCACAGCCACCAGGGGCAGCCTCCACCAGGCCCCCACTCATGTCTCCCACCACCCCCACCCCCCAGCAGTGCAGGGGCAGCCTCCACCAGGCCCCCACTCATGTCTCCCACCACCCCACCCCCACCCCCCAGCCACCAGGGGCAGCCTCCACCAGGCCCCCACTCATGTCTCACCCCCCCACCACCCCCCGCAGTGCAGGGGCAGCCTCCACCAGGCCCCCGCTCATGTCTCCCACCACCCCCACCCCCCAGCAGTGCAGGGGCAGCCTCCACCAGGCCCCCACTCATGTCTCCCACCACCCCCACCCCCCAGCAGTGCAGGGGCAGCCTCCACCAGGCCCCCACTCATTTCTACCACCACCCCCACCCCCCAGCCACCAGGGGCAGCCTCCACCAGGCCCCCACTCATGTCTCCCACCACCCCCACCCCCCAGCAGTGCAGGGGCAGCCTCCACCAGGCCCCCACTCATGTCCCCTATTACCCCCACCCCCCAGCAGTGCAGGGGCAGCCTCCACCAGGCCCCCACTCATGTCTACCACCACCCCCACCCCCCAGCCACCAGGGGCAGCCTCCACCAGGCCCCCACTCATGTCTACCACCACCCCCACCCCCCAGCCACCAGGGGCAGCCTCCACCATGCCCCCACTCATGTCTACCACCACCCCCACCCCCCAGCCACCAGGGGCAGCCTCCACCAGGCCCCCACTCATGTGTGTCCCCTATTACCCCCACCTCCCAGCAGTGCAGGGGCAGCCTCCACCAGGCCCCCACTCATGTCTCCCACCACCCCAATCCCACAGCCACCAGGGGCAGCCTCCACCAGGCCCCCACTCATGTCCAACTCATTTCTCCCACCACCCTCACCCCCCAGCCACCAGGGGCCGCCTCCATCAAGCCCCCACTCATGTCTCCCACCACCCCCACCCTCCAGCAGTGCAGGGGCAGCCTCCACCAGGCCCCCACTCATGTCTCCCACCACCCCCACTCCCCAACAGTGGAGGGGCAGCCTCCACCAGGCCCCCACCCATGTCTACCACCACCCCCACCCCCCAGCCACCAGGGGCACCATCCACTAGGCCCCCACTCATGTCACCCACCACCCCCACCCCCCAGCAGTGCAGGGGCAGCCTCCACCAGGCCCCCACCCATGTCTACCACAACCCCCACCCCACAGCCACCAGGAGCACCCTCCACCAGGCCCCCACTCATGTCCAACTCATGTCTCCCACCACCCTCACCCCCCAGCCACCAGGGGCAGCCTCCACCAAGCCACCACTCATGTCTCCCACCACCCCCACCCCCCAGCAGTGCAGGGGCAGCCTCCACCAGGCCCCCACTCATGTCTCCCACCACCCCACCCCCTCCCCCCAGCCACCAGGGGCAGCCTCCACCAGGCCCCCACTCATGTCTCCCACCTTCCCCACCCCCCGCAGTGCAGGGGCAGCCTCCACCAGGCCCCCGCTCATGTCTCCCACCACTCCCACCCCCCAGCAGTGCAGGGGCAGCCTCCACCAGGCCCCCACTCATGTCTCCCACCACCCCCACCCCCCAGCAGTGCAGGGGCAGCCTCCACCAGGCCCCCACTCATGTCTACCACCACCCCCACCCCCCAGCCACCAGTGGCAGCCTCCACCAGGCCCCCTCTAATGTCTCCCACCACCCCCACCCCCCAGCAGTGCAGGGGCAGCCTCCACCAGGCCCCCACTCATGTCCACTATTACCCCCACCCCCCAGCAGTGCAGGGGCAGTCTCCACCAGGCCCCCACTCATGTCTACCACCACCCCCACCCCCCAGCCACCAGGGGCAGCCTCCACCAGGCCCCCACTCATGTCTACCACCACCCCCACCCCCCAGCCACCAGGGGCAGCCTCCACCAGGCCCCCACTCATGTCCCCTATTACTCCCACCCCCCAGCAGTGCAGGGGCAGCCTCCACCAGGCCCCCACCCATGTCTACCCCCACCCCCAACCCCCAGCCACCAGGGGCAGCCTCCACCAGGCCCCCACTCATGTCTCCCACCACCCCCACCCCCCAGCAGTGCAGGAGCAGCCTCCACCAGGCCCCCACTCATGTCTCCCACCACCCCCTACACCCCAGCAGTCAGGGGCACCCTCCACCAAGCCCCCACTCATGTCTCCCACCACCCCCACCCCCCAGCAGTGCAGGGGCAGCCTCCACCAGGCCCCCACCCATGTCTACCACCACCCCCACCCCCCAGCCACCAGGGGCAACCTCCACCAGGCCCCCACTCATGTCCAACTCATGTCTCCCACCACCCTCACCCCCCAGCCACCAGGGGCAGCCTCCACCAAGCCCCCACTCATGTCTCCCACCACCCCCACCCCCCAGCCACCAGGGAAACCCTCCACCAGGCCCCCACTCATGTCCAACTCTTGTCTCCCACCACCCTCACCCCCCAGCCACCAGGGGCAGGCTCCACCAAGCCCCCACTCATGTCTCCCACCACCCCCACCCCCCAGCAGTGCATGGGCAGCCTCCACCAGGCCCCCACTCATGTCTCCCACCACCCCCACCCCCCAGCAGTGCAGGGGCAGCCTCCACCAGGCCCCCACTCATGTCTCCCACCACCCCCACCCCCCAGCAGTGCAGGGGCAGCCTCCACCAGGCCCCCACTCATGTCCAACTCATGTCTCCCACCACCCCCACCCCCCAGCCGTGCGATTTGCCTGGGTACGTGTACTTCGGGGTGCGCGGGAAGTTCCACACGCGATTGGCCTGGGTATGTGTACCTCGGTTGCGCGGGTAGTTCCACACGCGATTAGCCTGGGTACGTGTACTTCGGGGTGCGCGTGAACTTCCACACGCGATTTGCCTGGGTGCGTGTACTATTGGGTGCGCGGGAAGTTCCACACGCGATTGGCCTGGGTACATGTACTTCGGGGTGCGCGTGAACTTCCACACGCGATTTGCCTGGGTACGTGTACTACGGGGTGCGCGGGAAGTTCCACACGCGATTGGTGGAAATCCACGTGTGCTCTGTCATCACGTGTAATGAGGGAAACACCCGCGCGCCTCACGTCACAGTCGCGCTCACGCGCTAAGGGCCTTTGGTCCAATGAAATCGCATATGCATGCTGACGTGCATACTCGCTAAGGGCCTTTCCTCGATTTACACGCAGACGTGCAGGATTTTCACGTGCCAAATCACTCTGTATCAAGCTGGCCACGCGTAAGCACACGGAAGACCATGCTCCTGCCCAAAAGGCCGAATTACTGCCCCCCAGAGCCCCGAGCAGCCTCCCACGAGCCATCTGCTGCTGCCTGCCTGCCTGCCTGCCTGCTGCCACCGTGCCCTGCCATTTGGTGCCTGCACCTCAGCCATCTGCAGGGGTCCATTTGCTGTGTCCACCCCTGCTGGAACAGAAGACTCCCGACTGGGATACCATCGCTCCACAGCCCAGCCCCAGGACCCAGTTGCCCACCCACTCCTGCCTCTGGGGTTGCCATGTCGGGCATTGCAACATCTGGCACCACTGGCAACCCCCGGCCAGAGAGGCAGAGGGCACCAGCTTCACTGCCACCGAAGTTGGTGTCCTGGTGGAGCAAGTCCTGGGGCAGTATGATGCCCTCTTCGAAGTAAGCGCGCCAACAAGGAAGGACGGACTCGGATCTGGACGGACATCGTGACTGCCATCAACGCGGAGGGGGTAGCAGTCCGCGACTACCAACATGTCAAGAAGCGCTGGGATGACTGCAGGTCCAGGACCCTCTTGAAGGCCCGGCGCCTCGTGGAGTGGGGCCGGGGCTGTATGAGTACCATCCAGATGAGGGTCCTGGAACGCGTAGGCCTAGCGCTCCACGCCCAGATCCTTGAGAGGCAGACCCGTCTGGAGTTGAGCGGTAAGTGGCCAAGCATTGCTGTGTGAGACAGGGCATGTCGCAGTGTGCTGGTTGTCTGATACTTGCCTGTATGTGTGACATAGGCCATGTATGCATGTGTGTGTGCAGGGACGTCATGCATGTGAGACCAGTAATGTGTGAACCACATGGTTGGTGCATGTGTTCAAATGCAACATGGGTTGCCCTATGCGGAATGGCCACATGAAAGCATGCCAGTCTCTGTTCCTGGACATGGGTGAGGGATGGGTGCTGATGCCATGTACATGTATGCTGTCCATGTCTGTGTGTCTGACCTGCGTGTCTGTGACTTGTAAATGCCAGAGATGCATGACACATGTCTGTCGCAATGTTCAGGTTCACTGATGCAGCCTAGTCATCCTTGTATCCACTGTGTCTGTGGTGTACGAGGCCAGATGGATGAAACTAGGGTGAAGTGTGTGCATGTGATAGGCATGGCACATGATGCATGTGAGTTCCAAAACAACAGTGTATGTTTCAAGAATCACTTGGACATGTATGCTAATGTCCATAGCATGCGCCATGTCTGTTACCGCATGTGTTTTACCTGCACTGAGCCATGTGTTGTGGAGGGACATGATGTAAGTGATCTTTGACAGTGCCACTCATCTGCTATTGCTTCCTGTCTAGGGGACCATTGTATAGTACCCTGATGCTTGTGTTCTATGCCTCCCTCTACACAGCGCCACGTGAAGAAAAGGGCGGAGAGGGCTCTGTGGAGCAAAGCGGCGGGGATGCCCCCACGGCTGCAGCGGAAGGGGTGGGTGAGCCCCCACAGGGGCTTGCAACGGCGGAAGACGGGGTGGAGCCATCCAGGTTGGTGGTTTCCACAGAGGAGGAGGAGGCCGCTACTGAGGCGCACATGGGGCCTGGTGGGGGAATCCCTGCTGGTGCAAGTGTTGCAGTCCAGGGGCAGGGGCAGGAGGCAGCACAGGTCACCGTGGAGGGGCCTGTGCATGTCACTGGCCCTGACACTGTGACTGCACCACCATGCACCAGCAGGGATGCCCCATCCCAGGCCTGTCCGCAGGTAGGGGGGATGTCCATGTCATCTGACTCCCCTCCACCTGCTTACGAGGGGACCCCTGGCCGTATGGAGAAGGTCCTGATTGGTGTCGCGTTGCGCACAGGTGCAATTCGTGATGAGGTGCGTGCTTCCCGGGAGGAGCATGCACGTCATCACGGAGAGAACCGTGCCGACGTGGCCCAGTTGGGAACGGCCATGGTCGGGGGTTTCCTACATGTGTCGGCCAATCTGGCGACCCTCTCCTCCTCTGTGGAGACTATGCACCAGTCGTTCTCCATGCCGTCTTCCGGCCCAGATGCCACCAGGGCCCCCTGTGGACCTGCCCCGACCAATGCAGCCGGCTCGGTGGGGATCCCATCCCTGCCACAGCCGTGAGTCGGAGGTCCAGCAGGGGTGGACACACCAGCAACTGGACCCCAGCAGATGGAGGATGTGATGGCATCATCGGGCAGGGCACGTGCACGACGGCGTCGGTGGATACCATCAGCCTGGATGCCGTCGTGCTGGCACAGGCAGTTGCGTCGGAGGCAGCGGCAGGCTCAACGTGGGAGGCATCATGGCTCGGGGCCATCAACAACAGGGGTGCAGGCATCGGCCGGAGGGCAGGAGAACCCTGGAATGGGAGTGGCTTCCGTGTGGGAGCGGTTGGGCCAGCGGATAGGTGCGGAGCGGCAGCAGGCAGAGGAGGAACGGCTCACAATGGTCAGGGCGGAGAACTCCATGCGGAGGGCGCTGAGGCGGGCTGAGTGCCTCGAGGGTCTTCGCAGGGAGTTGGAGCTGGACACTGCTTTATCCCTGCGAGACCTCGGGACCAGGGAACATGCCCGCCTCCAAGCCATTGAACAGGAGTTCGATGATGCCCTGGCCTATGACAACATCCAGTGAGCCGTTGGACTAGCCCGCTGCCCATGTAAATAGTTATGTAGTTAGTGTTAGGTTTCCTTTGTTTTTGCATTTTCTTTGGACCTTTTGGACAATGGGCCACATTTTTGTATATAGTTATTTTTTATTAGGTAGTGTTGTTAGATAGGTTTCATTTCTTTTGTTGGGATCATGGACCCTGGCTTGTTCACCTGTACATAGTTCACTGTTGGATTTTCTTTTCTTTTTACTATTTACCCATGGAGCAATGGCTTTCAATTATAATTTCCAATTGGATTTTCTTTTCTGGACTGTGACTTTGGACACCATTCCTTTGGATTCTGATTTTTGGTTTTGCATTTTTTCATGGACATGCTTCTTTTTACTTTTTTTACTTTCCCATTTCTGTTAGTTTATTTTTGATTCAATTCATGTTTTCTTTAATACATATTTTTTGATTAAACTTCAATGTGTAGTATCATCTCATTGGTTTCATGCATATCATGATATGGGTTTTGAGATTCACTGACACTCATTGGGTGTATGTGAGGGACATGTGTTCATTTCCAAACTTGTAATTGCAGTTCTATCATGTTATTGCCATTTCTGAGTGGGTGGATGCAATACTCGGGTGAGTGTTTTGCATTTGGAGGCTGACCATAGGGACCGGGGATCTAGATTGTGATGACATGTTGGCTGGGGAACATGAGTTGGACATGAGTGGGGGCCTGCTGGCAGGTGCCCCACAGTGCTAGGGGGTGGGGGTGCAGGGGAACATGAGTTGGACATGAGTGGGGGCCTGCTGGCAGGTGCCCCACAGTGCTGTGGGGGTGGGGGTGCAGGGGAACATGAGTTGGACATGAGTGGGGGCCTGCTGGCAGGTGCCCCACGGTGCTGGGGGGTGGGGGTGCAGGGGAATATGAGTTGGACATGAGTGGGGGCCTGCTGGCAGGTGCCCCACAGTGCTGGGGGGTGGGGGTGCAGGGGAACATGAGTTGGACATGAGTGGGGGCCTGGTGGCAGGTGCCCCAGAGTGCTGGGGGGTGGGGGTGCAGGGGAACATGAGTGGGGGCCTGGTGGAGGCTGCCCCTGCACTGCTGGGGGGGGTGAAGGTGGTGGGAGACATGAGTTGGACATGAGTGGGGGCCTGGTGGAATCTGCCCCTGGTGGCTGGGGGGTGGGGGTGGTGGTAGACATGAGTGGGGGCCTGGTGGAGGGTGCCCCTGACTGCTGGGGGGTAGGGGGTGGTGGGAGACATGGATGGGGGCCTGGTGGAGGCTGCCCCTGCACTGCTGGGGGGTGGGGGTGGTGGGAGACATGAGTGGGGGCCTGGTGGAGGCTGCCCCTGAACTGCTGGGGGGTGGGGGTGGTGGGAGACATGATTGGGGGCCTGGTGGAGGCTGCCCCTGCACTGCTGGGGGGTGGGGGTGGTGGGAGACATGAGTGGGGGCCTGGTGGAGGCTGACCCTGGTGGCTGGGGGGTGGGGGTGGTGGTAGACATGGGTGGGGGCCTGGTGGAGGCTGCCCCTGCACTGCTGGGGGTTGGGGGTGGTGGGAGACATGCATTGTTGATCAGTAGTGCAAGGTGACATGTGGGTTGGCTGGGGGGCATGCCCATGGTGGATGGGCTGCCTGCGGGACATGAGCTGGGGTGCAGGGTAGTCCCCCGTGGTGTGGGCTGCCTGCAGGGGCCGTGGAGGTTGTAGAGCGAACACCTGGGAGCACCCACACGGCCAATTCACGTGTAGTACTCCCCAGAACCCCTGAAATACACGTACCCTGCTGAAATCGCGTGTGGAACTTCCCGCGCACCCCTGAAATACACGTACCCTGCTCGCACGGGGCCAATCGCATGTGGAACTTCCCGCGCACCCCTGAAATACAAGTACCCTGCTGAAATCGCGTGTGGGACTTCCGGCGCACCCCTGAAATACACGTACCCTGCTGAAATCGCGTGTGGAACTTCCCGCGCACCCCTGCAATACACGTACCCTGCTGAAATCGCATGTGGAACTTCCCGCGCACCCCTGGAATACACGTACCCTGCTCGCACGGGGCCAATCGCGTGTGGAACTTCCCGCGCACCCCTGAAATACACGTACCCTGATGGAATCGCTTGTGGAACTTCCCGCGTACCCCTGAAATACACATACCCTGCTGAAATCGCGTGTGGAACTTCCCACGCATCCCTGAAATACACGTACCCTGCTCGCACGGGGCCAATTGCGTGTGGAACTTCCCGCGCACCCCTGAAATACACGTACCCTGCTGAAATCGCTTGTGGAACTTCCCGCGCACCCCTGAAATACACGTACCCTGCTCGCACGGGCCAATCGCGTGTGGAACTTCCCGCGCACCCCTGAAATACATGTACCCTGCTCGCACGGGGCCAATCACGTGTGGAACTTCCCACGCACCCCTGAAATACACGTACCCTGCTGAAATCGCGTGTGGAACTTCCCGCGCACCCCTGGAATACACGTACCCTGCTCGCACGGGGCCAACCGCATGTGGAACTTCCCGCGCACCCCTGAAATACACGTACCCTGCTGAAATCGCGTGTGGGACTTCCGGCGCACCCCTGAAATACACGTACCCTGCTGAAATCGCGTGTGGAACTTCCCGCGCACCCCTGCAATACACGTACCCTGCTGAAATCGCGTGTGGAACTTCCTGCGCACCCCTGGAATACACGTACCCTGCTCGCACGGGGCCAATCGCGTGTGGAACTTCCCGCGCACCCCTGAAATACACGTACCCTGATGGAATCGCGTGTGGAACTTCCCGCGTACCCCTGAAATACACATACCCTGCTGAAATCGCGTGTGGAACTTCCCACGCATCCCTGAAATACACGTACCCTGCTCGCACGGGGCCAATTGCGTGTGGATCTTCCCGCGCACCCCTGAAATACACGTACCCTGCTGAAATCGCTTGTGGAACTTCCCGAGCACCCCTGAAATACACGTACCCTGCTCGCACGGGCCAATCGCGTGTGGAACTTCCCGCGCACCCCTGAAATACATGTACCCTGCTCGCACGGGGCCAATCACGTGTGGAACTTCCCACACACCCCTGAAATACACGTACCCTGCTGAAATCGCGTGTGGAACTTCCCGCGCACCCCTGGAATACACGTACCCTGCTCGCACGGGGCCGACCGCATGTGGAACTTCCCGCGCACCCCTGAAATACACGTACCCTGCTGAAATCGCGTGTGGGACTTCCGGCGCACCCCTGAAATACACGCACCCTGCTGAAATCGCATGTGGAACTTCCCGCGCACCCCTGCAATACACGTACCCTGCTGAAATCGCGTGTGGAACTTCCCGCGCACCCCTGGAATACACGTACCCTGCTCGCACGGGGCCAATCGCGTGTGGAACTTCCCGCGCACCCCTGAAATACACGTACCCTGATGGAATCGCGTGTGGAACTTCCCGCGCACCCCTGAAATACACATACCCTGCTGAAATCGCGTGTGGAACTTCCCACGCACCCCTGAAATACACGTACCCTGCTCGCACGGGGCCAATTGCGTGTGGAACTTCCCGCACACCCCTGAAATACACGTACCCTGCTGAAATCGCTTGTGGAACTTCCCGCGCACCCCTGAAATACACGTACCCTGCTCGCACGGGCCAATCGCGTGTGGAACTTCCCGCGCACCCCTGAAATACATGTACCCTGCTCGCACGGGGCCAATCGCGTGTGGAAATTCCTGCGCACCACTGAAATACACGTACCCTGCTGAAATCGCGTGTGGAATTTCCCGCGCACCCCTGTAATACACGTACCCTGCTGGAATCGCGTGTGATACTTCCCGCGCACCCCTGAAATACACGTACCCTGCTGGAATCTCGTGTGATACTTCCTGCGCACCCCTGAAATACACGTACCCTGCTGATTTTGCGTGTGATACTTCCCCCGCACCCCTGTAATACACGTACCCTGCTGGAATTGCGTGTGATACTTCCCGCGCACCCCTGAAATACACGTACCCTGCTGGAATCGCGTGTGATACTTCCTGCGCACCCCTGAAATACACGTACCCTGCTGATTTTGCGTGTGATACTTCCCCCGCACCCCTGATGCACACGTACACAGGACAATCGCGTGTGGAACTTCCCGCGAACCACTGAAATACACGTTCCCCGCTTGGCGTTTGCTGTTTGCCAGCCCTGTGAACTGGTCCAGGGTTAGCGCAGCCCTTTGCGATTATTTGGGGATTTTGAAGGCTTTTCCTTGCGCGAGGGCGTTCTTGGGGGCGTAACTGGCGCTGCTGCAGGGTCGCTGCGCCACGCTGCGCCACGGCTGGTTTTGGATGCGAAAATCCATGAATACGTTGTGCGCGGAAATCGATTTTAGCGCACGCGGCTGGCGCAGACATTCGCACGGGCATGCTGTGCGCCAGTCGCGTGCGCCACTTTTGTGCAAATTTCTATGAATTACCCTGTAAATGTTAAAGTCATCATGTACTACATTTCAACATGGCATGTTGTCTACTGCCTTTAGTTTCGGCCTCATGAATTTATCACCCGATTAGTGGCATGGTTATATTTACAATAAAATTGTGGCAGGTTGATGGCAGCCAAAATACTGAATGTATTGCTTGTCATGGTTTTGTATTGCAACGCTAGTCGTAAAAATGATTGGTCACAAGGTCCTAATGCAGTATTGCAACAGCCCGCTGATCATGCAAGCCTGGTGGACTCCCCCTCCTCCTGACCACTGTCACAATCATGCTGCTTCAGGTCAGGCATGGGCATCCTTTTCTTGATTGCAATGTTGTTCAATGCACATCATAGGATAACCTTTCTGGGGTGTATTGCAGTGCACCTGTATGAAGCTGGTGCCAGAACTGTGCCTACTTGTGTCTAGTGACAAGAAATGCCACACACCGTACTCTTGCTGGGATTCTCTTCTACCTAGTACTAGCAGTCTGTAGAGATGGCACTATGTTACACACTGAATATAATCTCCTGCCTTCAAGCAACTTGATAATTGTCTCTTGCTACTATTATTCTGCCTTGTCACAAAAAGATTGCACACTCAGCTACAGCCACTGAGTGCAATATCCTCGAACTAAACAATTCTATGTATTTCTCTTTGGTACGATCACTGAATGTAATCTCCTACCTCCAAACAATTCTATGTTTTTCTCTTCATTACTAGTATTTTGACTCTTTGCAAAATGATGGTACACTCAGTTGCAGCCACGGAATATAATCTCGTTCCTCCAAACAATTCTATGTATTGATCTTCACCAATGGTATTCTGTCATGTCACAAAAACATATCAAACCCAGTTACAGCCACTGGATATATTCTTCCACCTGCCTCCAAACAATTCTAGTATTTTTTCCACCCCATACTTGTCACTAATGAGAAAATGTCATGTATATCATGCATGTTTGTGTGAAGGAGGCTGATGCCTGACCCTCTCCTTCGGAGAACTTGTCCTTAGAAGTTGTCCTACCACAGTCCCATGACCAGAGCCATGAGCTACCTCGAGAGGGTACTGTGCGGGAGCTGCATGGCCCTTCTCTAAATCCTTGCCCTTTCCATGATGATAGTGTCTCAGACTGTGGGAGACTTTTGCTTGTTCTGTTTGTGTATGAAGAAAGAGGCAGGCAGTCCCAATACAAAAGCGGCCATTGCTGTTGACCCTCATCAAAGCATCATGTCAGACCCAGAGAGTCAAGGCAATGGGAATCTTTCCCCACAGGAGCACATGTGTTCCTCAGGAACCCATAGATGACATTTCCACAGCCATCAGGGAAACAAGTGATGCATCATATATCTCCTGCTAGAACGCTGCAAGGTCCCCTTTCCCAGGCGAGATACTCAGGCAAGAAGGAGGAAGAGACGTGAACACCAAAAGATGAGATGAAACGGAATGCCATATGAAGATCCACACCCACAGGTCCTGTGTGGCAAGCAGGATCCCTAGCAACATTCGCCAAAAACAACGCAGATGCCAAGATATGGAAGGCAAAAGAGCAGCAGAACACCTAAACAACAGAGCAGCATCATAGGGCTTCATACTGCTGGTGCACAGCAGGCTACCTATTAACTGTTGGCACAACCAACGATAGATTGAAATGTAGTACTTGGGTATGCAGACTGTTCTGCTGGGGGGAGCCTAGAGCGGTAATCCAATCCCAAACCTGAGGGATATGTTAACTCTCAAGGAAACCATTCCTGTAGTCTGTTGTGAACGATCAATTTGAGATTCCTAGAAGGTGTTATCATCAGTAAACATGGTTCTGCTGGCAATCATCCTTGCTGTCTAACAGCCACCGTAAACTTGGTTTAAGATTGGTCGACCCATCCTTCGTTTCACCATCTATTTTCTGCTAGGCAATACTGTCTATTTTCTGCCCCTTTTTGTGGCCAAATAGGGCAGTTTTAATCAGTAAGATCCAAGCTGCAGTGGATGAGCACCACGTTGGATGCCATCTGACTCGAATTTTGATTAACACTGTTATCCTGAGCCTTCAACTCACTGCAGAGGGCAGTTTGCAACCGGCCCTGGGTCTGAGCGAGGTTTGTGCAGTAGAGTAGCAGTGCTGATAATTGGCACATTGCTCCAGACAGAGAACCCTCCTCTGCTCTTTGGCACTGGCAGGCTTCACATTGTCAGTCATAGTTTGTCGTAGGATGTCTGCTATGAGCTCATTGGAGGTTACTTCATTTGCATGCAATTTACATAGGACGACCCTTCGTAACTTTGATTGGGATTCATACATTTGAATTCTCTCATAGCCATACTACTTAAACAGTAACATCAATATTGTAATGCAGTAGGCAATTTTCGTTACAATCAAAAGTGTTCAACAGTGCAGACCTAACATTCCTACTTCTAGAACCAATCAGTAGTATGTCAAGGTTATTTCAAAATGAGATGGAAAAATGTACCCACATATGAAAACTGTTGCTTTGTTGGTTGGTGAGCATTTTCTGCAACCTTTCTCTGCATGAAGCAGCAAGGCGGCCTGGTCCCTTTGCGCAGCTCTCCCTTCCAAATTGTTCCTGTTATCGCATTGTATCCCATGCCAGTCCTCTTTCACTGTAGTCTCTCTTTCTGTCGTAGTCCATCATATTTATAATAATCAGGTTTACACAGTATCCATAGTCAGAATCAAACACACCTCACGAGACTCAGACATTCAAGGCTGCCTTGCTTTTTAAGGACAAGACCTTCAAACTATCTTGCTGTTGAAAATTAAGGTGCCATTCTCTCATGTGAGAAGTTAAAGGTTTTGTGGGATCCAGACATTTTAAGAGGCATCCCGCCAAGGTACAATGACAAAAACATTCACTTGGGGTGACTAAATAACATTACATAATCTTCTGAGGCTATGCAAGTGCACGTACCTAGAGGTCTATACCTGAAGTGACAAGAGATAATTACATAATCTCTGAACTAGACTATAAAATAAAGCAAATGCTTAGTCACATATTGTCAAACGATTTTAATCGCATAGAACATAAAGGGCCTCATTACGAGTTAATAGCACCATGGCTGCCTCCAAAACATAGGTGAACTTATACAAGTGTGAACAACGTTCGGAACGATTAGGCTTACTTTGCCCTGAAGATGGATTGTTTTTCAATCCAAAACGTGTTGGCGATGTAACATGATATACAGAAGCCTTTTCGGATATTGGCACAAAAGAAAGCAATTTGACTGTTCTCTCCACACTTGTCACCACCCGATGTTAAAGGGTTGATCTACGTTATGTGAGATTCAGGAAAGGTGTTACAATATTAAACATGCTTGTTTTTGACTACAGGTGATGAGAAATACTGTATTTTGTTTAACAGACTTTTTCTTTGTTTGAATTGACTTAATGCCTATATGAGATTTATGTTTCAGCAGTAGACTGAATCTTTAGGTTGTGACCAAGAAACTATATGTTTTGAAACTCATTGTTATTTTTCTTTTGAATCTGTTTGAACTATACCATATTGGTATTCTTTATGTTTATTAAATGAAATTGGTTTTGAATTTTCTATTGAACTGTGTTTGAAGATTCATATGGAAGTGTGTTGAGCGGGGACACCTATGCAGTGTTTATTCCACACACACACAAAAGTGGCTTAGGTAGAGCCTTTCCAACCCTTGCAGCCAACCTTTGGAACAACCTACCAGACCACCTTAGACTGGAAACCAACTACTCGCATTTTCGCAAACAGGTAAAAACCCATATCTTCAAATAAACGGCTATCACGGCATATACCACAGTTAGCTTAATTCTATGTGACTGTCCCGTCCGCTCTGTCTAATCACTATCTGTTCCGTCGGTTCTCGTGTCCTTGTTTCTGCACCCCGAGGCTCGCAAGCTACCGGCGCAATATAAATATTAAATAAATAAATAAATAAATAAATAAATAAATACAAATACTGCCATACTAGCTTTGGGTTCGGAGGAGCCCTTCGGAGTGCATTTTGGGGGTTACTGTACGGTGAAGTATGGTTTTGCTTTGCCTTGCCTCCAAACCTGTGTCCGGGTCTGTGTAGTCGGAATGGGGACTTACTAGGTCATTCCGATCTTGGAGGACCCGGTAAGTCTCCATTCTGAATACCATTCCCCATTCCCATTGAGCCCCCATAGGGCTCAATGGGAATGGGGAAGGAGCTAATAACTGGCCCGCAAATAGCGGGCTCGTTATTAGCTCCTTGGTCCCTTAGCGGCTCCTGCTAAGGGCGGCTGGTAAAACCGGCCGCCCTTAGTGGGACCCGCTAAGGGACCTCTGAATGCGGCGGTAGGGGGTTAACGGCACCGGCATCCTTACCGGTGCCATTAACCCCCTACCACTGTACTTGTAATGAGGCACAAGGTGTCATCATAGCAATAAATGAAAACAACCTAAATCAAGGATTACATTGAAAAAGACAGCATAGCAAGTGGAGTCTGTTAAGAAGCACTTTAGAACTGCAATTCACCACAGAATTCCATAACATTCCAAACTTTCATAGTCCTTCCTTGTACACTGTACCCATGTGGTAATCCTCTTCGCTTCCATACGTTCTTGACTAAAACAGGGCGCCCTTCGCTAAACTCCATTTGCTGGTAGACAACCAGATAATCCAACTAAATCCCAACACAGCTTTGCAACCTCTTCTTTAGGGTTGTTTACATTCAACAATTGGTCTGCCACATTTCCTTTCTTCCAGCCAAATCACAATTCCCCTTGTCACCCTATTGGAGAAATGGAGCTAGGGTGCCTCACTCGACCTTATTAATTAGGAAATGCGCGTCTCATATACCTACCGCAGCAGAACTACAGCAAAATGGGGGCTGTGATTGGATTCAACGCTACCCACAACCCCCATACCCCTTACCCATTTACAGCTCTGAAAATAAAAACAAATAATAAACATCCCCTTTCCAAAGATTTTTTTTGTTTTGGGCAGTGTCTTGCCTTCATTCGTTCCCTACCAGTTCACAGAGTCCAGACCCATACTTTTTAAAACATGTATATTTTATTAGATTTTTCTCAGGCAGTATACATTTCATGTGTTAATCATCAGCAGCACATTCAAAAAATTCTCACTCAGAGCAATGAACAATGTTAGCATTATGACATGTCCGTCTGAATCCATATTGTTATAACACCGTTGTTTTATGGTAGACTAATGTTCTAATAAGATATGAAAAATCTATTTATTTTACAATTAAAATGTGTAGGGGGTGGCGTGGGCCAACCAGGCACTCAAACAAACATGCTCCATGCTGGCGTTGGGCTAAATGCTTTTGACAATACATGCGCCAGTGATTGCGTAACTATTAAACACTTTTTGCTGCGGCTTGTCTAGATAATGCAGCCCTTGTGCTTGGTGCTGTTTTCCTAAGGTGTGAATGAAGCCATCCAATGGATCCCCCAACCTCCATTCCGTACTGAAGTGAAAAATGGCGACAGGCAAAGGTTTTTAGCTCCAAGCTGCTCCTGAATGGGTTACGCATTTTACCAAGAATTGTTGGATGTTCGCACCCGTGGACTTACTGAGACAGACTGTACAACAATAATTACAAATATGTCTAATTGATTTAGGAACCTGCATTAGCTAACCAACAAATTACTATAAAGCTTATCCCTCGGACAAGACTTACCCTGCTGGTTTCAGTGTGCAGGTCTGACCGTAGGCCTGGGAGACCTGGGCAGTTGCCCAGGCACCAAACTAATATAATTTTCAAGGGGAGCCATAGCCTCTGCCATGCCAGCACAGAGGAGCCTTTGTGCTGGTGCTGCGATGATGCCCAACGTAAGTGAAAAGCTACTCCCCCCTGGGAGGAGTTTTTCACATACTTTGGGTGCCGGGCCACCATGGCTGAGCAGCTTGTCTACCACAAAGGGTGCCGCATCCACGCCAGCTCAGGGGAGTCTTTCAAGGGCTTCCCCAAGCTGCCGTGGTGGCAGTGCCCTATTTTAATGAAAAGCTTCCAGCCGGGTCTTTTAGTTGTAGCCCCGAATATAAACTCAGGGACTACAACCAAAAGGGTATCTAGCCCCAAGTCCCGACAGTCCCAACATTAGCTTAGCCCCGCATCTTTTCCAGGCCTAGCAACACCCCTGCTAGTGGGGAGCTTCACTTATAATGTACCTTTCCCCTCACTTATGGAGTAGTTGTTGGGACATTAAGACACCCCCCCCCATTGAGTGTTGTTAGCAGCTCCCAGATTAAAGGCACTTCTCTATGTGGCAGTTGAAGGGAAGAGTAAACTGTCATGGGGCTCTATCACAACATTGGCGGAATCCCGGCGGCAAATCCGTCAGGCTACCGCCAAAGCAAATTACGTTACTGCAACTCGGTCTGGTGCTATTAGCGCTGATCCCGAGTTGTGTGCGGGGGGGGGGGTCTATAAATCCAAATTCTGATTGCGTCCATTGGAGCCACAAATGGGCAGAAAAAACCAAGATTTATCTCCAGTAAAAAGGAGGCAAATCTTCCACTTTCCACCCAAACTCGGGATTGGGCAGAATGGTAATGTGGTGGTAATAGCATTACCGCCACATTGTTGTCGCTCCTCGCAAACCTTGATAACCCCCATAGACTCTGTGCTACTGAGTGGCACTCATATGGTGGAAGCAGTTTATTGAGACTTTATGAATTATTACACCCATTAACTCTGGTTTCACGATTGTCAAGCACTTTGGTCTGAACTTGATTATTCTCTAAAACATTACTAACAGCTCCCATATCCTGCTAGCTCCTGAGAAGCGGGAAGGCATTTAACCTCTCTGCACCCTTAAAGTAAGTTCTGACAGACTTTTGCTTTCACACATCATGGCAGCCAAAACATCTAAAGGATTCAAAGGAGGCATATATGATATGTTAGCCATGATGTGATGATAAAGTGAAGAAATGAACGATGCTGTCAGAAGGCCACATTCATACAAACCCGAGGGAGACAGGGATATGACTGACCTGACCCAGCTACAAAAATTGATATAGTACAGATGCAGTCAGAAATTAAGAAAGAAGTCCAAGAAATTGTGGCCCACAAGGCACAGAAAGTTGCAACTGTGGATACATGCATAGACTTTGCGGAAGCACATATTGGCGAGTTGTACAATTCCACATGCGATCAAGGACATGACCTTCCTCAAATCGCCAACAGAGTGGACGTACTGGAATTGCTGTGATCGGCGCTACAACTAAATCAGTGAAGATGCAGAAACTAGATTGATGAGGAATAGTATCTGCATGCGTGTAGTTCATCGACATTTGATGACTCAGATGTAAAGGACTATGTATGGGACCTTTTCAAGCACCTTCTTAAAGTGCCAGGTGAGACCGACATAGAGCTGGACCAGACACACTGTGTATATTTTACAGTGCAGCATTAAAATAAGGAATTCCTGGTGTACTCATAAGAGTGCATTATTCCAGGATATAGGAGAAGTGTATTCTGCTACAAGATTTGGCCTCCACTACTTCAGGTGAGGGTTCCCATGTGCAGTACATTTTGTGTTTGAAGGGGAACAAACCTCAACTATGAAAGAAATGACGCAGGTCATGACTCCAGATGCCTGTGATTCTTCACTGGACCTCTAAAATAGTGCAAGGCTTCCTTCCAGAGAGTGATCACCACATTCTAGGAGTTGGTTTAGGGCTGGGAGACCAAGTGGGAGGAGGAAAGCAAGGCGAAGGAAGAGAAGTCAATTATCAGGCACCAAGACTACTTCTTCACTTATGAGGATGGAGGCTTTTGCATTTGGCTTAACTGTTGCTCTAAGACAGATTTACCTTGAGGTTAATGGTTTCCGGTAGCTTTGTTAACTCTTCCTACAATGTTATAATGGTTGGGAATGCAGGTATGTTTCAAACGGTGGCATTGTTCATACTTTGGAGGATGACCGTGCCATTACGTTCAAATAATTAATGACAGTGTGTAGCAGATTGAATCAGGTGTAGCCGAAATAGTTCTTTCAAGTCATGAAAGGCGACTGGCCTGAACAAGCTTTAACCTGGCTTGTACTCACTTGTTATGGCAAGCTTTTTCTAGTGCAATGGAGGTGGATGTGGTTTATACCATTGGGACGAACATTTCTTGCAGATGGTTGCATCAGTTAATAGGTCATTTATATGAGTGTGTGCACAGATCCTAGGAGGGAAGGTTGATTGTTTATATAAATGCATACCTTTGAAATCTTAGCCCTCGATGTTCAGGGATTGAGCTCCCCAGGTACGAGGATATTGCTTTTGAATATATTACAAACGCTAGACACCAATCTAGCCATGTCTTAGAAAAACATCTTCTTCTTCACGATGAGCAGAGGATACACCATGGAGGATGTACTTAGCAATTTTTTAACTCATCTAATGAGAAAAAAAGAGGTACAGCTATTTCGATCTCCAGGGACACCTCGTTTGCAGAACTGGTAGTCTTGAACGATCCCAAAGCTCTTGTTTATTCCTGAAAAGTTACTCTATTTGGATTCTAATGACCTTTACCTCATTGTAAACCCCCACTGTTAATATGAATTTCTCGCTGAGATCCTCCTATTGCTTGTGCTTTGAAGGAGGGGGAGGTCTTTGTAGGTGGAGATTTTAATTTAGTGCCAGACCTTACTGTAGATAAAACACTTCCATCAACTGAATTTGATTATCAGAATGCTAAAGCATTGATGAGGGCTCTGAAAAATGTGGGTCTCATTGAGGCCTGGTGATTTTTACATGGCAATGTGAGGTAATACATCCATTTCTCTCATGTGTGTAAATGATGTTCTCGCATTGAATCAGTCTTATTCCTATCCTCACTGATACTACATACCTCTGAAATTATGATCGGGCCAATGATGTTGTCAGATCATACAAATGGAACATCCTCTCTACATGACACCAGAACACAGCCCCTACTTTTAAACATGTTTTATTTACTTAACACACTTGGTGATAGCAATCAAATAAACAATATCACAAACAAATACATGTGTATATAAGCCTATAACCTCGACCAGTGTGTTGTTAAGTAACACTTGTGCCTGAATTACCCACCTGCTCCAGATTCTCTTCATCCTCTGATTTCGTATTGTCCTTGAGGTATTGACGAATATGCTTGAGGAGACACCTAGTCGGCAATAAAGACATATGTACCTCCTTCATATTATTTGCCCTTACCACATCCTTCAACCAATCTCTGGTCTTGGGAGGCCACTTCAGTTCCCAATGCATTAGTAAGTGCATTCTAGCTAACAGTAATCCCAAATTCAAAATCCTACACTTTGGTTCAGGAAGCTTCCCAATAAAGCCTGTGGAAAAGGCTGCATCTTCAGGTTACTAACATCTAGGAGATTAAGGCACACTGCCTCCCAGTATGGGCAAGTTTGGAGCATGAATACAACATGTGAAGCATATCTGCCAAACACAGCCACAACTGGAATGGAAGTTCTATGATCCCATACTTAAAGACCCTATTAATCGTTCAGTGGTAGTACAATCTATAGACAACTATTTCAAAGGTAAAAGGGGGATCCATCACAGGAGGTGCTTTGGGATTATATGAATGCAGTTATCAGATATGAAATAATCAGTTATGCAGCCCCTTATACCAAGGCCAAGAAAATCATGAGGGAACCATTGAAGACGGTGGTTCTGGAAAAAGTGCCACAGGAAGTGATGTCACAGATCCAAGATGGCCTCTGGAAGTGATGTCAGTGGCCAATCCAAGATGATCACTGGATGCCAAGTTCCAGATAGAAAGTGAAGCTCAAAACAAGAATGAATGACGCGCGCTTATACCACCTGATTGCTTAGTCCATCACTGGTTCTGGAAAAAGTGTTCAAACATGTGCGTTGGTCTATCTGCTATTGTCCCTGCTGTTGCTGGGATGAGGTGATTTCTTCTTGATTGGTGTTGCCAGAGGAGCCTCTTCTGTCTTTCTGCTGGAGATGGGTTTGGTCCAAAATGACACAGACACACCTCCTGCAAGCTTCTTCCCGTCACACACCTACCTACTCTCAGCACAGTACAGGAGGCACACATGTACTAATCTCATTGAGGCGGATATCTGATACAAAAATATGTTACTATAAGTCAAGAACTATTTATACTTAAGGTACAAAAAGTGGTACATAAAGTGGTACATAAAAAAGAATTCTGTATATTTCCTGCACACATTTCCTGTGAAATGCTTCCCCCCTGTGTATTGCATTGCAACATATTTAATCAATATAAAGCAGGTTTGTGTAAATCTCCAAATGTTAAGCAGATAGTACTAGTGGGTCCCCCCATAAAGTAGTCCACACAATAGTGCCAAAATGTAGTACCCAATTATACTTTATTAATGCACACATACTTGGGTTTGCAGGTCGTGCACTTAATTTTAGTTTACTAGACATAAGAGAAAAATCTCCTCTGTCGCATCATTTTTCACATATGTACTACATCGGAAAACTTCCAACACCTGTAAATATATATAAACTGCTAAAATCTGTGTGTTCTTTTTTGCATATCCCAACAAGGAATGACTGGAGATGTGCCTGGTTCTGGCTCAGTGTCTAAGGGTTGACACACCTTATTTCATTTCATGCAACAGTCACACGTATTTTCTTTCGATTGCATGGCATTGTTTGGACTTGGACATACGCTTACAGTCACAGTAATTTGGTAAAACGGGCCTATACACAGTAATATTAACACTACATATGGTGATCCATTCTTGTGTGAAATGTATATCGTATTACAGTGATGCTACTTCCTGTTTTGGCAATGGGTGAAAGGTCGTGTGTGATCTCTTCCCATGATGTCGCTTGGGGTGGGGTCACATCACATCACTTCCTGTGATGTTATCAGAGCTCAAGGATCTTGTGATGTCACTTCTGCTACCCCTGGGATTTTGGTGAAATGACGTCCCTGAGCCTCATCAGCCTTGTTGGCAACAACCAACAATACATGTTTCCATAGTATAGCCTGTTTTCCAATTTGAAAAGCAATTTCAGGGAATACTCTATCATCATTTCTGTTACCACACCAGATTGGAGAAAAGAATTAAAAAGAGTTTAATGTGATGACTAATTATGTCATACATGTTTTTTTTAGAAAATAAAGCAGTAAATCCATCTAGGTCAGGTACCTTCTGGCAGAACAACAATTGTATGACTTGTTTTGCGTCCTCTGTTGTAATGGGTAGATCTAACTGTAAACAATACGTTTCAGAAATTTGGGGAAAGGAAGTCAGATGTAGATATTACATCAGAGTGCCCTCATCCATCACATTTCCAGATAATAACTGTATGCATGTCAGACTTCCCTTTTTCAGAGTATTACCATACTCTTCCATTAAACATTTAATGTCTTTCCTTGTTTTCACCAATCGTAATTCATAGGCTAGCCTTTTGTTTGCCTTATTACCCTGTGCACAACAATACTGTTTTATTCGAAGGAGAGTATTTTCTGTTTTACTGGCTAGATGTGCTGCTAGGTTTGGTCTAGCTAATCTAATATTATGCTGTTTGCGACCATCTATGCACTGGTTTCAACACTTTTTCCTGAACCACGGTGGACTAGGTGATCAGGTGACGAGAGCGTGTATCATTCCTTCTGGTTTTTGGCTTCACTTTGTCTGGAACTTGACTGCCAGTGGTCATCTTGGATTGGTCACTGACAACACTTCAGGAGGTCATCTTGGATCCTTGACATCACTTCCTGCAGCCATTTTGGACCAAGAGCGTGTGTCATCCCTTCTGAATTTCCTAGGGGCGTCTAGCGAGGGGCGTCCCAGTTAAGGGCAGAACACTGAATAATGAAGACCAGCCCTTGACCAGCCTCTTAGCCTATTAGCCTTTGCATTTCTTCCTGGTGTGCCCAAGTTTCCTAATTACTGTATTGTCTCTCCACACTGTGCTACTCACCTATAATGTATTCACTCCTGCTCCTACTGTTGCCGCTCATACTCACCTCTCCCAATGCTTTCTCCAATCACGCTACAACTTCCTCCTTTCCTATCCCTATTATAAAACTCACAACTCAAAACTCCCACTACTCAAGTTCTCTTCCACCTCCTTTCAACAAACAGACAAGCTAACCACACCTCCTCTAATACCTATCCACCTTGCCCCTCTTCCTCTGAGACTCAACATCTCTTCTCTTCCTTACCTCATCAACTGAACATCACACTCTGGAATGCTCAGTCTGTATGCAACAAAATGTTCTTTATCACTGACTACTTTCACTCCAGCTCTGCTCCCTTGGACCTTCTTGCTATCACTGAAACATAGATTTCTCCACCAACACTGTCACTCTGGCAGCCCTACACGACTCCAAACTAGCCATTGTTCACTCTCCTCGACAGACTTGCCGAGGTGGAGCCATCTGACACCTATTCTATTCCCACCTCAATGCCTCACAATTCTCAATTGCCACGCCTTCGCCTACCTCTTTTGAATTCACCATCTCTACTATTACTCTGCCTCACTTGGTTCACATCATCTCCATCTATTACCTTCTTGGTCCTACTGGACAATTTCTTGAGGACCCTGGGCAATTCCTTGATTCCGGTTCAACTAAACATTACCTCATTCTCTTAGGTGACATTACCCTTCCCTCTCCAACCACTTCTCAGAAATCTGAAATTCAGTCTTTTCTTAGTGACCACACACTCCACTCTATCCATAACCTACCAACCTACACAGGGTAACTCTCTGGATCTCTTATCCATCTCAACCTCTCTCTCAGTCACTAATACTCTCTCAGTCACTAATACTACTGTCACACCATCCATATCCGATTACTCGATTGTTTCCACCACCATCTCCTTTCCACCCTCTGACCTTTCCTCACCACTTGTTTCACCTATTACTAAAAGGAAATTTAAACCTTTTGCCATTCCCTCGTTTCTCTCTGACCTGCAGTTCTCACTCTCCATCTTCACACCTGATTCCTCTTCCCCAACACTGCCTTCTCCAGCTTCCAATCCGTACTGTATGACTAATTTTCCTCTCTCTTTGCACTGCTTACTTTCCCCCTACTCAGCATCCTCAACCATGGGTCACCCCATTCATACACTCTCTCTGCACAGACATGCATTGGCTGCTGTGCACATGGAGGCATACCCACTCGCATGAAGAACTGAAACTCTACCTCTCTGCCCTGAACTCTCTCAAGTTCACTCTTGATATGGCAAAAAGGGAATTCTACCTAACCCTCATTAGCTCCCACTCCAACCATCCTCGCCAGCTCCAGGGCACCCTAAACTCTCTCCTCACTCCTCCTAAGTCTATGACTGTCAACTCCACTCTCACAGCGAATGGCCTAGCTGAATACTTCACTGCGAAAATTACCAAAATTACCACTTAGTCACAATAATACTGACAAAGTGCTATCTCTAATGATGAAAGCTAAAATCTCTTGTGCCCATCAGACCCGCTTGATCCTCAGCTAGTCAAGTATACTGCCCCTATAGTGGCCTCTCACCTCACTAAACTCAACCTGTCCTTCGACTCTGCTTGCTTTCCCTCTGTTTTCAAAACAGCCATGGTCATCCCGCTCCTAATTAAGCAAGGGGCTGACCACCTACCAGCTAACTTTCGCCCTGTGTCCCTCTTTCTGCCCTATTCTAGAGTGCTTGAAAGGGTTGTGTTCAACCATTTTATCAATTTCTTGGATATCCACAACCTTCGAGACCCCCTACAAGCAGGTTTCTACTCCTGTCACTCCATGGAAACTGTTCTTAGGACTATGTCCAACTTCATCGCCTCTGCTAAGCACTCAATTCTATCCTCTATCATAATTCTCCTTGACCTGTCTGCTGCCTTTGTGGATCACTCTAATCTTCTTAATACTCTCTTTCTTCTTGGGATTTGGGATCATGCCCATGCCTGTATTGAATCCTAACTTACACTCGCCGAATTCTCTGTCTCCTGGGGCAACAACACCTCTCAACTCACTCCTATAACTATTGGTGTTCCACAAGGCTCTGTCTTGGGTCCGCTCCTGTTTACACTCTACTCTTCTGCTCTTGGGCCACTAACCCCTCCTTTGGGTTGTCGAACCAACTCTTCATGGACTTCTGCTCTTTTCCTGAATTCTCCTCTGATCTCTTTATCAAAATGTCCAACTGCCTCGCTGCCATTAAATATGGTATGGCTTCACACTCTCTGATGTTAAACTCAAAATAGAGCCCTCGTCTCTTCCTCTGCCTGTCCAGTTCCCACCTGACACTCTCCCCTACTCTTCTTCAGCTAGAAACCTCAGTGTGATCTATGACCCTTCTCACACATTCTCTACTTCAGTTCCAAAATCAACCTCCTAAATATTAAGAAAATCATGCACCTCCATCCTGTCAACACTGCCAAGCATCTCTTAACCACTCCTGTCTTCTCTAAACTGGACTACTGGTGTCTTCTCTAAACTGGACTACTGTGTCAGCATCCTCTTTGGTTTCCCCAACTATGCTTTCTGTCCTCTCAACAAGATAATTAACTCTGCTACCAGTACTCTCTTTGTACTCCCTCACTCCACACCTACTTCCTCGTACAGTCACCAGACACAAATGTATCCATGGTAAGGCACCACTGTATCTATACTCCTCTATCGATCTCTATAAGCCTTCTCATAATCTCTGCTCTGCCTCCTAGATTGCACTTGTAGCTCCTCACCCTCTCTGTGCTTCCTCTCGCTCTTGCACTTTCTCTCTTCTTGCCCTACTTGCATGGAATTCTCTTCCCCGGACATCTGAGAAACAGTTCACATGGATTTGATCAAAACTTAAAGCCTATGTCCTCGCCTCGGTAAGAGTTACTCTCTTAACCTTCCTCTAATCTGCCTGCTAGCTAACAGTTTTTCCTCGCCTCAAAACTGCCTCTGTCTCTCACTTCCTCTGCCTCATCATGGTCACATCCCAAGCACTGCTGGCCATACTGTCTACCTGCTCTTAAAAATGTCCAATGTTGGTTGTCCTTTATGTATGTCCACATATGTATTGTCCCTGGTGACTGTTCCATTTATTTCCCTCCACAACCTGGTCAGAATGTGCCTCAAACTTACCCCATTGCAAGAAGCTCACTGCTTCCGTTAAAAATCTGATTTCTTATCTATTGTATGTTCTTTTGTGATCAAAAGAGCATTGTTCCCCTGCATTTAAATAAACTAAATAAATACATTAAAAAAACAGAAGTGGACACACACCTGACCTGACAAACAAACCACTTACTGCCTTGGGATTTGTTATTTTATGTTTGCCATTATGCAAAAGGGCCTCTTACAAGTCATTGGTGTGGTGTAAAAGTGAATCTACATTCACAAATAGCTGATGAAGCCAAGCACAGCATGGGACCACTGACTAACTATGCTGGCAGGCCAGGTTTAAGCAGCCAGCCCAGCATGGTGTTTCTTGG
Source organism: Ambystoma mexicanum (assembly GCF_040938575.1). Classification (NCBI taxonomy): domain Eukaryota; kingdom Metazoa; phylum Chordata; class Amphibia; order Caudata; family Ambystomatidae; genus Ambystoma; species Ambystoma mexicanum. The sequence continues at coordinate 845,183,069 of NC_090924.1, read as the reverse complement.
CAGTGTGCACAAATTTATACTTGCAAGACTTGATGTATCTGGGATGCTAACTTTCTGGTCAGGCTCTCTGCGGGAGGATGCCTGCTGTCTGACTGTCTCACAGCAAAGGCTAAAAGATCTCACTGAGGCTGTAATGCATCAGGTGTAAAAGTCATGCTTGAGTAGGTCTCTTAGACACACTGGCAGGCTATAGCATAGGCACATCACACTCGCTCACCTCATGTGGGAGCACCTGATGAGCGGCACTCAGGGCCACCGCCCGGCCCCACACTTCATGCCGCATGCACCTTCGCGCTGTAGAAGGAAAGGCTAAGCGTCCGCCTCACAAAACGTAGCACATGCGTCAGAACAGAGGTAGCATCTGGTAATGCCCTGTTAAAATCCAATTTCACTATATTTTTAGATTGCTTTGAGCGAAAGGTCAATTGCAGTTCTCGTGCCAATGTAGATATCTTAGCGACTTAACGAACTATAACTGCATGACTGCCGACTCTACATTAGCTGACAGAAGGCGAGCAGTGATTTTGTTCCCCTATTGATCGTCTACAGAGGTCCTGTGCAAGATTGCTAGGAAGCCTACAATGTATGTCCATACCGTAATCGCCTGATCATCTTGAGCCAAGTCCAGGATAGCCTGGAGTCAGTCAGGCTCTGCTGACCCAACCGCACCGGTGGCACCTCTTCCATATTCTTCTTTCTTTGGTCTTTGCAGACAGTTGCTGTTGCTGTGCTTAGAGTCAGCCCGGGCCTCGACTCTTGAGTCGGCTCTAGCATGCGCTGCTGCCTCCCTCTCAAGTGTGTGGTGCTGGTCACAGACTGACTGAGGGTAGATCTGTAGCTTTTGTGGGAGCTAAGCAACTACTGAAGTTACAAGAGAAATCCTGAATGCCCGAGACGAGACTCAGTGGTGCCCTCAGCCACGGAGCTTCTGTTATGCTTCTGTTTTTAGTTTTTTAAATTGGTTTCAATAGGGGTCACCTAGGGCATCTCAGAGGTCACAGGGGAGACAGGGGTTGCAAGGGATATAGCAGGGGTCGAGCTGTGACCCCTAGTGACCCCTAAATGACGTACCTGATGAGGCTCCTTCCGTGTCTTAAAGAGCTAGATCAGACAGGCTTCAAATAGAATCACACTAATTACGGCACTATTCGTAGAATTATAAAAAATGTAATTGAGGTTGGAAAGCGGAATGGAGTTTCTATGACATTATTAACTTTAGATGCCAAGTAGACATTCAACAGGGTGGACTCGGGATTTGCTCGCCAAGTACTCCAAACATCTGGCGTTGGTACACAGTTCATTACTTACATAAAGCCACATTTCCTGAATTAGAATTAGAATAAATGGTAGATATTCCTCCCCCATACCTATGTCTAGATGGACACATCAGGAATGCTCCTTCCCACCACTAATATTTGTTCTTGTTATGGGGCCATTAGCTAGGAGAGTTCATATGAATGAAAGGATAAGTGGAGTTAAGATAAACCAGAAGAACACAAGACTGCATATTTATATGCAGACAATATTCTAGTACTCATGAACAATGCTTTGACATTCCTCCCCCCGAAGAATTGGAGGCATTTAAAGATGCATCTCATTTTTTGGGTGAATTTTCAAAAATCAATGGGATTGAACATACCAGAGTCTCACAGCACGATAAAACACCTGAGATGAACATGTCCCTTTCATTGATCAAAGAATTTGATGGCTTATTTTATTTAAAACATTTCATGAAGATTTGGAAAGATCAGAAAATCAAGCAATGTCTTGATTTGAGTTGTTAATAGCTGTTAAAATGAAACTAAACACAACCATAACTCTACTGAACCACAAACCACAAGCACTTCACAACATCCGACCCGACATGTAAACAAACCACACACAATCATACCTCAGCATCACATGATGGCTACCAACTGAAAACGCACCACTGCTCAGTTACGGTTTTCCCCCAAACTGAAGCTGCTAATAGTACATCAAAGCTCTCTTGCTCTTCTCCCTCACAACCCCACTAACAAACCCTGCAAACCTCCATCCATTGCAGATTCGCCAGAGTGCCAAGAGACCACGCAAGTGCCGACTGTGCACGGTACAAGACCCATTAACATAACATGACATAATTCACAGGTTGTTATATTTTAGTTGAGTATCTATTTATTAATTTATTTCAATTTGTATTTATCGTTGGCCCTACCAAGAGGGTCTCAGAGCGTCGTACATGGTCCAAATATTGAAAAGTTGTCAGTTGGAAAATAAAGAAGTTACAAACTGTTTTCAGGAAAAGATAGGAAGATTAGGATAGACGAGTGATAGCAATGGAGGAGGGCAGGGTTATGTGTATGGAACCAGGTATGTTTCTGAAAGTGGTGATGGAGGATGCAGTGCATATGTGGAGAGGTAGGGTGTTCCATGCCCTGAGTGCCCAGTGGGTTAATGCTCATTTTTGTGTGCATGAAACTGCAGAGTGGAATGTGTTGGCTGGCTTGTTTGGTGTTTGTGTGGGTGATGGGTTTGAGTTTTCATGAAGGAAAGGTGGAGTTTTGAGGTGGATGGCTTTGACAACAATGCAGAGTACTTTGAAGGCCATTTACTGGGGTATGGGGAGCCAGTGGAGCTGCACAAGGGCTGGGGTGATATGCAAATGTTTGGGTAGGTGGAGGATGAGTCTGGCTGCTGCATTTTGTAAGGCTTGCAGGGGCAAAGGTATTGTTGGGGAGTCTAGTGAGGAGAGCATATCCATAGCTCAGCTTAGAGAGAAGCAGTGCTTGGACTGCGGTGCAGAGGTTGTCAGGAGGAAGGATATTTCTGATTTTGCATAGGTGGTGTACTTGTAGAATGGATGTTTTGGTGACAGAGGCTATCTGGTGTGTGAAGGAAAGGTGGAGTTGTCTGTGGCGAGTTCTTGGATCCAGGGGGTGAGGTCCGGTTTGTGGCTTGAAAGCAGATGATGAGATATTGTGTTTTGGAAGGGTTAAATCTGAGAAAGTGGGTGGCCATCCAGTTGGTGATGGTGGATAGACAGGTTTTGAGGGTGTGGAATTGTAAAGGGAATGAAATGTGGATGAAATGTGGAAGTACATTGTGTCTAATCTGCATATTGGTGGAAATGTATGTTGTGTTTGCTAAGGGTCTGTCCAAGGGATTCAAAATATAGGTTAAGACGGGTAGAGATAGGGAGGGGCCTTGCAGAACCCCTTACTTGACAGGCATTTGGTCTGATCAATAAGGGGGCATGGAGACAAACTGTGTTCTGTCAGTGTGAAAGGAGGTTAACCAGTCGAGTACGGTGCCAGAGAGATACATCCTCTAGGTTAGGATGGCTAGTAAAATGGTGTGGTTGATGGTGCCCAAGGATGCAGAGAGGTCAAGGAGTACGAGTAATGCTGTGTGTCCTTTGTCTGTGATGCTGTGGAAGTCATCAAGGATGTGAAGAGTAGTGGCCTCAGTGCTGTGTCCAGGCCGAAGGCAAGATTGGAAGGGGTTGAGTAGGTTGTTTGTGCTGATGTGTTGTTGCAGTTGGGTAGTTACAAAGCATTCTATGATTCTGGCGAGGTATGGTAGGATAGTAATTAAGCAATAGTTTTCAGGAAGTGTGTGGAAGAGATATCGTTCTTTGAGGAGGGGTGAGATATGTCCCGTTTTGTGTGCAGTGGGGATAGTATCATGTGAGAGACAGGAGTTGATTATTTTCAACCAGTGGGGCACTATGGTGTTGATGGAATTGGATGCAGCTTGAGGTGGTCATCCATCATCCAAGAAGTGTGCATGTTTTGTTTTGGCTGTGAGGGTGTTAGTGTCGATAGGGTGGAAGGTACCCCATGTGTTGGAATGGTTAGGAATGGGGGTGTGAGTGGGAGAGTTGAAGGGATGGCTGCCCTGATATTGTGTATTTTGGAGTTGAAGTAGTTCATGAGGCAGTTGCATTCTGCAGCGGATGGGGGTGCGCAATGTGTGGATGGTGGTTTAGAGAGGCACTTGATGATGTTGAATAGTTTCTGGCTATAATTGGTGGTGGATTGTATTTCTTGGAAGTAATGGGTGGCTTTGGCATTGCATATGGTTGTTTTACAATTGTTGTGTAGTGTCTAAGCAATGTCCTGGTTGAGGGGCATGAGTTAGTTTGCCAGGCTATTTCTAGATGTCTGACTTTCTGCTTGATAGAGACGAGGACACTGTTGACCATGGTTCTGGTGGTTGTTGTGCAGTTTTTGTAATTTGAGGGGTACAATTTTGTTGAACGCCTGTGTAATCATGGTGTTGTATTGGTGGAGTAGGATGGAGGAATGTCTATGTGGGGAAGGGTTAGGTGAACATGTCCTTCTTCGCCTATATTCTGGAAAGAAATTTTAGCTCAGATAAAAGAGATAACGTGTGTGTTACTACCTTGATCCAACTGTTGTGACTTTTGGGGTTGAGGTATAAGGTTTGCATCCGGTAAGGGGAGCCTTCTCATCTTTACTTATGCATCTATTCACCTGAGGTCAGGATACATTTTGCCTGTTGTTGAAAGAACACAGAAGGCCCATTTTCTGTTTGTGATGGACCATATTATGGGAGATTCTGACTGCTGAAAAAATTACTCTGGGTTTGGTCCCCATTAAACAAATTATCTACTAACTTTCCACAATGTGCTATAAAACCATCAATGTGGAAGTACTTTTTGATGATGTAAGTCTTATGAAGGCTATGCTCACATGGGGAGGAGGTATTGTATGAGGGGAATGATGGCTCCAATGAGAGGACTTGTGGATGAGGAAGGGAAACATGTAGATGTGATACCAATCAGTGCCCGGAATAAGGGGAGGGATCAAACGTCAAATATTTGTTTAATTAATGTGTTTGGTTGTGCCCTATGCAATGAATCAGGAGTAAGACTTGGATAAAGAGGCATTGTGATGATTGCTATAAACTTTTATTAAAATAAAATAAGGGTTGGAGAAAGACCTATCTCACCCTATCACAATTAGGGGTTTTCCTACCTTAACGAAACGAAAGGATATCAGTGTCAGAATGTACAAAAATAAACAGTTCTCCGTCCTGTGTTCAAAACCCTGTCCTGACCCTTACAAGCGAAACTGAAAGAAATGTGTAAAGGGACAACATCTTTCAGCTCACCATCTGTAGCTTTTACAATGTTCCCATACAAAGTTCCAAAAACGGTGTGCAAACACACACATGATTAAAGTTCCACAATCTTTAGGAGGGGGGCTTCCCATCCCCTGCATTCCTTAGCTTCTTCACAGCTTAAAGTCACAGATCCTCTCCCAACATATGTCATTAACCAATCCAGGGGATATGGCTTCCTTCCCCTGGATTCCACACACTCATGGGGTTCTTTTCTACTCCATGATTTCCACACTTTATTCACCTTGCCAGCCCAAGAGGTATGATTCCCTTCCCTTGTGTTTCTGTCTTCCCATGCCAGGTCTTTACAATGTACTCTGTATTTGGGTGCGGGTTCCAGACCGCAATCACACTGCTTGGTTTACTCTCCTGCAGGAACTTTACCATGTTCTCTGTATTTGGGTGCGGGTCCCAGATTAGCAATCACACTGCCTTGTTTACTCTTCTGCCAAGTCCTTACAACATTCAGTTCCAAGGGGCATGCGTCTTCCCTTGAACCTTCAACTTCAGTGTGCCTGGTATACTCCTCTGCCAGGAATTTACAATGTTCTCTGACCTTGTGTGCCAAGCCTCCACTGTAGGCTCACCTGCGTTGTAATGGCTTTCCGGGCTTCTGTTCTCTCACTCAGGTCCTTCTTCGTGTTCTGCTTCTCATCGCGGTGCAAGCAGCTCTGCCTTGCAGCAGAAGGCTGTTTGTCTGATTCTGCATCTTCCCTTGCCAGCACAAAGCTTCTCCACCACCTTGGGTCCCAGTTTAGCATCTGCGGTGCCATCAGGGATCCTTGCCGGCCTCTGCCTTCCTTTCTCTCTGTGGTGTGGTTACGCCTCGCTGGCTTCTCATCGCGGCGCGAGCGGGTCTGCCTCTTTGGCTTCTCATCAAGGTACGAGCAGCTCTGCCCTGCAGCAGAGGGGTGTTTGTCTGACGTTGCGACTTACCTTGCCGGCACGAAGCTCCTCCACTGCCTCCCGTCCCAGTTCGGCATCTCCAGTGCCCTCCTGGATGTGTCTCTGGGTTGGCCTCTTCCTTCCCTTCTCTCTGTGCCGTGGGTTCCGCCTTGCTCTCCACTCTCCAGATTCCCAGCCTGAGCTAGGGGGATTTCTCCACTCTCGTCTGGCATCTCTGTGTTCGACTGACAACTTGGCTCTCTCTGCTTCCCGACCCACGTCGGTTGAAGTGAATCTCCTTCCATCTTGATGCTTCCTGCTTTTAAACACCACGCCACCTCCTGGACTCCAAAAACAACTAGAGCGTGTCTCCAGTTCCATGCTCAGTATTGATCCCATGCTTTTCCTCGTCCCAGTGTCTACAGAGGATGTTAGAAAGAGTTCTACTATTGGTGTAAGGTGTTTGGACTGGGCCTTCACCACAATAAGCCATAAAGATATGGGAGGGTGGGTGTCATGTTCTGAGTGTAAAGGCTGATGTCTCAGAGTTTTGATATTAGTCCTTATGGGGCATTCTAATGCAACAATACAGTATGCCATAAAGGTCTGTGGTATTGAGGGGGTGGTCATCAGGTTCTAGCACAAAGGAAGAATACTATCCCTCATCTGGTGCCACCTCTCCAGTCCCATGAGGGTCGCCTCCGCCCATGTGGTCCTACCTCAGATAGCCACCCCCCAGGTTCAGCATCAGGCAGCTTCTGCCTTTCCCTTGCCACATGGGGAGAGACTTTCCCCAGGAAAGGAGTTATGACATCACCCGATTCATCACACCTAGTTGGCTTAAATTATGACATGGAATCATCAAGTTGTTGGAAAATGTAACTTTTGAGTCCCTTGGAAGAAAATGATAAAGCATTAAAATTATCGTTTTTCAAATTGACAAATCCTTTTTATTCACTTAAAAATGTGCATAAACAAGTAGTTCAGTATATGCTATAGGTGTCTGATTAAGGCCTAGAGGTTCTGTATATGACCTCATGTGAAAATCCTTTGTCTCCACTGATCCCCTTCCAGACCCAGATATGCATTGAAGAGGTCTAATTCCTTGCACTTTGGTGTATGAATAGTTTGAGTAATCTGAGTAAATTTCCATGTAATTGTTCCAGTTAGCTGTACATTGTTTTGTTTAACCCTACTACTTTAGGATCTATCTCAATGTTCATCAACGTTCCTAGTTCCTTGCTTCAGTCTTCGAATAGTAGCATTTTGTTAAACTCTCAGCACCTGAGTAGAAGCCTTTTGCCCACTGAAACAGCCTATTCTATTGCTGCCTAATGATTGGCAATAAAAATTATTTGGGCTCTATAAGAAGTTGGCCAGTATCTCGGTGGTAAATCTGCTGGGATACCACCCAATGCAATTAACGTTACTGCAACTTGTTCCAGCACTTGATCGCAAGTTGCAGTGACAGTGTAAGTACCCATTTTCTTTTGTCCTTTGGACTCAATGGGGTACTTTCGGTGCAATTACTGCAGTGGTAATTGTGCTGCGGTAATTGGAAAGTCAGTGCATCCCACCCCAGCTTGGAGCTGGAGGTGAATCTTCTGAGTTTCCCCCAAACTTGGGATTGGGAGGTGCGGTAATGCAGCGGCAATAGAGTTACCACCACATTTTTACAGCACCACCCAACTCCCGATGACCTTATTGTCTTTACTTGTGTGTCACGTACCAGATTAATCCTCTTCACTTTGACCACTCAGAATTACTAGGCTTTGGTGGATTTGCATATTATGTGGAAATAGTTGACTTCACCACTTCCAAATCCTGTCTGATGTGTCAAGTAGACCAGGTCTAGATTGTTTCCCTGGGGTCCAGTGTAGACTGAATGTGATCTTGTGTTGCAGCAGATAGGTTCATGCAGACCTTGGGAATATCTTGACCATTCTTTATTATATATTGTAAGTGACTCCAATCAAGCAATCCCACTAAGTCAGTGCCTTGTCTGGGATGCCCAAGGGAAGCCCTTATTTATATATTTTTATGGCAAGTTATAATCTGGATGATGAACCCTTGTATAACACCCCTCTCTTAGAATCCCCCTTGACCCCACTGAGCCAAGAAGTAGACTTGTTTTGCAAACTTAAAAGGTTTATTTGAAAAATTAAACAATATATATATATCACACTTTTATAAGAAATTAATAATTGATATCACACTTATGAATATAATGTTGATCAACAATGGGTAACCTAACACTAGCACACTTCTTTACAGTCAATGAGGAGTTGGTATAGGATGGATAAGGCAGCGAAAATACTTTTATGGTTTCAAGGGAAAAGCAATGAGGAATAAATTGCAGTACAGAAATACTTGTTATGATTTTAGCAAAAGGTAATATAATCACTTTTTCTCTGGCAATTCAATTCCCCCCCTATGCAATGTAAGAAATGGAAGAATCCCAACAAAATGCAATACGAAATGCAGTTCCCCCCCAGCAAGCTTAGAGGAAAATAGGTAGACGTTTGAAACACAGGCCCAAAATGCTTTGAATGTGATGACAATGAAGTGAGAAATGTGCTAAAAATGCTTTTAATTGCCTCTAGAGGTTCAGGGTGGGTGATATCTAGTTTATATTAGTTCAGGCTCACTTTAGCAATGCTCTATGTGTAACCAGCAGGTTAAAACGAATTTTAGCAAAGGAACGCAAGAAGCTGCTGATTTTTACACGTGGCTGAAATTGTGCAAAATGTGCAAAATGTCAAATCGCGGCAAATTTACACGCACGTGTCGAGCGTAATTACAGAGGCACTATAAGGAGTAGGAATGTTCTAGGTTCATTGGAAAGCCTAGAAGCTTAGCTTTAAGATGAATGTTAAATCTTGTTCCTAGCACAAACGGTTCCGGAGATACGGACGATTTTGTGAAAGTAGTTTTTCGGATTTGAAATTTTAAAGCTCAGAATGACAGATGACAGTTCACAGTTTTAAAGATGACAGAATGACACAATTCTAGGAGGCAGTTCTAATAGGCTAAAATAGTTTGGATTAGATTATTTTAAACTAAGAGATTGGTTTTGGCACAGTGAGTACTCACACTATATTTTTGAAATAAGCCGTCAAGGTCTGGTCAGGTTGGACGGGACTTCCGGCGGGTGGTTCTGAAGTCCCGGCTATCTGGGTCAGCACTGCTCTCTGGGTCTGTCAAGCACTGGTTCTGCTCACAGCACTGCACAATTCTGGTCTCTCTGGATCTCTGGTCTCTCTGGATCTCTGGTCTCTCTGGATCTCTGTTCTCTGGAGGTTGATGGATTTGAAGTCTGGAGTCTCCCGGCAAAGCGTCCCGCAAGAAAGTGGAAAGTGAATTCCCTACCTGGGTTTCAGTGGCCCTTTTTATGTGTTTTGAACATGTGTGTGTGCCTGGGCATAGCTAAGCCTGCCCCTCTTTCTTATCATTGGCCAAGCTTTCCTCTCTCCCTTGATTGGGGGAAGGAAATGTGAGTCAGAGTGATGCTGTAGGTTTTATGGTCAGAGGAACCTCCCCTTGTCAAATTGCACACAAATCTATTTCTGATCCAAATACATATTTACCTATATACCATTTTTCTCATATTATAGGTCCAGTTAACATATTTTCTGTAGCACCAAACCATCCGATCCCTGTCTTTGTACAATGTCGTGTCCACTGATGACAGAATTCTCCCCTTTTCATCCAGATAACGACCTCTAAACCTTTCCAGATTTTACACAAATGTGCACCAGGGATACGGGTTACAGATGATAAAGCGTCAGATTTTTAACATGCATACATTTGGAGTAACAACCTTTTTTTCCGCTACTATCCCCATGAACATCCCACAGGGTGCTAACACCTCTTAAAATGTGCACGGAAAAATCCCAAGGATAATGATATTATTTATATAATTTTGACCAGTCCGCACTATGAGTTATCTATCTTTTTAAAATTATGCCCTGGTCAAAAAGGGGTGTGGCTTCACACATCACAGGGTGGAATAACTGGTTTATCCACTTCCCCCAAGCTCAGCTGCTAGCAAAGGCACTGCCCCTCCCAGTTTCCCCCAAGAGGAAGCCACTTCACGGCCCCCCAATATAACATTTGCCTGAGCCAAAGAAGGCCCATTGTTCAGTTCTCTGCCCAAAGTTCTGTAGGTGCCCCTCCCCTAATCTAATCAGAGAGGTGTCATCTCCTTTTGGTGGTGAAGCAGGATGCAGCTAGGCCTGGGAAGAGTGGCTGAGCAGGTTGAACTCCTGTCGGGGGTAGTTGTCAGGCAGAATTCAGCTAAATGTCACTTTAGTTCCCAGTTTTCTACATTCAAATCCAAATTACATGCAGCTATTTCTTATATATACATTAAATAATTACTTCCTTCAAGTCATTTCAGAATATAGTTTTACATTGTATCCACCTCTTAGCAAGTCTTTCCTTGGCCTGGTTTCGGTTCATTTGTTCAGTTTTACACAAAAGTCTGGTGGTTTTAAAACGCCGGCTTTCTGATAGTGGTGAGCACCGGTACTGCATCCATTTTTGACATTAAGAAAATGAATTCCCCACAGTTCTGGGTTGCTTTTGGCAATCAGCATTGCCATTTCCAATGGTTTCAGGCTACTGTGTGTGTAGCCCAATGGTGGTTTTAGGCAGTGTCCTCCTGTGCTCACAACATAGGCAAAAATGGGTGGCAGCCTATTCTTCATGTTTTCCCTGTGCACTCTCTGGGGAGTTCTGGCCATCATGATGTTTTCCATGCCAGTACTGCACAGTTTTATGGTAGGGCTTGGATGCATGGGTAAAAACATCCCACAATATTTCACTCTGCAGCGCCTATGTCCAGTACACCCTGCACTCTTCAAATATAGTCATGTCTTTTTCAGCTTTTTGCTTATGAATTTTAGAGGCTGACAGGGAATCTGCTTTGCCTCTGATAATGTCAGGAATCTGTGGAAAGGCCGAGGACGGCGCATGGTGCTTGGCAGGAGGAGATAAACTACATTTCCCATTAGGCTTTAGGAAGAGTGTAGTTCTCCTCTATCGCGCGCGGCACCAGCTGCTCATTAGCAGCAACTGTTAAAACCCGCCGCCGCCCGTGTCTCGGTGCAGGTAATTACTGATTATCAGCATGGGCGGCAGCAGTGTTGGAGCAGGCATGTGGGAGCATATCCAACGCCGAAGGACTTATTGAGCTTCCCTTCCCCCCGGGCCTCGACAGTAACGCTGAAGAACACAAGAAAGTCTGTCGCGGGCTGCGGCGGTGAAGCGGTTCTTACCACCCGGTGTTGGGCATCGCTCTTCAGGGTCCGGATGTCCTCGTGAGGCATCCGGGCCATCAGTTAAGTGTTTTTGGACCTCGGTGCTTACATACTGGGGTTATAATACGTTGATGTTCACGTATTGATTCATTATCCATTATGCAGTGAGTGTGTGAGGTAACACGCTCTAGGATACACGTCCCGCTTGATACACGCCATGTGAGAGGAAACATGTTATAAGGACTCAGGACTGATAAAACAGTGCCCTAGGGGCAGATTATCCTAATGTGTATGTAATTGGAATGAGTCTTTGGAGTCCACTTATCACAAGGGCCTGTTATGTGTTATGTTTGGTCCCAAGACTCTGTTTGTGGTTTCATTGTGCCCAACGGGCCATGTGTCTTGTATCTTCATGAAAGGGACAACCCTTGTTTGTGCCATTTGCGTCTAAACCATCTTATGTGTTTTCATACATTACTGTCCCCAGTAACATGTTACGTTCAAGGTCTGTGTTCTAGGTTATGTTTGTGATATGCAAAGTGAAGACTTGTAAAGCCACCATGGTTATAATTTAGTAGGTTACTTCAGGAATAAGAGATTAGGCTAGGTGATTTAGAATTACGGTTTCAGGTACAGGAGGATTTGCTGTTATATGTATTGGTTTGTTATGTTCCCCTCCTTTCCTTTGTCACTCCATCCCCTTTCCCTAACTCCATCTTCCCCCCATTGGCTGCCACGTTGCTCCCTGTGATATACGTTCAGGCGCCCGTGCCAACCACGGTGGGAGGGGTCAATCTATTTGGCTTCTGTGGTTCGGAGGAGGGGATCGAGATCCCTACTCCCTATAAGTTTGACAGAATTACCTGCCCCCGATTTCGGGGTAATTGAACCACCCAGGCCAAATGGATACGAATCCTCCCTCTTAAGCGGATGTGCTCAAGGCACTACAGGACATATAAGTAGAATTGGTACAGACTAGACAGGATTCGAGTATATTGAAACCACAGGTACAGGGTTTGGTCGCACAAGGCACCCCGCTTGATGGGGCTGGAACCTCTACTGGAGGGCAAACTGGTAGAGCCAAGTCTACTGTGATTGTGCAGCCCTCTAGTAGTGTGCCCTTAGCCACACCTGAAAGATTCACAGGAGACCCTAAGAAATATATGACCTTTTTAACGCAGTGCCGACTTCATTTTTTGTGTAAACCTAAGGCGTTTGAGACAGTACAAGCTAGAACGGCATTTGTTATTTCCTATTTAACGGGAGATGCGGCAGCATGGGCAATGCCTTTGGTGCAAAAGGATGATCCTCTATTATATGATTGGGATGGGTTTCTAGGGGAATTTGGAAGGGTATTTTGACTGCTGGGAGGTTTCTTTGGCTCAAGACAAAGAATTGTTAGCTTTAAGACAAGGAACCCGCGACTTGGTTTCGTATGTTACACAATTTAACAGGTTGGTTATTGAGACAGATTGGCCTGAAAAGAAACAGACGGTGTTGTTTTATCAAGGGCTCAAAGAGGAATTGAAGGATGCTATCGCTCAAGTAGAACCCCAGCCCATGACATGTACCGCCATGATTGATTTAGCTCTAAGATTGGATCATCGTATTGGAGAGCGCAGGGGTGAGAAGAAGAGACCAGAAGTGTTGCCTTTTGCTAGATTGGATCAGGGGAAGGGAAACAGGAATACAGAAGAAGAACCCATGCAAATTGGTGGAATAAGGGGGCCTTTGTCTGTTGCTGAGAAGGAGCAACAAAGGGCTAATAATTTGTGCCTTTATTGTGGACAACCAGGACATTTTATTAGAACTTGCCCGAATACTCCCAAGAAAGGAGCAGGGGTGGATAGAAACAAGGTTGAGTCGGGAAAAGGATTGGGCCGGCCTTAGGGGGAACTCAGGCGACAGGCCCAGACACAACTAGGTTCCCCAATTGGAGTGCAAATACGACAGGGAAAAGAAATTCACATTTGTACATACTGGTGACTTTACTGTTTGCCTGTACTAAGCAGCTAGTGTCTGCAATGGTGGATTCAGGCGCCACTGGTAATTTTATTGACATTGGTTTGGCGAAAAGATTGGGTTTACCATTGAAGGAAAAATCTCAGGTTGAGGGAGTACAATCAGTGGATGGTTCACCACTGGTGTCAGGACCCATTTGTCAACAAACTGAGCCACTTATAATGAGGTGTGAGTCTGGACATACAGAGGAAATTGTCTTTGATTTAATTGCGGCACCTTAATTTGGGCTCATTTTGGGCATGCCGTGGTTGCTTAAGCACAATCCCAGGATTGATTGGATTAAGCGGGAGGTGGTTTTTGCAGGAGTGGAATGCGAGAGTCACCTTGAGGAAGAGGTGAGACCCGCATTGTATTTGGCAGATCAAGTGGCAGAACCACAAAGGGTGGGAGCAATGGCTGTGAGTATCCCAAATCAGTACCAAGATTTAGCTAAGGTATTCGACAAAGGGGGAGCAGACAAGTTACCACCCCATAGATCTAATGATTGTGTAATTGATTTGGAACCAGGGGCTAAGTTACCTTGCAGTAGAATCTATGCGTTGACTGAAAAAGAAAACCAGCATTTACGTGAATATCTGGATGACATGTTAAATAAGGGATTTATTAGACATTCCACCTCACCTGTGTCGTCACCCTTATTTTTTGCTCCAAAGAAAGAAGGAACACTTAGGACATGCATTGACTATAGAGCATTGAATAAGGTGACAGTGAAAAATAAGTACCCCTTGTCTTTGATTTCAGTGTTATTAGATCAAGTAAAGACAGCAGTGGTTTACACCAAATTGGATTTAAGAGGGGCTTACCATTTGATCCGTGTGAAAGCAGGGGATGAGTGGAAGACAGCTTTCAGGACTAAGTTTGGTATGTTTGAATACCTTGTGATGCCTTTTGGTTTATGTAATGCTCCTGCAGCATTTCAATACTTTATGCAGGAAGTGTTGAGTGAGTTTCTAGATCAGTTTGTTATAGTTTATATTGATGACATTTTGATTTATTCATCTTCTGAAGAGCAGCATCGAGATCATATAAGAGCAGTGTTAAAAAGATTACAAGACCATCAGTTGTATGTAAAACTGGAAAAATGTGCTTTTCATACCACTCAAGTGGAATTCCTTGGTTTTATTTTGACTCCCTCTGGTATTGTGATGGACAAAAGGAAAGTACAAGCAGTTACGGAATGGCCAGCGCCTCAATGCATCAAAGATATCCAATCCTTTTTGGGTTTTGCAAATTTTTATAGGCGCTTTATTTCAAACTTTTCACAAATCGTTACACCTATTACCAAATTATTAAGGAAGGCCACTAAATTTGATTGGAATTATGAGGCAGAAGTAGCTTTTCAAGAGTTAAAGAAAGCATTTACATCAGCTCCGGTATTGAGACACCCTAATCCGGAAAAACCTTTCCAAGTGGAAACGGATGCTTCCAATGTGGCTGTGGGAGCTATATTGTCTCAAAAGGATGAAGAAGGAGTATGGCACCCTGTAGCTTTCTACTCTCGCAAGCTTACTAGCTGTGAACAAAATTATTCAATCACCGATAAAGAGTTATTGGCAATTAGAGCAGCTTTTTTGGAGTGGCGACATTATTTGCTGGGGGCCAAATATCAGGTTACAGTGGTCACTGATCATAAGAACTTGCAATATTTCAAGACAGCGCATACATTAAGTCCAAGGCAGTTAAGATGGTCACAGTACTTTAATGAGTTCAATTTTGTAGTCACGTTTAGACCAGGAAGAAAAAATGGAAAAGCTGACGCTCTATCTCGGCAGCAACATATGGAAAGCATGATAACCGAAGTTAAAACTATCATTCCTGCGGAAAAGGTAGTAGGAGCAATAATGACTCAGTTACTAAGACAGGTTAAACAGGAAATGAAAGGAAAGGTCAAATTGAAATGGGGAGAGAATCCCGCGGAAAAATTCCACAAGGGACCTCCCTATTATGCAGGGAAATTGTTTTTACCGACGCTCGCTTTACAAAGGAAGGCGATGCATTGGTGTCATAATTCACCTTTAGCAGGACATTCAGGAAGCAAAAAGACACAAGGGTTGCTGGAGAAATATTTCTGGTGGCCAGAGTTAAGACAAGATTCTATTAAATATATTCAAGAATGCGAAACCTATGTACGCAGTAAGTCAGATCACCAAAAGAAATCAGGGTTACTTCAGCCACTACCCACTCCGGAGAAGGTTTGGACACATATATCCATGGATTTCATCACTGATTTACCTCCGGATAATCAGTATGACACAATCTGGGTGGTGGTGGATTATCTCTCTAAACAAGCCCATTTCGTACCTTGTAAAGGTATTCCTGGAGCAGGCAGATTGGCAGAATTGTTTTTACAACATGTGGTCAGATTACATGGTCTGCCTCAAAGTATTGTATCTGATAGAGGTCCACAATTTACTTCCAAATTTTGGCGTGCTTTTTGTAAAATGTTAGGCATGGAGTGTGCTTTGTCCACCAGTTATCACCCACAGACAGACGGACAAACTGAGAGAGTCAATCAGACGCTTGAACAATATTTACGATGTTATTTAAGTGATGGTCGTGAATCGTGGGTACAATCTTTATGGTTGGCTGAGTTCACTTATAATAACACTGAACATGCCTCGTTGGGAATGTCTCCAAATGTATGTTTGTATGGTCAGACACAGAATATGTTACCAGAACATCTACCTGACATGGAGAATATCCCTATGCTTCAGGATAGAAAAGAGGTACTATTACAACTCAGACAGAAAGCACGAGCCAATTTAGATCAGGCTAAGAAACAGTATAAGAAATATGCCGACAGAAAAAGGCGGGAGGCTCCTCAGTATAAAGTGGGGGATAAGGTATGGCTTTCGACACACAATCTGCCTTTAAAGGGTCCCCGGAAATTTGCCCCCAGGTTTATTGGCCCCTACGAAATTGTGAAATGTATTTCTACAGTGGCATGTAAACTAAAGTTGCCTCACATGTTAAAGATACATCCAGTGTTCCATGTGTCTCTGCTTAAACCCGCAGCTCCGGGAACGCGAGTACAGAGACCACCAGCAATTATTAAGGATGGGCAGACAGAATATGAAGTCAAGAAGATACTGGACTCAAGATGGAGACAGAAGCAGTTATGGTATCTCATACAGTGGGTAGGATATGGACCTGAGGATTGTTCATGGGAACCGGCCAGTGCGGTGCATGCACCTAGATTGGTTCGACAGTTTCATTTGCAGCAAGCAAAGAAAACAAAACTTGGGAGAGGCCTTGAGAGAGGAGGTACTGTCAAGAATCTGTGGAAAGGCCGAGGACGGCACTTGGTGCTTGGCAGGAGGAGATAAACTACATTTCCCATTAGGCTTTAGGAAGAGTGTAGTTCTCCTCTATCGCGCGCGGCACCAGCTGCTCATTAGCAGCAACTGTTAAAACCCGCCGCCGCCCGTGCCTCGGTGCAGGTAATTACTGATTATCAGCATGGGCGGCAGCAGTGTTGGAGCAGGCATGTGGGAGCATATCCGACGCCGAAGGACTTATTGAGCTTCCCTTCCCCCCGGGCCTCGACGGTAACACTGAAGAACACAAGAAAGTCTGTCGCGGGCTGCGGCGGTGAAGCGGTTCTTACCACCCGGTGTTGGGCATCGCTCTTCAGGGTCCGGATGTCCTCGTGAGGCATCCGGGCCATCAGTTAAGTGTTTTTGGACCTCGGTGCTTACATACTGGCGTTATAATACGTTGATGTTCACGTATTGATTCATTATCCATTATGCAGTGAGTGTGTGAGGTAACACGCTCTAGGATACACGTCCCGCTTGATACACGCCATGTGAGAGGAAACATGTTATAAGGACTCAGGACTGATAAAACAGTGCCCTAGGGGCAGATTATCCTAATGTGTATGTAATTGGAATGAGTCTTTGGAGTCCACTTATCACAAGGGCCTGTTATGTGTTATGTTTGGTCCCAAGACTCTGTTTGTGGTTTCATTGTGCCCAACGGGCCATGTGTCTTGTATCTTCATGAAAGGGACAACCCTTGTTTGTGCCATTTGCGTCTAAACCATTTTATGTGTTTTCATACATTACTGTCCCCAGTAACATGTTACGTTCAAGGTCTGTGTTCTAGGTTATGTTTGTGATATGCAAAGTGAAGACTTGTAAAGCCACCATGGTTATAATTTAGTAGGTTACTTCAGGAATAAGAGATTAGGCTAGGTGATTTAGAATTACGGTTTCAGGTACAGGAGGATTTGCTGTTATATGTATTGGTTTGTTATGTTCCCCTCCTTTCCTTTGTCACTCCATCCCCTTTCCCTAACTCCATCTTCCCCCCATTGGCTGCCACGTGGCTCCCTGTGATATACGTTCAGGCGCCCGTGCCAACCACGGTGGGAGGGGTCAATCTATTTGGCTTCTGTGGTTCGGAGGAGGGGATCGAGATCCCTACTCCCTATAAGTTTGACAGATAATGTGTTTTAGAATAGATTGGGTTGGGTGATTCCATGTCAGCTTCATTTTGTCCAGAGCACCAATCCCCCTTTGGTGCAGATAATTTCAGTTTTCCATGCATAGTAAGGCATATTTATGGTGACAAGGAATTAACTGTGCCATTACCTCCCCTGATTCCTGTCATACGTATGTTGTTTTGCAATTAGCTGCTTCAACAGACTATTAGGAGCGTATGTTCTATAGTGACACCTCAGCCATTTTCTGTATGCCCTACTTTGCCTTTCTCTGTGTCAATTGTAGTCTAAGCATTGCTTTCTACCAGTTAGTTGGCTGTTCTCTTATCTGGATTTTAATTAGGGCCGTTTTGGCTGTGGCAAAACTGGCTTTGAGGCTGAATTGACCATCGTCAATTTGGCCGCG
This sequence comes from Ambystoma mexicanum, assembly GCF_040938575.1. Classification (NCBI taxonomy): domain Eukaryota; kingdom Metazoa; phylum Chordata; class Amphibia; order Caudata; family Ambystomatidae; genus Ambystoma; species Ambystoma mexicanum. The sequence goes on along the minus strand of NC_090924.1, from coordinate 845,164,927 downwards.
AACAATTGTGCCACGGCCATAACATATACATCCATATCTATTATTGCTTGTCATTCCACCTGTTCATCACTTATACTGTCAGCATTTGTAGCAACATCTCTTTTATATGAATTGCTTAGTATGATGCACAGCTTTCCACTTTTCAACACTGCTGCATTGAGGGGCCAATTTGGACGCATATTCTCTGAGTCCCCAGGTTTCGTCCTCACTTGGATTGGTGAGTCCTCAGACAAGTGAATGCTTCTGATGCTGCAACTTGCATGGTTTGTAAAATGTTATTGGAAATAAGGAAAATATCTGTGCAGATCTGGATCCCATGTTATGTGGTAGAATAGCGTATTCGTTATACATTGCATGTTGGAGAAGCCAGGTTCAGTTCCTGACGCAGCTTCTGTACCACTGTTTTGTGTTTCCTTCTATCCATTCAGATTGTAGAGTTGGTATTGATCTAATACACCCGCTATTAAGTCAAAGAGCCTCATTACGAGCCTGGCGGTAACCCTGCCGGTGCTACTGTTGGGTTGCCTCAGGACTCGTAAAATGTTACCGGCGCCTGACTTCCTGGCACCACCGGGAAATCACAAGTCCGGCGGCCCCGGGAAGTCAGGCGCCGGTGAAATGTTAGTCCTCATTCCCATAGAGTCCCACAGAACTCTATGGGAGTGTTGACTTGGATGCGCCGGCACCATTGCTAATGGTGCTGATGCTTCCGTGAAGAGTCTGCCTACCGTGGACGCTGTGCCCGGCACAGTCAGACGTGTCGGGCACAGCGGCCCTGGCAGGCAAACTCATAATTTGCCGGTCCTGAAACAATGGTGCCAATGAGCTTTCCAGCACCCTTGTTTCCAGACCGGCAAACTTGTAATGAGGCCAAAGTCTTATCTTATGGTTATGTTGGCCATATTTAGTTTGATAAGCCTATTTGGGGTCTCTGATATGATTTTGGATGAGCTGATGAGTGTCAGATATGTGTTTACAAGAGTGAATTGTTCTTTGTTTATGAGAAGGCATCTGCTTCCTGTGTCTGAATTTGGACTGAGAACCTTGTATTGCAGGTTCTTGTGGAAGACAGCAGCTGGCTTCTGGAGTGGATTGAGTAGTTTCTATGATGTTCTTCCTCTACCCATCCTCTGCACATCTGGTTTTGGGCAACAGGGAAATAAAACAGTTTGGACCTTGCAATTGCAAATTGATGACGCATCTCTTTACTGCATACTTTATGCAATACCTAGCATGACCACATAATTTCCCCAGCCACGCATAGTGCTAAAATGATACTTGTTATGTAAGTGTACTACACAAAACATTTTGCCAGATCTGTCGTTAAACAAGAGGGTTTCTGGAAGAAGTGCAATATCTGCCTTCATCCTTTTCAGGTATTTGGCATCTTTTTCCATGAGATGATATTTAACAACTGCATCACTGCACATCGAAGAACCGTCATCCTCTTCTGGGCTGGGTATGATTGGTTCCATGTAGAACACTGGAAGGGGCCAAATAGTGAGCCTTACTCCCTATGATGCATCACTTAGCCTTTATTGGGCCTTGCAGCTACAATTGAACTTAGCCTCTGTGTGCTCTGCACTGTTAGCCTCATTTATCCTATTTGTGCCTGCAATTACAATAGATTTTAGCCTTTCCCATACCCTGCACTGTGTCTACACAGCCGCATGCCTTCGACCAATCACCTCTCAGAATTCCAGGACTGACTGTAATTCTAACCAGTGACTGTTAACACCTGCTTGGTGTCAGCCATTATCTCAACACTGATATCATGTTACCACGCCCCTCCTCCCAAAGGCTATTGCTCTCCTTATTGAGAGTACCCCTCTTACTGTGGGCTTCCACCTGTGCGTTCAACTTATCATTAGCCAGTTCAGCTACACCCAGCACTCTGCGAGCTGGTACTATGGCCCCTACCTACAGAACGTGGGACACCTACCTGAGCATTGAGCCTCAACACCACAACATCTACCTCAATGCCCCTGCCTTATGGCTTGACCACTTCACTAAAAAACCCACACCTAACCAACCTTGCTCTACCCACCTAAGAAACAAAAGACTAGGTACCAGATTCCTGGGCATGAAGGGACACCCTCTGCACCCTTGCGCTTACTTGAAACCCCCAACGCCCAGCCTGTCCCCCCAGGCCTCCATCGCACCCTCTCCTCAGTGCCCCCATACGACCCCTGCCTCACCAAGCAAAGTCGGATTGATCAGGGCCGCTCTGGTCAACGCAAGGTCCCTAGCAGCTCACGCACTGGACATTGCTGATCTTATCAAGACTCAGGAGCTTGACCTCATTGCCATCTCTGAGACCTGGTTGCACCCTGCCTCGGACCCGGCACTCTCCTTGGCCATTCCCGCTGAGTACTCCATCTCCAGGTGCGACCGCACCTCCAGAGGCGGTGAATTGCATTCATCCATTAAAAACTCACTAGGACTTAGACCCTTACCGAGCATTAATCTGAAATCTGCCGAGCTGCTCTCTGTCAAACTTCCACTATCTGCCAACCAAACGGCCACTATTCATCTAATATACAGACCCCCAGTCCCCCCCACATCGTTTGTGGATGACATCCCTTCCTTAGTACTTGACAAAGTAAAAATTAACTCTCAAACCATCATCTTAGGAGACCTCAATCTAGGCTACCAAGACCCCAATGACCTCGCTGCCATTGACTTTGCCAACACCTTAACGGATCTAGGTTTCTCCCATCATATTCAAGAACCTGCCCACATCAAAGGGCGATCCTTAGATTGGCTAAGCGACACTAACTGCAATATTAGCCTGCTCTCGAATGCCCCCAGCGCCTGGTCGGACCATCATATCATCACCTTCAACATTGAAGCAGCTCATCTACCCACGCCTCCTGTCGCTCCAGCCATCCCTACCAGAAACAAAAAGAACATAACCTCTGAAAAGTTACTCCCCCTCATCCTCCCCACCCTCAATAACATCACTGACTCGTGCTCGGACCATGCTATCTTAGCTGACACCTATAACCAGACAGTGCTCTAAGCCATAAACTCTATCGCCCCGCTCAAACTTAGGAGACCCAAACAATATGCGCACCTTAACTCAGGGTTCACACCACAGCTCAGAATGCTACGTAAAGAGAAACGCAGCGCAGAGTCACGCTGGAAAAGTCACCCATCCGACACCCACAAGGACAGTGTCTTCCTAGCTACTCTTAACTACAAAGAAGCCATATTCCAGGCCAAAAAAGAATCCTACAATAACCATATCCTGTCAGCACAATCCAATACCAAAGAACTATTCAAAATTCTTAAGGAACTTGAGACTCCCGCAGTACCCCCCGACTAGTGCACTAAAGATAGCAACTGGTGTAACAATATACAGTCAGCACTTCTGGGCAAAATTGCAACCCTCCAAACTAAAATTAGAGACAAACAACAGTCTCTACAGTCAGACCAACCTCTCACCATCCCTACATCTAGTACCTGCCAAGCCAACCTGACCTGTAAACCGTTCGCCTTCTCCCCTCTCACCACTCTCGAAGTAGAAGGTATAATAAATAACCTCAAGCCTTCCAACTGCCAAGGTGACCCTTGCCCGGCGCCCATCATCAGCACAGCCTCGCATGACCTAGCCCCCTTTATCACAGCCTTCATAAACGCCTCCTTCAAAACTGGCATAGTCCCTGACAACCTCAAGGACGCCTGGGTGATCCCACTACTTAAAAGAACCATCCCTTGACCCCAACATACCGACCAATTTTAGACCGATCACTACGGTCCCGTTCTTGCTCAAGATCCTAGATAGTGCAGCATACCTGCAGATCCAAGACTACCTTGAATCCAACAATCTCCTGGGGCTAAAACAATCAGGCTTCCGCCCCAAACATGGCACCGAAACAGCCCTGATTGACCTGAAAACTCAGATGGAGATACTAAAGGACAATGGGAAGTTAGCGCTACTCCTTCTCCTTGACCTTTCCGCGGCATTTGACCTGGTCAACCACCAAATACTCTGCCAACATCTCAAATCTGTGCCCCACTTCTCAGACTCTGCCAATCCCTGGATCCACTCCTTCCTAAGCAACAGGTCCATGCGGGTATTCTCGCCCTTAGCATTGGCTGACCCCTCTCCAATTCACTGCGGCATCCCTCAAGGCTCCTGTGAATCGCCCACGCTTTACAACATGTTCACCAAACCCCTTTTTGATGTGCTCGATTATCTGGGTGTCTCCTACACTAACTATGCGGATGACACCCAGATACTCATTCCCATCACTGGTGATTACACAGCTGATACCAAATCCCTGAATGATGTCTATCTGGTCATCCAGGCCTGGATGGCCCAACATGAATTATGTCTTAACGACAAGACAGAGCTTCTATTACTAGGATCAACTCAACGTCTCAATAAATTAGACCAAGCCTTCAAATCTTTTACCATTGACGGTAATGACATCAAGGTCTCTAAAGACACCAAAACTTTAGGCGTCTACCTGGACTCTGCTCTATCTCTGAACAGAGAAATGAATGCAGTAAGGTCGGCATCGGCCTATACTTTCAAACTTATTACCGCCTGCAGACCTTTTTTGCACCCCCATAACTGCATTACCCTTGCAAGGACACTCATTATGTCCAAAATCGATTATTGTAGTGCCCTCTACTTGGGGACTAGCCAGTCTAACCTCAACAAACTGCAAACCATCCAGAACAATGCCATAAGGGCATCCCTCAATATCCCCAGACAGTCTCATGTCTCTAACATCAGATCTGATCTATGCTGGCTCCCGGTAAAACAAAGAATAGCCTTGAAAACATTAACCATGACTCACAAATGCTTGGACAACAAAGCCCCACCCTACCACTCCTCTTGTCTCACACTCCACACCTCCTCACGGCCCACCAGATCAGCACAAACTCACAGTCTTATCCTGCCTAGATTTAAACTCCAAAAAGCGGGTGGTGTGAGCTTCTCTGTCCTAACTTCAAAACTCTGGAACTCACTGCCTGCTTCCATCAGAACTGAGCCCTCGTTCCAAACCTTCAAGAACATTACCAAATCCTGGCTGTTCATGCAGAACACCTGACGCACCCTCACTTATGACTTGTTACCGACTTGTAATATAATGTACTGTGTAATGTAATTTGTGCATACCGTATATATTGTAACTTTGTACCTAAGAATATGCACCCGGTTGCCCCTGGGCCTGGTTGCGATTTACAAATAAAATAAACTTCAAACTTCAAACTATGAAGAACTGGTAGTATAGTAAGCCCACAATTACACACTAACATGAACTGTACCGATCATATCTATTTAATATGTCTGACCATAGCACTGATTAATGTTGGTTGGTATATCTCTTCATAACCGTTATATCTTTGATGCCTTAACCATACACATGAGCATCAGAGACTCAGTGCTCCTTTCCAATTCGTCCCCCCTCAAGAGCTATGATCATTTGCCACCCCAATAAACCTCTGGATCATCAGTGATGTGATTACCTGGGGCTTTCATGTGTATTTAAATGAAGATGGTATCAGGGAGCTGATTGATGTTAGGGGAACATTAGTTTGGAACTAAGGTCCAATCCAGGGCAACCATATCAGACCATAAGTGAGAAGTGGCGCAAATGGATTTGGTGTTCCAGCAGATGTGACACCTCCGTTAAGCCAAGATGAGTTCTTGTTTCATTCTTCTGCGTGTGTGGGGTATGCTAACTCCACAAGGATGTTCACTGACCTCGAGGTTCATGTCCGATTGAGCCCTCCTGGTCAGCCTTCACTGATTCAGGTCACACATTCTGCTCTCCCAAGTGGGATTTAGTGGTCTAGTTCTGAATAGTCTCCCCAATGCCTGTTTGACTATGCATGAACCTGCATTGGGCAGATAAACAGCAAGATTTTGTCAGATTAGGTGGCGTGTGGCCGATGATGTTAAGGCACGCTTTCTGAACATTTGCTAAGCCGGCAAGCTATTTCTTTGAACAAATTAATTCTCCTCCCATCATCAGCTTTTACAAAAATGTGCGTGAACCCGAAAAGTCATTGAGCGTTGCCTGCATGTTCTAGTGTAAATCAAAAAATGTTCCTATCCCTTTGACATCCACTTTCGGCTTTAATGTGGCTGTTCAATACTGTTTCCTCTTCCAGCAGAAACTCTTCATTCTCCTCATCTGCTACTTTTGGGTTAAGATCCCTGCTTTTAGATCAAAATGATTTACATGTGCATCTAGACATATGGACAGAAGACCTTTGTTTATATAACATGCATAGGTGCATTCAGATTGAGGTTTGTGTCTGAACGCTAAACAGTTTAAGATTCTGGCATATTAACACACTCAAAACCTTCTGAAACCCAAAACATGTGGGTATAGGGAAGCAAAGTGTTCTGAGGTTCAGCATACGGTACGTAGTTTACCCCACTATGGTTTTTCCTACGATAGACAAACCTAGGAGCTCAAATGGTCAATTCAAGATTATGCTTCCGGCTGGCGTGATGGTTACTCCAGTCTCATTTTCTGGTCATTTAGGCTCCAGCACCGGACTCTGCAATATATAGTTCTCAACATCCCAAATGACGATTCTCCGGTCATAATGGAATGAGAGCCACTGACACAGCCTATATGGCCCCTAAGTGAGGGATTAAGGTAGATTCAGTTACTGATGGTCTCTCCAAATGAAACCCAAAGATATTTCAGCTACTTTGTCTAATAATTACAATGCATTTTGGTGAGGGTTTAGGAACATTTTATTCTGGTGTGTCATGTGGCAGCAGGATCCTTTGGCCCTACGTGGGGATGACTCTTTAGCGTTCCTGCAGTTTTGTGTAGCCCTTGATAGAGGCAGCATAAACAGGATTTTCAGGGCACATCGGGCCAACATATTATGGGCTGCCTATTTATCACACTCTTTACCATCCAACCCTGCCAGAGTCTCTGCTCTCTCTTCTTTTTAGCTCCTTCTTGGAAACCTCTGTCTTTACGCCCCCCTTTCAGCCTGGTTTTTGCCCTCAGTGGGGTGCTGTAAGTGTCCTGATCTCAGTGGTGGATGACCTTGCCGGCTGGCAGACCAGGGGAGAGTGGAAGCTCTGATTTTATTAGATCTTTCTGCTGCTTTTGACACTGTCGACCACTCCCTCCAGTTGTCCCGACTGGCCGTGGCAGGTCTGTCTAGTTCCGTACTATCTTGGTTTGAATATTTTCTGATTGATAGGGGCCAATCTCTCTTCCTCCATTTCACTCTCACTCCTGTTCTTTGTCTTGTGGAGTGCCTCGAGGCTCTGCCTTGTCCCCTATGCTTTTTAACATCTACATGTAGCCTCTTGTCTGTCTCATCTGCTCCTACAGCCTCCGTTGCTACTATGCCGATGTAACCCAGATTGTTGTTCTGTTCGATCTTAATCAACCTGAGGTGTCGTCACGCATGAGTGTTTGGCTACTGCGGGTTGCTGGATGAACAACAAATGGCTCAAACTAAATGGGGACAAGACAGAGGTTATGGTGGTGGGTTCCCCTTCTACCTTCACCCTGTGGACGCCCTCTTTCTGCCCATATGCCCTGGGCACCAGTGACGGTTGTAAAAAATCTGGGAGTTAAGCTTTATGACTCGCTTTCTATTGTTACACAGGTCAGTTCTATATGTCAAGGTGGCCGTTTTCATTTAAAGGTTCTCCACAGAGTGTTGCCTTTTTTGGCATCTCATCTTCACCCTCTGGTTGTTGCCTCGCTTATTCTAAGTCGCATTGCTTATTGCAACTCACTGTTCTTAGTCTAGTCCCTTTATCTTCTGCGCCGGCTGCAGCTACTTCAAAGTCTGGTGGTTTGGGTTGCTACTGGCACCCCTTATGGTGCTCACATTTGCCAGGTGCCTCACTCTTCACAGGCTTTCCATGGCTAAAAGGGTTGAATTCAAATCCCTGTGCCTGGAACATTGATACTACTGCCAGGGGGCTGAATTTATTCAGGACAAGTATGTTCCTTATATCCCTGGGCGGACTCTTTGTTCACGCAATGCTTGTTTGATTACCACTCCTCGATTTTGGCTATCCGGCAGTGGAGGCTGGGCATTTTTTGTTGCCGCAATCAAGCTGTGGAACGCTTTGAATATCTCTCTTAAGAGCACTGAGAATCATTATGGGCCTCATTACGACCCAGGCGCTAATGGGTTAATGGCGCCGTAAAAGGCTGCGGCGCTGTTAACCTATTAGCGCCTAATTACAAGGTCCCTTTTCGGGACCCGACCTTAACGGCTGGTAGACCAGCCGTTAAAGTAAGGACCCGCAAAGGGACCTTGGTGCTAATCACGGTGACGCAATTTGCGGCACCGTACTTAGCGCCTTCCCCATTCCCATTGAGCCCTATGTGGCAAAAATGGGAATGGGGAAGGGCCATGGAGGAAGGGGGAATTACCGCCCTGCCAACCTTGGAATGGGGTGGTAATTCCCCCTTTCTCCGTGGCGGAGTCGGTAACTTACCGGCATGGACCATGGTGCTAATAGCTTCCGCCAGGGTCGTAATGAGGCCCCATGAGTTTAGACGCGCATTGAAAAATTTGTTATTTTAGATGTTGGGGTGTTGTTTGTCAGCTGTGCTTGTTGTGGTCCTCGCACCAAGATGTCCTTGGGTGGATGTGCGCTTTATCAGTGTGTATAACATAACGTAACTTTCCACTTCCACATTGGATATTGTTGAGGAACGAATCAGACATCCCACTACAGAATATCTGCTTCAGAGAGCGATGAGTGGTGATGTCCGAGTGGCGGATCCAGGTGCACTCACGCTTTAGGACCATGTGACCCTGCCGTTACTCTTCCACCACCTCCCGTGGAAGCACCCAGGCAGAGGGGCATAGTCAAGTGATGTATAGGACAGGAAACTTGCCTGGATTAGTTGCAAACTCAAAGATGGTTGACAGGTCGGGCCACAAAAGCCTGCATAACAGGAATTAGTCAATGCTAAGTCTGATTGTTTCGTTATTTTCCTGGAAAGAGGGATACATCCCTGTCCTCTAGGAAAACATCTCTGCATGCACGCTGTTGCTTAGCCGTGGTGTCAGGGGTCAAGTCCTAAAAAAAGAAGTGGGGGACTCATTAACAAACACAATTGGATGCAACGTTGCCAGAAATGTGCATATCAAGGTGAAATATGCACAATTCATTGAATTTGCTTTGCATAACCACCCAAATTGCACGGGACACGTGGCATTTGCCTTTCATAAAATCAACACACACACAAATCCAAGAGAGGATATTTTCTTCTAATAGTGTTTTTGAAAACGTTTAAAGGTGTGCATGTTTTAAATTCCAAGAACCAATACCAATGTTTTCCTTGGAACATGCAGTACCGAAATGGGACAACTCACCTTTAGTTGTTTGCTATTTTTATCACGTTATATGGTGCAGTGGTGAAATGGCCGCCCTGCGAACCTAAAGGCTGTGGTTCGAACCCCAAGGTTGGTGTGAGTAAAAAAAAATAATCAAAGAAGACTATCAAGGTTTCTCCTTTTTTTGCTTGTGGGGGTGGGTGGGCGGAGTCCACTTGCGCCCTGCGCGGTGTTAATGGTACTTCAGAGCACACAGTCGACAAGCCAGTGCTTTCAGAAGGGACAAAAAGGTGTGCAGCCATTAAAAAGGGTTATATTTAAGGAACGCTAGGGAGTTGAATGGGTGCGTTGATAGAATTTGCAGAGAAGTACTCTGGAACTAATAGCTCCTCTCTGAACGGCCTTCTACTGGTGACATTGGTTCTGTACACTTCTATATGCCGAGGCAGGGTAAAGGACGTGTTTTCTAGCACTGTGCTTCAAATGGCCTGCTGGGTACATAATAACAGTGGCTGTGTTCTTGGCTTGCCCTCAGCGTCAGTGTATGGATTCATTTCATAGTGAAAATGAAAGGAGATTGTGAAGACTATTTTTGTGTTCTGTTGTGTTGTGAAGGAACTGTTGGGAGAGATGGAAAGCACCTTACACAGGAGCCAGAACAATTTCCACGGGCCCGTTTTATAAAGAAAAAAAGTCAGCGGAGCCAAAATGAAATGGAATTTGTAAAAGGAAAAAATAAATCAAGTGCGTGTCATGAATCTATGAGTGAGTAACCGGGAAAATCCAGGCTTGCCACTGCGCTGCTGAAGCCATTGGCGGCCTTCGCAAACCTAAACAAACGAATTCCTGTCATTACCTGGCTCCGAGGCCGTGCTAAATGCGTGAAATACAAGTCTATTGCCGCCTAAACTGACAGCGCCAGGTGAACACATACACGCTCAGGAAATAAGGTCAGCAATGAGTAAAACAGGAAAGGGTCGGCGAAGTGGCGAATAATCGCAAAAAGGAAGAGTGCCAAATATCCGAAAAACTGACGATTGCTACGGAGCAAATGGTGGCAGGGAAATCTGCAGAGCATGATATGAAGAACACGAGCATCCGGGGATCATGAGAGCACAACGCGTCGTCAAGTTTACACACACAGACAAGCGGCCCATCCACAGAAACATTAGGAAAGCATCCAATATGGACAGGCCTAGAAAATGTGCTGAAGTTGGGCACATTTTACTCAGTGGGCGTTACACAGTGAAAGAGTGACAGTCTGCTCACGTTTCCCTGTAGACCACTGCCTGCTATGAGCACATATTCTACAAACGGGTTCCAAGTGACATCTGATAGGCACCGAGGGAGGAATGGCAGTTGTATGATGCCACTTGGAACCCTGAGCTTAAATTCACCCCGCCAGTCTCGCACTTGCATGACACTGAGCATATGCTCTGTATCTCTTTTCCATTCCCAGAATGGCAGGTGGTGGAGAGGAGAAGTATGATGTGCGGATGCATAGTCAGTGTTTTTTCTAGGTTATCGATCACGTGATCTCGTCTCTGTCATTCATGCATTTCTTTTTGGCTTGAGTGTTTAAAAGAGACGCTGTAATCAGGGCCGGCTTTTGGCATGGGTGATCCAAGCGGTCCCCACTGGGTGCCACATGCTAATGGCCATGGCAGCTCGGGGGGAGTCTTTCAAGGGCTCCCCCGAGTTGGCATGGTGAGGGTGCACTATTCAAATGAAAAGAGTCCCGCTCTCATGCTGGTGAGGGCGCTCCAGCACGAGAGTGGGGCGCTTTCCATTTCAATAGAGTGCCCGTGCTACACCAGCACGGGGCAGCCATCCAAAGGTGTGGCAGCAGAGCAACCCCACGTTTTGCACCCTGGTGTGTGGCGGGGAGGTTGCCAAATTTAGTTTTGCCCCGGGTGCTGCCAGGGCTAAAGCCAGCCCTGGCGGCAATGTTCCAGCTTATAAGAGCGCACTTTATGACAATGATCGATTAAAATAATCAGTGTTATGTGTTTCCCAAATACATTCAATTCCAATACCAAGTGCATTATTTAATTGAATCATGGCAGCTGCTGAGGCCGCAATTCTGTGTGAGGGACCAGAGTTGTCACATTGTACAAATAATGCAGACTGGGGTTGTGAGCGGGTATTCCTGGAAATGTACAGAGATCTTGGTTATCTTTCGCCAGGAGCCTTCCAGAACGGATCCAGGCAAGATGGCCTCCTCCTAGGAGCTGGACAGTGAGAGCATGTTCTTGAGGGGCTTCGTTAGACATGAGTTTCGGTCACTAGAGGTCTGGTGCGTGGAGCAAGTTGTTGCTTGATTGTTCTGGTAGAGTAAACATGTAACTGTAGATTTTCTTCGTTGTTCGAGCTGATTATCAAACACCGGTTATCGGCTCTAATGTGTTCAGGGGTACTTTACCCTGCAATAATTGTTAGGATTGCCATAATGTGATTAAGGGAGCAAGCATTAACCATCCTCATACAGGAAAAAAGATTCTCCTTAGACACACTAGTACATGTGATATAAGCAATGCAGTGTATGGAATTAAATATCCATGTGGACTATTTTATGTGGGGCTGACATCAAGAAAAGCCAAATTGAGGTGGACTGAGCACACATCTAACATCCGATTATGCTCAGTCCACTCACCAGTGGCACAACACTTTAAAGAATACAAACACTCAGTGGCTCAGATGAAAGTGGTGATTTTGGAGCAAGTCAGATGCTCTAAAAGAGGGGGTGACATACAAAAGTTACTGAGACAAAAAGAGGTGGAGTGTATTGAGCGGCTAGACACACTTGAACCAAAGGGTATGAATAATGAGTTTGATTTGGCTTGCTTTATCTGATGTGATTTTTTGTTGATTATTGTGAGTATGACTGCTTTTTTATTCTCTTTTGGAATTGCCCTATTTTTGGGCTTAAAGTATATATAGAACTGTGATAACTGAAATTGTAGTGTTGATCCACCTGTGAGGATATGTTCACGATAAAAATGATGGAATATGAAGTATGTTAAATAAATAATAAAAGTCCTCAACGCTGCCAGACCTTTCCTGTCACGCCAGAATTGCCTCACCATTGCTAGGGCAATAATTGGATCCAGGCTGGACTACTGTAATGCCCTACTTGTTGGGACCTCCAACAAGAACCTGGCCAAACTTCAGCTAGTTCAAAATAATGCACTTAGGGCGGCCACAGGTACCGCTAGAAAAGACCACATCTCAGAAGTCAGAAGACAGGCACATTGGCTCCCGGTGAAAGAGAGGATTGTCTTCAAAACACTCGCCCTCACCCACAAATGCCTCCATGAACTTGCTCCACCATACTTGACCCAAAGAATCTCCAAGCATTCTGCCACCAGACCATTAAGAACGTGCTATTCCAACACGATTGTCACGCCCAAATCACGCAAGGTGCGCGCTGGCGGCGCCAGCTTTCCCACTCGGGCCGCCACCCACTGGAACGCACTGCCACCTCACATCAGAATGATTGAATCCCACCAAGCCTTCCGCAAAGCTGTTAAAACCAAGCTCTTTGTATGAAACGTACCTGAATGCATTCTGTTACTGTATTATGAATATCATGCCTCACCTGCAACTATGCCTGTAATTCTGTATCCATAAGACCTCTGGTCTCATGCATATCTGCTGAATTAAGAATCCAACACTTACTTGTAATAGCGCCTCGATGTCCATGGGCTGCAAGTGCGCTATACAAATGCGAATAAATAAATAAATAAATAAATAAATAAATAAATAAGGGAAATGTAGTTAATTGTCTCTGTTTGCATGGCGAGTGCCCGTTGTACCTGAATGAATTTAGGCATTGAATAGATTGGAATACTCTGGTCACGTTAATATTGGACTATAGTTACCGCCAAATTTTTGTAGGGAGAAGAGAAGATGAACACCAAGGAAGCATGTCCCAGTTCACTTTTTTGTAGAGCAGGGATGGTTTTGGTTTATATTTATCATATATAGTTGTCCTTTTAGAGAATGGAATTTAGTATAGTTATTGAATAGACATTGGTATAGGGCTTACCTGCACTGGATTTTATATCCACTTGGGGGTTTTCTTTCTCATACATGCAATATGTACATGAGTGTATTATTTTTTGATTTTCCGACAAACAAGAATCCACAACTGTCTGGACAATCCGAAGGGAGCTAATTATGAATAGTCTAAGTTTTCGAATTGTGTGACCCGTCACGGACAGGCTGTCACGGGATGACTTTGGTATCACGTGGGGCGACACCAAGGGACAGGCATCATATTCACTCGCGATCACGCGATCGGGTTGATCACGTGACTGATTTAATATATTTAACTTCATGCATCGCGGGACGGGAGGCTGTGATTGCAGCCAATGCGCCGTTCCCGCATTGCGTTTGATACATATTTGTATTTACAAGCGTTGGTATTGTTGTAGGTCCTGTAAGAAAAGTACGTTGGGTCACGTGATCAGAATTATGATCACGTGACTCATTGATATCCTATTTAAAACTGCACCGTGGGACGGGAGGCTGTGGTTGCAGCCTTTTCGCCGTCACCGTGTTGCGTTTGTGATACCAGTTGAGTTGAGAGCAAGTAAGTTTGGGAAATGGGATTTTGGCTTTTTTTGATTCTTTTTAGATTTATTTTGACACAGGTGTAGCGAATAGCAGATTGTGGTGGGTAAAAAGTTCATTATTATTGTTCTCTCTACAGAGTGATTGCAATATCTGGCCAGACCCTTGGAAGATTAATCAGGAAGTGACACGGCAGTCAGAATTGACTATAGAGACCCTGGATATTTCCAAGGTCAGTGAAATTAGCTTAAAATTAATTCGTGGGATACTGGCGCTCATTGGATCATCGAGGCAATATTAGTACAAATCTCTGATTTTTGTTAAATTTACTTTTAGGGTACAGAGAAATTGTTAAAAACAACACATCAACACCTGAAGAAGGGGTGAAGATAACCATGAAATGCGTAGTGGACAAACATCATGTGATTGTGATTGTGTGGGGAAACAAAACCCCTTTTGTTAAATTGAAACCTATCTTAGAAATTACAAATTCGGCAAATTTGCTGAACAAAAAAAAGCTTTTTTCTAACAAATATTGCTTGTGGTTAAGACTTTTCTGCTCTTGTTTGATGAAATATCTTTGTATTTGATGAAATCGTGAAATTCAGATGAGCAAGAATATTGTAGGAATGATGAATACAATTACCTACTAAAAGACCTTTACGGAGTATGTGTTTTTTATGTTTTCTGAAAGTTTGATTGAAAAGAGGCTATATTTTCTGATTTGATTGAAACATTTTAAAGAGATTCTTTCTCAATTAGAGTGACCAGGTATATGCCCCATAGGTTTAGTGTGGCATAAAGTTGTATTAGTACTGTAGATTTTCTTGCAACACAAGATAGCTGTCTCTGTCTTTGCTAGTTGCTACCACTAAACGCATTGCTTGAGCTCTGTTTCTCTGATAGGTGAAAGCACACCCTACATGGATAGGGATCTACTCCTCACACTTCCCGCCCCAAACACCCAACAGAGAGAAACATAGCCCCCTGCCCCATCCTTCCACTTCCTTGCAATTGCCTCCAACCCAAATAAGAAACACCTAGCATCTCGTCATCTGGCCTGCCTTCCTTGCTTTTGCCGTTCCATTGCCCTATGAACAGCACAACACCCAGAATCATGCGACCACTCCCCACCTCTACCCTTCTCCATATTTAACAAATATCTGTCATCCTAGCACCCTTTCCTACCTGCCTCCTGGCCCTTCACCACCCCACAGAAGGCAAACAGTACTTTGTATCTGCCACGAAACCCCCACACCTTTCATCCTGCGCACCCCTGCCTCCTCGGTACATACTTCCAACATTGCGGGAGCTGCCAGCTTATCTGTTTTTCAACGTTGCAGCTCTCCTGCTGCGAAAGGCCCAATACCGTGTACGTCATCGATGCTTTGACTGTGAAGAGCCATGGCCCTGTGACGCTTGCAATCTTCCGCACTGTTTGGGAACCATGCTGCAATTATTAGGCAAGGGCGCCTAATAGGTGTAAGCATACGCAGGAGCACACGAGAAAATGATGCATTCCCCTTCTATGCCGCCCTATCAGTGTAATACGACTTTCACGTTCACTGTTGATCACCTCCTTGTAGCAGTATACAACATAGTGTCGTATTTGCTAATGGGCACAATAAGAGCATTAATCACCACATACTGTGAGTGTGCGCGAGTACGTGATTAAGACACGAGCACGTGAAGAGTACATGCACAGTGGATTCAAATTGTGATTGGTCAGTATATCTACAAAAAGCCCTACAAGAGTGAGATTGCGGAAAGAACAGCAAACAAAGCTTGCACTCTGATTTAGAGATCCCGAAAAAGAAAGCTAATGATGCGATTTGTAATGCGTGAGGTTGGCGTGGGATAGTGCATCCCACCAAAACACCAAAAAGGTGCTGAAACTTCACAAAGGGGATCTGAAAGTGCGTATCATAGTTGAACACATTTAGAGCCCCTTTTTATCCCCTGTGCATAATTGCGCTAAGCAGGAGGCGTTTGCACATTGCAAAGCACAAATTCATGAGCAGGATGCGTTTTACAGTGTGCAGAAAACAAACATTCTCCTGTGTCTCTTTGGAACAGGAGTAGGGGACTTTGCAATGCATGAGAGGGTTCTTTCTGGGACTGTCATAAATATATTAAAAGTAACAACAGCGCTCTGAACCCCTGCTGTCCCACTTGTATTTCTAGCCCACAAACAGAGATAGAAATGTTTGTTTCCTTTGTGCTGCATTTGACAATGACAGGTCCTTTAAGACCCAAGACTGTGAAATGTGAGTGCTAGGAGCCCATGGACTGCAGTCCGGACACTAAGGTGTACAAGGGGCTGGCCAACACCTCCAAGACATGCTCAAGTCACCTTTGTCAATAAGGTAACCACCACTTTTTTTTAAATCACGTAAATAAAAAAGCATGATAGCCGAAGTCCATAATGAAAGCAAAGCTCTCTTCAAGGCTGTCAAACGGTGCATCAACCCTTTCCCCAAAACCCTTAGCCCTCATTCCATCTAGAACAACTTTTTTATTGACAAGATCATTAAAACCCTGGCACCAAACACATTACACACTTGCCCAACTCATCCTACCAAGGGAAATAAGGCCACAGACCACCTTAAAAACTCTACCCATATAGGACCTGACTGACACCGTAACCTCCCTCAAAGCTACCTCCTTCTCTACTGACATCCTGCCAGCCTCCATCTTTAAGAGAAACCCCCAGAAATACTCCATGTTTGTGTGGCTATGGACAATGAATCCCTCACCCAAGGAACGGTTCCACTACTCTCAAAACTGGACTAATACTCCTATAAAAACAACTGGATCTGATGACTGACATCCCTCCTTACAAACCTCTACATCCACATCCAACAATATGCAAATACTACTCAATTCGACCCTAAAATATCTTCCATTAAAGGTATCCACCTGCTCCAGAGCGGCCTCACCCAGATACAAACCTGAATATCTTGCACATAAGTGAACCCCACCAAAACTGAATTCATCCTCTCCAATATCACTGAAAACATCCTGATACAGTCCTGGCTTTCCCCTATGGACCTAGAGAGCTTGACCCCACAGCTGGCAGCTTGATCCACTAGCGATTCTGAGGACAGATGAATTGTATTACCCTTAAATCATTGTGCCACATGGGATTATTTCTAATCCTTTAGGCCAGTGTGCCACATCTTTAATGACATAGATGTTGGCTTTATTGGTATGTCATCTGAATGGGAAAAGCTCTTTCCCAGGTCCACATCTTTTGAGATGTTCTTCATATAAATGAGCCAAGATATCGTATAAGCACATAATTATTTTAGGACATCACAGAATATAATATTTGAGACATTTGCATCCTTCTTTGCACACACTGAAATCCCCAGTAATAATAATGGACTTTTCTTGATTGTGTCAGACAAGTACGCAATCGCTAATTTGGCATGTTATAGGTATACCGAGGCTGCTGGGGTAAGATGTATGTTTCTCTATTGCCAAAAGGTTATCATTGGCAGAGCGACCTAGACCGCGTGCGCAAGTAGCACTATCTACTGCTTCCACCTTATTCATGGTGCTGAACGACACTAGACAGACAGCCTCTGCACCCTCTTATAAAAAATATTAATTCCACTACTGGCCTATTTCCTTTGTCTCTTGCCTTTTTCTTATCATAGTGCCCAGCTCCACTCTTCCTTAAACCCTGAAAAATCGAATTCCTTAACTCTCCCAATAACAATGTTACCCACTAGAACCTTCAGAGAAATGGTCTGTGGGATAGACCCTAGGCCAATTGTATTAACCTTTCATTTGGCTGTTTCTCCGCCAACACTCTCCCTCTCCCCTGTGTTAATGTGAAATAGGTATCAGTTTGATTCTGTGTGGTTTAAGGATAGCCCCAGCACACGAAAGGACAGGCCTGGTTAGGCCTCTAATTTGAAATACATGGTTCTAATGAATGGACAGTGTGTCATGGAACATATGTGTCTTGCTGAAAATTAGAAAATGAACACTGTGTCATGGAAAATATGTGGCCTGCTGAAATATGACACAAGGATTATGTGAAGATGGAAAAGGCACACTGTTGACTGAGAGACAAAAAGCAGCATATTTCATCGGAACTACCACACCTCAAAATGCTGTGCATCATGAGAAGTAAAGAGCATAAACTGGGCCTCACGGGCATAATTAAAGCCATGTTTGTATTCTTCATGTAGTGTGACTAAGGCCCACTTTTCAACATAGAAAATGACATTATTTTAAATAAAAAAGCCCATTGTGAATGACCAAAATGAACAGCAGCCTTTAGTTGTAGGTTTGCCACCTTAATGAATAAAATGCTGGACAGAGAAATTAATGAAATCATTGCTATTTTCTATTCAGATGCACATGTAAATCTCTTATGAGTCCAAGACAGACAAATGCTTCTAGATGCAGGGCAGAATTTGCAAGTGACTTCCCCCATGGCAGATCTGGTGGGCTTCTTATCTGGAAGGGAGATCTCATTGAGGCTCCTGCATGCTAGGTTGCTAGGTTGCTAAGAGGCCAGATCAACACAGAGCCAGCCCTTGTTGGGTGAAATTTGTTAAAACAAAATACACATTTAGATATGAATTGTAGTCGACTCAAGCTTACAAGAAAAAATAGCAGGTGACAGCATGGTCTCATGATGTCAGATGGCAGAGTTGATCCATCTGCTGCAGGATAAGAATTTCTTCAGCCCATCAACTCTCAAAGAACAAAGTATACATTTTTTAACTTCAGCTTTAAATAAACTTTCATCCCAGAGACTGGAAAGGCTCTGAACCATATGTTTTCAGGGAAATGAGCGCACGTACCGAAAATTAAACTGTTACTTATAGGTATAAATATATGGTCATTGACTTACATTATAAATGTCATTGTATTCAAAAACCTTGAGATCACAGTACTCACAGAGTTGTGGCTGATCTAATTTAAAAATGAATTTTCAGGCAATGGTATTAATGTGACTTTCATTCTAGCTGCCGTGAAATGGTTAGAGATCTGAAAGTTGGGGAGCCAATGCTTTGTTAAATTAGTTATCTGATTATGAAGTTTCATACTACCAACTATTTTAGTTTTCAAATAAAGGGCACAAAACCATAGCACGCCCCTGCAATAACGTGCCAAAATGAAAGTAACCTCCACTGATTTGTCATGATTAAGGTAACAATAATGACTGTGTATTAGGGCATTTATCAGTAAGTTACTAAGATTTGCCATGTAGGGACATTTTGAGTTGAAAAGCTGACAGCTAAAAAAATTTAAATAATAGAAGGTGGGTACCTCTCCACTGCACTTCATTCTTGGAACTCCCCAGGCCTATAGGCAGACAGAGGTAGAACCTTGGGAGGGGGAGAGAACTACAGAGGTCCAATGGAATTTCAAGGCTAATAAGTTGTCACCTCTTGATCCTAATATCTTGTGGGAGAGACTTAGAGTGAAAAAAGCACTTGCTCTTTTGACAGACAGGGGACAGAGAATGAGAAAAAGGAGAGCTGCTAAACATCTTGAAGGAGAACTGCCCTTAATCCACATTTGGATATCCTGAGGCAGCTGCCTTGCCTTACTGGGGTGGAGATGCCTTAACATTGAGAAGCCTAAACTGGGAAGCCAACAGCTGACTGGGCCCTTATTCTTAAGGAGAGCCAGATGAGGGATGAAAGCTGGTGACGATCTCTGACTGAAGTGACCAGACCCTGTGCTATCCAGAGAGAAGTTCTGTCTTCTGTGAGCACCCCAAAACAAAGGTCCAATGTAAGTTGAATTGATCCATTTGAAACCAAGTATGTAGGTGATCAGCCTGCCTGAATATCTTCTCTTCATAGAGCATTGTACATGTAATCTGTGACCTGTTTTTAAATCAAAACAAATACTTACCTGTTCATTGTTGACGTTTTGTTTGGTGCCACAGGGAAGGCAGCGTGTGTAACCAGTACCAGAAATCATTAATTGAACCTATACTATATATAAAGATATATTTTTTCTATACCCCGGCCTGGTTCTTGGCTTATTGCTGGCACAAGGGGAATGATCTACGTGGTGCTATTTGAGTCCTAGATAGGGCTATTGAATCCTTAATAAATGGCATATTGTGGGCTTTCTTAATTGGGTGGGGGAGGAACTCCCTATGTTAAGTACGATCTCCCAATATATTGTTGCAAAGTGGGGGCTCGTGCTGGCATTTGCTTACTGTCTTTCGACTCATGACAAGTGCACTGTGACACACTATTCATTCTGGTACAAATGTATGGAGGTGGATAGAAAGATATGTTCACTTTGTTAAAGTACCACAAGGACTTGACCCCTGAGTTCCAGGGAGGTGTGTAGGTGACAAATGAATATTGGGCGAGTACCAATGAAAAAGTACGATTGAGTAGAATTGATTTTTGATTTGGCATCATGTGTGGAAATCAAGCAGGAACACAGTGATTTTGCCCCTGCGCAAAGAAAGCAAAAAGACATTTTAAAAATGACTACCATAGAATTGAGTGGTGCCATGTGCGAAGCTGGGATCTGGCAAACTAGAATGGTGCTGGATTTTACCTCAGTGAGCGCTGACATTTGGCTGGAAGGTGGGATATTACACAAAGCATTAGAGCCATTTTACATGACCCAAAACGCTTGTGAAGTCAAATAGCCCAGCTCACAGCTTATTTGTATTTCCACTTGCAGTTAGTGGAAGAACAAGTGCAAAATAGGGAGGCCCATGTGCTGAATCAGACTGAGGTTTTGAATGAAGCTCAGAAATAACTCAAACAGTTGGAAGCTAAAGCACAACAGAGCCATATTTATGAAGTAAACAACAAAACCTCATTGAACAATTACAAAATTAGTCAAAAACCCACTTACAGGCCAGTGCAGAGAGCGTGATAGAGTTGGCTGCACTGAAAGACACATGCAAAGATAGTGCAGAAGCTGCGAGCTACCTCCAATGCAAATTGAATGACCAGATTGGTCATAATAGAGGGCTGTTAGATGGTATTGTGGCCCTCAAACAACAAATCAGGGAATTGGAAAGGGAAAACAGTTCATCATCAAAGAGATAAACTCACAAGAGGAGTTTGAGGAATTGCTCCAGGATTGAAGTATTGTGAAGCAACATCATTTACAAATGAGTAAAGACCAAGCTGTCCCGGGAGGATAGCTCAGTGGCAACGTGCTCACTTTGGAAGCAAGACGACACAAAGCAATCCCCGGCTCCGTGCTTAGAAACCTCTGGGTGTTTAAGCGTGTTATACATATGCAAATAAGACAACAACAACAAAAATAATTCTGTAACAGCACCTCAATGCCCCTGGGCTTTGTGAGCACTATAAAAATGCAAAAATGCACAAAAAAGTATTAAAAGTGAAAATGGATGCCAAAAAGGGTCAGTCAGATTCTCAGGAAATGACCAGAATGAAGCATAAGAATATGGAGCTTGTGGAGCGTGTGAAGCAAGCAGAAGCTGACCTGTCACAGGCGGCACATTGTATGACACGTTAGAGAAAGAGATTAGTCTCTATAAAGACACGTTCCTGGAATATGCATGCATAATGAGGACTCCCAAAGAGAAAATGAAACATCTCAGGAGGAAGTAAGTAAGGGCATACTAAAAGCCTCCATACATTCAGGGGCATGGGGATTTCCACAGACTCTCTGGAAGTAGGGATGATGAAACTGTGTTTTATCCTGCACCTAAAAGTGCTCACAGGGAAAGTGACCCTGAGAGTTCACTGCAGTCCAGACGAGAGGAGTCCAGATCCTATGAGTCTGGGAGATAGGGAGCACCTAGAGGACAGGGAATGGAGTCCAAATAGCAGCTCTGAGTCGGAAAATGAATGGACTCAGCTGCATAGGAAGAAAAAGACAGCAAAACAGGGAAAGGTCTTTGTTAAAGACACAATTAGACAGATCAGGCCATACAATAATAATGTATTCAGTGTAGGAGCACTTGAAACTTTATGAGCAGATGATGTCATCATTTCAGATCAGAAATAATGTGAATTGTATAGCAGTTGCTAAATGGACATTTTCACCTGAGTACTGAGTTTCTTTGCAGGACTAGAGAACCGGGATCAGTATAAATGGTCCACCTATAAGGTGGCCAATTTGATGCATTTCTCCACACACAGAAAGCCACAAGAGTCCCATAAGGCTGAATATAATTTGCAATCTGGGGAGGATCAGGCCCCCAAGGAGTTTGTGCAGGAGCTGAAGCGTGCCTTTGCTCAGACTTCCCGGTGGGTGAACCAATAATAGGGAGTTTGTGGCCACCTATTTCCATGCACTCCATAAATACATTATGACTCAGTCGGTGCATGATCTTGAGGAGCACACGACTGGATTGGGTAATTGAACATGCCACTAGGATCTATGAGGCCCAGAAGTGAATTGAGAGTAAAAACACCCCCAAAACCTCCAAACCATCTAACACATTGTCTTTTCAGTGGACTCATATGATTGTAGCGCACATCTATTCATTCAACCACCATACCCATGGACCCCGAGATGGCTCCAGTATTTGTGAAACAATACCGGATATCTGTTGCATCCATGGAGTCACTCACAGAGATTATTAAGAACTTAGAATTCCGTGGGATAATTTGTCCATTCCACAGTACGTTTAACAACCCGGTACCGGGGATACTCAAACCAAATGGCCAATGGAGACTATGTGCAGACCTGAGGGAGTTGAGAAAATGGATCCACATGTGAATATGGCCACTTCCCTACATCGATCAAGGGCTGGCACAGATCCAAGGGTCAAATGTGTACACCATTCTTGATTTGACCACTGGTTACTTGACAGTACCCATGAGTAGGGAAGACCAATACAAGCTGGCCTTTACCTTCCAGGGGGTAGCAATACACGTGGACCCGAACCCCCTTTGTATACATGAACTCAGGCAATTAGTTCAACATTTTTCTGCATAAGGTCATGCCTCATTTGGGCGACAGGGGCAACCTGGCCTAGGTAGATAATGTTCTGATCAAGTGCTCAACTGTGGAGGAACACAGTGGTGTAAGACCCGAGTCAACTTCTTAGGGCATTATATCACCCCTGAGAGTCTTAAAGCAGAGGCAAAGAAGGTGGAAGCATTATTGAAATTCAAAGACCCTAATACTCTGTGAAAACTAAGAAGCCTTCTTGGACTCACTAATTATAGTAGAAAGTTAATTGAAGACTATGCAGAGGTCATACAACCCTTGGTCTGTTTATGAAAGGCCAGAGTCAAGTGGCAGTGGGGTCTGGAATAATCTGAGGCAGTTAAACAACTGAAAAGAAGTATTTCCCAGGCTCCTTGTTTGGCTTACCCCAAAAAGAACAAGGAGATATTCTTGGAGACAGGGTTCTCAGATACTTGCCTAACCACAGTGTTGTACCAAAAGCACAACACGATCAGCAAAGTCATATTGTTTGTGAGCAAATATTCAGTTACTGTGAAAAGGCACACCAGGCAATGGTGTGGGCATTAAAAAACTACCACCCATTCATCCAGGGCGAGCACATCATTGTTGAGACTCCTCACAAACCCTTGCAATATCTACAAAGTGACATAATCCGGGCTGGGAATGTTAGTAATTCCAGAATTTCTTCTTTGATTCTGTCCATTCAAGGCGTTCCTGTGGAGGTTAGATATGGCCAAAACAAGAAGAGTCTTTTAGCGCAAGGGTTGGTGGACTTTCATGATTGTGCTAAAGAAAACTGTCTCGAGGACAAAAGTCTAATGGCCAACAACAACATGGAGGCGTACTCAACTTCACCACACAAGCTCTATGAAGAAGACACAAGCCAGGGTATTCCCAGAGTTTATTTGGATGGGTGCTCCTATCATGTAGATAATGATGGGGAAAAATAACTAGTGGCTGGCATTCGGAATGCATTGCGAATGCATGGGTGAATGATAACCTGGAGCCCTCTGATGGTCACAATGTAGGACCCCAAAGAAGTCAGTGGCAGAGTTGATGGCCATTTATCAAGCCATCCTTACTGCCGTACACCACCAACTCAAAGAACTGGCCATAATCACAGACTCTGATTATGTCAGGAATGGGTTTGTGAACCACCTGATTAACTGGAAGGATCGAGGCATGCTTTGTGCCAACAACAAACCATTAAAGCATGGCAAATGGATCCAGTCAATTGATGATCTGGTGATCTCTAATGAGATGACCATCTATTGGAAGAAAAAAAAAGGTAATTTCCAAATAGAGGGGCAAGATAAAACTGGGAATGGCCGGGCTGACCAGCTGGCTAAAGCCAGAGCTCTGCAGGGGGATTTCATAGAAACGGAATCCCTGCTGGGTGAAATCCAAGTTGCTACGGTCACCAGGTCATAAACATGTGCCAACAGTAAACTCTTGACTGGCCATTGGAATAAAGATACCCCAGGTGCAGATTTGATCACTGCACAGGAAGAGGACCCGATAATTGGAAAATGTTATCAAGACATTGAAGACCCCATGAGTTTTCCTCTAACAGAATAGGATTATGCCGGTAAAGAGGATCTCCACGTGTTGATGAGGTTTTCCAAGATGTTCCAGATCCAAGACGGTTTGTTGGTATGGAGAGCCCTAAAGGGATGTTTTGTATGTGTTAATTTCCAACCCTCTGCACTCCCACACAGAGCTCCCCTACAAAAAAGGGAATGACACTGGTCAGATTTCATTGGGCCAGTGATTCACTCCTTTAGAGGAAACAAGTATATGTTGACGGTAACATGCAAAGTGGGTAGAATGTCTTCTTGCCCCGAATTGTACGGCAGAGACAGTTGCCGCACTAATGATCAACCACATCTTCTTTCATATTGGCCTCCCACAAAGGATTGAGTCGGACCAAGAAGGCCATTTTACCAGTGAAGATATGGTGAAGATGTGGGTTAATCTAGGGGGAGAATGAAAACTCCACATTGCTTACCACCTAGCCTCGAGCAGGAGGGCTAGAGAGATACATCAAGACAATTGTGAGCATCTTAAAGATGTTTGTGGTAGACTCTGGACCCAGTTGGGACATCCGAGTATCACTTGTCCTGATGGCTATTAGGCCTACAGCATCTTCTGCAACACAAATGTCTCCATTTGAGATTATGACTGTTACGTTCACCTGGTATCCACGGGGACGCCCTTATGCCCAGGTTGCCGGATTCACCCTGGACGTTGCCAGTTCTGAACAATGCCTTCTATGGCGGTTGGCCTGAAAACGCAGGAGGACTAGACTTAGGAACAGATTTGTTTCCTCCCACCAGCCCCCTGGACTCGACGTGATGGCCCACTCCTCACCTTGTTATGATGGCTGGCGTGCTCTCCGTCCTGCCTTCTGTGTAGGGGCGCTTAGTTTTCTGCGGGTTGAAGCGACCGAGTTAACTTC
This sequence comes from Ambystoma mexicanum, assembly GCF_040938575.1. Taxonomy (NCBI): domain Eukaryota; kingdom Metazoa; phylum Chordata; class Amphibia; order Caudata; family Ambystomatidae; genus Ambystoma; species Ambystoma mexicanum. Next base: position 845,139,690 of record NC_090924.1, on the reverse strand, counting down.
ACTGGTGCTGACCCATTCAAGTGTCTTTAAGGTGGTACGTCTGGTCATAGCAGTCTTTAAATGTCCTTACTTTCCTTTCCTGCTATTAATGTATTTTCTTGTTTGTTCCCCCTTAGGTGCACGGAGGTTTGGTGGGTGCGCTACTTGGATCAGGCTTCTGCCAGGATGAGGGACGCAGGAGCGTATGATGGATGGTAGGTGAAGCGCGAAGTGCGGCGCGGTAATGTCTTTTCTTGCTAACCTGTATTCTTTATTCCTTTTCAGGTCATGATGGTCTTTCTGGGCGTATGAAGATTTCCGGAGCGGAACCGGTCTAGAAATGCCCAGCCAGGTGAGGATTTTGTGATTACTGCCGTGAATGCCGTGAGTAACCTCTTTAACGTTGTCCTTCTTTCTCTCTCCCTCCAGGTGCTTCGTTCCGGTGCGTGCATGGTGTCCTGATGATGCTGCCAACTGGATGGAAGACCACGAGCAGCAGGAATCTACGGATGGAAAGTTGCAGGTAAGCAGAGACTGCTAATGATGTTTGTTTGTCTCCTCTGCAGGTCCGCTATTCATGAATCCCCGGGTGCTGGTCTCTGGACACGATGAGTGTCACGCTGCTGGCTGCAGAATAATGCGAAGCACGTTCTGTAGCTGGGGTGTGGCTTATATAGCCCTCTGTAAAGTAGTCCAGGTAAAGTAGTCCGGGCTACCACACCCTAAAACACTGGACCGCACAGTCTGGTTCTTAGGAACTAGACTGTATGGGTGCCTCCATGTTGGCTGCAGGCCTTTACAGAAAAAGTAGTCCCTTCAAGGTAAAGGCCCAATCTGAACGTGAGCCTGGCACCAAAGGTGCCAGGACTGACTCCAGGAGAGTCCATGATGATGATGCAAGGCCCTTGGGGCCCCAAATGAACCCTGAGTCCAAACCCTACCTGGCATGTGACCATGCCAGTGGGGTTCTGGGTCACGGGTCGTGACAGCGCTCCCCCCCAAGGCCCCTCCTAAGGTGATTCTCCTGCCTGGTCCAGGCTTGTCTGGAAAGTTTTGATGAAACATTCTAAATAAACATGGTGCATGAATGTTCTCACTAGGTTCCCAAGAGCTGTCTTGAGGGCCGTAACCCTATCGACTAGATAGTATAGTTTGGATCTGGTATATTTGGAATCCAGAATTTCTTTCACTTCGAATTCGGGTTCTCCATCGATCATTATAGGTTCAGGTGGTGGTTTAACTCGTGTACCGGGTTGTACTGGCTTTAGCAGTGAGACATGGAATACTGGGTGAATTCGCATGTTGGCTGGTAATGCTAGTTTAACTGCTGCTGGGTTGATGATGGCTTGAACAGGATAAGGTCCCAAATAGCGAGGGCGAAAAGTCTGGGTTCCTTTTAGCAGTATGTATTTTGCGGCTAGCCAAACTCTGTCTCCTACCTGATAGTCAGGGGCCTTTTTCCGATGTTGGTCAGCAAACCTTTTTTGCTTATTTTTGCTTGGATTAACTGTTCTGTTGCCTTTTTAAAGGCTTGGATGATGTTTGCATGAAGAGTCTTTACAGCCGGCATTTCTAGATTGGGAGGGCTGTCTAGTTTGGAAGTACGTGGACGTCTGCCGTAGAGGGTGTAGAAAGGTGTTTGACCAGTACTTGAATGCAATGAATTGTTGTAAGCATATTCGGCTATCCATAATAGATCTCTCCAGGTTCCTTCAACTTGGTGCAGCATGCATCGTAGGTATTGTTCGAGAGTCTGGTTGGTCCTCTCTGTTTGACCATCCGTTTGGGGGTAATGGCTGGTGGATAGTCGGATGTCGATGTGAGCCATAGCGCAGCACTTTTTCCAGAAGTTAGATACAAATTGGCTGCCTTGATCAGAGACCAGGACTGAAGGGAATCCATGCAGTTTGATAATGTTTTCCAAAAACACCTTTGCTAGATGGGATGCATCCGGAAGGCCTTTGAAAGGGATAAAGTGAGCCATTTTAGAAAATAAGACCACTACTACTAAAATGGTATTGAACCCTTGGCTGGGAGGTAAATCAGTAATGAAGTCTAGAGAAAGTGTGTGCCATGGTGCCGTAGGTATTTTTAATGGTTGCAGGAGGCCAGCTGGTTTTTGCTTCAATGACTTGTTTTGTGCACACACCCCACAAGACTGCACGTATTGGATGACGTCTTGATGACAAGTGGGCCACCAATAATTGCATTTCACTTTGGTTAGGGTTTTGGCAATTCCGGGATGACCTTCCATCAAAGAATCGTGATAGTCCGAAATGATTTGTCGTTGTAGCTTGGTTTTAGGCAGGTACAGGCGTTTATCAAAATATGACAGTTGATTTTTAGCAGTGTATTGTTTTCCTTTGGTATGCCATTCCAGTGACTCGCTCAGGTTATTTCACGTTGGATCACGTTTCTAAGCTCAGTTTGTGTTAAAGCTGTGGTGTGGCCTAAAAGCTTGTCCTCAGGTATAATTGCCACTGGATCTGGGGTTGCATATTCTTTTTCATCGATGCCCATGCGAGATAGTGCATCAGCTTTCCTGTTTCTTACGCCTGGTCGATAAGTGATTACATAGTCATGCTCGGCGAATAAAGGGGCCCATCGTAATTGGCGCGAGGATTGTGCTTTTGCTGTTTTTAAATATTGTAAATTCCGATGGTCTGTAATTACAGTGACTGTTTGCCTGGCCCCCAAGAGGTAATGTCGCCATGCCTTGAAGGCGGATTTTATAGCAAGCAGTTCCTCATCGGTGATGGCATAATTGAGTTCAGGAGGTGTGAATTTTCGCGACCAGAAGGCCACGGGGTGCAATTGGCCAGTTTCAGGGTCTTTCTGAGAAAGAACCGCCCCATAGCCATGCTGGAAGCATCAGTTTCCACGATGTAAGGGAGATCCGGACGAGGGTGTCATAAAATGAGGGCTGAGGTGAACCTTTCCTTAAGTTCTTGGAAGGCCTTTTTCGGCGTTTTCTGTCCACATGAATTTTTAATTGTTTTTTCGCAGAAGTAACGTGATCAGATGCACAATCTGAGAGAAGTCTGGAATGAATCGACGGTAGAAGTTTGCAAAGACCAGCATGCTCTGGACCCCTTTTAACAAGGTCGGAGAGGGCCTTTTAAGAATGGCATCCATCTTGTGTGCATCCATTCGAATGCCTTTGGGAGTAAGAACGAAACCAAGAAATTCTTACTTCGGTTACATGGAAAAAACATTTTTCAAGTTTTGCATATAGTCGGTGTTGGCGCAGTTTGGCAAGGACTGCACGGACGTGCTTGACATGGTCTTGTTTTGAGGTTGAATACACTAGGATGTCGTCTATGTAGAGCAGGGCGCAGACATCGATCAACTCCCTTAGGACGTCGTTCATAAAATATTGGAACGCCGCTGGGGCATTGCAAAGCCCAAAAGGCATTACCTGGTACTCAAACAACCCATATTTAGTACGGAAGGCCGTTTTCCATTCATCTCCTTTTTTAATTCGGACCAGGTGGTACGCTCCTCTGAGGTCTAACTTAATATAAATCTGAGCACCTTTGACTTGATCCAGCATCTCGGGAATAAGGGGCCGGGGGTAACGTTTTTTTACGGTGATCTGGATCAGGGCGCGATAGTCAATACATGTTCTCAAGTCCCCTTCCTTTTTTGGAATGAAAAATAGGGGACTGGCTGCCGGCGATTTGGATAGGCGAATGAACCCATTTGCCAAGTACTGGTCCAGATAGGACTTTAGATGCTGGTTTTCTGGTTCTGTGAGTGCATAGATTCTGCCAAAAGGGATATGTGCACCAGGTATGAGGTCAATCTGACAGTCATAGGACCTATGCAGTGGTAGAGTATTAGCTTGTTCCTTCTGGAAGACATCCTGGAAATCTTGATATTCTTCAGGGAGAGTACTGGTTGCGCCACGTGTAGATATGTCGATTCTAGGACTCCTAGGAACCTTGAAACTGGACTTGTTTTCTTGGAAAGAACAGGTGGAAACGCAATCACGACGGAAAGTAAATTTCCTTGCACGCCAATCTATCCAAGGGTTATGAGCAAGTAACCATGGCATCCCTAATATTAGCTGAAACTGAGGCGCCTTGATGAGATCAAAGGAAATTGATTCCCGGTGTCCCTCCTGGCACAGCAGGGTTGTTCCTGCTGTACATTGGGTTACTGGTCCGGAAGCAATTTCAGTCCCATCCACTGTGGTTACCTTTTCAGTGTTCAGCTTAAAACTTAAGGGAAGCCCCATCTGTGCGGCCAGGTCTCGATCAATATAATTCCCAACTGCTCCACTGTCTATGTAAGCCTCAACGGAATGCATCCTTGAAGGTTGTTGGTGATTGATTAGGATCACTGGTATTGCAAAATGTGAGGTTGGTGGCTCCTTCTTCTCACCCGACAAACTGACCTCTACTTTTGCCGAGCTAGGCAGTTTCCCGACTCCTTACTCTTATCCTTTTCTGTAGCTCCCACAATTCGCTTGGGGGGGTTTATTGGACAGTCTTTTAGGAAATGCCCCGATTGTCCGCAGTACAAACATAACTGCTGTTGTCTTCTCTTGTCTCTTTCAGCTTTTGTTAACGGTGGTCGTATGCCTCCAATTTGCATTGGCTCTGAGGTATTCTCTGACATGCGCAGAGTGACATCCTTGGTTCGTAGATACACGGCCCGTGTGTCTGATCTGGACCGATCTGCTTTCTGATCTTGTAGTTGATGATCTAGTTGCACCACCAGATTGATAAATTCACTACAGTCTCTAGGTGGATCAACTACCTGAGCCAAGATGACCTTTAATTACCCTGGAAGGCCTCAGTGAAACAATGTGGTTCTCTTGTCTTCAGGCCACCTGGTTTCGGCCGCTAACCTATTGAAGGTTGCTATGTATGTTAGTAAGTCCTGATTCCCCTGCCGGAGTGATAAGAGTTTGTTGTCTACAGCTTGTCCATGGGTGTGTCGAGCAAAGAGCTTGTCCATTTCTCTTTGGAAGCCCCCAAAGTCACGTAGTAACGGATCATCATAGCTCACAAGCGGCACTGACCAATCTGCTGCACTACCGCTCAGATATGACAAAATAAATGCTACTCGTGCCTGATCGTTAGGGAATGCGCCCGGTCTGCAGAGGAAGTGGAGGCGACATTGATTCATAAATGCAGCATACTTCCTTGGATCACCTGAAAACCTTTCTGGCGGTGCTAACGGTATTGTTCCGGGTAAGGTGATTTGCACTGGAGCGGCAGACGACGTGGTTGCCTGTGCTGGTGGATTTGTCCCAGGTAATGGAGCTTGTCCGGCCTGTGATTGCAGTAATTGCCTGCTGATTTGTTCGGTGAGATCCTTGGTGACGACAAGGTCCCTTCGCAGGGTATTAGTCTCTTGCCTAGCAGAATGTACTTTGGCACGCAATTGTCCTAATATCTGAGCCAGTTGGTCCATTTCTGAAGTCTCCATGGCGCCCAGGTGGATAATGTTATGAGGCTTTGCGTTCTGTTACGCTCACTTGGTATCCACGGGGATGCCATTATGCCCTGGTTGCTGGATTCACCCTGGATGTTCCCAGTTACGGATGATGCCTTCTATGGCGGTTGGCCTGAAAACACAGGAGGACTGGACTTAGGAACAGATTCGTTTCCTCCCACCAGCCCCCTGCGTCGACCTGATGGGCCACTCCTCACCTTGTTATGATGTCTGGTGTGCTCTACGTCCTGCCTTCTGTGCAGGGGCGGGTAGTTTTCTGCGGGTTGAAGCAACCGAGTTAACTTCACTGGTGCTGACCCATTCAAGTGTCTTTAAGGAGGTGTCTGGTTATAGCAGTCTTTAAATGTCCTTAGTTTTCTTTCCTGCTATTAATGTCTTTTCTTGTTTGTTCCCCCTTAGGTGCACAGAGGTTTGGTGGGTGCGCTACTTGGATCAGGCTCCTGCCAGGATGAGGGATGAAGGAGCGTATGATGGATGGTACGTTAAGTGCGAAGTGTGGCGCTGTAATGTCTTTTCTTGCTCACCTGTATTCTTTATTCCTTTTCAGGTTGCGATGGTCTTTCTGGGTGTATGAAGATTTCTGGAGTGGATCCAGTCTAGAAATGCCCAGCCAGGTGAGGATTTTGTAATTACTGCCGTGAATGCTGTGAGTAACCTGTTTAACGTTGTCCTTCTGGTGCTTCGTTCCGGTGCATGCGTGCTGTCCTGATGATGCTGCCAACTGAATGGAAGACCGCGAGCAGCAGGAATCGACGGATGGAAATTTGCAGGTAAGCAGAGAATGCTAATGATGTTCTTTTGTCTCTTCTGCAGGTCCGCTATTCAAGGATCACCGGGTGCTGGTCTCTGGACACGATGAGCGTCACGTTGCTGGCTGCAGAATAACACGAAGCACGTTCTGTAGCTAGGTTGTGGCTCATATAGCCCTCTGTAAAGTAGTCCAGGTAAAGTAGTCCGGGTTACCACACCCTAAAACACTGCACTGCAAAGTCTGGTTCTTTAGAACTAGACGGTATGGATGCCTCCATGTTGGCTGCAGCCCTTTACAGAAAAAGAAGTCCCTTCAAGGTAAAGTCCCAATCAGAACATGAGCCTGGCGCCAAAGGCACCAGGACTGACTCCAGGAGAGCCCATGATGATGATGCAAGGCCCTTGAGACCCCAAATGAACCCTGAGTCTTAACCCTACCTGGCATGTGACCATGGCAGTGGGGTTCTGGGTCACGGGTCGTGACAATGACCAGATGGAAATGGTGTTACCTCAGCATATGCTCTATAGAACTCAGTGGCAGACCCTGACAAATGCGTCCGCCACTCATGAGTAAATTGAAAATTTAAGGAAGCACCTCCAGCAGACATTTGCTTATGCTCAGTTCAATTTTTTTAAAAAAGTCAGCTCAAGGAATAAAAACATATTATGATCTGAAGACCACAGAGGTGTAGTATGAGGTAGGTGACAAGGTTTACCTGTACAATTTTCAGAGGAATCAAACCAAGGAACATAAATTCCTTCTGTCTTGGCGGGGTAGCTCCGAAATTGTAGATAAAATATCATCTGTTGCCAATAAGATCTGCATCCCAAAAGGAGAACAGGTGCAAGAGAAATGGGTCCACATCAATCAGTTGAAAAGCTGTCATGCCAGACAAGTTTTATGACTAATTGAGGAGCCCAATGAAATTTGATCTGAGGAACCATCTGAGGAATAACAGGTGAGGATAAAAACCCTGGATGGAGACTTATAACAGGTGAGTAGTTGCATTGATATTCATTGGAAATGTTAAGAAGCAAGTTGTAAAAAAAGAAAAGTATGTTGTCTATTATCTGAAATGTCATATACCTTTCCATGCAAAATGAAAGGGGTGCCTGTTTTAACGTCCCTAGTTCTACAGGTCAATCAATCAGAAAATACACAAGAACCAGAACTAGTAGACAGAGTTAAGGATGACGAAGTGCATAAGTAATTTTTAACTTGGTTTAAATTCCCAAGATTTATTGTTTACTTTATTCCAACAAAAATGCTATATCTAAAAGCATATTAAACATTTCTTACAACACTATGGCCCATTCACTTTACCGTTCATTCACATTCATACAGTTCTCATCAGTCTTTCATTCCACAATTCATTCTTTAGAAAAATGGTTTATAAAAAACAGTTAACATCTGCTATATCTCCATGTGATTATAATTCATTGTAAACTATCCTCACATATTTGGGGTATCACAACAGTCTGTGTTCTCTTATTCACACAGATTCACGTCGACACGTGTTTCAGTTGCTCTCTGCGAGCATCACCATTAATACTCTCTCTGTACGGCAACGTTCTTCAGGACAAAACAACCCATTTTTCAGGCACACATATTGGCATGGGCCACACCATCTATAAAAATATATAAATCACTGCATGAGTGTAGTGCACTATCGTCAATCCTTTTCAAATTATTTGATTGCATATCAATATGGTATGCTATAGAATATCATCCAACTCACCTCCTATCCAATGGAGTCAGGAGGGGCAGGATGTAGTGTTCAATTTCAATACATCATAGTTGGAATCTCAGGATGTAGTATTCAATTTCAATGCATCATAGTTGGAATCTGGAGGATGATTGTCCTCTATTCTAAAGGGTTAAGGCATATGTCTATTACCATCTATTATACCCAATTCGTTTGATTACAAAAACCAAGTGGTTTGTATAATTTAGCACATTACGGTTGCTACCCATAGATGTAAAAAGGGCTCTGTCACTCACTCAAAAAATGGAAACAGCCGTAGTTTGCAATGTTGATTTGTATTTACTGGAGCAAGTGGCTGTAATGCCAAGGCTTCCCTTCTCTCCACAGATTTGCTTTCGGTTCACAGGCACGTGAGTCTGTAAAGATATACACAAAGAGCTTAATTAGTTGTATAAGCTCATTCAGACCAGCTTCACGTTTACACACTGTCCCTTTAAATTTATTTAAAATCGCACTGGTGCTCCCAATGATCAGGGTAGGAGGTGAGCACAAGCATCTAGTAATTGATTCTCACACGCACAAAAACTTTCTATTTTAAAGAGCGCATGGATCTTCAATATTTCGATCACGGAGCAGTCTGTGTTATTAATTGGGGAACATCATAATGTAGTTGTCCCCATCATTACTCCTGTTCGATCATTGGAGAGTCAATTCCTCTCATTCTTAGTTTGTGACTAGGGCAAACGCCCTCTCGTGTTAGGAACTGCATAATTTCCACTCCTACACTATTTTAAATAATCATGTCCAGCGGCTGGTACATACATTCCAGCTTACCTGACTCTCGCCGTCCGGGGGATTTGTCTACCGGGTGCACCGTAGCGTTCAAAATGCAGCATCTATATATTATGCATTTATCAGTAAGTTCCTAACATTTATTTGCCATCTAGGGACTTTTTGAGTCTAAAAGCTGAAAGCTGAAAAAAATGTGAATTATAGAAGATGTGCACCTCTCCACTTCACTTCAATCACAGAACTACCCAGGCCTATAGGCAGACATGGGGGCAACGGGAGATAACTGCAGAGGTCCAATGGAAATTCAAGGATAATAAATTGACACCTCCTGATCTTAATATTTTGTGTGAGGCACTTAGGGTTAAAAAGCACTTGCTCTATGGACAGGGAGGGGACACATACAGAGATGGAGAACAAGGAGAGATGCTAAACATCTTGAAGGAGAAATGCCCTTAACCCACCTTGGGGTATCCTGAGACAGATGCCTGACCTTACTAGGGTGGAGAGACCTTAACATTCAGAAGTCTAAACTTGGAAGCCAATGGCTGACTGGGCCCCAATTCTTAAGGAGAGCCATATTTAATTTATAGTCCCGAAAAGTAATTGGGTGCCTTTATTATTCCTGTCCAGCCCAGATTTCTCTAATGAACAGGGGTGTCCTTGCCACAAAAACAGAATTGCCAACTGATAGCATTCCCAAACCTTGCCTTTAAAACAAAAATGCGTTTGTACAATTCCCAACCTTGCCTTTGCAACAGAAAGGTGCTGGTTGCAAACCAAAATTCCCAACTGATAACAATTCCCAAAACCCTGCCTTTCAACAAAAGGTGTTTTGGCACCAAACGAAATTGCCAACAAAAAAGGCATTTTTGTCCACCATGTGAAATTTGAATTATCACCATTCCATAAGCATTGCATTTAAACAAAAAGGGGTGTTTGAAGAAACAAAATTCCTAAACTGTCCCCACTCCCTAGACCTGGCGTTTAAATAAAGGGGTGCTGCATGTAATTGATGCCTGGTTTATGGTGTTTGGGGAGAGACGTGCTTTACAAAAATGAAAGCCAGTGTAATCCTCCATTGCAAAATATACACCCTTTCCTTATAGTGAGTAAGTGACCCTCATGTTAGAACAATTTTTGTATTGCTTTTGGGGTGAAGAAAGAGACATTCTATCAATACAAAATATTGTCACACTCTGTGTCATTCAAAACTGCAAGCATTCACAAGTGTGCAGAGAAACCCCATGTATCAAGCATTGCATATGTAATGTGTGATCTGTTTTAAAATTGAAACAGTGCTTTGTTGTTAATCTAAATTTGATCAAGTACTATTTATCTGTTTATTGTTTAAGTTTTGTTTGGTGCCACAGAGAAGGTGGTGTGTGTAACCAGTGAAAGAAATTAATTATTGAACCTATACAACAAATAAATATATATTCTCTCTATACCTGCGCCTGGTTCTTGGCTCATTGTTGGCACAGGGTGATGGCACTATATAAGTCATAGATAGGGCTATTGAATCCTAACTAAATGGTATATTGTGGTCTTTCTTAATTGGGGGGAACTCCATTTGTTAAGCGTGATCTCCCAATATATCATTACAATACTGTGGAGCTCTCAGTATGCAGGCCATTACATTTGTATTGTCTACATATAGCAACATATATAGAAATCTATTTCTCATCCTGTTTATGTCAGGGGTACAGGGGTACTCCAGCTCATTTATGTATAAACTAAACAATAGAGCTGCACGTAGAAACCATTATAAATTCCTCACTATACTTTGGTATAGTCCATCAAATTTCCCTTTGCTTCATAGTGCTTGTTTGCATCTAAATTTCAAATGGAGCTGTGTAAGTAGCAGAGATAGAAGGGTTCACTAACTGGGTCACCAAGACCTTCCCAGAATAGATCTATCTACCTTATTAACGGCAGACTTCATGTCTATAATTTCAAAAAGGTGTTTTCCTTGTTATCCCTTACATATTTGTCCATTAGCCTGTATAGGTTGAAACATGTATTGACGTTTCTGAGACCATGACTGAATCCATGCTGTTAAAAGAAAAGATGAAAAGATGCAAACCATTTCAATGTAATCTTTCAGTCTCTGGGAAATACATTGCTGAGCTACCTTAGGTGATCCATAGAGTAGCAATACTGGGTGGTATGAGTTTGGATTTAAGCAATCCTCCTTTTTTAGTACTGGGAAAATAGTTGCTTCAGCCCATGTGCGAGAGACATTGTTGTTTGAGCGAGCTGAGCTAAGTAACATGGTCTACAGTGGCTCATAAACATCAAGATGGTACTTATATTATCTGACAGGCTTTATTCAGGACCACACATTATATGATTGTTTTTATATGCTCATCAGACGTATCCTCCATAAACCTTTTCAGGGGGAACTGATATAGTAGCCTTGTTACTTGACTCAAAAAATATCTCCTCTCTGTCCTTGGTATCCAAAGGGTAAGTATTGAGTTCTTCATAAAGATAAGGTTTTTATCTTTTCACCATTTCCTTTAGAATTTTCCAGATTGCTAGCTCAAGTTCTTGTATGACTGATGGAAGACACTTGTTGCACACGTTTGAGCTTCCCTACACTGTGGATTATACCACCCATGTGCAGGAGTGGTGGGACATTCCTTGTTTGTCTTTTAAGTTCAGAGGAGATGATTATATCCAGTTCTTTGAAATGCCGAAATACGCTTTCACGACCTAGCATCCTGACCCTGACATACAGGGATTTCATTCAATCCATTACAAATTATAGGTTGTTCACCTCTGCTGGTAGTTTTTTCTCCCAGTGTAATCCATACCTGTCAATTGCACTCTTTATCTATTCAGCCCCCAACTGGTTTTCCGGCAACTGATTTATTGCAATCAATTTTGATTTAAAGGGAACTTTCAAGTGGGTTTTGTTCACTTTCAATGTCCCCCCCCACCTCCACCCTCATACCAATAACTATGGGCCAAAATTCCAAGTGCATAGTGAGGGAGACTTTCCCTTGCTTCCTTAGGAAAATGTAGGCTTAGCAAGGATGTACAAAAGGGGCTCCATTTATGATGCCTAAACCTGATTTCAACACTAATGAAAGTATGATAGATCCCTGCTTATCTATATGCTGTATATTGGTTGCACTTTCCAGACTTTCTTCAGTGAATTCTCTTAATCTGAATGCTCAGAGTGCTGCCTATTGGGTTCAATTTGATTTTTGAAGTATCCTCTAACTATAATAAAGCTATCTTTAAGTGTTTCTGCTTCTGGCATAGCCTGATCACTTCAAGGAAACAAGACAATGGTGGCACTTTGAACTATATGTCTTTTGTGATCCATATCAGTAATCTTCCTATACAGAACCATTTCTGAGGGCTTTGCAGGAAAATATGGTATTATAACCCACCATATGGAGGGGTTGTTCAATGCATGCTTCCCGAAATAGAATAACATTAAATTATTGTACATAAGTGCACCAATCAAGGTCTCTTTTTAGGTGGAGTGCTGCAATGTCCAAAGATAAAAATTTCTTGAAAGTGTTTATGCTATTTGCCCCTTTGTTTCGGACGTTTCAATTTCATCGTGATACGTTTCTAAATATGGGGCTCCCTTTTGGCCTATTAAGTTACCTCCATTGCTATGCCCGTTATCCTTTATAACATGCCTTGGTATTACAATATCTGTCTCAATAATAGAACCACCCTGGACTCTGAGCCACTCAATAAAACCAAGTGTGAACCGTTGACCTATTCTGTTGGGATGAACATGGAGATATCAAATCGCTTTGAACAAGTTGTGCTTATTGGCTCCTTACAAATTTTCCGTATTCCTTCATAACCTAGATGATATTTGGGTTTGGAGATATGCGTCTTTTTTCCACCTTCTCCCAACTCCCTTTACCTCTATATATCTCTATAGGAAGAGCCCAAAGGAAGCATGGCAATTTAAGTACTGTGAATATTGTGGGTTCTCCAACATGCATACACCAACATCACACCAATTAGATGATTCAGGAGTATATTGTTTAAAGGGGGGATTTTCCAAAGTACAAGGTGCGGACTGTAAGGTGGGAAGGCTTTAGATGTCTCTAAATGGCTCAAGGTAGCTTGATGCCATGTAAACAGACAAACTGCTGCAGGTTAGGACAGGAAAATACAGAAGTAGGTCACAGTATGGTAGTAGGTTGTTACTATTGCTAATGTCCAGTAATGCAAAGCCGATGCAGTAATGGCACCAATGGCAATAGTGGGAGGAGTGGTGTAAGGTGATGGCCAAGGAGCACCATCCTCAGCCCTCTAGTTGCTGCATGTAGAGTCCACCTTATTTCCTGGATACGGATGTGGCAGGGTGGTTATGCTATGGTAAGATACATTGTGCTATCTGATACATTTAGGCCTCAGATCCTCCACCTCTAAGAGGGGGTTCCTTGCCTCAACAAAACTAGCTCTGTCAGAATGTCCACATTAAAGTTTGCTGTCCTGTGTCCAAATCCTAACCTGTCCCTCACAAGCTAAACTCAACAAAATGTTCATGTAGGGTTTGTATTCCTCTATATTACTGTTTGCACGTCCCCAGCGTGGGTCCCAGATGCCCTTCACTTGGTAAAATTTGCAGTTCTCTTTATCTGCAAGCCCCAACCTTGGTTTACTACCCGGCCAAGGTCTGAGAGTATCACTTATGTATTCAAAGCTCATCTCTTTATCTGGTCTCTCTTTCTACCACAGAATTGGTTTACTGCCCTTCCAAGGTGTGTGAGTAGCACTTGTATATTCAAAGTTCGTTTTCCTACTTTTCACTGTTTGGTATATGTTTTCCGAAACTGGGTTCCAGACACCCTTCACTTGTTTACTCTGCCCCAATGAAGTCTTCTTTGTTGCTTTGTTTTGGGCCTCATGCCCCTTTTGGGTCTCCCCAACCCTGGTATTAGCCACCCTAGTACCTACTGGGTTTTGAACGTCACCCTCCAGTTGTTAGCGGGTCTTAGAGTAGCATTGGGGGCTTCTCTGGCTCACCAGGACCTTCCCAAGTCCTTTGCGCATCATCCTCTGCAGTTTGTCGGTGGCTTCCTTGCATTCCTGCAGCCTCTGTCACTGGCAGGTACGTTTTCTCTCTTCAGCTCTGCCATCTGCATCACAGGCTTTCCACAAGTGCTTCTCTCCCTTGGACACAGTCTTCTTATCCGCCCTGCTGATCTGAGGACACTTGGTGAATGCCTCAGCCCCTGCCATGCCGAAAATGAATATCCCATTGTTCTCTTCCCTCTCTGTCTTTGAATGACAGCTGACCAATAGGATCATTCAAAAGACTAGAGCAGATGCGTTCATTCTGGTCAGTGATCTTCATTCCTTGTGGCAACGTTCCCTCTTTCCTGTAGTTCTTGTCTGAGATACACTGTAAAAACGCATGTGGCATTAGGGAATGTGGAATTGGAAAGTTCTTGAGGAAAGGTGGAGAGTCAAAGGGATAATGCATTCTGCCGAGATGTTCACTACTCTCAATGGGGTCCTCCCTCCTGATGAGATCATCCCGCTGAATACCACCCCAGAGGGACTATCGATTAGCGGCCTCATGAAAAGGGACTCCCCCATTTAAAGCAGTGACGACACCTCACGATTCTTCACAGTGTCTTGACCTTTATTTATGTTTTCCCTATGTACAGTTTGTTATAGGGACACCAAATGACCTACACTGCCATGTTAGAGTTGCAGTTTGTGAAAGTTTTATGTTTTCATGGACGAGGGATGCATAAGTGCACTTCTGTGCTTCTGGCTGTTTGTGAACAACATGTGCACTTAACACAAGGTGCATAGCCTACAATCTGTGGCAATCCCCATGGCTCAGTTATTTCTGGTTGTCTTTTTTGATTAAGGGTATTGTCGCTGCGCATTATCTGTGGTATTAGGGGAAAAGGGCTTGTTTTTGTTGTTCTATACATTTGCATTTGAGGGCTAGGGCTTTGGACCCTGTACCTTCGAGACTCTATTCCAGTCTTGTTGTTGCGAAGACTGACTACCCACTCTAGATATCCCGTCCTCCCTCTCTGCTGAAGATTTTGTCCCTAGTTCTCCACAAAACATCACCTACATATGAGACACCTTATTTGCTCTCCTATGTCTCCCACCCCTTCCCTCATTCTCCTCTCCTCCCATCTTCTGCATACTCACTACTCCATTTCAGTTACTTCCCACTCCTCCCACTGAACATTTACTCATCTTTCATTCTGCCAACCTATCCTGTGCTCAAATTGACCAATTTGTACAACATATTGCTAAGAAACTTGCACCCATCAGAGGCTTGTCTTCAACTGCATAGTCAAATATCTTCAGATCCAATCACTCACTGATCCCCTCCAATCTGGACTCATGTCCAAAGACCCCAAAGTGACTGTGGTCATCTATGTCACCAATTCTCTTACCAATGCCCTCTAGTCTCACCTCTCCTCCATTCACCTTCATGCTCATACTTCTAGATGTTTCTGCTGCCTGTGACACTGTGGATCATAACTCCAAACTTCAAACATTTTCTTCTAGGACACCATTTTCTACTAGGTGTACTCCTATATCTTTGATTACATCACCTGCATCATATGGGATGTTAGCGCACCTTCTCTTTGACACCCCTACCTGTAGGCGTTCCTCAAAGATCGGTCCTAGGTGCTCTCCTCTTCACCCTATTCATAATTTCCTTTATCAGAATAATTTCCTCTTTTGGTTTTAAATATCACCTCTTCACTCACGATACTCAAATAGTCTGCTCCTTCCCCTCCATCACCCGCGCATTCTCTGAACGCATAACCAACTGCCTAAACACCATCCACCACTGTATGGTTCTATGCTGCCTCATGTATTTCTCTTTGACACTGACCTGAAAATGTACCAATTTATCACAGCCACTGCAACTGCTGCAAGACTCAAGCTTCTAATCATTAGAAAAATCTACCCACACCTCACACACTACTCAACTAAACCCCTAATCTCTACTTGTGTGCTCAGTAAACTGGACTTCTGAGTGAGCCTTCTTCTTGGTCTTCCCCTCTACTCTTTTGCATCCCTTAACAAGGTCCCCACCTTAACGACACAACCCTTTTCAACTTACCCATCTCCTTCCCACCTCTACCTACTGTTACCATGCTGGATGACTCTCTGTGCAAACTCGCTCTCGCTTTAATTTCCTGCTGCTCATCTATAAATGCAACCATGGTCTTTTCCCACACTACCTCGATGAATGCATCTTACACTCTCCCCTTCTCATCTCTTCTTAACCTGTCAGAACCCTGCCTAACCGCCAAAGCTGTAATTCGGCGGTACCAGAATGCAGGGCTAACGGTGTGAACAGAAGTGATAACCAGAAAACATGGCATGCTTCATTTTTTCTTAAACGGTCAACTTCCATCAAATATTGCTGATTGCCTGATCGATCTATTAATCCATGTATTTTCAATGTGAAGTCAAAGTTCTGCATGGTTCGATCTATTGCACTTATGTTCGTTCTCTGATGTTTGATCGACGCATATGGTCTTCCCTTTGTGAGAACAAAGGACTCGTTTCACTTTGAAATGCAGCACTTTGCTATCTGCACGTATTCATAACATAAAGGCTGGCATGTTGCTCGGTATCACTGCCACCGAAAATGGACAAACTGGTGCTTGACGATCGTCCCAGAATATGGATGTTACAGTTCCGTTATTTATGGTTATTTTTAAGTGTTGGTTAAAAAAGCATCCACACAAAGATTATAACCGAGACAAGCGCACATCCCCAGAACGTAGCTATGTAAATTTGGGAATGCAAAAACAGAGTTATTAATGGCATTACCACCAATTTTTACTGCACTGCCGAACTCATCATGAGGCCCATAGTTTTTGTTCTACAGACTCTCTGGCATATGTTCCTACTCTTACCACTTCACCACGTGGTAAATGCCGCACAACAGTGCTCTTATATAAAAGCACCTTACCATGAGACTGCCTCAGCCATCTCTTATGGCCCACTTCGTGGGTAATTTCACTTACTCTTAAATAAGTACAAACACAGTTCCTTTCATGGTTCATATTTTGTTACTTTTCGTACATTGTTTATGTTTCTGATGTACATGTTCTTTATGTGTTCTGAAATATACTTGGTCTTCATTCCTGGCATTTATTTCTTGTATTTTACTTGCATGACTAGATCATGATTTCGACTTGAGCTTGGGTTTGCCTGAAATGCATGACATATTGATTTTTTTTTTTAGGACTTTGATATGACTTAAATATGGATTGTGGGGTGGATCCGCTCTTAGTTTTGGCTTGGTGGGTTTTATACTATGGTGGCTGTACATGTAATTCTGTCCTCTGGTTTGAGATAGGGACTGTGTTAAAGGGGAAGTTCTCTTAGGAATTTCATTGGCACAATCGATCGAGCATGCATTTTTTAGCATACATCGATCAATCATAAAAGAATTTCCAATGCATTTTACCTTCATTTTTCTCACATTTACACGTGTGAAACTCACGGGTTGGAACGCCCATCTTGTGCTAATTTTATCCATTGATCCATTGCCCTAAATTCAAGAGCCCTTATGACAGTAATTCAGATCACCTGCCCCTCAAGCCGACATCACTTGTCAAAACGATGTGCTCCACCTATTCTCATGACGCTCATGGACAGCATAGCCAAACGTACCCTGTCATCACCTACGTCATAACGTTGCCTTATGCAAAACTAGGAGGAACAACACGCATCCACACACAGCACGAAAGTTCACTTTCTGTTCACAAAAAGAAGAAAACAACTTATAATTTTAAGAAAATACTAATAGTTGGGAATGTAACAAGTAGTTATATTTTTTACATGATGCTAAAAAAAGAAGATTATATCCACGAAAACAGTGAAAACATTTGCAAATAGAAGTGATAGCCTGAAAACCTGGATGGCATGCTTCTAATCTTTGCCAAAACTGTCAACTTTCATCAAATATTGCTGATTGCCTTGATCCATCAATTAATCCCTGTATTTGCATTGTGAAGTTCTGTGTTGTTAAATCTGATGCACTTATTTTCCATCTATGATGTTTGATCAACGCACATGGTCTTCCCTTTGTGAGAACAAAGGACTCATTTCACGTTGAAATGCAAGACTTTGTGATCTGCATGTATTCATAACATAAAGGCTGGCATGTTGCTCTGCATCACTGCCACTGAAAATTGAGAAACTAGTGCCTGGTGATCATCCCAGAATATGGATGTTACAGTTCCATTATTGATGGTTATTATCCAGTTTTGGTTAAAAAACATGTCCACGGGAAGATTGTAATCATGACAATCTCACGTCTCCAGGACATAGCTATGTAAATTTGGGAATGCAAAAATATATTTCAGTACCCATTAAAAAAAATTATATATACAGTACATAAATATGTTAAATAGCAATTTACAGTAAAATGCACATGTACAATTTCTAGTCTTTGCGTCAAATTGAACAGTAATCCGGCACATTCTTAATCATCTAGCATACAGCACACATGCCAACATGAGTCGCATAAATATTATGCACTATTATCCTTACATTATTTGCTGATTTTCAATACTCTCCTTCCCACTCAAAGGGCCATACCCTAGACTGGATCAAAGCCTCAACTGTCAGATCACCATCAAATCTAACTCCCCATGCCCATGGGCAGACCAACACATCATTAGCTTTAACATCTCTCACCTAAACAAAAACCAAAACACTACTCATATTCTACCCCATCCCTAACCCGCAGCTCACGTGAGCTCACTAAACACCATATCATGCCATTGCTGTCTATGCTAACACTGGAACCTACACACATGAAGGACCCGAATCTCTTGGCAGATCTCTAAACCACTATCCTAACATCAACAGTAGACTCTGTTGTACCCCTTACCCAACGAAAGGACAAACTAGAGAGACAACTGAAATCATGGTATACCCTTGACCTACAAGACCTCAGAGATAAAAAGAAACAGCAGAATTATGCTGGAAAAAAAGCCCTCAGATGCCACCAAACTAGAGTTCCTGCTCCAAAGCCTACAAACAAGCCATCATCTCTGCCAAATCCACCACATTCAACTTCAGAATAGCCAATGCAAAATCAGACTGAAAGGAAATCTTCACCGTCCTCCGAGAGCTCGAAATACCCGCTACCCACATCATCAAGGACAAACCTGCTGTTTGATTATCCAAAATGCAATTATAAATAAACTGCTCACAATACAAAAAACCCCACATAAAACTAGTCACCACTCCATCCCATGCAGCTCACTCCACCCTTATCCCAACCTTCTTGGAATTTCCCTTCCAGCCAGTCACGGAGCCAGAAGTCCTGGCCATCCTAAACATCCTTAAACCATCCAAGTGCAAAGGTGATTTATGCACAGCCGCCAACATCAAGGACTGCACCGAAGCCCTAGCACCCCTCATCACTGCCTTCATTAACGCCTCTTTTGCCACATGTATATGGCCCACTAGTCTCAAAGAAGCCTGTGTTCTCCCACTCCTAGAAAAGGCATCACTGGACCTCACAGCCACCAATAACTACCGGCCTACCACCACCGTGCCATTCCTTCTCAAAATCATATATAGAGCAGCCTATCTTCAGATCCAAAACTACCTGGAAACCAATCACATTCTAGGAATGTGCCAATCTGGCCTTTGCCCAGGCCATGGTACAGAATCAGTGCTTCTCGACTTAAAAAATCAGTTAGATGAACTCAGAGACTTGGGTAAGCCAGCCCTCCTACTCCTCCCCGATCTGTCAGCAGCGTTTGACCTGGTAGATCAGAAAATCCTCTGCCACCACCTCACCACCTCAGCCAACTTCTCCCAAGAAGCCACAGCATGGATCACCTCCTTCTTAGATGGAAGGGTCATGAAAGTGTTTGCCAACAATGCCAATGCCCGACCAGTGCCTATACTCTGTGGGGTCCCCCAAGGATCCTGCAAATGACCCACACTATACAACATTTTCACCAGAGCCCTCTTTGACATCCTCGATTCCCTCAGCATGGCATACACCAACTATGACGATGATACACAAATCTTCCTAGCCCTCTCTGGCAATTACACAGATGGCACAAACACCATTGACCACACCTACAATACCATCCAAGCATAGATGGCAGCTTACCACCTATGCCTAAATGGGGTAAAACAGACATTTTGTTGATTGGACTTCCCACAGTGCTCAACAAGCTCGACCACCAATACACAGCCTTCAAAATTGACGGCACCATGATCCCCATCTCTGCATCAGTTAAGACACTAGGGGTCCACCTAGACGCCACCCTCTCTATTACCCGCTAAGTGAACGCAATCGCCTCCTTCACAGCCTACACATCTAAGCTGATAAATGCTTCCAGACCCTTCCTATCCCCTGACAGCTGCCTTACCATAGCACGGGCTGTCATTGTTGCTAGGTCGGACTACTGCAAGGTCCTATTCGCAGGAACCTCATCTGAAAACATTCTAAAGCTCCAAATCATCCAAAACAACGCTCTCTGAGGAGCCCTCAATACTCCCAAAAGGGCTCACATCTCTGGTGCCAGGAAAGCAGCCCAATGGCTCCCCATCCACAAACGGATCATCTTCAAGACGATGTCCATCACTCACAAATGCCTGTCAAACACAGAACACCCCTACCTCTCTCAGAAAATTACAAAAGTGCATTTGTCAAGACCCACCAGATCTATGTATGCAAACCGCCTCCAGCAGCCCAAAATGAAAAGTACAAAAGCAGGAGGCTCCAGCTTGCCATCCATCACAGCCAAACAATGGAACTCCCTCCCTGAGAGTGGAATCATCCTACTGGGCTTTCCGTAAATCCCTGAAAACCTGGTTGTTTGTCTAACCACCCCATCACATACTATGCTGCTTCTGACTGCCGCACCTTACATCTGTTTGCTGTCTACGCTCTTTTTATGTATCACCCGCAAGTAACTGGTTCACTGTAACAGCGCCTCGATGCCCACGGGCTGCTGCATGCCTTATAAATGAAATAAATAAAATAAATAAAGTAAAGGTGATCAACCATCTCAAATGACAGATCTCAGTAATAGAATCTGCACTTTCTTATGTTCGGTTTCATTATAGTGATTCTTATCAATTCTTTGTGACAATTCGCCACATAGTGTCCTTCCAATTGTTAGTACGAGGGATTTGAGGACAAATAACCAAGAGACCCTTTATTTTGTGTTCACATTACCAAAGACAGTTTTTTTTTCGCGAACAAATGCCACAAAAATGAACAATATTATTTTCTACTTTCAATTACAAGCTGGGCAGTGAAAATGAGGAAATATTTCAACTATTGCACATTACAAAATATTTACTTTGTTCTTTAATATAAACATACCCCATCGCAATGAAACTTTCTTTATACTTTAAACCTCCAAGAATACGTGCGGAAAACAGAAGTGTTCATCTGGTCAGCAATTATTTCATTGCAAATCCTCTCAGGCCTAGATGGGTACAGCGCGAAATACAGATGCATGGATATTGATGGATAAAAAGCGGTGGGTGAATACATAGAGATGGCTGGGCCAGACTGGGAAGAGGGACAAAGGGGCAATTGCCCCCTAGGATGGCTGGACTGTTGCTTCCAGGGATAGAGTTGCAAAATGCCAAAAAAAGCAACAAAAAAGACAAACTCCTTCAAATTCCAGCCTGCCTCGAATGTGCTTAGTGTTGAAAGGCTTGCTGGCTTCTCTGTAGATGGAGTCAACAGGGCATTTTGATTTCAGCAATGTTGCAGGTGCGCCTGGGTCGCCTCCACATGTGGGGCTCCACATGTGGGCCTCCACTGTGAGATGAAAATGAGCCTAGGCCACAGGGGCATATTCATACTGCACAGCGACAAAGTATGCATTTAAATGACAGATTCCGTGACCCAGGATGCTAATGTTGGCTTCCACTGTGGCCCATAAACCTTTGGTTTGTTGCAATCTGCAGCCACTTAACACAACTCCTACTTGCCAAGGTAGTTAGTCTCCATATATTATTAGAGTTATCCTTGATTTGATTCTGTAAGACTGCTTCTGCTCTGTTCTGGTGAGTTTCTTGATCACTTGTGAGCTCATTACAAAAAAGAGTTTAATGGCACCCTGAATAATAACCATGAATATTACAATTGTTTTATTTTGTGGAACTCACTTTTGTGCACAGAAAGGTGTACCAGTCATGTATTACTCATTAGTAGAATAAAACTAAGTGGGCCATTCAGAGTTGGGCAGATTCTTTTGTGAAATACCGCTGGAAAAAGTTACCAACTCCACCAGTGATATTTCTGAAATCCACCCGTATTCATAGTTTACCAGTACATTGGGTGGCATTTCTGGAATACCACTGGGGATATCTTAAAAAATACCACCTATGCCGGTGGTAACATAAAAAGGTATCCTTTTAAGAATTTTCTTTAGCCATTTCCAACTTTACTGTGTAGGTGGAATTGGTTTTCGACAGTAGAGGTTCATACCATTTCTGGTCATATTGCATGCACATAATAGTCAACAGTGTCCCTTTTAGGTAATTTCCTGGGAAAGGCCATGAGAATGTGGGTATCAGAGATGCCATCCTTTTCACCCCTTACCATGATTCTTTCTAAAGTGTTGTGTTTTGAAGGAAAGCGCCTGCATTTCCTTGAAAACACAAATGCATATAATAGGTCACTCTTACTCCCTCTTCATCACTATATACCAGAATGACACCCCTCACAGTTCCCTCTGCTTCCAACAAGAAAGTGCAACTTGACAGCACAATACATGTCCAGTCCACTCCGCGTCTTTCGCTGTGTTGTCCAAGTGCAGACTCCATAGCTACAATTACCATCAAGTCCCCAACCACAACCTCTTGGCGGGTCTGGCAGAGGATGAATGGCAAATAAAGGTGATCTACATGTGAACCAGGGCAATGGAAGGGGGTGAGTTACAAGTAATTAGTGACTGAGCAATGTGTGCAATGGAAGGGTGTATGTGTGAGGTAATGTGAAGGGAGCTGAGTTAAGAGTAAAGGGATGGTGGAAAGGGGTAACAGAGGTCTGAACGTTAATTGTAAGGAAGCAGAGGGTGAAGGTGCATCAAGGATGCGGTGCAAAGGAAGAACACCAGAGGGGGATGCTTATGGAAAATAGGGTAAATGAGACAGAGGTATAAATCAAGAAAGGTAGGTCAGTAGATTCAGTGACTGTTGCAAAGGATCCTTGCTGGACCTGCAAGCCAATGCAATTCCTTGTGGACTGGCTCAACTCCTTTCTTGTTCTAACAAGGCAATGCATACTTGCTTTATGAACATAAGTTTCAATTAAGACTCCTCTTATTTCATGTCAGGTTGCTATAGTATGTGAAAGCCAGATTTATTGAAAATCCTACTAGTCTAACCCTTTAAAAACACTGTAGAATGTGTTTTGCTGCTTTTAATATTGAAGATGAAATAGGAGAAGATGAAGTCTCTCATTAAGTCTAAATTTGGAACTGTAGAACCAGGAGCGAGTGCTCAAAACCCTGTTTCCCCCACTTTGCACATTAGGTAATCCTGAGCAAATCACTTTCGGTTACTGTTCCTTATTTCTCTTAATTGTCTGGAGGGAACGTCTTATCCATATGGGTTCATAATCTATAGGGTTACTCGATAAATAATGACAATATTTACCATTCATATAATGTGCACTCACGGTGAGCCAAGATGCCAAGTGTGGGTCTTATGTTGTGGAGGCATGGGGGGTTGAGAAGGCAGGGTGCCACGTATGGGTTATGTGTTGTGGATAGGCATTAATCCAGGTACGGGTCTTTTTACTGTGCCAGCTCCTATTTGGATCTTACAGTGAAGCCAGACTCCCCATATTGGCTCTACCAATGAATTTGACAGCTTCCGGACCTCTTTACATTGGTCTAACTCTAGAGATTGGATGGGATAGATGGATGTAGTCTACTGTCAAATTGCAAACTGGGGCGTGAGGGAACCTGGCTCATATCCCAGCATTTCAATTTAACCAAATTGTATTATCCTGGATCAATAATGTTACTAAGTTTGGTACGTGGTAGAGGTTCCCTGAGGCCCGGATCTCTAAATAACTGCAGATATGGCTGAAAGATATGTTGACTAAAAGGACAGGAATGCCAATAATTTCCACTATATATATTTGGGAATGTGTGGTGGGTAAGAGGTTGCTACTGAGGTCATTTGTTCTGGACAGTGAGGCCGCTGCATTGTGGACAATTGCATTTTTCACCCAGGCCAAACAATGCCAGACCTCCCCTGGATTGAATGCCTCTGTGTATTTGTAATGTGACAGAGAAGTAATGGTCTTCATACTTTACAATTAAATGTATCTTTGTTGCATGCTAAAATTCATACATAGTCAACCTCTTTGCTCAGCGTTGTGCAACGACGGACCATAATGCAGGGTTCAAGTCCCCCCCAAAAAGTTGGTGGACTCATTAACATGACAATTAAATGTGGCTTCATCAGAAATTAGCATATGAAGGTGCCCTCTGAAAAAAGTAAAGTGAGGGACTCCTGAAAACAGTGGGGGGACTTTGTCCACATGCATGTACCCTAGACATCAGAATTCCCATAATGCACGATTACTATAATCCATACAACTGATTGTTCTTTTCCTGACAATCCATGCTCTGTATGAAAGATACATTGTAACACATTTAATATTTCATCTGGCACCTGTTTTGCTGCAAAGATTCCATTTTGTTAACACATTCCTTTCTATTGATGTTCCATTTCTCATAATGAACATTTTAATATGACCTTTTACAAATCAAAAAACATATGCATATAGAATTTTAATAATCATAAGTGTTTTCCATGATTTTTCAAAAAAGGAACAGACTTAAAATAATGACAATCTCATTTATTGTTATAATATCAATCAATGATATTGAGGAAAAAAAAATAGCATTTTCATATGGCATTGCACCATTATAAACTGCTTCTGTGAATCAGGCCCAAGGTCATGTAAAACATTTTAATACATATCTACTAAGATTACATCACAAACAATAATTAAATCAAAAGAATGTCTTCAACATTTACGTTTCAAGTATTATACAATTACATTATTTGTGTGATCAATATAGTTTCCAAACTTTATACAAACAATTCAAACTTGCTTTGAATACAATTGTAAAGACCACAACACATCATTTGAATCTTGAAGTCAACCTTTCAGAAGTTCAGGTTTTGGAGGACAAACCACATTAGCAACGTTATGCAGCATAGAATGGGCCCTGGAAACATAATCTGGTGCATTCTGTGCGTTTGCATGGCCAGCACATTCAATGTCATATCTTTAACAAAGTCAAAATCCATCTGCAGTAATATTGGCTTTGCTACCCATTGTTTGTTTCTTTTTGTAAACACCATGGTATAACAAAGCATTCAGAAAGTTCCTGCAATTTTGGTTTGTTCCCTATCAACGCTCTCATTGTGTACAAGTGCAGCCAGTCTTGTTCTGGCCTCCATAACGTCTATGCTGAAATACAACCTTTTAGGCCCGTACTTTAGGCACATATTATGGAACTCCTCCAAATCTCCAGTGTGGCAGAATTCTGTGTGTCCCTTCATGTCGCTTTAAAGCATTTTGTTGCACACAATCCTCTTGAGTGCACAGGAGAATGACCACCTCAAAATATAATATCCATACATTCCAAACAATCCCTTTATAAAAAGTGAAAGCCTGTATGTTTTTTACTCTTGTTTTCCTAGTGTGCTTTGATAGTGCAGTCAATCTTGATTTGCCGACTTCATCACCCAACTGAAAAAAAACATTTTGAAAATGAAGAAAACAAGGATTTTACTCTTTCATTTCAGGATACATATGTAAAATTACAAAAATAACTTAATTTCTGTTCTCACATAATAAAAATTGCATGAAAATAAAAATAGATAACTGACCTTTTTCAATATCACTTCAGTAGTACACTCCTTGTACATAACAAATTCAACAAAATAGTTTAATAGTTAATGCAATGTTAAATTCTTTGATCACAAAAATTACATCCTGAGAATTTTGTTTTTCTGATTGTTGACTTAACAACATCCGTCATACATAGTAAATCACTTGAAGACATATTTTTGTCATGTTTATATACATGCAATTTGTAATAAGAGAAAGTCAATCACTATGTAGATCTAATATTTAAAAAAACAAGATAAATGAAATTGTACCCGTTGAACTTCAAAGATATCACAAGGAATTGGTGTGAGAGTTAGCACTACACTGTCATCCTGCAAAACAAGGTGAATACATTGTTGCCTCCAAAGGTATGTTGTATTATAATGTTGTTTTGCATCAATTGAGATTTGAAAAGTGACAGTTTATTTAGACATACATAGACCATTCAGAGAATTAAATATCCCATGTAATTCTTCTACAATCAAAGATTTTGTGATGGATTACTGCCATTGTTGCATGTGTGTAAGTGAATGACACAACATGTTTGTTGAATGAATACTGTTATAATTTGTAAATAAATTATTACTTTTCTTGTTACTTTTCAACAAAATATGAATAATCAACTATTATTAATATCATTCAATAAAGTCTCACATCCCATAACTCATCCTCCTGAGCGGTTGCAATACAAGAATTAAATGTTGTTCAAGTTCCTGCATCCCTCTGTATCAGAATAGTAGTGATGTAAGAGAAACATAGCAAGAAAATGTCATGAAAAATAAAACCGATCGTGTGATACGATCCTAAATGCCATTTCATATCAATAGCAAATATAATCAATAACAATGATCAATATGTTTAAAGTTGAACTTGACCTTATAAATGTAGTGGATAGTCACCTCTAAGTGAATAGTATACCAAAAATTACTTGAAAGGAGAGTGAGGTTGATGTTGAATCCTGAATAATTGCTGAAGTTGAATCTTGGTCCTTTTTTCAATGTATATATTCGTAAAAGTGTTCAATAGAAAACGTACATCAGTGTTGCAAATTAGAGCATTTCATACACTTTACAAGTGTATGTTCATGTCTCGTGGCCATCAGTGTTGTCTAACTAAAGACAAACATGATAATCAACAAATTTACCAAAATAACCAATTTTCAGATGACGTTATTAAAGTTTTTAGAAAGCCTTACATTGCACTGAACTATTTGTGTATCTCTAAAGTAGGGATTTATTAAAGAAGAAAGAGTAAAAACTACTGAACATTGTATCGCAATGGGAAAATTGGGCAATAAAATATTGATACCATTATTACAAAAAACAACAAACATTTATCATATTACCATTTGACACACTATATCAATATGTTGTGTGATCAT
Source organism: Ambystoma mexicanum (assembly GCF_040938575.1). NCBI lineage: Eukaryota > Metazoa > Chordata > Amphibia > Caudata > Ambystomatidae > Ambystoma > Ambystoma mexicanum. Next base: position 845,112,716 of record NC_090924.1, on the reverse strand, counting down.
TTTGACGGCATATGTATAAACACCAATTGCGTACATATGAACATACAAAAATATTTCAAGGTTCCCTACTCACCTGAGTCAGCGTGTGCTGACATTCAGTTGGAACTGCATTGGGAAGTAATTTGCGAAGGAGTCTGGGGCAATGCTTTTAAGTGTACTTTGATGGTTTGCACATATCTTCCGAGAAGTGCATGATGCAGGCGCAGAATCGATTGCCCTTCACGTCCCCTGAGACATCCTTGGCTCTGCTCTCAATATCAGATACTGGAAATCCACAATTCAGCAACCATGTTCTTATTAACGTCATATTCTTTGTGAAAACATGCATCATTGTACCAGGAATTTTGACATGGCTGATATTACGGCAACCAAAAACGGTACATGAAGGCATTTTCTGATTGTGCAGAAGATCTACAAAAAAATGTAAATAAAGATTATAATTTGAAAGTATCACCGTGAGCAAATCAACCATCACATAGCTTTTTTAGAGTTTGAAAAATGCCCTGTAATCTGGTCTATCCATCACAGCAATCAAATTAGTCAAAAACCATTGGCCTACCACAGGAAGAAACATATTACTGGTACATTGAACATCCTTAGAACCACCTAAAGAAAACATGCATTAAAAACATGTTTATGAAACATTTCACTTCCAAACATTAGACTGTCATGTGATGTGTTAATTCCAGAGAAAGGTTGACAATGGTGAAGTCTTTGAGACACATTAAAATCAAAATATGTATTGAGCTCAAAACGATGACACTCGAAAAAAATGACCGTTACTTGGAAAAATAGATGAGCCAATTCAGCAACCAAGGTAACAGTCCGCTCGATGAGGATATCCGTTGTCGATTGCAGAACTGTTTTCTTTGCTAACTTTGAAGGTGTCATAAATGTTTAGAAAACGGTGTGTATGTGTAACGTGTTCGTTCCCACCCACCCAGCACCCATGTGAGCGCATGGTCACAGGTGTGAACTGCCATTGATACTGGAGGGGGATGGATGTGGATGAGGCGAGCGCAACAGGCCCGAAGCTCACTCAAAGGCCACAGAGATATGTTGATGTCAGGGACAGGGTCTACAAAGGGGAGTCTGGAGACACTGTGCCTCAGGTGGCCATGTGGCCAATAGTCCCCATGCGAAAGAACCCTTTGAGGTGTATATTATATTTGGTACCTTGTTTGTTCCCATCCACCCACTGTCCTTGCAAGCACTCGGTCATTGGTGCAAACTGCCATTGATTCCGAAGGGGGATGGATGAGGTGAGCACAATAGGCCCGGAATCTAGTCAGAGAACACTGAGATATGTTTATTGCAGGGACAGTGTCTTCCAAGGGGAGTCTGGAGACACCATATCTCGGGTGGCTATGTGACCAATGGTTCCCATGCAAAAGAACCCCTTGAGGTGTAGATTGTATTTGGCACCTTGTTCGTTTACATCCACCAAGCGCCCTTGCGAGTGCACGCTCACAGGTGCGGACTGACATTCATACTGGAGGGGAATGAATGTATATGAGGCAAGTGTAATAAGCCCAGAACCTAGTTAAAGGACACAGAGATATGTTGATTGCAGGGATGCAGTCTTCAAACGGGAGTATGGAGACACTGTGTCTCAGGTGCCATGTGGCCAGTGCTCCCCATGTGAAAAAACCCTTTGAGGTGTACATTGTATTTGGCACCCTGTTCGTTCCTATCCACCAAGCCCCTTCACTAGCGCTCGGTCACAGGTGCAAACTGTCATTGATACAGTAGGGGGATGGATGTGGATGAGGCGAGCGCAATAGGCCCAGAACCTAGTCAAAAGAGACAGATATGTGTTCATTGCAGGGACAGAGTCTTCAAAGGGGAGTCTGGAGATATGGTGGGCTCTATCAGGACCTTGGTGATATCCTGGCAGTAAATCCATTGTGATACCGCCAGTGCAAATTGCGTTACTGCAACTCAGTGTGGCGCTACTAGCGCCAGATCCCGAGTTGCGGGGGTGGAGGGCGGTAAGTCCCCATTCCCGTTGGGTCTGTTGGACCCAATGGGACTTTCTGGGTGCTGTTACCACAGTGCTTATAAGTGCGGCGGCAATAGCACTGCAAATGGGCAGAAAGTGCCAAGATTTACCTCTAGCAAAAGCTGGAGTTAAATCTCACACTTTCCGCCCAAACTCGGGATTGCGGTAATGCAGCGATAAAAGCATTACCTCCACATTTTTGCTCCACCGCCCAACCCGTGATGACCCCTGTGTCTCATTCATGTGGCCAATGGTCCCCATGTGAAAAGAACCCTTTGAGGTGTATATTGTATTTGGCACCTTGTTCGTTCCCATCCATCCAGCCCCCTTGCGAGAGCTCGGTCACAGGTGCGAACTGCTGTTGATACCGGAGGTAGATGATGTGGATGAGGCGAGCACACTAGGCCCAGAACCTAGTCAAAGGACACAGCCATATGTTTTTTGCAGGGACGGGGTCTTCAAAGGAGAGTCACTGCGTCTCACATGGCCTTGCAGCCTATGTTTCTCATGCAAAATAACCCTTTTAGATGTACTGGTATTCAGCAACTTGTGCATTCCCATCCACACAAACCCCCTGTATGAGTTCATGGGACCAGGTTAAAACTGCCTTTGGTAAGGGTGGGGGGATAGATAACAATGAAACTAATGCAATATGCCAGGAACCTTGTTAAAGGATACTGATCTTTTATGATCTTCTTTGTATAGCGTACATTTATGAATATTAGATGCGTGGACATGTTGGTGACTTACAATTTAGTTTTAATCACTTTTCATATTACCTCAATTATTTAATTCAGTTTGTCACTGAAAGTTTGACAATTGTTAATATTTATTGAAAGAGTACTTTCTTCTGAAACATAATGTAATGTGATATAGAGTACATGAAGACATGTCGGTAAATAATAAGATTATGATTTGAAATTGCACCTTAAATGCAGGTACTTTTAAAATTTTATTTGGACTGTAGTGTTTGTGCCTTCTTGTATATTGATGGTGACAGTTTGAGATTTGAAATAAAAAATGTGAACTTTAAATTAAACACATACATTTTTAATAGAAAAATACTTTTTTGTAAAAAGCCACTTTATGACACAAGTTTGATGCAATTGGTAAATTACAAATTGTACTGTTATGGTTGAGATACTGTCTGTATAAATCCCTTGTATTGTCCAGAGTCACTAGGGAATTTCTCATGAATGGCTCGGACCACAAAGGCAGTCATTAATCTTTGAATGTGAAATCCCAGTCTTCCATGAATTCACCATGTGAGCGCTCAATAGTCCACAAGCTTGCATCATCTGTGTAAGAGATACAAAAATAGTTTACTTGAATGAACCCAGTAATTGCATCTATCCTGTTTCACAGTATTCTAAAATATAAGGCATTGGTATGCTCATAAAAGGTACCTTTGCGGGCGAAGTGCTAACATTACTATTGTTTTCAATTGGGGATGAATTAGAAATGTGGATGCCCATTCCAGCGAAAGAAGTTTGGAATATACGGAAATATTGTTTTTAACTATAAAGTAAATTAAATATAATTGTTAGGTTATTAAATATAATCTTGAGTACTTTGGCTTGAGGTTAGAACTAGACATTTTTTCAATATAAAAAAAATTCTGTTGTCAACGATCCATCGAAGTTATAATGTAGGAGAACAACATAAAATGTTAGAAGTCTCATTTGTCAAAAATACAATGTATAAAGAGGAAACATACTTACTACATGGATTACAAGAGAGGGTAGGCTGACCTGAAGTCATGCAGCTGGGTAACGCAAAGTAGCGGTGTGCCTTCTTCGGCTATGTAGACCAAGCAGCCAGAGTTTTCTCTGCAACAGCAGTTCTCTACCAAAGTTGGCATCACCCTACAACGATTGCAAGTACACCAGGTGAAAATGCCTACCGTGCTACTAGGATCAGGCTCCAGTGATTGATCATCACAACTTTCATCTGATTCTCCAACATTTTGGCTTCTTTCTCTATCAACCATTTCCTCTTGTGTATATTCAGGCTCGTACAGATAGGGCTGAATTGTTGCCATAAATCCTGATTATTGAAGAAGTATAAAATCAACAGTGAGAAAAATAAAAATGTTTTCATTTGCATACAGTAACGAAATGAGGTTTTAATTTAAAATGCAATGCAAAAGAAAAAATAGAGAAGAAACAGCCATGTTACAAAAACCCACAGTGGAAAGACAAAACCAATGGGCGCAAACCTTGAAATTTCACATTGATACATGCAAAGAAAGAAGTCATGTATGTATAGACATTTTAATATGGCTTGTTAAAAACATTTGTAAAGTAGAGAAAAATGTTTATATACAAAGAGCTTACACTGTCAATTCGTTAGAGGTAGTGTAAGTATCTCTTCTCAATACGTCATTCTTGGAAGATAGCTAAACAAAACAAAAAGAACACGTGGAGGCTTGTAGTGAAATACAATGACACCTAGGAAGAAGAAACTCCAATGTTGTCTGATAAGAAAGGGTTTGTTGATAGTTATCGAGGTAAGAAGCGTCTTGACATTTCCACAGGGACACGTTAATAGATTGCATACAGAGGACGTTGATATGAGACGTGCATTGGCGTTGTGAAAAAGGGCGTTAGCATCTAGTGATGTCAGCTTGAGGGGCGGGTGATCTGAATTACTGCCATGAGGGCACTTCAACTTAGGGCGATGGATCAGCAGATAAGATTAGCACAAGATGGCGGTTCTCGACCTGTGAGTTTTGCGTGTGTAAATGTGAGAAAAACAAACGTAAGATGCATTGGACATTTTCTTTACAATTGATCAGTGTATGATCAAAAATACATGCCTGACTGATTGGGCCACTAACATTCCTGAGATAACTTTCCCTTTAAATGTATTCTATGCCACAATGTTTACTGACTTGGGAATGTCTGTGTGGGGAAGATACCAGAACTGCATTCTTAAGCCTACAAAACCCAGAACTGGGGTCAACATTTCAAGAAAACAAGAGACCAACCAGCTTGTCTCTCTAGGATGCATTGTCCGGAAGGACAGACTGCAAGCAGTCCCTCCGCAGCCACCCATGAGCCTGGGCACCCTTGTTGCTCAGTTCAGGATAAAACACTTTGGTGCCCCACACTCAACAGTCCTGGCACTACCCTCTCATTCTGATGTTCAATCCCCCCCAGGGACCGGGGGAGGGGAAATCACAAAACAACATTCTTGGACCCAGGAAAACAAGAGGCATGCCCAGCAGCCTCTCCAGGGTTCACTGTCTGAAAGGACAAAAATAAAACCGCAGGATCATGTGACAGTTCAGGTACTTTATACACCAGGCTATGAGGGGCTAAAAGAAAACTAAAGAAGATATTTTGAGAGGAGGTTCTGTCTGAAAGTGGAGCTCCTTCATAGAGTAAGTACTGTGATGAGGAAGATGGACCTGAATATAATGGGCTTCATTAGGAGTTTGAAGATGTGGTAAAAACATGCCGAGTATTTCTATTTACAAGTATGTTACCACACCAGCAAAGTCTAAGTTTACCAGTGGAGCACCTGATTTACCTCCAGTTAAGAGCTGGCGACTTTCCGGCAAAAATAGACGGTATTACCGTCACCGATATTATTGGTGGCAGTAATACCGGCAAATTCCTCATGGAGTCATTTAGGACTCCATGGAATGGGGTTTTACCAACTTTGCTGAAACTCGTAATCTGGAGGTAATTCCGCCGGACCGAGGGCCGGTAATGGTAATACAGTTTGGTGCTATCTGGGCGGATTTACCACCCATATACCACCAAACTCGTAATGAGACCCATGCTTTTGAAATGTGCCCCTTGTCTTTGCTAGAATTTCATTTGGCCCAATCTCTAACCTAATGCAAACTTGTGTGAGAAAAACCGAAACCACTGCAAATTTTGGGTGTGTTGAAGTCCCTCGAACCTTTGAACTTTGTTGGTGATACGATAAAAAAGTTTGGGGTTCACCAAGATGGGGATCTGTGAAGGAAGGGAAGCTGCCATCTCTTGCAGGTCCATACAACGTACCACACTGCTCTCTGGGTGTCTTACAGTCCCTGCAGGGCAATGTTGTATGTTGTAGTTTCTTTTTTTAAGTGAGTGTAAGCATGGTAAATGTAGGAAAATGTTATTCTATTTTTAGCATGTGAAGTCCCACTTGTGCTATTGTGCTATAAATGGAAGCTAATGCTTTTTATAAATCTACCGTGAGCTGGTTCATTCATTCTGTAATTGTAAAGAGCATGGGTGGCTTCACCAATTTAAGATCCTTTTTTCTAATTTCAGGCATGGGTGGCCCCACCCTAGGTAGCAGTGGAAAATATGTTTTTACTACTCCAGGATAGCTGGGCTTGGCAACAGTTTCCTACAGCAGAATACACATAAGTAGGGTGTTGAGCATGGAAGCTATTGGGACCATAAAGGTGCTACATCATTTAAGGCAAGTGTGAATTGTCTTTAAAGAGGTGAGTCATTCATATTTACAGGTCACATTGGGTGCTGTTTACCCATAAATCCCTCTCTGAGAGATGAATTATTTAATTGCTGATATGGCAACCCATCGTCTTTTAGCTCTCATTTCCTCTATGCCCTTGCTTCTCTTGGCTAGCAGTCCTCTAATTTCTGTTCACTTTTGGCAATTTTCTGTTCACTTTGGCATCTCAATGATATTATTTCCCATATTCATTCTTTGTTACTCTTGTCAATCACCGTTCTGCTGCATTTGGTCCATTGGGTTTTTTGGAAAATCAAGCGTTCTCCTGTGGTTTTAAGAGATTCATTCATGGATGTTTTCCTGCCGGGCTGTGGTGTTGTCTCTTTCCTGACATTATGCCTCTGAACCTTTGGTACCTATTTGCCAGCCATCATTTCCTTCATCTGACTCTATGTTGCCAAGCCGCACGACAGGCCTTGAGGAAAACAGCTTTCCAGAGCCTTGTGATGCTGGTGATATGGGCATAAATGACTAGGCCCTCCTAGAGTATGATGAGATACAATAGTACAGTTATCCAGTCACTGAAGCTGCATGAGATGGTGATCCAGGTTGCTGCAGGAAGCAGGGTAGCATGATTCAAGCTAAAAGCTACTAGCTACACCTGCATGTGCCATTGATTATTGTAGACAGCTGTGCTGCAAGCACATATTAGGAAATTCCAGAGTCCTATCTTTCTTGACCTCTTGTTCTGTGGAAGGCCATGCTACTCCACGCACTCTGCCGTTGTACTGTAACAACAAGCTACATCCTCCATCTACCATTTCCTCTGATGATCTTCCATGGTATATCCTGTATTTGTATTTTATTTGTATTTATATAGCACCTAACACCTAAGCTCTTTACAAAGAATTAAACGGTACACACATGTGAGACTGACTCAAAATCAAAGTCTGGCAAAATCAAGGACAAAAGATTAGAGAGAAAGAAGGTGGTCTTTGAGTGTGGATGTCATGATGCCTGCCCCCGGGAAACCAGACCAGGCCCAGCAGCCCCGGAAGCAGGCATCACGCCATTTGGAGCATGCCCAAAAGCCCCAGTTAGGGGCTGTTTGGGTGCAGTCCTGGCGCCTTTGGCGCCAGGCTCTTAAGAACAAAGTCAGTTCTGGCGCCATAGGCGCCAGGCTCATTTATGAGAACTTACCTAAAGCAGACCATGCTGCTTACTCACCTGATGCAGACCATGCTGCATGAAGACCTAAGCCAAATGAGGCTTAGGAGGGACTATTTTAATGCAGGGACTATTTTCTTACCTGGGTGGGGCAGTGGAAGAATACTTACCTGGGACTTCTTCTAAAGCTATTTAAGCCACACCCGGACAGCCACACATGCTTCGCGTTATTCTGCAGTAGCAGCGTAACGCTCACCGTGCCTGCAGCAGCTTCCAGTCTTCTGCCACGCCCGTCTACGCTCCTGAACCCTGCAAGGAAAACAGAAGGAAAGGTTAGAGCAAGAGTTTATTCATACTCACCTGAATCCTGCATCTTCCCGACTAGGACATGGAAGAAAGAATCCATTAGTCGCTCTTGCCGCGCATCCTGCAACGCCGCGCTGAACTCACCTGTTGCCATTTTCAGCATTCCATCACGCTCATCTTCAGTCCGCGGCCGCTCGTCATCACCTATGGACATAAAAACAATAAGGTGAGCAACAGAGAGTTATCTAAGGCAACAAAGGCAAATATTAAGACTTACTTGAGATCACCGGGGATACTCACCTAATCTCGGGTCTGCGCGACCTTTTCCGCATATCCGCCGCACCCTGGCCCCTATGGGGAAACATTCCGCTACAGACTTACCCGGTTGCGGTAAACGCTTCAATCCACGGATCTTCCTCCGAATGGATGCCTGACAAGGAAAAAGACCACAGATTAGAGCAAGCTTCCCTCTTTATTCCGAACAGCTTTTATAAACACTAACCTGCGCATCTCTGGTTGCCACGTGAACTCTTTCCAAATCTATAAGGGCAACCTAGGGGAATTGGACAGAGTGAATTCCAGACGTTTTGAACTCTTATAACTATTACCTCTACGGAGTCAACTGTGTCCAGTGAGGTAACTGGTCATCTACGCGCCCCTGCACTTGAAGCAGGATGGAGAGTTCATATTTCCAGATTATCAGGTGAGAATCTAAAGGAGTCCCAAAGTAATTCATGGGGAGAAGGTGGGGTTAAACTTAAACCTCACAGGTGGTTAATTCCCCTTTCTGCATTACAGAAGAGTATTCATACGAGCCACACAGACCAAGCTGGGTGGCCCGGTCCACTCCGTCATCTCGGCGCTCCGAGTATCACTGGAAGAAGTAACATCAGGCCGGTCCAGATCAACGCCCTGTGGACACCAGGTGAGCGTAACAGTGGATTTAAAAAGGGAGAGACATTGGTAAAGACCGACGAGGCAGAGGGAGGGATTTCCTGTGCTTAGGGGGCAGGAGGGAGAAAGAACGGAAACGATAGGGGGCACAAAGGTGGGAGGGAGCCAGGAACAGTTAGGAGAAAGAGAGATTGTAAACGAAGAGCCTGTGAAGGCGAATAGAAAGAAATGACGGAGGAGAGACAGGAAGGAGGTAGTCCATGAAGGCAGGTAAAGACAAGACATAGGAACTTAAAAAGAAGGTAAGCGTCAAAAGCAACCATTGAAGGTGGCAAGGGCAGTAACTGACAGTCGCTTCATAGGTCAGATGACGGAGAATGAGGCTGGCAGTGCAGACAGAGGCTTAGTCAGGGGTCATGAGCTCTAGGTGGGAGTAGAAGAGTAAGTGATCAGACCAGTGTAGTAAGAGAGAGAGAAGAGGTCAGCTTAGATGAGCGCATCCAGAGTGTGCTCGGCTGAGTGGGTTGGACCGGAGGGAAGAATGGTGAGGGAGAAAGAATCACAGAGGTTGCGGAAGGGGAGAGCTGCAGCGGGGGAATCAAGATTAATGTTAAAGTCTCTGAGGAGGAGAAGCTTAGAGGTAGAGGTCATGAGAGAATTTGTGAGGTCAGCCCACTCTGATAGGAAGTGGAAATTGTCCCAGAGGTTCTATAGATGGTAGCGAGAGTGATTGATAGGGTAGGGGAGATGCAAAGCTTGCAGACAAGGCATTCAAAGGAGGAGTAAGATTAAATGGGTATGATAGAAGCAGGGATCCATTCAGGAAAGACAAGGGCCATGCCACCTCCAGGCCGGTTAGGCCTGCGCTTGGAGAGGATCTTGTACCGCTCAGAAAGAAGAGTGTCAAAAGCATTGGCAGAGCTGGCATTGAACCACGTCTCGGTGAGCACGAGGACCTCAAGGTCATAGTCTTCAAGGAGGTGACAGATGTCGGAGCAGTATTTGTCAGCAGAGCAAGAATTGAGGGCAGCTAAGTGAAGCTGATTTCCCCCTTTAAAGGTTTTCTAAAGAGCGGTACAGGGATGTGGTACCACCACCGGAGGATGAGAGGAAAAGTAGAGGGGGTGGAAGACAGAGGAGTGGCAGGAGAAGGGAGGAAGTTGAAGAGAGACATCAGATGTCTATCAAGAAGGAGGAGGGTGGGCTGAGAGCCCTGGGCCATGATAGTGCCATCCAGGTAGACATTGATGATGCACCTTGATGATGAGAAGTATTCCAAGAGAGCTTCCCATCTGACTCCACCAATAATGGGTAAGGAGGAAGGAGAAAGGGCAGAGGACGGAAACCATATAGTGTGCAGACTGCCCAGGGGCATTGAGGCGCTGTTACTTGTAAGAGCATAGTTACAGAGGTACAGGAATGGTAGCAGTCGTAGGTACATTATAAATAATACAGACATAATTCTATGCTTACAGCTTATGTAATTGGTCATTACATTACAGCTTATGCAGTGGGTCATATGTATAGTATTCATGCTGATACGAGGGACCTTATATAAAGAGGATGGTTTTCATAGCTTTACGGAAAGCAATGAGGGAGGCCTCACCTCAGATTGTGGGAGGTAGGGCATTCCAGTGCGTGGGTGCAAGATATGGGAAGCTGAAACCACCCGCCCTGGTTCTTTTTACTAGTGGCACATAGAGCATGTTGGTATAGGGTGATCTGGTTATCCTTGTAGAGGAGACAGGGTGGATCCTTTGTGATAGGTAGACAGGAGCAGTGAGGTGAATGCACTTGTGGGTCAGTGTCAGAGCTTTGAAGACAATTCTTTCCTTTATTGGGAGCCAGTGGGCTAGTTTTCTAGCCTCTGAGAAGTGTTCTCTTTTAGCAATGCCTTGGGCTGCATGGAGAGTACTATTCTGTATGACTTGTAGCCTCTGCAAGTTTTTATTGGAAGTTCCTAGAAAGAGTACATTGCAGTAGTCTAGCCTGCAGCCAGTGATGGCTCTGGCTATGTTTGTGCAGTTCTCTTTGGAGAGAAAGGGCCTGACTGCGTTGATTAGTTTAGTGTGATATGCAGCTGAGGAGGCAATTGCATTGACTTGTCTGTCCATGGATAGGTTGGGGAGTCCATAGGTCAGGGGAGTGAACAACAAAGCAAATGTCAGTGATAGTCTGCCTGGAGAGAGAATATTGACATAGGTATTGGCAATGGGCAGACCAGGAGAGCCTTCTTAAACATTATCCTTCCAGGCTTTCAAAGGAGAGGGAGGATATGTGATAGATAAGCATTTAGACTAGATAGGGGAGATGGAGAGCACCATAGGGAGGGGAGGGTTAGGAGGCCAGGGGAGGGAGGGAGACAGAAAACTGCACAGTACACAAAAGAACTCACCAGGCGGCCGATCTGCCAAGCAGGAACAATGGAAGCAGGTACTTTACACAAGATTTAAATGAGAGCAGCAGGGTTAAATATACCCTGATTTGATATTAGAAGATTAACAAAGGAAGAGACTTGAGTGTAAACAACTTGCTCGAGTAGCTAAGAAAGGAAAAAGGGAAATAGGGCAGAAGTTAGAGCAAAGAGAGGGGTCAAGTGAGTTTTTTTAAGAATCTGAGAATAGAGGCATGCGTGAAGTATGAGTGGAAAGTGGATGAGGAAAGCGAGAGATTAAAGAGAGAAGTGAGATAAATCACAAGGGAAGAGTGGACAATGGGAATCAGAGACAAGGGGAGCGAATTGCCAGGGCCAGAAGTAGAATAAGCATGAGCAAGGCAAGAGGTGATATTGGGTTCAGCGAGTATTTGAAAAGAAGCACGAGGGGGTGGTGGGAGAGGTGAGGGTGTAGAAAGTAAGGAGGAAGAGATAGAAGACCGAAGAATAGACATTTAGGAAGAAAAGTAGTTTGCAAAGTCAAGAGCAGAGAGAGAAGATGAGGAAGCAGGGTCAAGGAGAGAGAGGGAAAGAACACACTTTAGATTTAGAAAGAGGATGTGACAAGAAGGAATTGAAAAGGGAATTAAATTTGCTTAGCACTATTTCAAAATGTGCGGAAGGTGGCACCATCAGACCCGCCTTTCAAAAGATCTAAAAGTGCCAGGTTTTCACTGTCCTGCACCAGCACAGGAGCTCATCAGGTTGTAATCGCAGTTACCAGGTGTCGGGAAACAGATACAGCAAATGCATCAGTGACGGTCAGCCTGGAGGCACCATGCAGTGCAGTCGTTACTTCTGACGTCACAGGATATGGAGGCAGGATCCAGAACGGGGTGGACTGCAAGCCCCACTGTTCTCCAGGTCCGCCGCCTCAGTACTCCACCTATTGACTGCCAAAATAAAATGACATTAACCCAGTCAAGCATCTTAAAAAACAAATTTAGTAAGCTGCAGATACTTCAGCAATGTTATGTTATGTTATGTTATTTTGCACTTATATAGGCGCTGGTAGGTTGAACGCCCTTGGGAACCGAAGTTCAGATCAGTAGAGAGAGTAGGGAGAGTCAAAAGGTGCGTGTGAGCACCGGGTATGTGTGCAGCTCGTGCGGTACTCGTGTAATAGCTGCTTCTTAGCGGTAGGTGTGGTGGTTGAGAGATCAGGAGAATGTGTTCGTTCTGGCAGGATTTATCCGGAATGGATGTGGCTGCGTTAGGCCTGAGGAAAACGCCTGGCTGGGGGTGTGAAACCAGCAGTGTTTACATAGAATGATGTGGAGTAAGCGGCGGATGTTGGTATGAGAACAGTTATACTGAATGGTGTCATAGTATCTCTGTGTTCTAGTTGGATAACTATGGATAAGGAATACGAGCTTTAGGAGACCAGGCATCCATGAGAGGAATGGTGGATAAAGAAATATGGCAGGAGGAAACCGTTTTAGCTTCCCCAAGTAAATTTACACATTTTTATGAGTACCAAACCCCATGCAAATAAATAAAACCAGACTTTCAGGGACATGGAAGAACACTGTGGCTAGAATTGAAAATGTTGAAACATACTTTTCTCACGTAAAACATACTTATTCGTTTTACAGGTGGCAAAAAAAGTAATATGATAAAATGTACTGTTACATCCTGCTCACTTCATTATTTTCTGCAGTGCAAGAGAAATTAAAAGAAAAGGAAATCTTCTCTACGTGAAGCAACATAGATACAGATGAGATGGAAAACAGATGCGCACATTGAAAGCCAGCCTTAATATCTTCACAAATGCAAAACGTTCTCTTCAGTACAGAAACCTATTTGCCAACCTGTGGCACATGGTCTCCACCTGTTACTTGATTATGACATCTGGAATGCAGTGCGTTGCCCAACATGAGGGAGATCTTCTACCATGTGGGATTATTTAATTTGCAATAGAGGAATATGGGTAGACGTCGTCCTAACTCGTGGCTCTTGCTGCAGCCAGCAATTTTGGCATCCGAGGGGAATTCCTAGCGGGTATCATCATTTGAAGTGCACCCATTCTATTTATCACTTGAAGTTTTGATAGATGCTGGACCTCACTGTCCCCTCGACCACCCCACTATTCTCTGGCATCTGTGCCGCACACGGCCATGGGCCACTACGGGCCAGTGACCACAGGGCAGCTTGTCAGGCTTGCTCTCTTGCAAGACTCTCACTGTGGGCATTGTGATATGAATTGGTGGCATAGAGCAAGTAGCGCACAGGACTAGTTCTGCTGGCTAATCGTGGTCAATGTGATTTGGCATTTTAATGCATTAATAATGTTATTTAATGTTAGTGGTCTTGTATATCGCCTTTCTGCCAGTATTGGGGGACTCACTGCATGTTGATCTGTAAGAAAAAAGGGAAGTGGGGCCCATTGGGAGAAGCTGATGTGAAACCTGTGATGTTGTGGGTGCAGGGCGGAAGTACCCAGTTCATGTGTGCCAATCTGCTTTCTATGGGTTTGGTGGAGAAAGTTGGCAGTATCTCATTCACATGGAAGAGGTCAAGATCTGGCAGACTACAGTGCTTTGGGGCTTGTAATCTGCTGATGGGGAGAGTGTAATAGGGTTACAGAGAAGATATTAGTCGTGATTCAATGGTTGTCCATGAAATAACCGAAAATAAAATACCTAAAGAGAAATTACCAAATTTATTTTGGTCGAAAAACTAAAATGACTTTGAGGTTTTTGCCCCTTTTTCTTTTTTATAATGCAGGGGGGCGCACCCCTCGACCCCCACTTGCCCCTACCTTAATGTATACCCTTACCACACAGACCCACCTATTTTTTTATTAAAACGTACATAACTCCCTAACAAATTCGACCATATCAATTCTGTCATTTCACTTAGGTATTTTCATTTTCGTATTTTCCTATGGATACCTGGTTCAATTAGTGTTGAAAAGCTAATGGCTAGGCCTGTTGTGGCTGTCTGCGGTGGGTTTATGTGTGTAGTGTAAGTGGTGGAGATTTTAGAAGGAGGTCGGATAGTCATGAGAATGGGGGAGCAGGCCTTACACTGCACTCCTACCCCGGGGCATTTGCAGACAGGCCCCATTTCTCTAGCTCACAATGCCACTTGCCAATCTTACTATCGCTCTTACTCTCTCTTGGTTCCTCTGTCTCAAATAGAAACTTTGTATCCCATGAGGAACAAAAAGAAGCATCTGCAAGTTGGCTGATGAAGGAAAGTCCAGACATTACCATGCGCTACATGCCATGGGTTATGGGAGCCAAGACCTTTTGGTTCAGAGAAAGGGCTGCTTGAAATATGAGGACTGCAGTCACACAGTGAACCATTTCGCCTTCCTTAGTATGTTGGTTGACAGGCTGAGAGTTGCCTCAAGCATCATTCTGACATCCGAAGGTGTTATGCTCAGTGGCCTGCTGGGACATTTGCCCATCGAAGGTAGCGCCCGTCGAGGCAGGGCAAGGCATTTGTCAGGTGTGTGTCAGGCGTTGATTGGGGAAGGTGCCGGAACCCCTGCCTGTTTCTCCCAGATTTCTACACTGCTTTCTCCCAAAGGCACCAAAGTCGTCTTAGACAGACCAGAATGAAATATACCCCTCCGACTCCACCACCAATGGTCACGACTCATCAGGTTTTGAGGCAGCACCAAGACTTTGGTATCAAACGAGGAGCAGAGAAAGACCAAAGGTGGAGTGTGGATTCCACAAAAAGTGCAGCACCTTGGCCTAAAAAGGGTGTGGCGGGTGCAACGGATACAGGGTGGTAAAGGGTAGAATTTTGTAGTGAGAGAAAGGGTTTTTGAGTGGGGAGAGATAGGGTAGACATTCCAATAACAGTGCAATCACAGGTGTTCAGTCTCTCTAGCCCATGGCTACATAAGGGTCTCGGTGGGATTTTCTTACAGATGATGGAACCCCGGCAAAAGCAGCAATGCTTTATTCAACAAGGGCTATCCTTCCAAAGGTAGGGAGTGACTGTTACGGATTAGCATATGCCCATGATGTGAGCAGTTCCCCACATGGGTCTCCTGGTGCAGGGTAAGGTACCGCCTCACCCATTAACCGATTTACATGCAGAAGAGATGAGGGCGGAGAAGCGGCCTCTCTGGGGTGCGTGGGGGTTTTGACTGAATTGTGATCTTGTATTTACTGCATTGTCCACTTTTGTGCCCATAGACCCTTGGTCACCTTGCTTGTGCTCCATGCTCCATATTAACCTTGGCCAAAACATTGAGCAAATTCACTTTGCACTAGTTTTGGAGCATAGGTAATACGGAATGGACCAACTAAGTGTTGTCCTAGACTGATCTTAAAACTTTGGATGCAGACAAAAATACATCAGACTGTGTTTTGTACTAAATTTTATACATAAAATAAAAATAACTTACTATATTTCTTTCTATATCATCCAACAAATATAGTAGAAAAACAGTCTACTTCATTTTGCCATAATGAAAACATTTTTAGATATTGCGATTGGGGCTAAACCTGTTTTCTGCATTTTGTATTATCTAAGCAGCAAAAGTGGAACTAAATTCACTTGATCCATTTCTTTGCACAATGGCAACGTTTAGACAATCTGGCCCCTGATGTGCATTATTTCAACACTCTCTGAGTGAGCTGAGCAAATGAGTTTATCCAACGATATTACTGCTTGTGCATTAGGTATATTATCCAACAACGTTTTAATTGGGGCAAAAATTAAGCAGATTGTATTTTGTGTATGTTTGACTGGTAACATGAAAAGGAAGGTAGTGCACATGTTCCTCTTCATGTTAGGCAGCAAAGTGATAGAGAGAGGTTGAGTAATGGATTGCGTAAAAAGATCAAAGATAGCAATGGGAGGGGGGAGAGGGAAGTAGTTCACAAGATTCCAGAGAGAATCAACGAACTGAAAGACCCAGGCCCAAGAAGTTTAGTAGACCTGGGTATTTGAAAGATTATGTATAAGGAGTTCTAGGTATATTCAGGGGAAGTAGCTCTATGTCTGCTTCCATGAAACGGCATCCCTGACCAGTATGCTCTCCAAGAAAAAGAGATCACATTCTGGAGCCTGGCGCCTGTACCCAAGATGTCGGTTTTGAGGACACCGTCAGGCCTGGAGACGTACGGATGTGCCAAAAGCATCCTGATGTACCCGGAAGTGCAGGGGAAGCTTCCGGGCATGGCCATAAAAGACGAGAGAAACGGACAAACAATGTCCAATCAACATTTTCCTGTAGGACCCCTCATGCACCATAGATCATGCGTCAACCACGTATTCAGGTAAGTTCTTCTTTAGATAAGGAAAGCTAGGAGACCTTTTTTAAAGATCTCATAGTTCCATGTGTTAGGTCCTAAAGAACTTCCTAGCTTCCTGGCTCAATTTACCAGTATCAATACTTTTTTCCATGCTAGGTCCCCACTACACCTGTGTGAGTATGTAGATTTGGGGGAAGGCAGAGTGGGGGCAATTGATATCATTCCACTGTCATTAAAAACTATGTTATTGTAGATATATATCAATTCCCCCTGCCCCGGTGTTTCCTTGTTGTCTGATCTCTTTCTATTGAGTAGTTGTGGACCAGATTGGGGACCGGTATTCAGATAGTACTCTCTGAGAGTCCCAGGCTTCCTGTCTCTGGTCTGGTCCTTGACATTTGCACCCTGCCGTGGAAGTTCATGTCTCTTCAGGAAATACTAAGTACTGACAGTGTCTGGAAGATTATGTGAAAGGACCTCTAGGTTAATTCAGGGGATAGTAGCACTTTGTTTCTTTTAATAAATTCTACGTTGTATTGTTGTTGTGTTTTCTTCTTGTTTTCTTCGTATTCAATCTACTAGTCACACTGTAAACACTCTGCACGGTGAAGAAGGGAGATGGGTGGCATCCTTTTGAGCTGCAGTACTCTGTGTATATTGTGGAACGTAAAAATGTAAAATGAGGGGAAGTTGGAGAGTGAAAGCTCATAATCTATTTCCCCCAGGAAATACACCTACCCTACTCCTTTGCAACCTATATGTGAGCATTTCTATAAAACTCTGGTTTCCATCCTCTAAAATTAATGTGTCGACTCTGTGGGTTGTGTTCCCAACTTAGCATTAAAATCACATAATACAAAAATCCAAAACTGTATCTATATTTCTTAATAAATGTGCAAACATTTTTAAATTGATAAAATGATTTCTTGTTCTCATCTCACTTGGTGCATTATCAAATTAAAAATATGGCAATTACAATGGGAGACATGTTACCCGTGGTACACAAGATATTGGGTGATTTCACAAAAATCTCAGTCCATGCACAGTGCAGTGTGTGAGAGCAGGATTACAAGTCTTTCTGAGAGGCCAATTTTTCAAAGATTACAAAACCATCAACCTTCAAGCGGTCTAGATGCCAAGTCTCCTGGTAGCCTACTATATCAACTCTATCCATTCAAGTCAATCGTTATTGTGCACCCGGCCATCAATATTCCAGGATAAACAAGGAGACCCACGTGATCTGGGTATGGGTTGGTGCCAGAACATATCTGTCTCCCTATAAGTGTTCCAAATGTTGGTCCTTGCAATGTGATGATAATGTGCGTTATACCTGATACACTATGTCCTGATTTGTGCCAGTTACTGTGTTAATATGTCACAAGCCTACTGCCTTTTGATACTCAGTGTAAAATAATGAGTCTCATCACTGCCAATACCCTGTAATAATTTTGAAAATGTTAAATAAATTAACAAAAAAAAAAACATATGCCAAGTTGTTGACCATCATCGCCTCAGGCTGACAACTCTTAGAAACAGAGCGTGTTTATGACGCGACTCCTTCCAAGGAATTCACTTCTAGACTTCCCCCAGAGTTTTTGGTGCAAATTGTTTCATCAGGGGACGAATTTGGTCAATAAGCTATGGCCATAGTGGGCAAACATCCAAACTTGAAGCTCATTGATGTTTAGACCAAGTTTAAAAATGGGTGGGATTTATAAAGCACAAACCTAGATGGGTAGCATGCATAGGCGTGGCACCCGCGGGGTGACAGGTAGGGAGCAGGAGTGGCAGAGGAGCATGGGAAGGTCTGGAGGGGGAGGAGTAGGGCTGAGGGGAACGATCTTTGATGGAAATGTTCTTCCTATGCTTTCAGGAAAACATCCTGTCCCTTGTCAAAGGGGTTGTTATTTCAGGACCAGTACCCAGCAACCAATGATAATCCCCCACCCCATTGCCCGCCTTCTGCGCTTCTCTTTGGCGTTTGACCTTGCAAAACAGGGCACACATATGGAATGAGCTGAGGAAGACATGCATGAAATCCAATCTTACAAAGGGGGAAGCAAAACTGTGTCCTTTCCCAATGCTAATTCGTATTTGACATTAACAGCCAATTGAGCAGACAATTCTGAATCTGCACAGTTCAAGAGAACGCCATTTCCATGCCACTTGATTGACTGTGTTGTGCTGGGGGGCGGGTGAAGAGTGAAAACCCCCATGAAAGATCTTGTCAGAGAAAATAAAACGATCCAGCAAATCAGGGAGTTTATGTGCATGCACTTCCTGCAGGCAGTTAAAGGTCGCCTGCATTGTGACTTTCCTGCTCACCCAACATTTGGGATTGGCACAACAACTAATCTAGCTTACAATGTAGTATTATTATTATTACTATTATTACTATTATTATTATTATTATTATTCGTTTTATTCGTATTATTATCATTATTAGTAGTAATAATAGGGCATTTATTGAGCAGAATCCTAGCTTTGTGAAGCTAGGGAGTCTGTACAATCATAGGGAGAAAAACTCTGTGAGGGAAGCAGAGAAATAATAAGGGGGCGAAGTGCTAACAACAGGCGAGGAAGAGGGCTGTGAATTCCACAGCAAGGGATATACAAGTAACCAGGGGTGAAAACATTGGGGAGCAGATCACCCAGTCTCAGGTAGGGTGAGTGTGTGGGCCTAGGTGTTATGGAGGACCCATTCCTGGAAGAGGAGGGTCTTTAGCTTCCTCCTGAACTGTGGAAGTGAGGGGGTGAGTCTGATGCTGAAGGGGAGGAGGTTCCAGAGTCATGGGGTTTCAACAGAAAAGGCATGTCTTCTGGCTCGTTCCTTCCTGCACAGCGGGAGTTCAGGTTTCCACATGTCCTTCTGGTGGATTCTAGGCATCCTGAGATGCTGAGTTTCTGAGTAGCTTTGGGACTTCAGAGTGACAGCCTTGTAGATGATGCAGCAGGAATTGAAGATGATACAGGCTTGCAGTGGGATCCAGTGAAGTTCGATGAGGGTCAGGTGATGTGTTTTAATTTGCAGAGTCCTTTGATGAGTCATGCTGCACTATGCAGGACACATCTCATGGGTGGCAGGGTAGTCGCTGGACAGCCTTCCAATAGGGCATTGCCACTATCATGATGGGAGAGGACCAATGCTTGGACAGAAGATCTTAAGTTGTTTTCAGAGATGAAGGGCTAGGTTTTCACAGGAGGGAAAGTTGGTACCAACTGTTTAGGTGTTTGTCTTACTTGCTATGTGATGTTTGAAGGAGAGATGTCTGTCTAAGTCAAACCCAAGGGACATGACACAAGTTGCCAGCTGGGGTGTGAAGCCCTTGAGGTTCATAGCAGAGACCCAGGTCTGGATGACAAGGTGTTCAATGTTCTTGGTCAGTAGTAGGAATTCAGCTTTGCAGGGGTTGAGCTTTGGGTAAGCACTGGACATCCACAACTGAATCAATGTAAGGTAGGCTTGAGCCTCTGGAAGTCTTCAATGGAGGATATCTTTGTGTCATGTGCATATTGGTGGATGTAGAAGCTGCGTGGTGTGAGGTGGGTGTGGAATAGGGGCATTTTGCATTATAGAGGTCCTCCCTTTCTTGTAGCGCAAGCATGATCCATACGTTGCCATTTTCAAATTGTTCCTCGATCTCTACTTGAAGAGCGATTAGAAGGGTCTATTAGCCTCTTCCAAAGGATAGCAGAGAGAGGCATTAAATGGGCCCCCTTGGAGCTTGAATCACTGATTGCCAAAAAGGCTAAGAACGTATGTGCAACCATGGCGATACTTGATGTATGCCTGGTGACTCCTCTGCTGTTCTTTCCTTGAGCAAGGAGTTAAGACTGAGCTACGTATCTTGCTAACCACAGTTTGGCCAAAAAAGAATATGAAACAATCCATGGATGTGTGGCTTGACAAGGAAGGCATTGTGTAAAACATAAATCAGGCAGGTTGAAACAGGTGGGCATGACATTGCTGTGCTTTTCCAGACCACACTAGGTGAGCCATTGAGAAGTACAAGGGGCCCGATTCACAGTAGCGTTTTTATAATGGTGCACTCCCATAGGAAAACGCTCTGTGAATCAGGACCAAGGAGTTTCTGAAGGGGAAAAGGAAGGGGGCACAGATTGCGGAATGGAAAGTATGACTTAAACTGCAAAATGTAAGGATAGAAAAACATTTTAGCAATGGCTGTGCACTTTGAACCCAGGCTACAGTGATCCACAACTGAGTGCCCGATTTTTCAGCAACATATCAAAAAAGAAAATGTGTGGCATAAGACTGGAACGTATAAAAAAAGTTAATAAGTATCTGAGGTGGGGCAAGGTAGGCCTCATATGGTCCCATTTTTCACACTGAGTGAACAGATTGAGCTATTAGGAAGCAGGGGGGAATAAGACAAGACAATGTGGCTCATTACAAGGTTGGCGGTGTGGGAAAAAAGTGACAGTAATTTAACTAATTGCTACTTTTCCTACACCACCAAATTACAATGGAATTACCACTAGCGGAATTACTGAATGATAGTTCTGCCGATTCTTCTAGGAAAAGTGGAGGACTTACCTCCAGCTTAACGCTGGAGGTAAATCCTTTCCTTCAAGAATCGGCAGAATTGCCACCACTTTTCCTAAAAAAATTGGTGGAATTGCCACTCAGTGATTCCACACAAAAAATCCTCAATAGAGTCCTATTGACTTCATAAATGGGGACTAACACAGCCTTGCCATCACTTGTAATCCCCTGGTATACCCACAGGATCAAATGGCAGTAATGGTAATTCCGTTTGGCAGCATTCTGGCAGATTTACTGACGGAATACCGCCAAACGGATTCACAAGTTTGTTTTCCTTTTAAGCAAGGGGACCTACCTGCACTCACGCTACTCTGTAGTGATCATATTTTATGTTCTGATATTATTTTAATTACTTCCAACTTTTTAAAATGTTTCTTTCCTTGTACTTCAGCTATTGGCAGAGGCTGCTTGGCCTCCATACTACAACGAGGCTTGGCCCGGCTGTACAGGTCTTTCTTTGCTTTCTGACAGCCCACAAGCTAGTGGGGGCATTCCGTCTTCACTGTCTAGCCACACTGGGAGTGTTTTTGAAGTAGTGGAGCTTTTAGGCTCCTCAGTCATGAGAAACATTGGATTATGAGGTGCGGCTCGTGGCAGTACGCTAGCCTTCTGTTGTTTGATTTAATTTATACTCGTTCACAAGTTTATTTTCCTTTTAAGCACTGGGTCTTATCCCGGGCTGCGGTGCGTGACGGGGAGCTACCTACCTGCACTCCCGCTACTCTTTAGTGGTCATGATTTTTTTTGTTGATATTATTTAATTTACTTCTGAGTTTTAAAATCTTTTCTTTCCTTGTATGTCAGCTATTGGCAGAGAGTGCCTAGCTTCCATACTACACCGAGTCTCAGCTTGGGTGTACAGGTATTTCTTTGCTTTCTGACAGCAAGCAAGCTCCTGAAGGCAGTCAGTCTTCACTGTCTAGCCCCACTGGGAGCATATTGGCTCCAGTAATACTGTCCTTAGCTTATGTGTCGATTTGGCAGACAGCCCAGCAGTTGAGCGCAGTGGGAGAGAGTCTGTTGTGCCGAAGTTGTGCCATGGTTAAGCCTGTATGGGTAAAGAATGGGTCTGACGGGTCGAGGGGTTGGCTGATAGATTCTATCTAAGGGAAGCCTTGCTTGGCTTACAACCTCCAGGCATTATTTTACCTAATAACTTTTCAACAGCGCCATCTATTCAAGGCATTAATGGGGAGGCATGCTGGCTACCGTGGTACTGTCCTTGACTCCAGAGACAAGAAATGCCAAAGAGTGTAGCACAGCCGCTGAGTCGGAGAGAGCTGATAGTAAATCGGACTGTGTTGAGCTGAAGGTTGCAATCGGCAACATATTGTGAATGCAAGGACTAGTGAACAAAGGACTTGTGTGTGTTTTGAACTTTAAAGAAAGCCTAGATAAGTTCCAGATGCAAAGTGGTCCAACGCTACGTGGGCGTTCATTCGAAAGACTCTGACCGGGACCTGTTTGTTGAAACTACCAAAACCAGAAGGCCGTAGGAGAGCCAGAAGGGAAAGGTCAAAGTGGTCATACAGGGGTCTAGAAGAATCCTCTGTACAGTCAAAAGTCTTTGACCAAAAAACCATTGGAAAACTAAGGGCAGCGAATCCTGCATAGTGCGAAAATAGAAGGAACTTTAATGTTGGCAATAGTGAACCCGATGGAGGGATGCCTGCAGAATGGGGTGAAGCATTATGCCCAATGAACATTGTGTTGACAAAGAGTGAACCCGACAGAGGGATGTCCACAGTGGATTGTTTAAAAATACATTAAGCAAAAGATGAAAATATCTTTGAATACAAGCCATAGTGAACCAGATAAAGGGAGGCTGACATTTGAGAGGGGTCTGAGCCTGGAAGAGGGGGACCCAGGGGTGAAGAATCATCACCCCACCAGGGAGGCAAAAAGTCGAGAAGGGTCTGAGCCCAGCAGAGGGGGGATCCAGGGGTCAAAAGCCATCATACACCGACACGTGAATATACTGGATAAAGTTGTTATAAATACAAGTCATAGTGAACCTGATGGAAGGAGGCTGACATTCGAGAGGGGTCTGAGCCCGGAAGAGGGGGACCCAGGGGTGAAGACTTGTCACCCAAATGCAATCAGAAAAGAACTTTATTATTTTGAACTTATCAGGCCCTCGGAAGCAAGATACTGAGCCAACGAAGGTCCTGGTACCTCTAAACACTTGTTGTGGATATGAGCACGGAAGATGGGGATCTGGTGGTGAAATGTCATTACCCAACATACCTATGAAAAGGAACTTTTTGTTTGTTATTTTGACCACATCAGGTCCTCGGAGGCAGGAGAATTTTTTGTAGAAAAAGAGGCTTAACCACCAGAGGTCCTGATACCTGAGAACAAAACTGTAGTCTTGTGCTGCGAAAGCTTGAGCGTATGCTGTGCTCCAGAGTCCCGCCTTGTCCCGTGCTTAAAACGTGGGGAAGGGAGACCCCGGCTATCACATCCTGACTTATCATTTATAAACACTTCTTTCTTTCTTGTGAACCATATCCCACACTCTTTTTGTATTTAGTTGTAATGATTGACAATAGATTTTTTTATTGATACAGCTGAAATTAATCAACTTTTCAATTTCATTACATAATTTAAAAAAACAATCATAAATTCAATCTTTCCTTCTTATTAACATGGATTAAAAAAACATATTTAACATCATTTAAAAACTTTAACATAAACCATGTACACTAATCTTTACTACATTTTTTTTATTGCCTTCACTTCTTTCTTTCTTTCTTTCTTTCTTTCTTTCTTTCTTTCTTTCTTTCTTTCTTTCTTTCTTTCTTTCTTTCTTTCTTTTCTCAGCACTTTTTCAGTATCTTAATTTATAGTTTTATTTTAGAACAGGACCTTTTTATTTGACAAGACGCCACTAGGACTGCCTTATTATTATTTGATGGTTGTAGCTTGCTCCCATCTTAGATTTAGGTTTATATTAGGTATTTTTTCAACCTACCTATACTGATTAATGAACACCCTTGAACTGTGATCACCTGTGTCTGTCTATTCTTGATACCATGTCATCCTTACAGGTCAGACCAAAACCTTATTGCTTTTAAAGTAAGGAGGCTGGCAGTGCCTATTAAATTATCGCAGGTACATAACTGGCACTCTGTAGACTCTCAGGGCTTACTGTCTTTGATCTTGGATAAATGTAAGAGCCCCACTAGTATTAATTTGTCTTCCCTTTCATAGATCTTTAACAAGGTAGCTGATCAGGTAGCTCCTCTGAAAATGTTACAGGCACAGAGGATTCCTACTAAGCCATGGTTTACCGACCAATTGATAGCTTCCCGTATGCTCAAGCCTATAACCAGGCCCGCAAAGCTACGCTTCGGCTGACTACCAAAAGTTATCAAGATATCCACTCCGCTTTTCACCCAGAAAGTCGAACATGCTTTGAATCAGTCTAAGGAACTCTTTTTGGTGGTGAAATCTCTCACTTCCACTGCTTGCTTATCATCAGGGGTTCAGCCTACTCAGGCATTATACGATTCCCTGTCTGATTTCTTTATTTCTAAAGTGAAGATATTCAGGAAACAATCTCCATGAGGATGCCATGCACAGTGATCCCTCTCTTCACGATGGCCCCTGAGAATACCATACATGTGTGGGCTAATTTCCCTATTTTCTCTGCTGATGAGGACGCACAGGCAGTCCTTAAACTGAATTTGGCTGCCCCTTCTTATCCAATTCCGTTGGTCATGCTTAAAGTAATCATACCAGGCATGTTGCCTCTGGTCACTGATGCTGTGAACCTTGCCCATCAGTCAGATTCAATTCCAACTGAGTTGAAGCAAGCGACAGTCATCCCCTTATTGAAGAAACTGTCTCTGGACGTGTTGATGTTGGCTAACATCCGCCCTATTTCTCTTTTCCCTTTCTTTATGAAATTATTTCAATCTCTGGTGTCGCCTCTTCTTTCTACATTTATGGAAACCTCCTTATTCTTTGACCCCTTTCAGTCTGGATTTTGCCCAGGGTGCGGCACAGAGAGTGTCCACAGACATGTGGTTGATGATCTGACCATGCCGGTGGATCAGGGTGGAATGGGGGCCCTGATTCTGTTAGATCTATCAGCAGCCTTCGATGCTGTTGATCACTCCATCGCTCCGTCCTGGCTTGGTTCACCACTTTTCTTTCTGAGAGGAGTCATTCATTGCTACATTAACCTTTTCTATCTTCGGGAAAACACTCTCTTACTTGTGGTGTTCCTCAAGGCTCTGTCTTGTCCCCCATGCTTTTTAATATCTACGTTCAGCCGCTAGTTTGCCTCATCCGCTCCAATGGGTTTTGCTGTTACTCCTACGCCGGCAACACCCAGGTTCTGGTCCGATTGGACCGGGCAGGGGGGTCGTCAGGGTTGTGTAAATGTTTGTCAGCCGTGGGAGATTGAATGAGTGCCAACTGGCTTAAACTGAATGGGGACAAGACAGAAGTCCTGGTGCTGGGTTCCTCTTCTGGATCTGCTCTCTGGATTTCTTCTCTCTGGCCTTCCACGCTTGGTGATCATCCTGTTCCCATGACGGTTGTCAGAAATGTGGGGGTGCTTCTATTATCTTCCCTCTCCATGTTCCCGCAGGTGAGTGCAGTATGCAAGACGGGGAACTTTCTGCTTAGAGTACTTCGGAAGGTGCTCCTCTTTCTCCACCCCCACCTGCAGCCACTGGGAGTGGCCTCATTGATCACTAGCCGTATAGACTATTGTGATGCTCTTTACCTGGCCCAACCGCTTAGATCTATTCACCGGCTACAGCTATTGGAAAACTGGCAGCACGAGTGGCCACTAATTCTCCATATGGAGCCCACATCAGACCTGTGATGCGTGCCCTGCATTGGCTTCCGGTAGCCCAGAGAATCAGATTGAAATAACTGTGTATGGTTCACCAGTCCTTTCATGGGCAGGGAGCCGAATACCTTAGGGAAATGTTTAATCAGTATATCCTTGTTAGACTGCTTCGCTCTAGTGAGGCCAATCTGTTGGCAATTCCTAAAATATGGCTGTCCCGAGTGGGAGGTCGCTAAATTGTGGAATAAATTGCCTGCTGCCCTGAGAGGGATTGTAAATCATCTTTACCTCTGACAGGCTCTGAAAACTCTTCCTTATTAGCCGCTGTTGTTGGTTCCCACTTTGGATTCCATGCGCCAAGATGCTCTTGGGTGAACGTGAGTGTTACAAATAATAGTAACATAATAGTAATATAACTTAACAAACTCGTAATGAGACCCAACCTATTCAAATCAATACAAGAGCTTTGGTGCCCTATTTTATCAATGTTGGTAAATGTGGACCTGAAAACATGATTGATTCCTCCTTTTTGGATCACTTCTAAGCTGGTACCTCTACATAAAATCATAAAATGGGAGAAGAGTAATTAAAAAAGGGATTGTCCCATTTCCCTGCTCTATAGGTTGGCCAAGATATTTA
Organism: Ambystoma mexicanum; assembly: GCF_040938575.1. Classification (NCBI taxonomy): domain Eukaryota; kingdom Metazoa; phylum Chordata; class Amphibia; order Caudata; family Ambystomatidae; genus Ambystoma; species Ambystoma mexicanum. The sequence goes on along the minus strand of NC_090924.1, from coordinate 845,086,259 downwards.
AAAAGCTACTGCTTGGCCATATTCAGCAGTGGCTGGAGGGTGAGTGAATATGGTCCGGATGCTAAGGGCATCATTGGCAAACATGATATCCTCAAGAAATCTGCACTATGTTTGATGTTTGTTAATCTAAATTAGCAGGGATCTGCTATGGGAATCTCTGAAAAACGAGAGTTTGGGGACATGATACGTAGTGATATATAGTGATGTAGAGACCCACTGACAAAACATAGCCAAAGGCAGGTTTGGAGAAAATGGTGAATGCATGAGACAATTTCCTTCATAAAAGGGTGGAAGGCATTAGTGCATCCTGGCCTAAATCACATGGTGCATTTTTTGTGTTCAGCACGTAGGGGTAAGGATGTGCTATTCTGCGTGCTCATGGAGTAGTAGAAATGCATTAGTTTATAGGAGTCTTTATAGGAGCAAATGTAGATCTGATTAACATTGTGTAATACATGAGAAAAGGATCTTTTTTATGTTCGCAGGCACTATGAAATGATGAAGGGGAGGATTTACCATCAATGGCAACCAATTGGAAACTGTACCCCACATGGATTAGTTAGGCCTAGATTTTAACGAGAGTTTGAAATGGGGACCTCCTGTAGAGAAAAGCAGATGTCATCTCATTCAGTCAGTGCAGGAATATTGAGGTTTCATTGTTGTACAACAAAATGGCTGCATAATGGCTGTCTTGGCTCATATATACTGAATAGAGTCAGAGTATCGCTGTTGGCTACACAAATATAAAAGTAACCAGAAACTTGAATGCTGAAGATCATGTTGGGGCCTCCTGGAGGTTACTGGATGGGAATTCACGCCCAAACTTTCTGAAGGAGCGTCAGAAGAATCTTGGACATTACACACAAAATGCACAGTCCACTGTACAGCCCGTCAAGAACATGTGGAAAGTGGACAAAAGCCCCTAAAACACAATAAGCCTCATCATAAGTTTTCCTGTACAGAAACAACGGTACCAGTAAGCTTGCTGGTACGGTTGTTACCGTACCGGCAAACTGCGAGTTCTGCTCGCGTTGCCTTTTCGCCCGCCAGGTCTGACCTGGCGCGTGGACCGGCACCTGAGAGCAGAACATGTCCAATGCACAGGCACCATTCTGAATGGTGCTGGTGCATCCTGCCTCCCCATTCCATTGAGCCTTATGAAGCTCAATGGGAATGGGGAGCATTTTTTTCTGGCGGACAGGAATGGCCAATTACTGGGTCCAGCAGGGCCGTAATGACCCAGTAATTGCCCATTCCTGGGCGCGAGGAAAAAAAAATGATACCGATAGCAGCCGTACCTGTTTGACCGGCACTGTTACCGCCAGTATCGTAAAGAGGCACAATGAAGAAGAGATCACAGCATTTATTAAACAGAGCAAAAACTCAAAAGCACGGGGACCAGTTGGTACATGTAATGTTTTAATGAAAATAAACCCAGAAATCTGGGGTAGGGTACTCTCACCCTTATTCCAAACTATAAGCTGTACAGGGCAACTACCAGCGTCCTGGACCAACAGCTTAATGATTCCTGTTTACAAATAAGGCCCTTAAAACCACCCAAAAGGTTATCACATTTTGGCCATGCTTGACACACCAGCCAAGATTTTTGCAAGGGCGTTGCTCTTGGAGCTCAATGAATGGTTTAATCAATTAGAGATCCTACCCTTTAATCAGACAGGCTTTAGAAATGCCATCCAACCATGGGGAATACCCTTGACGTTACTACTCTTGTTGAGAGCAAATAGATTTTTTGTAAGCAACCTGTACATGTGGCCTATGTGGATTTTAGTGCTGCTTTTGACACGGCCAATAAAAATAAACTCTGGGCTAAGTTGAATGATGGGGGCATCCCTAGTGGTTTATTGAATGTGATCAGCTCCTTATATGAAAACACTGCTGCGAGGATCCGGCTCAATGCAAAGGGCACACTAAGCTTGGGACTACTCATATCTCTTGGCTTGGATACACAGATGATCTCTTGCTTATAAACCTAACCCCTAGGGAATTTAAGCAATTTTATATCTATTTTCTTGATATACTAAGGAACATAATCTTATTATTAACACCACCAAAACTAAGGTGATGTCCTCTGTTGGAAGGAACTTCTTGGAACATTCTGCAGGAAGAAGTGGGGACAAGTCCAAGTTCTCATGGAATCTGAAAGGATTACCAGTGGAACATGTCACAAAATACAATTATCTTGGATTGATCATTGATCAGCATCTCATTTGGGGCACTCAGATAGAAATAATTCAGAGGGAGGTGCTGCAACAGGTTTGTGCCATAAGGCGCTTTGTGATGAAGCCTGCTGGCTATTCAACAGCGTCAGAGATTGCGATATATAACATAAAAATAGTCGCTAAACTGTCGTATCAAATGGGAGTATGGGGAACAAAGAGGGTAAAAGGGTTGGGCAAAATAGAGAGCCATTGCTTTAACAGGATAATGAACATTCCAGTTAGAACACCTGTGGAATTTATACTGGGGGAGAGGAATATCTACTCAGAGCCGGCCTTATTAACATATCAACAAGCAATGAATTATTGGAAGTTGAATAATGCTAATTTTAATATCCTGCTCTCCTTTATTTATTTTGAAGCCCAAAAGATGGGGAGTTATCCCAAGAACGCCATTTGTATGGATATTATCCGAGAGGGTATCAGGTGGGAGCTGCATATTAACCTTTCTGTGGCAACTGTCACAATGACACATTTTAAAAAGTCCTTGAAAAAAACAATAGTGAAATTAGATAGAGAGCAAAATTGGATTAAACTTGCTGATAAATCATGTAGTAGAGACTATATTGGCAGACGAGTTGCACCAACATCACTAGCGCTTTATTTAACCGAATTCTGTAATTCACACTTGCGACACACTTATATGAAAGTAACATGTTATCTCACTGAAACACTTGAAGTAGCTGGGGCTAGAACAGCACTACTTTAAAAGGCGAGAACATGTAGATTATGCAAGATGGGAGAACTTGAATCTGCAAAACACCTTCTTTGTTCTTGCCCTGCTTTAAGAACCTTAAGACATACAGCCTCATTACATGTTTGCTGGTATTCCACCAGTACGGGCAACCTGTAATACCATTTCCGCCACTTTGTTTGCCGGAATTAGCAGCAGATTCCAAGTGAATGAAACTCTGCTAAATCCTCATTACAATGAAGTCAAATAGGACTTCAGGGGGGGTTTGCTGGTATTAACAGACCGGTAATACCAGTGGTTTTGTGCTGGTAGGGTGGCGGATATACCTCGGGCTCCGAGCTGGAGGTAAATTCACTACCATACCAGCAAACTTGGAGTGTGCCGTTGTGGTAACATGCCGGTATGCTGAATTTAAGCCTCTTCTCCCTCGCTATGCCCAGGTCCCTCTCTTTCTCTGTCTCCACCTTCCCCTCCAAGCTTTCTAGGAGAATTATTTCAGATCTCAACCTGTGGGTCAAGAGGGTCCTAATTCTTTTTTTGGATGCCCCTTCGCTGATCAACCTTCCCCTCCAAGTCACCTTAGCCGCCTCCCACACCATCTCCCGGCTCACCTCTCTCGTGTCATTTAGCTCAAAGAATTCTTTAATTGCAACGGTCATTTCTTCCTTAAAGACCGCGTCCCTCAGCAGGAAATCATTACACCTCCAGAGAGACTCCCTGGGTTTCAGCCCCGCTCTACTGACATCCGACCAGACCATGTTGTGGTCTGACCAGCTAACCGGGCGGATGTCACAGGCCTTTATTGTGCTCATATGCTGACTCCCCATGAAAAGGTAGTCTATCCTGGTCCTGGTACCATGGACTGCGGAGTAGAAGCTGTATCCCCTTCGTCTAGGGTGCAGCTCCCTCCATATGTCCACCAATCCCTGTTCCCACATTGATTCCCGCAGCCCACCACGAAGTTCAGCTCCTCTATTACCTGATGTGGCCGAACTCCCACTGTGGTCCAACTCTCGATCTGCCCACATGTTAAAATCCCCACCCAGGAGCAGGAGCCCTTCCGCCTTAGCCATCACCTCCCCCAAGGCCACATGAGCAAATTCTCTCCGACCCACGTTGGGGCAGTATATCACTGCTAGGCTGACTCTGGAATTATTTACATTGCTGGACTACCAGGGATCTTCCATCCTCCCTCTCCCACCGGGACACCTCTGTCAATTTCTGGTTCCTTTGGAGTAGGATGCCCACTCTGCCTTTCTTTACGTGACCCGATGCCCAAAAGGTCTGGCCAACGTGGGATCCTGGGATTGCCCTCTCCTCCCCCTCACTGTTCTGGTTTCTTGGACAAGCAAAATATCCACCTTCCCATTTTTCATTTCCCTCCCGAGAAGGGAGCGCTTTGTCGGTGAGTTGAGCCCCTTGACATTGAGTGAACCCACCCTGAGTGACTCGACCCGGCCCCTTTTTTTCATTGACTGCCATTGCTTTCCCTTCTTAAGTATCTTGTCCTCCCGATCATGTTGGAGCTGCCCAATGCCCATTTGAAGTGTGGTGGATATCATGCCCCGAGCCCCTTACCGTCAATTCCCACCCCTCCCCCCTTCCTCTTCCCTCCTTTGTCCAAGACGCCTGCCAACGGGCAAGCCACCAGGGTATGTGCATGTTCCTGCACCGCAGTTCTCTTGGTAAACTCTGTGTCCCCAGCCGGGGTCGCCTCCGAGCCAGACTTAATCTTCTCGTTAAACTATCTTTACACTCCTAGTCCCCTTCAACCTCGGACATTGGAGTGTTAGGTTTTCTGAATTTTCTCCTGCCCTTTGTATTCTTCTTCGTGGACCAGGGACCCGCCGGTTCTCTCATGTTGTCGCCTGGTTCTTGAGTCTCCATAAAATGTCCCCCTTCCGGGGCGTCCCCCTTAAGCACTTGTAATACTTGTGAGGCTTCTTTGCCACTAATCACTCTATATTCTACCCCAGCCCGTTCAAAGGAAAGGGCGAAGGGGAAGGACCATCTATATCTGATATCTTGGCTTGTGAGCCACTGGGTAAGTGGACGACATTCTATTCTGCGGGTGAGCGTGAGGGATGATAGGATCTGGAATATCTTAATTGTATCGCCTTCAAAGGTAAATCTCCCCAGTCTATTTGCCTTCTCCAGGACCTCCATTTTATCTCTATAGCGGAGGAACCTCACCACGATGGACCTCGGCCACCGCCCGCACGCCCTCCACCTCGATGCGCTCTTTCCAGCTGGACCTTCTTGCCGCCCTCCAGTGTAAAAAGCTGGTTTATCAGGCCCTGGACCTTCCTCCCCACGTCCGCCGCAGTTTCCCCCCTCTCTTGAGTCACACCCATAATGCGCAGGTTGTTTCGGCGCTCTCTGTTTTCCAGATCGTCCATCTTCAAAATTATGTCCTCCTCTCTTATTTCCAAGTCCGTTAGCCTAGCCTCATATTTCATGTCGAGCAGGTCTGCCTGGAGGTGATTATTTTCCATCCCTTCCATTTTATCCTCCAGGGTCTCCACCCTCCCCATGAGATCCACTATGGAGGCTTGAATGTCTGTGCGAATCGCCTTAATGTCTTGGAGAATGTCCTTGAGATCCTCTTTAGTAAGTGCAGCGGGAGGGGGTTTGCCGCCCGCTGGCATGGTCGTTATGGCGTTCCTGGGGACCATACTCATGACCGTGAGGGACCGGCGGAAGTGCTCGAGGGATGAGATTGCCCTGGGTACTGGGGGTCGCTCCAGGGTCGAAGGCTTCTGGTGCACCTCAGGGCGGTGCTGCTATACTCCTAACGAGGGACGGTGTCAGGGTCGATGGTCCAAGTCCCTCTCAGTGGGCGGACCACTCAGGCGATGTGGGCACATGGCTCTGTGAGTGGCGCTGTGCCCTAACTGGGGCCTGCTGGTCTAAGTAGGGTCTCCGAGGTACTGGTCCTAGTTGGATCCGTAGATTTCAGGCAGCACCGACCTCCCTTCGTCGCGCCCCGACCGGGTGGCGTTCCTGTGTACAACCAAGGAGAAGGCCCTGGGGGGGGCTGCCCCTAGATGGCTTGTCCACTCGATTGTCCCTCCCCCCCACGCTCTCCTCACCTCCAACTGCTCCCCATCACTGTGCTGGGCCCCACCGGGTAGGCCAAGGCGCTTCCATGGCGTCCACGGGGCCGATGTTTCCATTCGGGCGTTGTCTGTCGCGGGGCCTCCGTATGCTGGGTGTGGGCCAGGAGCGAGCTCTGGGCCCCAGGGTGCTGGAGGGCGCTCCTCTGTGCTGCCCCCGTTCCGATGCACTAATACAGGGCGGGAAGCCCAGGCCGTGTCCTCTTAGGCCCTCGGCTCTCGTATGATTCACTGTGTCCGTGGGGGCCACGTTCGTATGAGTCCCACTCCGAGCCCCCCACGGTGCGGTGTGTCCCCCAGCACACCTCCGCGAGATATGCTTCCGCAACAGGGGGGGGGGGCACCCGGCTCCAAGGGCCTCTTCACGGAGCCGCAGGGACGGCAGCGTCCGGTGTTGCAGGCCCGCACCGGTACCCACTGCTCGTGTGCACTTCTCAGGACACCTCTATAGTCAGGACCCCGGGCCACGCTGCGGCGGGTCCCAGCGGCGGGTCCCCCGGTACTCTCTGGGTGGGGCAGCTGATCAGGGGACAGGTCTTCTCCGGCTCAGTCTCGTACTCCAGGCCGGGGACTAGGGAAGTCCACTAGGCCCTGCGGTGCTTTCAGGAGCGCGATGCTTACACGTCCTGCATGCTCCTCGCCCCCTGGTGGTCTCCCCTGTTTGACTCTTAATTCTTGGATTGAACATTGTTCTGATCTAATGGGCAAGATAAATACAACCAATACAATACAAATAATGAAGAGGGTTTAATTTCCAAGCCTCTTGCCATGAAGAAAAACTGTGGCTAGAGGACTGGATTACCACCTAAGAGAAAATGAACATAAGATGTTTTGCCAACTGTGCTAATCAGCTGCCTTGTTATTTAATACCATCACATAACGCTTATTTTAGGCTCAGGTTTAACCTCCTGACGACTATGGCACTATTAGTGTTTGTAAGTAAGTTACACATTTCTTCTAGGCATTGTCGCTTTTGTAAAAAAGCAGGAAAGGTAGAGTCCATTGAGCACTGAGCACTTATTTCTGGAGTGTTCCAACTTGATACCCATTAGGGTTTTATATTTTCGCAAATTTGTCCACAACGTTGATAACCTCCAGACTTCTCGTTTTTGGGAAACCATTTTGAAAGGAAGCTCTACATCTCTAGTTATTGCTGCTACGTTATATATTCAAACTGTGTTGGGAATTTATTTTATTTTATTTATTTTATTTTGCATTTATATCAGGGCACAAAGCCCTGTGTCATCTAGGCGCTGGTTACAGAAAGTGCATAGTACAGCATATGAAGTGCAATAGTACTCATATGGGTTACAGCATAAGGTAGGTGGCAGAAGTACACTATATCATAGCCTAGCCTAATGGTACGAGGGGCATCAGGTGTGCATCCTGCCTAAAAATCACAGTTGATCACTCTTTACGTTCTAGAGAAGCCTCGCCTCATGGTAAGGGGGCTGCTTCAGGGTCCAAAGAAGCATAGGAGACATACTTGGTGTAAATGCACACTCTGGATAAGCCTTGCCTCACAGTACGGGGGCTACCTCAGGGTGCAAACAAGCATAGGGGACATAATTGGTGTGAATGCACACTCTGGAAAACCCTTGCCTCCTGGTACGGGGGCTACTTCAGAGTGCAAACAAGCATAGGAGACATACTTGGTGTGAACGCACATTTTGGAAAAGCCTCACCTCATGGTATAGTGGGCTACTGCAGGGTGCAAACAAGCATAGGAGACATAATTGGTGTGAATGCACATTCTGGATATGCCTCGCCTCATGGTACAGGACCTAAATCAGGGTGCGAACAAGGATAAGAGATTGGTGTGAATGCACATTCTGGAAAAGCCTTGCCGCATGATACGGGGGGCTACTTAAGGGTGCAAACAAGCATAGGAGACATAATTGGTGTGAATGCACATTCAGGAAAAGCCTCACATCATTGTACTTAGGGCTACTTGAGGGTGCAAACAAGCATAGGAGATATAATTGGTATGATTGGCCATTCTGGAAAAGCCTCGCCTCATGGTATGGGGACTACTTCATGGTGCAAACAAGGATAAGAGACATAATTGGTGTGAATGCACACTCTGGAAAAGCCTCGCCTCCTGGTACGGGGGCTACTTCAGGATACAAACAAGCATAGGGGCTAGGATTCCTGGTTTACTCGATACGATGGGTAGTCTTACACTCCTCCTCCCTTGTCCTGGAGAAGGCAAAAAGACTGGGGAGCTTTACCTTTGAAGGCGATACAATTAAGATATTCCAATGACATCATTGGTGTCAATGCACATTCTGGAAAAGCCTCGCCTCCTGGTACGGGGGCTACTTAAGGGTGCAAACAAGCATAGGAGACATAATTGGTGTGAATGCACATTCTGTATAGGCCTCGCCTCATGGTACAGTAGCTACATCAGGTTGCGAACAAGGATAAGAGACATAATTGGTGTGAATGCACATTCTGGAAAATCCTTGCCTCATGGTACGCGGGCTACTTGAGGGTGCAAACAAGCATAGGAGATATAATTGGTACGAATACCCATTCTGGAAAAGCCTCGCCTCGCGGTACGGGGGGCTACTTCATGGTGTAAACAAGGATAAGAGACATAATTGGTGTCAATGCACATTCTGGAAAAACCTTGCCTCGTGGTATGAGGGCTACATCAGGGTGCAAACAAGCATAGGAGATATAATTGGTGTGAATGAACATTCAGGAAAAGCCTCTCCTCCTGGTACGGGGGGGCTACTTCAAGGTGCAAATAAGCAGAGGAGGCATAATTGGTGTGAGTATGCCATCTGGGAAAACCTTGCTTAATGGTACAGTGGACAGAGAAGTTGAAATATAGATACAGGTTAACGTGTTGCATATGTCAGAGACAGTAACAAGGCAGGTGAAATGACTGCAGTATAGACAAATGAGTAACTAGTATAGAATGTACTGATGAGAGACTTTAGTTACAACTCCCCTTGCCATGTGCAAGTAGTCAGACAAGGGAGGAGGAGTGTAAGACTACCCATCGTATCGAGTAAACCAGGAATCCTAACCCCAAGATGCAGGGTGCTACAACAGTTAAAGCAAACGCTGGCGTGAAAATGCAGTGAGGAAAAGAGCTATAGGGATGATGGCGGTACCATACGTGATACAACGTGTCTGGAAAGGGAGAGCATCAGGCAGGCACTCGTAGGGCACCAGTGTAGAGGGAGTGGAGCTGTCATCATAATGGATAGATTTAGCGGTGATAGGAGTCTGTAGGTCCGGCAGTAAGCCGGTAGCATTATCCGGTAATAGAAGAGAGTAAAATATCAAGTATCAAGTATAGGTAGGCAGGCCAGGTAGAGGTAATGCCCTCCTTGCCTTACAGTGACATGGCTAGCATGGCGACAGGTGTCATATCCAGTGGAGCCCTCATGAGGCGGTAGGGTGCAGTCATTGAACTCCGGTAGGAAAATATTTGGAATGCAGAAGAAGTGCAGGAAGTGCTTGAACAGGCCCAGACAGGGGTTGTGCAGGACCGTTAAAGTGGGCAATTGCCAGTTCCCGGATCAGGAAACTGATAACCTGGGCCCAGTGCTGGCCTTAGTGGCAGCAGCTCCCCAGACAGAAAAAGAACAATTTGCCACATTTAACAACAATAGGGGGCTGCAGCACCCTATTAATATGATTATTGTCCCACTCCTGTGCCGGAGCAGGGTGGTAATTATCTCAATAGGGTGCCAGCACCCTATTGTTGTTAAATGCACCCTTCAAGCGCATTTAATTTAATTTAAAAATGACACTTCTCCAACCACGCCATCTTGGGGAGCCTTTCAAAGGCTCCCCTGAGCTGGCGCCTTGGGGGACTACGGCGCCCGGGCAGTCGCCCGCCCTGCCCTAAGGCTGGCTCTGCCTGGGCCACAGCCAGTCCGCAAACTGCAAAGGCGGCTGTTTGGCAGTGAAGGTCTCTGCAGCCTAGAGCCCACTCCTGCGGCCAGGATGGAATGAGCAGGCCGCTGAATATGAATAAATTAGTACTTGCAAGACTTCTCTTTTTATCGACTTGACGTCATCGTTATGCATTTTACGGGTCATTTTAATTCAGTTGTAAACTCATGGACCTCCTTACAAGTTAGCTCGTCCGGATTTAACTTTGCCGCTAAAACCGTACTGGCACCGTTTTCGGACCGGCTAACTACGAGTTCTGCGGCCAGTGGCGTGACACCTGCCAGGTCTGACCTGGCTGGCTTAAAGCCACCGGCCGCAGACGGACGTGGAAACACCAGCACCATTACCGCATGGTGCCGGTGTTTCCACGGCCCCCATTCCCATGGAGTTCTATGGCACTCCATGGGAATGGGGAGTAACGGAATGCCGGCTCCGGATTTAACGGATCACTGGGGCTGTAATGCCCCGGTTATTCCGCCAAGCCGGAGCCGATAATTCATTCTGGGTCCAGAGGCAACCTGCGGTTTTTCCGGCACGGTAACCTCCAGACTTGGAATGAGGCCCATGGATTACACTATATGCTCATTTTACTATTTTTACTCATTTTTTCTTGCCTGTTGAAAATATGAGGTCGATAATTATTGTTTCTTTTATGCTTGTTCAATTTGTGAATATCTTTGCAAAGTTGATTTTGTTTTACTTGTGTTTTGTAAAGGTTTGTAACAAACCATGAACAAATACAATTTAAAAAAAGTATCCTCATGAAATTGAACTGACTCAAACCAACCTGTATTATTGCAATATCATATGCATATATACATAGGCCTCCCATGTAAATTATCCATCAACTTTACCCAGCAATGAATAAGGTGGGCAGTAGGATCCTAGGATTTAAACAATGGGACTGTATCTACCCAGCACAATATTACCTCAAATGGCTACTAATACAATAAAGGGTATTTCTTTAAACTACCTGCATGACCTACAAGACCTACAGGAATTTATGGATGAACTACCTCAATGACTACTTGAACAATTGCAATCCTACCCAAACATCCACCAAACAACTGCAACAGGGAGGCCCAACAAGGGAAGAACTCAAGACACATTTCGTTCAACCCAAGGTGCAGATTTATGAAATACACTACCTATGGCTGGACCCTTGGTTAAAACTGGGCTATTCATCCACAGTATCTTCAATCGTGTTCTTGAAATATATTTTGGGGGTCAGATCCAAAGCAGTTCCACTTCTGGTGATTTAAGTTGGATAAGGGCTTTCAGAGTCATAACATTGTATTCTTTACATTGTTGGGGAATGGGGACAGATCAAAAACGGAGGTATGTGAAAATCCCTTCCCTGTAATATTGTTTGAAGTCAGAGCACGACAGCTCTTTTCCCATGTTTTCCTTAGTTCTCCAACAATCCTAGAATTCTTCTCTGCCCAAATAAATGATATTCATGAATAGGGAATCTGTTTCAGTGCATTATCTAGAATACAAGTAATTGCATGGTTAAACCAGCACAATAAACCCAACACAAATTCCTTTTTTATATAGCTTTCCCTATAACAGATAATGGGAGTTAGGAGGCTTCTATTAAGAAGAATGTGACATTTGTTAAGCAAGGGAGGAAATTGACTTGAAGGCTATTTTAGTGTAACAATGCTCAGATATTGCATTTATTTATGAACACAATCCTCTTTCGCAAGGTCTTATTTTAAAATGTTGGCTCTGTTTTAGTTTTGTCTAGTTTGTATCCAGAATTAGTACCCAGCGTGGTGAATCCACAGGATACACTGAATGTGGGATTGGCTCGTTTCGGAGCCATACCACAGCGTAAACCTGTGGATGCACTTATGTGCATCGCGCGCTGGGTACATTCTCTTTTTTTCTGCCGACCATAGGAAGGGAGAAGGGACCAAACGTAGTCCCTACTCCCTTTTCCAAGGTGGGCAGTTTCTTCCCATTCATTGGTACGGAGCAAGCTGGCCCACAATGGCGCCCTGTTGCTCCTTACTAATGAGTGTTCCTAGAACTAACGCATACTGCGACAACACCTTTTCAAACAGCAACAAAAAAAAATGCTGCTTGAAAAGGTTTCATCTGCGCATCAGTATTCCGGAGCGACAAACTCAGGGAAACTAGTATCCCGAGACTGCAGACCCCGGAATACTAACGGCAATAACCGCCAAGCCAGCGGGCCATTACCACCTTAAGGTAATGCCCCCGGGGCCACCACTAAGACCCTCTCTACGCTTGGGCCTGTAACTTCAGGCCCCAGGGGCATTACCTAAGGCAGTAATGGCCCGCTGGCTTGGCGGTTATTGCCATAATAGTGCCAAATTCATTATAATGTTAAAGAATAGACGAAATGTCGACCCTGAAGCAACCCTGCTCTGGGCGTCAGCATAATGTTTATCTGTTTAAAGGGGATGCTGTTTACTACTTTGTAGGATCAGTAGTTCATTGCCCACATTACTGTTAGCCACCAGCTTGGACACGTTTTCTGGACAAAACCAATTTGAAATCAATTTAAGAATATAGGAGATGTGCGTCTGGGAGGCAAAGAGTTATTGGAAGGTTAAAGGACTTGCTGAGAGTTGTAGAGAGATGCAGAACAGGACGTGTAGACCACATGGAAGGAGGGCTAGGGACCGAGAGGCTGGAGCGAGTAGGATCATGTTGAACGGGTTATGAGGCATATCTCTATAGATCTGGTGGCTTCTGCATAGCATGCTGGGCGCTGTATTGCTGATGGAAGAGCAGTACCCCCGGAGGACACAGTGCAATTTGAAAAGGGTACTCGGCAATATTTCCCTTAAGACACAGTGCTGGTTGCAGGACCATGGGCAAGTGGCATAGCATGCTGGGCACTGTATCCCTGAAAAGGCATTAGGTATATTGGAAAGGTGGAGCTTCAGTTTCAACTGGGCATTGTATCCCTGGGAGCAGAGTGAAATAGGCACTGTATCATTGGTATCAGATTCTGCTGGGTACTGTATGCCTGAAACTGAAGTAAGGTGGGTACTATATCCCTGAGACTGAGGTAAAAGTCAAGAAGGAGGATGGGTGTCATATTCATGAGTCTGGGAAATAAGCCAAGAAGGGTGTGGGGTTCCCGTACCATTGGGCTTTTGAGTAAGGCAAGGGACATACTTAAGAGGTCATTTTACGGACCTCTCTAATTGCACAGAAGGCAACGGCATCTGTTTGCACTTATGTGCAGATAGTCCCTTTCCTTGCAATTTTTGTCAATTATGAAATGGTGTGGAAATGTGAAAATTAAAACAGTTTTTATTCTTTACTTTTCTCTTTTGTTTTGGAAAAAATGGAAATGCCACCTGAAAATAATACTTTACAAGCAACAGTTACAATGAATTCCTATAGAGTCTGCCTGCTTTTAGTAAGTGCAAAAGGCAGACGGATTCCATAGAAATACTTAGTTTTCCACTTGCATGAAAATACATGCAAATTGAAAAGCAAAGTGCAATTTGAAGGCACAGAGGAAAAGCAGCATGGACATTTCGATCCCATTCTGGCACCCCACTCAGTCTTCAATTTGATTGAAAATCCTCTGGATAGCTAAAGTGAAGTGTAAAGAGCATACGCCTTGCTTTGACGCCTCATTTGAGCTGGCCTGGCGGACAATAGAATGCCCCCTGTGCATAGTGAAACCCATATTGGTTGAGGGGCCATCACAGGTTTCCCTATAGGTTTTCAAGCAATCCTGACAATATTAATAGATTTCTGTAAAACTATAGCTTCGATTGTGGCGTGGGCTTTGTTGATTCGCAACTTCACCTCTGGCTGTGTCCTCTAGGTATGATTCTAGGTGGTTTGTGGTGGTGACATTTGTGTGTGTGTTCAATATGGAAAGGAGAGTGAAATGGAAGCGAGTGCTGTGAGACCAGGGTTGGCGGTGTGACAGAACAAGAGATGTGAGCAGTGACATTACTCTGTTATTGTGGTATTTTGTTGGAAGATCACTGCTGTGTGTGAGGGTTGACAGTGTGAGTTTTAAGCGGTAATAGGATATGCAGATGTGAGTCAGTTAGCGCCATAGGGGAGGGGATTGGGCCACTTAGGGGTCTGTCCTAGCAGTTTCAAGGCTAGAAGGAACCTGTTTTGTTCTATCATGTTTTATTATGTTCAAATCCAGGAAGAACTCACTGGACACCAGTAAGGTTTTCATGTGTTTATTAAAAAAAGTCTCATATGCGCTCCAGCCTCCTCTCTGCCCCCTCCCTACTCTGGATTAGTATTCTGTCATATGGATGAAGTCAGTGTTTCATACAATTCCAGATTCTACCAATGCTGGGAAAAACAACATTACATTCCGTTACTGCGCTGTTTTACTGATATGGGTTATGGATTGTGAATATGACACATCTTTGACCTTTAGGGAACCAACAAGCTTACAAGGTCATGAATCAAGTGACCATAGAGCTTACGACAGTTTAGCCACTCTACCTGTGATCCACTTGCGACCTTCAGCTGTAAGTACACTGGTCCTTTTAACCCTTATGAGCTTCCTGAATCTAGTCTTCCCTTTGTGACACATGTACACCAATCTGATTCTAACCATGGTCCCTGGTATAATCCCTACATGCCCCGTAGCTTTTTTTGTTTATCATGTTCAAACTTCATCTTCTCTTTCCTCCCCGGCTTCTACCCCTCATGCGTTCAAAGGGAGATCTATTAGTGCTGGCTTGATTCCTTACCCTGTATGAATATAACATCTCCCTAGCTCTTCCCTTACATCCAGGCGGGAACTCTTGACCAGTTGTAACGTTCCACCAAGCCATTCTCTTGTGGATGATAGATGAGGGTCATTACATGATTTGTGTCATTGTTATGTAAACACGTTACCATTTTCGTTGACATATTGAATATGGCAAAAATTGCACTATGCAGTCATTTATTCTTTCAATGCATTTTTTGATTTGAATAATTGTTGCCCTAATACTGTGCACAATTCCACTTGCACTGGTGCAATATTTCTGTAACATAGTCTCTGGTGGTGAGACCCAATCAGGATGAAGATAAAACAGAGTCTGTAGAAGTCCTTCTACCCACGATCAAATGACCAATCCTGCAGAATCCACATTAGGTAGCATAGTAGAACATCATAGCAAAGCAAAGAAACAGCAAGAGTTGTTATATTTCTTCTTTCCTGATGGACATCCCACCTGACAAAAAGATTTTTGCACCAGCCTTAATAGCTTGGAATATTTCTTAGCCATCTAACTACAAGCTAGGCATTACACTTGGCAAAAGTATAACAACTTGATAAATTAGTTAGATCTAAGTTGCCATCACACATGCCAGATATGGCTGTCCTGAGTTCATCAGGACTTCATATATATAAATGCATCATCAACAAGAGCAAATTAATCCAAGTGTATGATTCTGAAAATCTCTTGTTGGCACGATAATCTGTTCATCTATCCAAATACTGAAACATGCAGATATACCTGAAATTCCTCATTCCCATGCACCATAACTAAATATAGAGCTCTCAAATTATAACCAAAAGAATCTGTCTCAACAGATTTCCCCTAAGAGACTTGAAAAACCATATGGAACTTCCAAGACCAGAGCAACTTTAGTTGAAAGTCACATAGTTATTGATCCAGTCCTCCAAAAAACTCCATAAACGTAGGGTGAAAGTACATGGGCAATGACTGTGTAGATATACCTTGCAAAGACAATCAAACCCTATCTTCAACAGGTTATACTACATACTTTCTCTTAGATCCATCAGCTGGCATCTTCATAACCATGTTCAACCTCTTTATTTTAAGAGCTATTACATCAGTTCATTCAAAAATAGCTCTGAGGTGGGAACCAGCTTCTGGGCTTCTGCAAGGGGATGCTGTCATACAGAAAGTGCTAGGAAAAGGGCACAGCACAGTAAAATAATGCATACATTTGTTTTATGTTAGCTCTTTGGTATTCAACTCAACTTTCAATACTTCTCAATTGTGTGATTAATCCAATGGAGTCATCACAGATTCCCTGGCAGTGACCTCCTCCCATGTGGCCAGGGGATGGCAGCCGCTACCTGATCCTGACCCTGCGGGCAGCTTTATGAGGGAGGATCACATGGGTGGGGATACCTACGGGTAGATGTCATGACTTCATTGGATGAGACATGGTATCTCCCCCTTTCCCATGAGGAAGACCCTCTAATACCAATCACCCTCATGGCAATTGCTTCTTCCTCCTTGTAGGAGAAGTAAAGAAACCCCTTCTTCATATTTTTCTGGTCAAGTGCCTAACAATCACACAAACACACAGAGTCAACACAACACCTTTTTCCTCCAAAGTACCTTTATGTAAAATCAAAAACTAGACCAATGCAGGAACAGTTAACTATTTAAATCCTATTTATAGTGTGGGCTCGTTCTGTGCTGATTCCCAAAGAAGTTACTATGAATAACACTGAATTAACCCGGGAGAGGGTATGCACTTCACAAAAATGTTACTATTGACTTATTTGGTATCCACAGAAAGAATCAACAAAAAAAACAAAGGGAGAAAATGCAGAATTCGGCAACGAAAAAAAAAGAATTACCCAAAACTCGAATAAGGCAAGCAGGGGTTGCCTGGGTGCCCCCTGCTCCCCTTGATGGACATTTTGGGAAATCGGGGGTTGCAGAGGTATCCCCCGCTTCCACAAAAAGAAAAGCGGGGGACGAAGACAATTTAAAAAAAAGCGAGAAAAAAAGGGACCCTGCGGCAGAAGTTCCACCCCACAATCGGGAGGCGGAAACTCACATTGCAGGGGAAAAACTGTGGAGACAGAGATCAGGTAAGTGCCCTGCCCAAGGTAAGTTGTGTGGTCTGGGATTTGGAGGCTTGAGAGGCTTGCGGGCGAGGGTGCTGTTAGTGATTATTTTGTGTCAGGTATTTCGAATTTGTTCTTTTTCGAATTCGAAATTCCTGACTTTCGAAATGATCACGGACATCAGACTCTAACCTGGAGAGGTATTTTTGATTACCAAAGCACCAAGTAGGGCTATCACTGACTTAACCCAAACATACTCCTGAATTCAGGAGTTTGTTTGAGTTACTCAATATAACCTCTTTGTGAACAAGTGAATCGAAGTGACATCTACAGGTAGACGTCTTCAGGAGTATGTCAAAGTATTGTGAAGCGAATAGCCCTCTTCAGGAGTAAGTCAAGGTTAAATCAGAGTATCTTCTTTGTAATCTAGCCCGTAGATTTTTATGAAGAAATCTCACGGGAACAAATTTGAAATGTTTGCACATACCCTTTAGTGGAAAGTTTGCTTTTTCAAAAATGCCCTGCAAAACCTGGTTCTGGTTCATTTCATTTTTTTCTATCAGTTAACCACCTTAATATTTGCCTATGCAGTCGCCGTTAGTGCTAAATTCAGGATTGTGTTTGCCACTTGAAAACAGAAATGTACATTTGAAAGTGAAAATACATACAGGGCAATTCATGGAATTAATGTGCGCTGAAAAGGGGAGCGCAAGCGTGAAAATCGCAGCGCACACGTGCGAAAGCCACGCACGCAGGCCTTTGTCGATTCATGGAATGTGCTGCACGTGGCTTACCTGAGATGTGTGCTGAATCCGCGTGTGGCGCACATGTACTTGCGACATCTCGAAGGCTGTGCACGAGACAGACAGTGAAGGCGCACACAGGGCAGCGCACACACCTAAAAAGGGGGCAGAACACGTGGAATGGGGAACAACAAGTGAAAATGTGGGCATTATGGGGGAAGTACCACTGCTAAATCTTCGCAATGCCCACACGCGCGCTAACAACATGTGTTCATGGAATCGAACAGGGGAACCCACATGCCACAAAAGACGCGCTAATCTGGAAACACGTACGCCAGCAGTAAGCAGGCGTAAGTGGCCCCGTGCAGCATAAAAGTGCACGCAAACAACAGACAAGCTCATACGCTACGATGAATATACCATTCCTCGCAGCAGTGGTCGTGGTACACCACAGGAGGAGGAGGATAGCCAGGCCCTGCATTTTTTTACCTAGGACCAGCCTTTTTGGGATGCCTGATGACCAGGTCTATGGGAGGTACAGGTTTCCACCCCAAATCATACTAGAACTGGTTGCTGAGTGGGAGGATGACCACATCACCCACCCTGTGCTCCCAAGCACTGAGCCCCTTGGAAAAGGTGCTCAATGTACTGCATTTCTTGGCTACTGGGTCATTTCAGCAGACATGTGCCATAGGCCACGTAGTCACGCTGCCTACACCGGGTGTTGGCGATCATGACTGCACGCCACTCAGTCCGCAGGCACATATTCATGCCCAGAACACCCGCAGAAAGGCAGGCCGTGGTCCAGGACTTTTACGGGCTGGCACACTTTCCCAAAGTGCTAGGTGCCATTGATTGCACCCATGTGGCTCTACGTCCTCCTAGGGCAAATGAGCACATCTATCGCAACCACAAGCACTGGCATTCCATCAACGTGCAGGTTGTATGTGATGCCAAGGGAATCCTCACCTCTGTATATGCCAACTATCTGGGGTCCAGTCATGATAGTTTTATATTCAGAATGTCACCACTAAAACGGGACCTGGAAGCTGGGAGGTATGGCGACACATGGCTCATTGGTGAGTAGAAATGCCTCTGCGCATGGTTGCATGTCAGACACTGACAAATGGCTAAACGCAACTAATGACAACCATTATCACCCCCCCAGGGGACAGTGCCTACCCTCTGAGCATCTACATGATGACGCCAATACGGAACCCCACCACAATACCCCAGGTAAGATACAACACAGCCCATATTGCAACACGGGGCATAGTGGAGCGCAAATCATGTTTTCGCTCCCTTGACCACTCTGGTTGCCAGCTGCTATATGCGCCCCCAGTAGTGTGCAGGATCATAGTGGCAGCATGTGTCCTGCACAACGTTGCAACCTGGCGGGGCGTGCCGGTGGACATGGTGATGCCCCCACATCCCCAACCACATGCACGGCTGTTGCGCATGGGAGGGGAAAGGACACGTGGTGAGGCAGCAGGTACCCAGCTTGTGGCACATTTTTTCACCTAAAATCCCACCCCTGCGGAGTGCACACAGGCCTGGCACATACCAACTGCCAATTGATGATGATGACAAAAGGGACAGTCAACTGTCACAACCATACCACCCTGAGATTGTTTTCCTGGAAGTGCTACATTGTGTGTATCCCTAGCTACTTAAACAGACCCAATGCTGTGTCAATAAAAGGCACACATTCATGCAGCATGAAGGACTACCCCCTTGCAAAACAGTACAGCCAAATAGTGGTATGTCACCCAACCCCTCTCAAACCCCATCTCAGCTGCCAAAGACACCATGGCATGGCATGCAATGTCAAAGCAACCAAATGAATGCACAACACATGACACAAGTGTCACAAAGTGCTCTGTCCCAAATGGAAACAGGACAGAGACAATTCCCTCTCACCAATGAAAAAGAAACAGCACATACGAACAAATACTTACCAGCAAGACAAAACATTAATACAGGACCCAACAGTGGCAACGTATGACAGTAAGCAATCACAACAGTGCAAGTGTCATAACCTGACAAAGGCAGCACATCGATCCCATCCACCTCCAGTGTGTTGCTGGTAGGTAAATGTGGCAGTGGACTGCATACAACATGAACTGCATCTGCAATGGAGACCGGCAAGTTAAGACATGAAGAAGATACATGCAAATATGCATAATGGGCAGTATGGAATACAACATACAAATCAACCATGCATTGGAGAAATCATCTGCAATCCTCACTAGGGGTGGAAACACAGTTTGGACTACAGACTGCCCACACAATTTATTGAAGCCCAATGCCTCTGTGTAAGTTACTGTCACACAGTGATACCCTTGCGAACCCATGGAAAGGGGAAGCAGGAGTAGCATATGTGTCAGGACCCCAAGTTTCAAACACAAACACAGGACAAGCCTGCATGGGCCCAGCTGGAACACACAGTGGATCCTACGGGTGCCACACAAAGCAACACACTGTAACATGAATGTACAATCTGAAAAAAAATGTTATCAACAAAAAAGGAAAAGAAAAACAAATAAATTCAAATGAAAAATGAAAATAAAATGGAAATATAAAGGAAAACTTAAAAATTCAAATGAAAAATGAAAATAACATAAACATTAAAAAATAAACTCAAAAATGGAAAAGAAAAAAATAAAATGAAAAATTCACATTCAAATTAAAAATGAAAATTAAAAATGAAAAAACAAAAATTCAAAAATGAAAAAGAAAAATCAAAATCAAAAGGAAAAAGAAAAAACTAAAAAAAGTGTAAAAGAAAAATGAAAAAGAAAAATCAAAAATGGCCATGGGTCGACCGGGGGGGCCACCCAGGAGGGAGGAGGTACAGGGTGCACCCCAACAACCACATGCATGGATGTTGAGAAAAAAATAAACCCTCCATGCGCTGATGGCCTGCACGGCTCCCCGATAGTGGGAGAACTGCTGTCGCTGTTGTCATCCTCTGGTGGTACATTAGAAGGTGTGCATGGCATGGGAGGCAAACCACACAAAGCCCCAGGGCTCCTCCATGGCAGCAAGGACGCAGGTCTGAAAGGTTTGGTTCTGCAGGATGATGGTCCAGAGAACCCCCTGCAGGCTGCAGCACCTCACGGGTAGCACGGACTTCTAACCTGCAAGGCCTCACATGATGCCCAGATCTCCTTACGGGTTGCCTGGAGCTTAGTTGAGATTGTGCGTGTTAGCTGCTCCAGCTGCTGTTCTGACTTTGTACTCTGGGACACCTCAAGTGCACCCAGAGTATCTCTGAGGGACCTGTGTTCTAACCTTATGCCATCCCTGTGGGCCTGTGACTCTGCAGATATGGCTGTACGCAGAGTCTCCAGTTCAGCCCGTCGGTCCCTGTTGGATGCCAACATGTCCTCCCTGTGTGTGCGGCAAGTGGGATCCGTTGCCTGCTGCTGGAGCTCCACCTGCCTTTCTGGGGGGAGAATGGAAGTGACCACTGTATCCACGGCCTGAGCCTTCATCTCGCAGGATGCCCCCTGTTGTGCTGCAATAGTATACATGGATTTCTCCCACACAGTATTGCCTGGTGGCGCATGGCCACCGCGTTGGCGGACACCACACCTGTTAGGCTGATGGTGATGTGCACCTTGCTGTGCTCGCACTGCCTGAGGCTGCAGGACTGCATTCCTCATTTGATCTGCTGGCCCAGGAACAGGAGCAAATACAGTGGAGTGTGACCCTGCATCCGTAACCGCCACAGGCAGACATTCCAACACTAAATGGCCCATTGAAGGGTCTACCCCAGGGCAGGTGTGTTGGACAGAACAGCATCCCTGCCAGAAACACTCACCTGTGACGGGACATTTGTATCAATGACTGATTCAGCACCTGAGCCATAAAGGTAATCAGAGGTGTACCCAGAGAAATCTGTGGACAGGATGGTCTGTAGGACTAATGGATTTTCCTGCACCACCACCCCACGTCCTCCATTGGTGCCTGGTTGGTGCTCTGAGTACTCCTGCCCCTGCACCATCTCCTCCTCCTCAACAGCATCTTGTGCCTCATCACCTGCACAAAAACAAAACAAAAGTAATGAAGAAGGGCATGAACAGCATACCAACACACATAGGCATCACAATCTACATATTGAATACATTAATTACACATGCCACATATTACACGCTATTCCTGAACATATGGATCCCTCAACTATAGTAGAGCTCCATAATAAAGTAATGTTATCCTCCTTTGATGCCATAGCACCTCTTAAAGTGAGAAAGAGCAAACCTCGCAAACATGTGAACAATTGGTTTTCTCCTCACCTTAAGGCTATCAGACAGGAGAAACGACGTTATGAAAAAATCTGGAGATCATATCCATATGAAATTAATAAGATAAACCTAAGTAATCTAGCCTCCCAGTACAAAAAAGAAATTATCCTCGCAAAAGAAACCTCATACAACCTTTGAATCTCTCAAGCAAAGTCCAACACTAAAGAGCTCTTCTCAATACTGAAAGAAATAGAAACTCCTGTCCAGCCGCCTGCCTCTTGCATTAAGGATAAAAACTGGTGCACAGATATTCAAAAAGCTCTTGCTAATAAAATAACTTCCTTGCAAACTAAAATCAGCAACAAAAAAGACTCCCTTCTCTCCACCTCCAAACTGAGCTACACCAGCTCCACTCCTAAACCTACCTGGTCACCTCCCGTGCCCACCCCCTCTTCAACTTCAGCAAAGTTTCTACTAAAGAGGTTGAAAAGGTTATACTTGCACTCAAACCTTCGAACTGCCATGGAGACCTATGCCCTGCACAACTGATAAAAGATGCAGCTAGAGAACTCTCACCATTTATTACGAAACTAATAAACGCATCCTTCACAGCCGGTACCATACCTAACAACCTGAAACAATCCTGGGTCCTCCCGCTCCTTAAAAAACCTAATCTAGATCCTGCCATCCCCACGAACTACCGTCCTATCACTACAGTACCGTTTCTCCTCAAAATCCTTGATAAAATAGCATACCAACAAATTCAACACTACCTTGAACTTAACCACCTTCTAGGAGTCCGACAGTCAGGTTTCAGACCTCAACACGGGACTGAGACTGCGCTTATAGATCTAAAGGCACAGATAGATGAGCTGAGAGATGAGGGCAAGACAGCACTTCTGTTACTTCTGGAGCTCTCAGCTGCATTTGACCTAGTCAACCATGAGATCCTCTGCACACACTTACAGTCGGCAGCACATTTCTCCCAGGAGGCAACTGAATGGATCCAGTCCTTCTTCAATAACCGCACTATGCAAGTCTTTTCCCCGTCAGCAGCCGCTGACCCCATGCCCACCACCTGTGGCGTGCCACACGGTTCTTGCCTATCCCCTACCCTGTACAACATCTTCACAAAGCCCCTTTTCGATTATCTAGAAGGGCTGGGTATCACCTACACGAACTATGCCGAGGATACCCAGATCCTCATCCCATTGACGGGGGATTATTACAAGGATTTAGCCTTTGTAAATCGTGTGTACCTCATCATCCAGGCATGGATGGCCTCTCATGGTCTATGCCTGAATGATGACAAGACTGAACTCCTCATTTTAGGCACTACACCTAACCTCAACAAATTAGGTCAAAACTATTCCCCTTTTGTCATTGACAATAATATCATTACCGTAGCCAAGGAGGTCAAAACCTTAGGATTTTATTTAGACTCAACACTCACTTTAAAAAAACAAGTCAATGCCATGGCCTCCGCTACATCTTATACATGAAAACTCATTAGAGCATCTAAACCATTCCTCTCACCAAACAACTGCATCACTATAGCCAGAGCATTGATCCTATCCAAGTTGGATTATTGCAACATGCTCTACGTAGGCAGCAACCAATGTATTACAAATAAAATCCAAATCCTGCAGAACAATGCCTTAAGAGCAGCCCTAAGCCTCCCGAGGAAAGCACATATCTCAGAGACTATAAGACCGTATAATTGGCTCTCTACAAAAGATAACATTTTCCTTAAATCTGTCTCTCTCACCCATAAATGCTTACACCAAGCGGCCCCGCAATATTTAATAACGAGATTCACCAGACTGACTTCCTGCCACCCCTCTAGAAGGGCCAACTCAAGCCTCCTCCTCGTCCCAAGATTCAAACGTACTATGGCTGGAGGGAACAGCTTTCCTGTTGAAGCAGCACAATTTTGGAATTCCTTACCACCATCGCTTAGGGAAGACCTTCCCTACCTACAATTCAGATCCAATACCATCCGCTGGATCAAGGAAGACGATACTTAATGATAAGACATTTAACCACATCTGGATGGTCTGGAGTGCGTGGAACGGTCTGGAGTGCGTGGAATGGGTTTCGGAGTGCGTGGAACGGGTTTCGGAGTGCGTGGAACTGACTGGAGTGCATCGAAGTGCGCGACATACATGAATAGTTTGGAATGCATGTAACGTTTGAAAGAGCATGTAAACCATCTTATCACATCACCATGCTTACTCTCCTCTTTACACCACCACTCAACTAGAACACAGAGATACTATGACTCCATTCGGTATAGCTGTTCTCATACCAACATCTGCCTCATACTCCACATCACTCTAACTAATCACTGCTGGTTTCACACCCCCCCCAGCCAGGCGTTCTCCTCAGGCCTAACGCAGCCAGAACCGGTCTGGATAAAACCTGCAAGAACAAACACATACCCCTGATCTCTCAACCACCACACCTACCGCTATGAAGCAGCTATTACACGAATGCCACACCAGCTGCACACATATCCGGTGCTCACAAGCACCTTTGACTCTCTCTACTCTCTCTACTGACTTGAACTTCGGTTCCCGAGGGCGTTCAACCTACCAGCGCCTTCAGACCATACGAATGGTACATAAGGCGCTATATAAATGCAAAGTAACATAACATAACATAACATCCACTGCTGCGCCTATTGTAAAATGTGTATAAATCGTATATCCTCTCACCTCTATTCTTAGATATATCTACAACCTGTAAACTATGTATATTCACTTTTAAATTATACTTTGATGTATTGGCCCAAATGTTTGATGCTTCCAACACTGTAACCCAATTGGATTCATTTACTACGTATTCTGTAACCTAAGTTGTACACTCCTCTTGTTGTTTGTGCCCTGCTACCCACGGGTTAGGTGCGATTTACAAATAATAAAAACAAACAAACAAACAAACACAAACTCTGGCATGCATGCACTGGCAATGAAGTGGAAGGGTACCCTAAAAGCAGGCACTGAGGACTCCAAAAATGGAAAAGCAACACATGTGCTGCATGGTGCATAGCACCTGCATCACACATTAGCCTGTGAGTGGCATGGACAATCCACAAACATGACACTTGCCAGCACACAGATGGCACGTGGCATAGCCATGGCAGAACTGACAAAGACACCCAGATGGTAGTAAATCAGTACTGTCCCCCATCCATGTGAGACGCACATCATGAAATAGAACATGCAAAAGAGTGTGACAAAACACACATGTGTCACACGCTGCAACAACGCCAGTGTTTACTAATACAGTGATGGGAGGTACATGGATACATCAATGGTAGGTCACTAGTCGGACAATTGTCATGTTGAACATTCAAACAGGGCTCCGAAGTGATCGGACGCAGTGCATGTGTAGGTGCACAAAAGTCAATCAGCCTGATTGATGAAATCATTTCCATTAAAAGTTAACAAATGTGGGGCATAGTGGGGTGAAATCTATGTCTGAAGTATGTTCAATTTAGGGTAGAACGGCACACAAATGTGTGTTTATCATGCAAATGATTCCATCAATCAGGCAGAATGAAAAGACAAACACTATTAAGAATGTTGTGGCATGATGCCAGTTGAAGGGCAAGTGCAGTCATTATGTGCAAAGTGTTTTCAGCGGTCAGTAGGGATACTGTGAAACCCAAACCCAAGGGGGGGGGGTGGTTTGGTGGCACCACAAAGGTCACATATAGCAGTCATGACTACACAGCCTGACCTGACACTCAATTAGAACACATCACCCAAGCAACATACACATGGTCTGGACACACACGCATCGCCACTCACCTAACATTGCCTCAAGATCTGGTAGGTCTCCCACGCCTTAGATCAGATCCTCTGCGATGAACCCTCCAGCGATTGCCTCATGTTCTGTGAGTTCATCCTCCTATTGTGGAGACCCACTGCCAGTCATCAGAGTAGAGGCATAATTGGAAGCCAGCTTGTTTTTTGCTCTGCGTTAGAGGTCATTCCACCGCTTTGAGCAATCATCAGCTGTGCGCTTCACAAATCCAAGGGAACTAATCTGGTCCGCGATGCACTGCCAGTCTGCCCTACGTTGAGCAGTCGTAGTCTTGCACCCTGCAGTCACCAGCATGTCGTGGCCATGTGCCGACAAGGAGCCCACAAGTGTGTCTAGTTCCACATCATTGAAACTCTGCTTCCTTGATGTGCCGGAGGGGCCCAGCCTGTTCCGCAAGAGCACGCTTCTTCCTCTTGAGAGGTGGTGCGGACCCTGAGTGGCTTACGCCGCTCTGGTCGGTAGTGGCTGAAGCGCAGGTGGACTGGCCACTGGAAGCAGGTAATGGCACGATGACTACATGTCTCACTGCAGGCATTGGCTGCTGGGTGGTGTTGCCAGGACCAAGAGGCACCAGTGCCTTAGTGTGATGGTCTGGGACCAACACTATCCCGGCTGGGTGACTCAGAGCTGGGGTGGATCCAGCTGCAGCTGCCCCTGTAGCCTCCCCACCCTGGCTACTTGGGGCAGCAGATGACATTGCTGCCCCAGAGCCACGTGGCGTGGTGACAGCAACTTTCACCGCCACACGTGTCTTTGAATTCGTGACACGGAAGTCGGTCTGTGAGTCATCCTGTGCCAGTTCCGTGACCAATATGGGCTGGGTTAACAGGGCCTGAGCTGGGATGGCGTCAGCTGCATCTCCCCGACCCATTGGGGGGGCATAGGTGTCCCTGATTGTTCCTCGACACACTGGCCTCTTCGGCCACCCTGCCCATGTTGGCCACCACTGCCACCTTGGCCACCCTGCCCACCCTGCTCATCCTGGCCACGTCCCCTACCGCGGACACCTCTTGGAGGTCGGCCACCTTTGCCTCCCTTAGCACTTGGTCACCTCCCAACCATCGCACTGATGTTCTTGTGCAAATGGGAGGTGCAGTAAATAATTGTCCTGGGCAATTGGGGTGAAGGGGGCAGGGTACTAGATGGAATACCCTTGTGCTCTAGCAAGGCTGTCTGTGACCCGTGAGGGAAGATGACGGGTCACGCAATGCTCAGGCACCCCAAAACAAATAACGTTCCCGCAACCCATAGGTAGCCCACGTGCGTGGAAAGAATGACCCGCAGTATGCTGTGGCACCCAGAGACACAAAAATAAGCGTACGTGTGGTACACGCAGGGTACAATGACCTCTGAATGGGTACGCGATACACGGATGCAACCACCGTGGAAAAATACATGTGCGACTCACTATTTGCCTGGAAAAATAACGTCCGTGGGTGCGTAGGCAACACCTCCGCCAAAAGAAGAATTGAGCTCTGTCTCAGTAAACAAGGAGTACGCACTGCAACCGTTGTGAAGTAATCGCATGTGAACCGACAAGAAGTACAAGAATCACCTGCTAGCTCTCCACAAAAAGCACGTACAAGGAAATGGCGTCTTACACGGACCTTTAACCCCTGCCCACAGAAACGCCCATGCGTGCCACGTCACTTACGTGTTAACACGCTAATGGCCTTTCCTCGAATTACACGCATTAACATGCTGATGTGCTGTTTTTGCACAGGTGGATTCACTGTGCACCCGTGCCGAGGGAAACTCCCACGCACGTCACATCACTTACACGCTAAGGGCCTTTTTTTGAATTACATGCTGATGTGTTGTTTTTTCACGTGCCAAATCACTCTGCATCAAGTTGGCCACGTGACAACACACGCAAGACCACGCTCCTGCCCAGAAGGCCATTTTCCTGCCCCCTAGAGCTCCGGAGAGCCTCCTAGAAGCCATCTGCTGCTGCCTGCCTGCCTGCTGCCAACAGTGCCCTGTGATTTGGTGCCTGCACATCAGCCATCTGCAGGGTCCAGTTGCTGTGACCACCCCTGCTTGAACAGAAGACTCCCGACTGGTGTACCATCACTCCACAGCCCAACCCCAGGACCCAGTTGCCCACCCACACCTGCCTCGGGAGTTGACATGTCCGAACCAACACCATCCGGCACCAGTGGCAACCCCCCAGCAGAGAGGCAGAGGGCTGCCAGCTTCACTGCCAATGAAGTTGGCATCCTAGTGGAGCAAGTCCTGGGGCATTATGATGCCCTCTTCTCACCATCGCACACCGACAAGGAAGGACAGAGGAGGATCCGGACGGACATAGTGGGTGCCATCAACATGGAGGGGTTGGCACCCGGGACATCAAACACGTCCAGAAGCGCTAGGAGGACTACAGACCACCTTACCACCCAGCAGATGAGGGTCCTTGAGTGCATTCGCCCAGTGCTTCACCACCAGACCCTCAGGATGCAGGCCCGTCTGGAGTCGAGCGGTAAGTTCCCATGCATTGCTGTGTAAAACAGTGCATGTTGCAGTGTGGTGGTAGTGAGCTACTCTGCTGTATGTGTGACATGGGTCATGTATGGATGTGTGTGTGCATGGACATGATGGTGCTGCATGTGAGTGCAGTCTGGCGTGATGGATGGTGTATGTTCCACAATGCATCATTCAGAGCAGCATACCAAATTTACACGTGTATGCATGCCTGTGTCTGTACTTGGACATGTTTGGGGTATGAGAGATGGGTGCTGCTGTCATGGACATGCATGGTGTACATGTCTGTCAGTCTGAGTAGTGTGTGCGTGAGTGGTAAATGCCATGGATGCATGAATCATGTCCATGATGATGTGTTGATCCACTGATACAGCCTAGTCATCTTTGTATCCACTGTGTCTTGAGGTATACGGGGGCCAGATGCATGACCCTCCGGTGATGTGTGTGCATGTGATCAGCATGTCACATGATGCATGTGAGTTTCAGCCCACCATTGGATGTTTCTACGGTGCCTTGGTCATGGATGCAAATGTTTGTGCATGTGCCATGCCTGTTCATGCATGTGTGTTGCCTCACTCATGTGCTACTGCTTTGTGTCTAGGGGACTACTGTACAGTACCCTGATTCTTGTGTTCAATGTCTCCCTTTACACAGCGATGAGTGAGGAAGAGGGCGGAGATGGCGCTGTGGAGGAAAGTGGCAGGGATGCCTCTACCGGCTGGAGACGCAAGGCCCAGTTACCCTCCCATGACATTCCATCATCCGGGAGCGAGGGGACTGGTGCCGCGTCTGCCACTACGGCTGCAGCGGAAGGGGTGGGTGAGCCCCCACTGGGGCTGAGGACGGCGGAAGATGGTGCAGAGACATCCAGGTTGGTGGTGTGTACAGAGGAGGCCGCATCCAAGCTGCACATGGGGCCTGGTGGGGGTGGTACCACTGGTGCAAGTGGTGCAGTCCAGGGGCAGGAGGCAGCACAGGTCACCACAGAGAGGCCTGTGCATCTCACTGTCCCTGACACTGTGACTGCATCACCATGCACCAGCAGGGATGCCCCGTCCCAGGCCTGTTCGCAGGTAGGGGGGAGGTACACATCATCTGCCACCTGTGGACGTGGGGACCGGTGACAGGATCAAGTCCGTCCTCATTGGTGTCGCGTTGTGCACACGTGTAATTCGTGATGATGTGCATGCTTCCTGGGGGGACCACGCACGTCATCACGAAGAGCCGTGTGCCAATGTGGCCCAGTTGAGAGGGCTCGTGGTCGGTGTTTCCTCCATGTTTCGCTCTGTCTTGCGGCCCTCTCCTCTTCTGTGCACACTATACGGCAGTTGTGCCGTCTTCTGGGCCACATTAAACCAGGGACCCCTGTGGACCTGCCCCAACCAACGCAGCCAGGCTGGTGGAGATCCCATCCCTGCCACAGTCAGGAGTCGGAGCACAGCACAGGTGGTCACCCCAGCAACTAGAACCCTGGAAACATTTATATAGCGCACATGCAGCCCAAGGGCATCACAGCACTGTTACTTGTGGTAGACCTTAGTTACGAAAAAGGTTACATACATGTGGTGGAAAACATATCATGAGTACAGTTCATGGATGCAAATGTTTGTTGCATGTGCCATGCCTGTTCATTGCACATGCACTATTTTATAGTTATGTAGGTGTATGTTTCCTTTTATATTTATTTTTCTTTGGGGCGCATGGACTATGCCCCGCCTCTTTTGTAAATAGTTATTTATTGGGTAGGGTTTTTTTTAGGTTTCATTTGGATTGTTGGGCTCATGGACCCTTGCGTATTCATTTGTATATAGTTATGGACCTGGATTTACTTAATTTTTTTCACCCATGGAGGAATGCTTTGGGGTTTTTTTCACTTTGGATTTTGTTTTATGGACTGACGCTTTGGAGCCATTTTACTTTGGATTTTATTGATTACAGCCTTCATTTTTGTTGCTCAATTTTGGACATCTGGACTTGGATTTTTTTTTTTTATTCTTGTGTGCTTTGGTTTTATTCATGAGTCGGGGCCTGCTAGCAGGTTGCCGTCACTGGGGGTGGGGTGGGGGACATGAGTCGAGGCCTGCTGGCCGGTTGCCATCACTGGGGGTGGGGGGACATGAGTCAAGGCCTGCTGCCAGGTTGCCGTCACTGGGTGTGGGGTGGGGGACATGAGTCGGAGCCTGCTGGCAGGTTGCTGTCACTGGGGGTCGGGTGGGGGACATGAGTCGGGGCTTGCTGCCAGGTTGCCGTCACTGGGGGTGGGGGGACATGTGTCAGGCTACCAAGTGCATGGTGCCATGTGGCCTGGCTGCGGGTCATGGTCTGGGTGATGGGCTGCCTGCGGGGCATGGTCTGGGGTGATGGAGTGCCTGCAGGGCATGCCCAGGGGTGTAGGGTGCTTCCCTGTGGTGTGGGCTGCCTGCGGAGCATGTGGAGGGGGGACCACACCCGGGAGGGCCCACACTGGCAAATTGCGTGTGAAACTCCACGTGCAACCCTGGAATACGCATACCCCGCTTGCGCCAGGCCAATCGCGTGTGAAACTCCCCGCACAACCCTGGAATACATGTACCCCGCTCACGCCAGGCCAATCACGTGTGAAACTCCCCACGCACCCCTCAGAATATGCATACCCCGCTCACACCAGGCCAATCGCATGTGAAATTCCCTGCACACCGTTCGGTATACGCGTGCCCTGCTCACGCCAGGCCAATCGCGTGTAGTACTCCCCGCACACCCCCGGAATACGCATAACCTGCTTCCGCCAGGCTAATTGCGTGTGAAACTCCACGCGTGCCCCCTGAATACATGTACCCTGCTCACGCCAGGCCAATCGCGTGTGAAACTCCCCACGCACCCCTCGGAATATGCGTACCCTGCTCGCGCCAGGCCAATCGCATGTAGTACTCCCTGCGCACCCCCGGAAAACGCCTTCCCCCTGCTCGCGCCAGGCCAATCGTGTGTGAAACTCCACGCACACCCCTGGAATATGCGCGTGCAGCCCATCCACCCTCCCCATGCCCCGCAGGCAGCCCATCCACCATGACCATGCCCTGCAGGCAGCCCACACCACAAGGGACCACCCTACACCCCTGGGCATGCCCTGCAGGTAGCCCATCCACCCTGACCATGACCCATAGGCAGCCCATCACCCCTGGGCATGCCCCACAGGCAGCCCATCACCCCAGACCATGACCCGCAGGCAGCCCATCACCCTGACAATGACCAGGAAGGCAGCCCACACCATAGGGGACCACCCTACACCCCTGGGCATGCTCCGCAGCCAGCCCATCACCCCTGACCATGACCCGCAGGCAGCCCACACCACAGGGTACCACCCTACACCCCTGGGCATGCCCCACAGGCAGCCCATCCACCCTGACCATGACCCACAGGCAGCCCATCACCCCTGGGCATGGCCCGCAGGCAGCCCACACCACAATGGGGACATTTTCCATGCAATTTGCCTGCCGCAGGTGGAGTATGTGTATTGAAGGGGGTGCACAAGTTGATTTCCACATGTTTTGGCTGCAACGAGCATGGTATGCGTATTGAAGGGGGTGTGCGGGGAGATTTTCTTGCGTTTTGGCAACCGCGAGCGGGGTACCCGAATTGAAGGTGGTGCGCAAGTACATTTTCACGCGTTTTGGCTAGCGTGAGCAGGGTACGCCTTTCGAAGGGTGTGTGCGGGGAGATTTTCACATGTTGTGGCTGCCGCAAGCGGGTTACCCGTATTCAAAGGGGCGCGCAAGTACATTTTCACGCATTTTCGCTGCCATGAGTGGGGTACGAGTAGTTTTTCACACGATTACAGTGTAGCAGAC
Source organism: Ambystoma mexicanum (assembly GCF_040938575.1). Taxonomy (NCBI): domain Eukaryota; kingdom Metazoa; phylum Chordata; class Amphibia; order Caudata; family Ambystomatidae; genus Ambystoma; species Ambystoma mexicanum. The sequence goes on along the minus strand of NC_090924.1, from coordinate 845,054,381 downwards.
CTGTAAGCTGGTCCCGGGTTAGCGCGGTCCTTTGCGCCGTATTGAGGATTTTGATGGCTTTTCCATGTGCAAGGGGCATTCTTGGGGGCATAACTGGCGTTGCGGAATGTTCGCTGCGCCAAGGCTCAATATGGCTTGGGAAATCCATGAATACGCGGTGCGCCAGAATGCTGTTTAGCGCACACGGCTGTGCACGCTGGTGCACGCTCCCTCTCTGCGCTGCCCGCGTGCGCTGCTTCTGCGTTGAATTCTATGAATTGCCGCCTTGAAATTCCCAAGCTAAAATGTGAACTCAACTACAAATGTGAACAGAAACTGAATTTTAGGGACAACCTATATATATTTGTGAAAGTGTGTTTGTACGTTCAGGGTTCGCTCCAGCCTCATAACAGGTAGTGGGCTGAAATGTTGGCCCAAGGTGGGCATACAAGTCTGGGGTGTACTGGCAATAGTGACATTTCACCAACCCCATTCACACTCGCCCTTCACAGGGCGGGATCTGGCCCTATGCTATCAGTATAGGTGATTTCTGGAGATTACCCATTTGCGACGTTTCCAAAAATAGGAAGTTAGGACACAAGGTCGCCATACCAGTCCGAGGTGTACTGGCCATAGTGAAATATGACCAACCCCACCCATTTGCCCTGAGCAGGAGTCGAGCGTGGTCCTGCCCTCGGCAATTTCAGGAGATTGTCAATTTTTCTTTACGATTTTTAATAATAGTTATCACACAACAAAACATACACAATGCTTTAGCAGACCCCCACGTGCATGTAAGCTACAGACCAGGGCAATGCCGGTGGTACTGCTAGTAAGGCTATATTTGGATCTTGTTCAAGTTATTGTTGTGTAAAGGATTCAGTGTCAATATTGGGAATGTGCAATAAAAAAAACAGGGATTTTGCTAATTATTGCATGCAGACCAGGCAATTTCAAGCAATCTCATAACTCCACAGTGTGACTACAACATCCTCTAATAGAGAAATTGCTGGGATTTCTGAGTGACACCTGATTCAATTAGGGGATATTTTCTTGACTGCCAATTAAATTACCAGCTCCCCATAAGGTGGTCTGCGTGTAATGAAACATTCATGCATGCCTTTCACTCAGTGTTAATCTATTGAAGCTTTGGAAAATGCACAGTTTAGATTGTTTACTCTTTACCATGAAGTGATAGCGTAGCTGAAAATATTCAGGGAAAATGATATCAGACCATGGAAGATAATATTGTCTTCTATAACGTGTTGTTTTTGACACATTTTGAAGAATCATTACCATAAGGCACTATTGAAAGTATTCTTGTTCTTTGGAAAAAGCTTACTCTGCATGTTCATTGTCTGCAGGCAATTTTAAAATCCGTCCACACTTCTATGAATGCAACACGGAAACATGAGGAAGGGAATTCCTCTTGGAATATCTAACTGGATTCTCTCTGGTTATCTCCTGCACTAAGTCCCTTCTCGGTTGGTCTTCCCTAATCCCCACTGGCACCCTCAATAGTTACACCAAATTACACCAATACAAATCTACCGGCTGCCATTAGACTCACGAATAAAGATCACGCTAGGCTGTGTCACGTTAAAAACATCCAACTTTATCAAAGAAAATCCAATATTTCAAAGCTCGGCTGGGGCATCCTTTCAAGGACATGTGCATTCAGGGCCTTTTGTTCGCTTTACCATGACTGTCTGGGGGGTAGAGCACTTACCTGGGCTGCCTGTGATATATTGGGGCCCAGGGTTTGAACCTGGTGTGCAGCTCATCAAGTGAGCAAACACCTCCTCAACTTGATGACATTCTAAGTCAACTGGTTCGCAGGGTTTGGTCCTCTACACTGAAGCTATTTTGAATGCCTTCAGTAAAATGTATATTTTATAACTCCATTATTTATTGTTTTCATTTATGATGGCTTTGTATTAGATATGGTTTTATGTCTTCTATTTTAAGTAGGGTGTAGGAAACATGTTGTTATTTATTCATTTTGTATTGTTTTGTTTATTCTGTGTTGTTTGTATATTACTTCTTATATTGTTAGAATATTCATTTTTTGTTTTCATTACATACAACATCTCACAGCTACATTTTTGCTTTTATCATTAGAGACTACATGTCCCAGAATGCCTGAGGAATATTGGTATGCACAACACATAACACACATTTCCTAAGCTTACACAGGAATTTGGGAAGTCACACCATATTGTACACAGAAAGAATTTCCGCTTCTCAATGAGCCCCTCTTCCACACAGCACCATTGGCTTCAAGAGCACTGGTCTGCTGAAGCTGCAATCCCCTCACCCCTTACCTTAACCACCGGTTCACACATGATTGAATGGTGGTGTGCATTTGGAGAAGGCAGAAGAGAAGTGAAGAGAAGAGAAGAGAAGACAAGAGAAGAGAAGAGAAGAGAAGAGAAGAGAAGAGAAGAGAAGAGAAGAGAAAAGAAGAGTGAATGGTGAAGGAGAGAATAAGATCAGAGAGATGAAGGCTGGTGAAATGGCTGTGTTGCGCTGTGTGGTCTTGCTTTCAAGACAAACGCGTTGCCCCTGAGCTATCCTTCCTCAAAGCAGAGGAGGTTCTGGTGAAAGGAGGAGAGAGAAGGGAATGGAGGACAGAGTTCGAGCAGAAAGGAGGTTGTGGAAGAAGGCACAGAGGAGGTGGAGGAGAAAATAAAGACAGAGGAGAAGGCTGTGCAAGTAGAAGCAGTGTGGTAAAATATGGAGCCTGGGAGGTAGAGAATAGAAAAAGATCAGTAGAGGAGGTAATGAAAGCAAGAGCAGATGAATTTAGAGGAGGGGATCGGACCTAAGGAGAGGGAGGATAATAGATGATTGCAGGAGGCTGTGCATTGAGAGGGACACATGCACCCACATTAAAGGAATGTGTGAGGGTGGTGGGAGGACGTACAAGCATGTGGCAGAGTGATGAAGAAATGCCTCAGGAGACAATGATGAGCGACAGCGAGCCCTTGTAGGCACTAGTTGATGTCAGAGTGATGAGGAGGAAAGATAGGGGAGGTGGATGTGTTGCTACACTGTGACAATAGGGTAAAAGAGAAGAAGGCAACCCTTGCCACATCCAGACCAGCATCCATCCGAGGAGCCACTGACAAAGCAACCTTGTGTCTATTGGTGGGGGTTAAAAGCCTGGACACAGCTCTGGGAGACTGACACATGTAGGTACCGGATCCTAGGGACAAAGGGGTAACAAGACCACCAAGAAGCTTCCCCAAGAGGCCAAGCGGTCCCGTGGATAAAAAAAACATCAAGCCTCTGGAATCATTGATAATTTAGTGAAGTTGGAGAAAGGGCCAGGAAAAATTCAGAGACTTGTTTTCTGTTCAAATAGGAATTATTCACATACTTTTGCTTTGGGGAGCTCAAGAGACATCTTCTGTGTAAATAAGAACTGCTCAGTTTGCCCTTCATGGACTTTTTGTTTTGCATCTACATACTACCCATGAGAACAGCACATCAGATAGAGGCTGATCACAGACTATTTGTTTGCCACTAAGCAGGAGAAATGCCATCCTAACCAACTTAAGTTACACTTTAAAGCCATTACATTTGACCAAAAGAGGGGAGGAGCACATAGCCGGAGCAGAGGGTCCAGGGTACCAACATCACTGATAAGCTAAGTTGAATCCTAATTAAATTATCAAAGTTGTCTGTGTTCACATTGTTTTCCTTGGATTTATCTGAAAATACTGAATCCTTTACTGCTGATCCTAAAAATCTCGACTTTTTGTGTGTGCCCTTTTTCACACAAATAAATGTGGGCGGGAACCCCTGCAATTCCCCCTACATCTTCCATTCCCAATTAATACCGCCACCCAACATACCATCTATATTTGTGCAATACAAGGGCAGCAATCGACAAAAAAACCCTCCATTTTCAGGTTTGCAGTAAAGTGGTTCACTATTTTCATCCGATCCTGTTTTCCCATCCCTGGCACGAGCCCACATTACATTTTAGCTGTTGAATATAAGCTTGTGCCACCGTCCGGTTTATTCCATGAAGGCTTCATGACAGCAGACAAAAGCAAGAAAATTAAATGAAAACACAAAAGACAATTCAATAAGGTTTTGGATTAGGTGGGATTTAAACCCAACTCCCACGGCAGCCCCTCATTTAGAAGCGGGCATCCAAAACCACTGCACCACCAACACTGTTCTTGGGGGCTAACGCAAGTTTACCTTACCATCAAGCACAGTGCTTTAGGTCATCAGGCCCAAACTTTGCGAATGAGCAATATGGGTTACATCCAGCACCACACCGTGGTGAAAGTGAAGAGGTGACATTAGTTTCTCTTTTGACCTATGATACATGGGAGGGGGAATCAATCAGAGCTCACCATCTGAGACATTGGGTCCTGTATCAGGGCAAATGGTGCATCCTGTGGTGGACAATATTTGAAATGGTGATAACAAGTAGTGTAGCATACACATGTTTGGTAGGCTTCTTGTCAAAGACTGATCAAGTGAGTGTGTTGAAATCCATGTCTTATTTTTGGTAGAAACTCAAGATCAAATGCAACAAAAGAATAAGACACATTTGGGTATTATATATTTTGTATTTATTTGTTATTTATGTAGCGCCTTAAGCCAAGGCGCTGTACAAAACCAATTTGCAGTACAATAGAAATGAGCAAGTGAATACAATATAAACAATATAATTTACAATGAGAATCAGAGTACAACTAAGGTTGAACTAAGACAAGTTTTAGAGCAACACAGAAATTAGAATAAGAGTGAACAGACCACAAAGAGAAAGGAAGAGCATTCCAGTAGAGAGGAGCCAATAGAGAAAAAGAACAGAAACGAGAGGAAGCACATGCAGGACGAGGTACAGTTAAAAGAAAGTGGGTTTGCAAACAAAGAGTATGAGAAGGAACGTAAAAGGAAAAAAGAGAGATAAGATATATAGGGCAGGTCCATAAAGGGATTTAAATATTATGCAGAGAAAATTGAATTTCATTTGAGAGTGAAAGGGTAGCCATCGAAGAGAGGCTAAAGAGGGAGAGATAGAGTCACAAATAGGAAAGGAATACAGAAGACAGATAGAGGAACTGAAAAGAGGAGCTAGACGAGAGACGGGAAGACCAAAGAGGAGTAAAGACAAATACAATAATCGGGTAAAGATTAAAGAAGAGATTAGAAGGTTAATGGCACTGAAAGTGAGAAGAGGTCTAACTTTCTGAATATCAAAAATATGGAAATGACAGGAGCAAGATGTAATCGTTATATGATGAGCGAAAGAAAGATTAGTGTCAAGATGAAGGCCAAGATTGCAGGCAGTCCAGGACAAAGGGAGGAGAGACAGGCAGGGGAATAGTATCAGCAAAAAAAAAAGAGGCTCTCAGTCTTAGACGGATTTAGGACAAGAAAGTGGTCTGACATCCAGGTTTTAATAGCTGAAAGACAGGCAGAGTGGTTCATTTGAATAGCAGGTGTAAAAGAAGAAAATGATAAAAATTATTGGGTGTCATCAGCATAAAAATAATGAGACAACCCAAAAGAAGAGATAATACTAGCCAAAGGAGAGGTATAGAGAGAGAGAAAAGAAATGGGCCATTAACAGACCCGTGTGGAACACCTAGTAGAAGAGGAAGAGGATCAGAACCGACAGCAACCCAGGATACCGGGTAGGTGCAATCAGAGAAATAAGATTGAAACCCTGTGATTACAGAACCAGAGAATCCAAAGGAGGAAAGGGATTGAAGGTCCAAGAGTCTAAGAATAGAAGAGTGTTTAGCGTAGTGGGCAGAAAGGAGAGAGTCACAGATGGAAAGAAGAGCCGTCTCTGTAGAATGTAGGGGTCGAAAACCACACTGAAAGTGAGGTAGAATTGAATTAAGAGGAACAAAAGAAGAAACCAGTGAGTTTGTTTGTTTGTTTATCTGTTTATTTATAAAGCGCTCCCAACCGGGGGGTTATCTGTGCGCATTACAAGAATATGCAGTTTCTTCGTTACAAAAAGAGAGCTTTACAGGAATGTACAATTTTTACAATACGATACATAGGAATACAGTGTTATAATATCCAATAAGGGATATACAATTTTTACATTACAGTACAGTACATAGGAATACAGTGTTAAGTACATAAGACTGTACAGTAGAAAAAGGATGTAGGACATCCAGAGATATAGAAAATATACAGGAAGTATTGTACAGCAAACTGGAGCTAGCACAGGTGTTGCGAAGTATGGTTTCTAATTTAAGGATAACTATCAGAGTCTACTGGGGCACATCTTTGGAGGTGAGCCAGGTATTTTTCCTGAACTTGTAGAAGAGTTGGTCAGTGCTTAAGGAGGTGGGAAGGGAGCTCCAGAGTTGAGCAGCCATGACTGGGAAGCTGCTACCCCCTGCTGTTTTCAGTTTGAACCTTGGGACTCTTAGGCAGCCAGAGTTGGCCATTCTGGGGGGTCAGGTAGAGATGTTTTTTGCTGAATTTTTCAATGAGGTATTGAGGGGCTGAATTGTTGAGACATGTCTATGTCAGGGAGACAGTTTTAAGAAGTATTCTGTCCTTAATGGGGAACCAGTTGTTGTTACGTTTGAACACTGAAATATGATGTCTTCTGGAGATGCCTAAGGCCGTTCTGAGAGCATTGTTCTGCAGAATCTGAAGTTTATTAACAATATATTTGTAGCACCTATGTACATTGGATTGCAATAATCAATTTTAGAAAGTATTAGAGCTCTGGCCAATGTGGTGCAGCTTTCTGTGGAGAGAAAGGGTTTGCAGGCATGGATGAACTTACATGTGTAGGCTGTCGCTGATGATGTAGCACTGACATGCTTGCGCATACTCAGAGAGGAATCTAAGTAAAAACCCAAGGTTTTTACCTCTTTAGCCACCTTGATGTCATTGCCATCAATATTGAAGGATAGGTATTGGTCACTCCGTTTTTTCTGATTGGAGGGTGTGGCTAAGAGAAGCAGCTCAGTCTTCTCATCATTCTGACACAGCCCATGAGTGGTTATCCAGGCCTGAATGATGAGGTATATCTTATTAATCAGAGCTACGTCTGTCTCATAGTCGCCTGTCAGAGGTCTGAGGATCTGGGTGTCATCTGAATAATTCGTGTAGGTGACACCCAGATGGTCTAGGTCATCAAGCAATGGTTAAGTGAACACATTAAACACAGTATGCGATACACAAGATCCTTGTAGTAATCCACAGGATATGGGGATGGGATCAGCTGCTGATGATGATGAGAACACTCTCATAGATCTGCTATTTAAGAATGATTGGATCCATGCCATTGCTTCTGCTGAGAAATGGGCTGCTGTTGAGAGATGCTCGCATAGCACCTTGTGATCAACCAGGTGAAAGGCAGCTGACAAATCCAGCAGGAGCAATAGGGCGGATTACCCGTTATCTTTGAGATCGTCAGTCTGGATCTTCAGGTCCATCAGGGCTGTTTCAGTACTGTGTTGGGGTCTGAAGCCAGATTGCCGGTGTCCTAGTAATTTGTTGGTCTCCAGATATGATTTTATCTGGATGTAGGCTGCTTTATCGATGATCTTTAATAAAAAGGGACTATCGTAATAGGTCTAAAGCTGGTGGGGATGCTAGGATCCAAAGAAGGTTTTTTTAGAAGTGGGAGTACCCATGAATTTTTAAGGTTGGTGGGGACGGAACATGTACGGAAAGAGGAGTTGATAAGCGTGGTTATAAAAGGGGACAATGCACTGGCAGCTTCTTTAATGGCAGATGCTGGGCAAGTGTGTCCTTGGCAATTGGAGGGTTTGAGTGAGGCTATAATGTTTTCCACTTCTCGTGTGGACACTGGAGTGAATTTAAATTGAGGAGGCAGATTAGGGAGATTATGGCAATGTTTAGGGCTATTGGCTTGAGTAGGGAGGTTACATTCTTTTGCAGATATTTTGTTTTGGAGCAGAGTGAATTTATTAGTTAGTGCCTCTTGGATCTTGGTAGACCAAGTTTGTCCTTGATGCAGATATATGGGGGGGGTTGCAGGGGGAGATTCCAGTTCTCTTAGTATGGAGAAAAGTTATCTGGTACTTGAGCTAGTTTTGTCAATCCTGTCATTATAGGTGTTGCGTTTCGCTGCAAGGATTTCTGCTTTTTATTTAGCAGAGATTTTGAGTAGGTTGTCTTTGTTAGCTGAGGAGGGGTTATTTTTCAAGGTTGTTTCTCCTTTCCTTTTTTCATTTAGTAGGGCTTTGAGTTTGGGTGTGAATCAGGTGTTCAGATGAGCTCTGGGTTTGCACTTACATAGTTTTAGAGGTGCAATGCTAATGAGGGCTGAGGTGATAGTATTGTTGTAGAGTTCCACTAGTTCTGTCGGATCGTCGGAGGCAAGTAGGGGATTAAGTAGTGGTTGGAGAAAGGGCTTAAGTTTGTCCACTGTGATATTCTTTTTATTCCTGGTCAGAATGGTTGGAGCAATGAGGTTTAGTTTATTAGGGATTGCACAGTCTCGAATGTTAAAGGTGAGTAGAAAGTGGTCAATCCAGGGGTGAGGTTTGATGGATGTTATGGTAGCTACACAGTTTAGGTCAGCTACACAATCAAGGATTCTTACTTTTTCATGAGTTGGGAGAAGAACATTCTGAGTGAGGCCTAGTTCAGCTAAGGAATGAGCCAAAGCCATAGCAGGTTGATCAGCAGGGTCATTGTAGCCTAGATGAAAGTCACCTAATATGAGGATTTGGGAGGAGGGCTTACTGTTGGTAGATATTAGGGCAATGATTTATTCTTCTAAGGAGCCCAAGGGTCCAGGTTGTCTATAGATCAGATTCACCGTTATAGTGCATGAGTTGGTAAGGGGAGGTTTAACTGTCATCAATTTGCATAAATTGGTAGGGGAGTGTCAGACAATTCTTAGTCCCGAGGTAGATTTGGCGATGAAGGCAATACCACCTCCTCTAGAAGATTCTCTATCTGATCTGAGGATCGTGTAGTTGTCTGGAGTTGCAATAAGGAGGGATGGTCCTGGTGCTGCGTGTAGCCAGGTCTCAGTAATTGCTAGGAGGTCAAATTTTTTGTCTATGATCAAGTCAACAATGTCTACTGCATGGGCAACCAGGGAGGGATCTGGCATTGATCAGTGCGCCACAGATGGAAGTAGGGCTTTTGCTTTGGGCGGAGATGTCAGCTGTGATAGTTAGCAGTCTAGTTATTATACAGGCTTTGTGAGTTTTGGGTGGGTCTTTGTTCAGGCTCTGTGGAGGGAAGTAGGTGGAAGGTCGTAAGGTATAGTATACAATGTGCCTAGTCTAGCACCAAGCCTGGCGTTTCTCGCTACTGTAGAGCATGGGAGATTATGGGTCGATGTGAAGGAGACAGTCTGGGATGTAGGCCTGGTGTCAGGGCGACTAGTAGTTTCATCTGATGGGTTTCCCCCTGGATAGATGTGTCATTGTTGAGAGCATTTGCTTCTAGCGGCCATGGGGTAGCTCTGATAAGTGGGGTATTGGTGATGGGCTTCCATGGGGAAAGAAATAAGGTAGGCTTAATGTGGCCTGGGAGATCAGGGGTGGAAGAAACTTGGTAGGATTGATGTGGCATTCGTTATTAGTATGCTTGGACATGGTGATGGGAATTCTGTAGGTTTGGGTGGGCACCCTAGCGCCAACAAATTGGGATTTGGGTAAGCCAATGATATCACTTGGAAGGGAGACAATGGTGAGAAAGCTAATCAGTAAAGTAAAGCATGGTGGTAGTAATGGCATACATAGTTACGAGCATCGGGTGAGCTAGTGCAAGCTTCCAACATTGGTTGCACTGTGTTTGCCTAGGTTACTGAGGTACTGAGAGTAAATGAGATGCCCCAATAATTTAGAAAGGTAAGGAAGAAGGGAAATAGGATGGAAATTGGAGGGAATGGCAGGATCCAAGGAAGATTATTCCATGAGGAATAATAATAGCATGTTTGAATAGAAGAGGGAAAGTAGAAGTAGCAAGATAAATATTTAGAAGACAAGTAATGTAAGAAATTGAGAGAATTGAGAGAAGGATAGATATTAGAAATACGAGTAGAGGGAACAGGATCTTTAGGAGAAGCAGTGGGATGAGCCTTAGAGATGAGTAAAGACGTATCAGAATTAGAGATCGACAAGAAAGAAGAAAGAACCACAGTAGAAGGGTAAGATGAAGAAACAGAGCAAGAAGAAAGCGAGGAAATGAGAGGGATGACAGAACAAAGAGAATTCACTTTAGTAGTGAAGAGGTTTGCACAATTAGATGCATTAAGTGCAGAGACAAGGAAGTGATCAGGCAAAGGGGGAGACAATAGACGAGAAATGGATTGATAAGGACAGTGGGATGAGATGATTGAGCGTGTAAGAGATCAGAATAATAGAGACATTTAGAAGAAAGAAGTGTCTCACCATATAAAGTATGGTAAGAAGAGAAGGACACACCAACAAACATAGTACGAGATCTATGCCTGCAACACTCCAGGCGACGTAGAGCCCCTCACATGGAGCAAAGATACAGCGTAAGCCAGTGCTGGGAAGGTTTACAAGAAGGAACACATTTACAGAGAGGATATAGAGTGTCAAGAGAGGTGGAAGGGGAAGTGGAGATAGCTGAAACAGCATCATCCACTGAGAGAGCTGAAAAAGTAGAGTGGGATGGAAGAGTGGCAAAAGAGGAAGACACAAAGAGATGGTTATTGAAAGTACGAAGATCACGACGGAGAAAAGAAGGGGTAGGACGAGGCAGGGTTAAAAACAAGTATCAAAAACAGGAGAATAAATAGAAAAGAAGAGCAAATGATGATCAGAGGAGGAAACCTTAGAGGTAGACATAGAAGAGGTAAAAAGAAGATCCAAAGGGGATCTGGAAATGTGGAAAGGAGGAGTAGGAGAGAGACAATAAGAGTCAATAATCACAAGAAATGGAGAAGAAGCATAACTAGAAAAAAGATGCAGATTAAAATCACCCAATAATATGAAAGAACTAGGTCAAGGCAGGACAACAGTGAGTAGAGCATCAATGTTGACGCAGAAAGTATAAAGAGGGCCAGGAGGACGATAGATCAACAGGAAGGTCATAGCACAAGACTTAGAGAAAGTGGAAAGAGAGTATTCAATGGATGTAAAAATAGGTAACGAGAGAGAATTAGAATGAATCTTGGAGGAAGGCCAGCAAAAAACACAAGTACCTCCTGCACGACCCAGAGAATGAGGATTATGAGTAAACACAGTATCAGAAGTGAATAAGGAAGCAGGAATAGCAGAGTTAAAAGATGAAAGCCAAATCTCAGTAAAGCATAGAAAAACATATCAAGGACAGAATGAGTTTTCTTGGAGATAGACCAAGCGTTCGAGAGTGTGACATTCATGCAAGAATCTCCAGGATCAGAGGGTGGATAGAGAAGATTAAAAGTATGGCGAGAAGCAGGACATTGAGGAAATCTGTGAGAAGACCAGTGGGTAGGAATAGGACTAGGCATGGAGAAAAGAATTAGGCTTATTTTGATTGCTGGAAATTAGATGCAATGATGGAAGCAGCACTAGGATTGAATAAAGAAGAGTAGCAACTTAAAGGCCAGTTGGCCGTGCTGCATTCAGAAAAGTAGTAGTACTGGAGTATTAGAATAGAGACCTGTAAACAACATTGTAAAAAATTGAGAATCGTCAGGAAAACCAGGGAAAACATTCAAGAACGGGTCACTGCACCCAAACCAAGTGTGGAAGTAACAAGTGTCTGTAGCAGATGGATGGTGGCCGATGGACGGGCCACAGAAAATGGAGAAGTTAAAGTCACACATTGGAGAGTTGACAGGCACGCTGCACTGGGCCTTCGGAGGGGCAGATAGACAGCAGGCAGCCTCCTAATGGGACTTCAGTTCTTTTTTCTTTTTTAAACTTGTTTTTATTGTTTTCATCGTTGGAGCAACAACTTCACATGTAAATACATAGAGCTCGCCTTAGCAATATAAAACTTTCACGCTTAATCACACCCCCCATTCTCAACCCCTCAGGTGTCCAACTGTCCACTTCACCTGTTTTCCTATCCCATACCATTATCCCCCCTCCTGTCTAGATAAAGTCTCACCAGGCGTAGCTTAAAAGTCTGCGCCGGGAATGTTTGATCATAATCGAGTAAGGGAGACCAAACTGCCTGAAATTGCAGCAACTTCCCCTCCTTTGCAACCGATACTCTGTCAGCCACTAATATGTCCCAAACTTTGACCCACCAGCGCCCTATGTCCGGGCCTTCCACTGTCTTCCCGCACCGGGCGATAGTGATGTGTGCTGCCAACAGCAAGTGAGTCATTAACTTAGCTCGGGCACCAATCTTTGGATATATCCCCTTACTTGGCGCACCCAGCAATATTGTTTTCGGACACAGCGGTAGGCGTCTATCTGCAATATCGTGGATCAGTTGCACTATGTTCTTCCAGAAGGCCTGTATCCAAGGGCATTCCCACCACATATGAAAGTAGGAACCCTGGGCCCCACACTTTTGCCAGCAGGTCAGTGGGGATTGGGCCTGGAGATGGTGGATCTGTACTGGTGGGACATACATTCTGGACAACGCAGCAGCAGGAGGTCCTCTCGCAACAGTCTGTATAGTTTTGAAATCCCTCCCCTTTGTAGATCTTCCCCCATATTAAGTTCAAGCGGACTCAGGGGTCGTGTGGCCTTCTATCTTGTTTTGGGGTGCGTGATGCAGTGTCGGATTTGGTCATATGGGAACCTGTCCCTCTCTTCAGTTTAAATTATTTTTTACACTTCTCAAAAGTACGCAGCTGGCCTTCCACGAATAACTGACCCAACTTACTAAGCATACCTTCCTTCCACCTCTTGAAGGCTCCTGACGGGACACCCGGGGCAAAGTCTGGGTTACCAAAAACCGGGGAGAGTGGACCCAGTCCCCTAGGGACTTTGTTTCTCCGTCAAACTCTGTCCCATATCTTCAGGGTAAGTCTCGCCGAGGAGAGGAGGCTAGACCACTGCTTACGTGCTAAATGCGGAATAAGGGGTAAGAGGCGCAGGGGAAAGGGGCTTTGTGCCTGTTCTATCTCCATCCACCTGGGTGTCGGTGTCGGCTGCTCTGCCGACCACCTGGGTAGATGTGTTAGTTGGGCTGATTCAGCATAGCTACATAAGTCCGGGACCCAGAGCCCACCCAGTCCCGAGCCCCCCATCATCACCCTCTTCGGGATTCTGGATTTTCTCCCCCGCCAAATAAAGCCCAGCACTCTACTTTGTAGATTTTCCAACAAAGGTTTCGGGACCTCTACCGGGTGAGATGTGCAACTATATAGCATACGATGAAGGAGGTTCATCTTCACAGCAGTGATCCGCCCTATTAGTGAAATTTCTTGAACCTCCCCACCTTTCCAAATCCTTTTCAATGAGTCTTAACCAGGGGGGGAGCTGGGAATTAGCCCTGCAAAGGTTCATCGGTACGGCCGTTAATTGAATCCCCAAATAAGCTATAGAGGTTGTGTCCCAGCATATTGGACAGCTGGCCTGGATGGCCCCCACCTCCTGTGATGTAAGGCCCACCCACAGCGCTACTGATTTCCCAAAATGTATGTCAAAGCCTGCCAGTTGACCAAATGCTTGGAGTTCTTGTAAGTTAGTAATAGTTAAAAGCACATCATCGGCGTATAGAGAAATCTTATGCAGTGAATTGTGTACTATATGGCCCTTTATTGCCTCATTCCCCCGGACATGCAGTGCCATTGGCTCCATGATGGGAGCGAATAAGAGGGGTGGAGCGGGCAACCCTGATGTGTCCCACTTGTGAGGGGGATGGGGTTGAGCGCTCCCGATTCACCTGAAAGGAGGTACTCGGAGAACCATAGTTGGCAGCTATCGCTCTTCTGAACTGGGGGCCAAAAGCGAAGGCCTAAATGCATAAATGACCAATCAACCCTGTCAAACGCTTTTGTAGCGTCCAGGGCAAGTCGGGCAACATTTTTGTTGCTCCATGAGGCTAGTTAAATCAGATTAGATGCCCTCCTGATATTATCCCCCGTTTTCTTACCTAAAATAAAACCTGTTTGGTCTGGGTTGATCAGTTGCGGGAAGAGAGGGGCCAAGTGATTTACTATCATCTTAGAGTAGATGTCAGCATCGATATTCTTGAGAGCAATTGGCCTATTTGAGGCACAATCCTTTGGATCTTTCCCCGGTTTTAGTGCTAATATTGTGGAAGAGTTTTGCATTGATGGGGTGACACTTCCTGTCTCTCGAAAATGTATCAAACAGGGAAGTTAAGGGAGCCAAGAGCTGGTGCCTATAGAGTTCATAAAATCGGGACGATTGGATGTCTGGCCCCGGGGCTCAGTTTTCAATGCTTTGATGACGGCTTCCACCTCTTCCTGTTGAATTGGGGTTTCAAACGCTTCTTTATCTTCCTGTGGCATGTTGGGGTAGGGCGCCCCTGTGATATATTGTCTCCTAGCCTCAGTTGATCTATCTCCCCTGGCCATGTTCTCATGTAAGAATTCTTGTGCAAGCTGGAGTTCCTTCTGTTCTCTGTAATGAGTGACCCCTTCGCGGTCTCGGAGGTCCACGATATAGTTACGTTTTTTGGATTTCGCTAGTTTCACTTTCAGGAGGTGATTCCCCCTTTTACTTTTGACTTAGTAAGTCTGTTTTACTGATAAGAGGGCCTGCGCTGTCTCCTCTGCATATAAGAGCTCTAGTTTGTTACGGGCCACCCGTAAGGCTGCGTGGGCCTTCGGGGACCATCTCCTTTTGTGTACCTCCTCCCTGGCCTGTATCTCCTGTTCCAATTGGGTTATCCTTTGCTTCTTCCGACTATGATATGCCGCTGTGTGCACTATCAGGACCCGTCTGATAACCACCTTCATGGCGTCCCATGTTGTGGCCGTGGAGGTTAGTTCCATAGGGTTATCTTGGAAATAGTTATTTATTGCTTTCGCCACCTCGTCCCTAAGAGGCACATCATCTAGTATTGGACCATAGAGGCGCCATTGTGGTTGAGAGGCCGCCGAGGGGCTCCAAGATCTGATCTGTAATACTACTGGCAGTGGTTCGTGAGCACCCTCAGGGCTATGATTACCTTATTCGGAAAGGACAGGAGTTGGGGTGAAACCAGGATCAAGTCTATGTGTGAAGATGTGCGGTGGGCATATGAGAAGAAAGTATAGTCTCTTTCTCCTGGATGTAGCACCCTCCAAGCATCCACCACTCCCAGGGATCTATACAATTGGAGAATCCCCAGCGCAATTTTGTAGTCCTTGGGGGAAGGCGCATGATTTTTATCCTTGTCTGGATCAGGGACCCCATTAAAGTTCCCACCGATGATCACCTGGGCTTCCAGGAATGGGAGGAGGACGGTTTCCAGGTCAGATAGGAAGTGCTCCTGCCCTTCGTTCGGAGCATAGACCGAGACCAGTGAGTGCAGTTGGTCCAGGAGCCTTCCCTTCACTGCCACGAAGCAATCTCCCGGTGTCATGATTCCTGCCCCTCATGTCCCCAGCCCTTCAAGATGTTAAGCTGGAGCCAGGCCACGATCACCTACATGGCCCTCAAGGGCCTCTCCATCCCTCCAAAGACCCACTTGGAGTCAGACTTGGCGCTTGTGGCACCAGACTCACTCACTCCCCTAGGATAACATTGGGGATTGGACTTGTAGTGCATTGATGGGGCAAGATGGATGCCCCCACATATTTCGGTTCCCAGAACTGCATGTGCAGTCTAGTCTTTTGGGTGTGGTTCAGCCCAGAGACACATGGGATACTCAGAGACTATTTAAACCATGCCCAGGCTGAGAAACATGCTTTGTGTTTTCGGCACCTGCAGCATGACACTCACCGTGTTCGGATCTGTCTCCAGTAGGCCTGCATCTTTCTTCTGCGCTCAGCTCCTGCAAGAACAAGATCACCGTTAGGAACAGCCTTACCTTGCGGCGCTTCTGCCCATCATTCATCGCTCCTTCTGTTCTGCGGGCATCTTTGGCTGTGTCATTCCCATCCCGGCACGCCGCTTCCTAAGGAAAAGGGAAAAGAACAGAAAAAAGGCATTAGTAAGCATTCTGCAAATCTTCGCTTATTTTTAAATACTGTACGAACTTCAAACGCTTACCTGGATCACAGCCGCTGTGGGGGAACTCTGTCTCCGGAACTTCTCATCCATCTGCAAGAGGGAAAAGACACTCCAGGTTAGCGTGGAAACATCTAGAGGCGCCGCATACTGCGCTTACTCAACGCGTTTGTTCTTCATAATCGGCATCCACTCTGAAAACGTCGCGGCACCTAAAAGACACAGAAAAATAACTCAGTTCAATACAAATACGAAAGGGGTGCATCGCGCATCGCGCTCTCACTCACCTTCAGCGCTACTCATCTCAGCAGCACGCCGCCATCCCCGGGCGCCGGCCATCATCTAAGGAAGGAAAGGAACGAAGTTAGAGAACTTTTCAAAAGACTCATTATACTTACCTGTCGGACTCTTGCCAGTGAAGTAACTAGGCAGCAACGAGCCTGCATCAATCAACGCTCCCCTGCGCTGAAAGCAGGATGGAGAGCACACTATCCAAGAAAACAAGGTGAGCTTTGGATCAAAGGGAAGGGTTGGACCCCGGGGAAGAAGGGGTTCAAGCACACAGAGACAATAGGGAGTTAAACTCTACCAATCCTGTGTTGGAGGCCCAGTCTCCAGTCGAATAGCCTTCATGGAAGGGTTTGAGGACATAAGAGGTCAGAACAGTCTGAGTGACGTCCCCGTGGATACCAGGAATCCGTCTGTGATGGATTCCAGTTCTTCAAACGGGGTGCCTCTGGATGCCAAGATTGATGTGCCTTTATTTTTTGGAGCCATCCGAGGCCAGGAACTGCTTCGGGAAATCTCTGTTCCAGAGACGGTATGGCAGTAGGTGAGTCTCCTGCAAGAATATCACTGTTCCCTCCAGGTCTTTCAGTCACTTTAAAATGGATTTCCTCTTCACTGATGAATTGAGGCCCTTAACATTCAACGTGACAACGTTTCTGTGCTGAATAGGCGCATCTTGGCCGGCTACCAGCATTGTTGCAGGGGTAGAGTCCGGGGGGCAGTCAAGTGTTCAGTAGTAGCCATTTATCGAATATAGTCTTGTGAACCTGCTCCAACTAAACTTTCTTCCAACATAACAACCAGGAACCATGAACCGAGTCCAAACCGTGGACTCCAAACCACACTCCTGCTCCTAACATTTGGCAAGAGTCTCCAAGGGCCTTCAGGTGACATCTACCTTGGAGTTGGGCTTTGCCCATGTCCAGCCCATTCTTGCGCTCTTTTCGATACTGGTTTACGCAAGCATCTCCGGTACGGTCGTAGACCGCGACTCGGAATTGCAGGGGTTCTTCATCTCACGTTGTGACCCTTCTGGACCTTCAACCAGGCCCCTCGTCTCGCTTTGGGGGGAGGGTTTCCGTGCCCCCGGGGGCATTCGGCATGGAGCCATCTCTCTTTTCCGGCGAGGCAGGGTTGAGAATCATCTCCATATCCTCCAAGTGTGCAATCGTACGTGAGAACCAATTAAAAGAGAATTGGACCGATGTTGGAAATAGCCAGCGATATTGGACGTTTTGGTCCCTTAGAAACATCATCAGCGGTCAGAGTGCCCTTTGCTACTGCATCGTCACTGAGGCTAGATCCTGATATATCTGCAGCGGGGATCCCTGAAATGACAGTACGTCTTTGGAGTTGCCTATCTCCATTATAGCCTCCTTTGTTGTGCAAAAGTGAACTCGGGTGATCACATCTGGGGGTATTCCATCTCCAATCCTCTTCGGGGGAGAAGTCTGTGGGTGCGAGCCAGTAAGAGTTGAGATTTTTCAAGATTTGGAAGGAGGGATTGAAATCGATCACCAACATATTCTGCAATCCTGTGGTCAGGAACCGAAGAGGGCACCCCCCTGATGTGCACATTATTTCTTCTGGCCCTGTTCTTCAAATCCTCCTGCTTGTACTCAAGGATTTCATTTCTATCCGTTCACCTGGATTTTACGTTGAACTTCTAGGTGCGATGTTGCGTGCTCCCGGGTCAGGTCTTCAACTTCGCACAGTCTTTGCTCAGCCTCTGTCATTCATTGGCCATTGTGCTCCAGTTTGGTGGTAAGTTCCGACATGCAGGAGTGAAACTCAGCTTTAATGTCCAACATGAATGCTTGGATGTCTTCTCTAGTAGCTAGCTGGCCCATTCCCTCTGGCGTGGCTTGTGGGGATGATTTTGATGACTCATGTTTCCTCCCTCTATCCCCAGTGAGTAGCGTATTCGAGATGTCTCCACTCTTTGGGGTCTTAAGGTGTTTGTACATGTCTGTGAACGGATGCAGTGCAACTGAGGGAACCACTTATCGCAGCAGGGTGTTGACTGCTGCCTCTCCCTACCTGAAGATACTTGTTCCGTTTGCTGCAGTATGAGAGTGTGCCCCTCTTCTGTGCAGGTCAGTAGGGAGCTTGCCGAGCTGCATTAGAATTCTCTGGTTTTGTCTTCTCTGTGGCCCCCTTGGGTCAGGCCCCCTGGGGGAGGAGGGAACCTGCTATTTTGTCGGCCGGTTTAAGAGGAGTCCTCTCAACCGTACAGCGTAGCCGGTGTTTCGTTGGGGGCAGCACTTTCTTTGTCCGCTTAAGACTATAGTGGAGGGTTGCTCTTACTACCTCCAGGTGGCTCCCTTAAGTGTTGAGTTGTCTGGGGGTAACGGCTTCTCCCTGGAGGCCAGCCGTTCTGCAGTGGCGGCCCATTTATATTTTCCTATTGTCCTGATCTTCAGGGCTCTATGAAGCACATTCTGGGGCCATCAAGGACTGCTTCCCCCCACCGCACCCGTCCGAGCCTCCCTCGTGGAAGTGCAGGCTCACCTCTGTAGTTGGTGGGCCATCCAGCCTTCTCTCTCACACGTTGTATGGGGAGGCAGAGTGAAGCGTGGCCAAGGCTCACCGCCGACAATTCTTCAATGCAGCTGGGCTAGCCAGGCTTTACCTACTGGAAAGATAGCTGTGCAGTGAGTTTGCTGCTGCTCTGGACGCTGGGGTGTCTGGCCTGCGGTCATTCCAATTCTTGCCCCTGCTCTGGGGCTCACCGTGATCATGCGGCTCTTGTCCGTTCCCTTCGCTCAATTAGCATAGGCTGGCCTCGTGCAGCTGCCTCGCTATAGTGGATCATGGTACTCTTACTTCGACCCTCCAGGGAGCTGCCGCCCGATGTTGGAATCGGCCTCCTATCCCGGATATCGCTGCCTCAATGAGCACAGAGAAGGAGCTGGATGCTCTACGTTCCTCACTGTGATCATGCGGCTCTTGTCCACTCTGTTCGCTCAATTAGCATAGTCTCACCTCGTGCGGCAGCCTCGCTGCAGTGGATCGTGGTACTCTTACTTCAACCCTCCAGGGAGCTGCTGCCCGATGTTGGATTCGGCCTCCTATCCTGGATATCACTGCCACAATGAGCACGGAGGAGGAGCCGGATGCCCTCCGTTCCTCACCGGGGCTGCTCTTGAGTCTATCTACGACCGTCCACCAGTCAAATACTTCTCCTTCACTCAAACTGCTCCTCCGAGACGGGCTGCTGAATATGTTTTCTGCCTGCACTGGGATCACTCTGGGGGTTTCACCACCTCTCCGCTCACACTTGAGGGTTGTCTCTCGCTGCTCTCCAGAACACGGTCATCCGCCATTTTGGTTCGTCAGAGTCGCGGGTCTCCTCTCGATTTCCACTCTCCATTGGAGCCCAATCACACTACAAGCTAGCTCATTCCATGCCGCACCGCTTCCGACCCCTGCCTGTAACTTTTCTGACTTCAGGGACTCGCGGAAACCAGCTCTTTCCACCAAAGCACTGGCCATACACAGAGACCATCAGCAGAGCTGCCACACCGGTGGCGCTGCTGGCCACACCCTGGGACTTCAGTTCTTAAACTTGGCTTGGCTCACAACCAAGGGCAAAGTGATGATACGGGGAGTAGGCTGGAGCAGGTGGAATAAGCACAGTAGGGCAACAATGGGTCTGGTCGGCTAGCAGCCACCCCAGACTGTGCCAGATATACTCTTGTGCTGGCAAGCCATAACAAGTAAAGTAAAGAAATCACACAAAGGTGTTGTGGCATTTTTGCATGCAGTCTTAAAGAAACATTATCCCTCCCACCTCATCCAAAATATCTCGACTAGTTTCCACTGCCTTGGCTGCCACTAACTGATCAATACATCTGTGACAACCAAGGAGAATTGTTTCTCTTTAAAAGATGACAAATACCATATTGTAATATGGAATTATTATTTTAATGTCAAACCAAATGTTTCGAAAGGCCATCTTAATCTGAATGTTTACTTGTTTAAACAATGTTCCAGCGTAGAGTTTCAACAGGGTATTGCATTCAGGCGTTGGAAATGAAATGTCAGTAAACCCACATCATCCTACGCTGGAGTTCAGGAACCTTATGAATACAATTACCACTGTGTACCTTTGGCAAGGTCTGAGGTCTGGGAGTACCTCTCCCCCAAAGAACGAAGGTAGTTGCAGCTATTTAAATATACATACCCAAAATTACTATGTAGCTTTCCGAAGTATATGTTCCCATTCATAATGCTTCATGGCTTCTGGTAGATGGCTGGGAGGGCTCTCAAGTCATCATAACTAGGGTATTCTTTGTATTTGTGCATCTTCATGGTGGCCCTCCTATAATAAATTACGTTATTTCTGCTGGACTGGAGGCCTTGTTCATATCGATGGTTTTTATTGCTGATGCTTTTTAGTCCCATGAGGAATGAAGTACCTCGGTCTCTGTTTTTGTTCCAGAGGTGGTAAAGTGTCACACCGTGGAAGGGTTACCTATGTCCACATTTCATGAATAGGTGAGCAATAGGCAGATGTCTAGACCCTGACAGGTTGTGATGCCCAAAATCCCCAGCCAATTCTTTGAACAAATCTGACCTTCATATTTCGTCCAACGAGATTTATTCCTATGCATACCTCAAGTCTGCCAATGAGAAAATTGGGATCCATTTATAAGGCATGACATTCTGGTGGCAACCTTGACAATATCACAGAGTTCCTTAATATGGTCCAGCCAATATGAAGATAGGATTTAACAGGGACTGCCTTATGAAAATTCCATTTGTGAACACTGAGACCCTGCTCTGCAGAACAATTCTAATTTTGTGGTTGCATTTCAACATAGGTTTGGTTGGTTATACAAGAAGGCTCCATGTGATCTCAAGCAGGGTTACTATGGGTGTGCGATAAGTTAGCCGCGTAGACTAGGTGATTTTATTTTACAAAAGGTTATATGAGGAAAGCAGGGACGAATTGGGTTGATTGTGTGAGAGATGCTCATCTTAAAGATACAAAAGGAAGAGAAAATGAAGTGGTGGTGGTGCCTCTGTCTATGTGAAATCAAGGGAAGAAGAGGGTCTTTGGATTATGTCCTGAACTATCAATGGTTTCTAGGCAGGAGAAGCATATGCATATGGACTGTTTCTGGCTGAATGGCTTTGGGAGTGATAGGTCATCACACGGTGCCTAGACCTGAGTTTGCACTGCAGAAAAAGGGGCCCCGCGCACAGGTTTGTGTTGTAAGACCCATGAAGGTGTTGAAAACCAGATCAATCATCTCATTTATGTAAGCAGAATTTAGATGCTGTGTTTCACTTCATCAGGTGCCTTACTCCTCTTAATGATTTTTTAATGTTTGATTATTTTGTGCTATAGTTGAAAGAAATGCTCACATTTCTGTTCATACACAATTACAAAACCGTCAGAAAAAATGACAATAAAATTCTAAAACACACAATAAAATTACAATTCATCCATAGACACAACTGAGGAAACATAACAGAAAAATGTTCCCGCATATTTTTAAACAGTAGTGTTCTCAAGCTGTCTATTGATATTCTGCCACATCTTATAGAGTGCCATATTCCTATGATTATTTCCAGCCAGTAAACAGGTGCACCAGAAGGAGTTTCATCATATCTCATCAACATCATATGTAAATTCCCCCAGATACGTCATAGGAGCAGAACCCAATGATTTCCACCGGGTCATGATGTGTCTGTTTGTTTCCATTAGGGGGCTATCTTTACACAGGCGACATCATCTATCCCCTTTAAGCATCCCAATTCTAGGGCCAGTAGACTCTGCCCGAGTCGCTAGTTGATTTTTAGCATAATTAAAGGATAAATCTCTTCAAAGCAGGAGAGGGAGTCAAAAGTAAATATTTCTGTGGGTGTAAATATTCACGTTGCACAGTTACATATAGTCATCGTAAGATTTATGCTTAGCAAGATGATTAAAGTTCAATCCTCAATCCCAAACTTTATGGCTCCATTTGAAGTCCCTTCCCGGGGTTACTAGACCTTCATCCCAATTCGGATTCTAACCTATTTCTTTGAACATGCATTCATGTAATCTTGCAAACTCTTGAAGGGAATGCTTACAATTATTTTTCATTTGGGAACTCAAGATGTGTAATAGAGGGTAGCCAGGTGACTTCAGTGCTTTGATATAAAATAGGCCTCTGTGCAAATGTAACAGGCCTACCAATGACATAAAACCTAACTCCACTCTCAGCTCTTCTATCGGTACACATTGCAGTAGACCAAGGACACCCCCAAATGATCTCCTCTATTTTATTTAATCAATCATTTATTGTCAATCATAAAGGTGGGTTCCAGCCCATACAGAATGGTCGGTACTATGCTCTGTCTATAGATCATTATGATTCCCTCGAGTCTGCAACCAGCAGTTTTCCCAGCAATAGCCTTCTTAATGGCAGTGCGGAAAACAGCGTTATTTACTTTGCCTTCAATGATATCCAAGTATCTGCTATCAAATCTAATCTGTAGGCCAAGGTATTTGTATACTGAGACTCTATGTTTGCTGGCTACAATTATGTCTGACCTTCTTAACAATCCTCGATAACCACTAAATGACATTGCTTGAGTTTTACCTGTGTTTATTATAAGCTCATTTTCCGATGCATACAATCTGAGTTCTTTTAAGACCCTATAATACCCACCAGGATGTAGTCCATAAGGACCACATTTTTGACGCAAGGCAGCCAGTGTATCCGGTGTGTCCTGATCTAAGGGGGAAAGCAATGAACAGCAGCAAGCCTGGTGGGGAGATCATCGAGGTAGAGATTGAATAACATGGGCGCAAGCACACACCCTTGTTTTAAGCCTCTTATAGTCGGGATTTGTTTGGTGCAGACACCCATGCTACTCAATCTCACCTGCACGCTTGTTTCTTCGTGATACTGTTGTATCATCTCCGGGATTGACTCTGGAACATACCAGTTCTCATAAATCAAGTAGACTGGGGGACTTCCTTTCTCCCTGGCCTCAGTGATCAAAGTGCTCAACAAAAGGATCGTATCATTGGTAGAGCAGCCTGTTCTGAATCCTGACTGGAAAGGGCATATAATCTGCTTCATGTTTGCCCACCTTTTTAAATCTCTTAATGTCAGAGAGGAAAACATTTCTCTTGAGAGTAGGCAGTAATTCACCAGGATGTTGCGATCTTTATTTTTGTAAATAGGTATTAAGATCACCCGTCTACAAGATTCAGGAATACCCCCTCCCTACAAACACGAATAAACAAGGCTATCAAAATTTCACATCAGCCCTCCGGATTGAAAGACTTTACTACACTGGCCAAGCCGCCGGGTCCCGGAACTCTAGACTTTTTAAACTTTCGGATCAGAGGTATGTCTTCACTATAAAAGCTAATCCCAAAACTCGCAGGCATCCTTTGTCAGGTATTTTTGGGCTTATTTAATTACTGTTCGCTTGTTAGGCGCTTATACAGGAAATAAATACTGTTTCAAAGCGCCCACAGGACAACAGGGAGGGGACAAGGGATGAGAAACAATTAAAATACATAAAGAAAACAAACATGTAATACAATGGGGGGGACACACCTACTATGCCTTGTGAGTGTTCAGAACGTGCAAGTGCAGTGGTCATTACCCCATATGTGCTTCTTACATAGTTTATCCATGTTATTTCTGCCATAGGATTCATGACAATGAGGGATTTGGGTCTTTTCATATCTTTGTATACTCTCCATAGCCACGTTGAGTGCCCTTTCTTAATAATGCTCAGCATATGCTGCCCCCGGGCATTTCTTATAGAGAATCGTCATCTTTTCAGCCAGGTGCGGTAGATTTTTTTCGCCCTATTCATTTGGGCCACCGCAACTGATATCTCTGGCCTATATCTTTTCTCTCTCAAATAAGCCTATTTTTTGCATCTCGGATAGGAAGATCGTAAATTCCATTATGTTTTAATTCAACTCGATGTATATATGTTTTACCACCTATTGCAATTTTACTAGTACAGTGCAAAAACCATCTAATAATTTCAGAAGCCAAACAAGGAGGCTCACCGTACACTATAGTCCCCCAATTTTCCATTACAATCTCCCTCATTGTCTCTGGATTATTTTGTGACCAGGTTACATGATTTCCCCCCATATTTACCTCTATATGACCTATGCAATAAGGAGGGGGTGCTACAATTTAACAATCAGTATAACCAAAGAATGGTCACAGTAAATGGTGTGTTGTGTGGTCAGTGTCATGACGCTATGTGCGTCCAAGGGGCTTTATGAAAAAATAGTCAAGGGTTGCTTTCCTGTAGATTGCCCACTGGATATATTTAGCAGGAACATCTGATACGACTCGCCAGAAAAGCATACAAAGACCCCATCTTTTAATTAACCACACCCAGCCAAGGCCAGCCTTATTTCGTTCACTCTGCTTTATAGTACTCTGTACCAACACATGTTTGTCAGGTCCTATCTGTTGCTTATCAACGCAATCGGGGATAGAGGCTAGAGGCTCTACCAATAATAATTGACCTACCCCCATGTGACTGTGAGTAGCTCCTATATGTTGCTAGTAATTCCACCGCCAGGTGGATCATAGACATTAACAACTGACAAGGAGTGCAGACCATCGCCAACAGGAACTTTGATCTCAACAGCTACTATATTAGCACTGTTTTCTATTGAGCTGGCCACACACTCACTCGAAGCCCCAACTAACATACCACGCACTGGCCTCTCCATTATACTTTAGTGGCCATAGATTGCGTGATTATATACCCATCAATAATAATTGGGTGAATTAGCCAGCACTCTTGTAGGCGGAACATATCTTTATCATGTAGTATGTTATAATATGACGGAAGCCACGAGTGTTCCATGTCAAGAGGCTTAACAATCAAGACCTAGTCTGGACATTACCAGGTAAAAATGCAGTGACCCATCCCCGTCCAAATCTTCATTTGGACAAGGTAACTTTTTTCATCAGCTGTATTAAATTGCCATCACTTCTCCCAATACCACTTTTACTTGGGACTACATTTGAATCAGGGTTATGGCTCATCTTATTCAAGCCCTGATGCTGTTTATTGGGCAGCCACAAGGAATTTATCACTTCAAAATCATACCCATGAGAAGAAGGCAGTGATGATGTAATAAAGTTAGATCGAAAGATGCACATATATGCCAGTGAACCACGGGAGAGGCCTAGTTCCCATCACCACCTGGATCAAGATAGCCAAAGTCACTAGATATCAGTACCCTAAGCTGGGGGATGATATGAAGTACTTGCAATATGGCACTTCTATCAAGTCATTTTCCCTCCCCAGAAGTGAAAAAAGTTTACACTTCCCCAGAGTAATTTTAATAATAGCCCTGTTGACCTTGGTGCAATTGGGGGAGCTAAACCGTGCTCCCCCCAAGTTATCATCATTTGCACCAGTTGAATATTGTTCCATATCATCTGAATCGTTGTCCTCACATGTCAGGACTGATGAATTGACCTCACCATGTTCAAATGATCGTCTCCTTCTGCGACAACGTCTTTTCCCCTCACCGGGGAGGCAGGAATAAGCCAGCTTGCCAGTTCCAGGCCTTTTCTCTGCTCTTTGACTTTTCCTCTTGGCTTTTTTCCTATCTCTTTTTGATTTAGTGGCCTCCTTTCCCAAGCAGTCCAGTGGGGCTCCATGTTCACAGCATACTGATGTAGGGTTTCTTTCCCTGCAATCAGATTTCACTTTCGAAGTTTCTATCCTTTTTAATCTAGATTTTTCTTCGCGTGTCAGCAGGATATTTGCAGCTTCTTCTTGGGCTTCCTCCACATTAAGTTTAGCAGAATCTATAATTTCCATTCATCGTAATTTCTGAGCAACACATTGAATTTACAGGACCGTTTTGCCTTTCTATCACAGGATCAGAATCTTCTACTTTGCCCTGTGAGGACTTGTCGCGAATGGCATTCAAACCTTCCAGCAGTAGTCTTGTCATGCCAACTTCCTCGTAAATTCTGCCGCACAGCTTTAGCAGAATCTTCATTGCATATTGTAGTGTTCCCAGATGTACATTGTCATGAGATGCCGAACTGGAATCCACCGAAGTACAATTTGCAACAGATGTTTCAGCGAAGAAGACAAGAGAGGCCTATAAACAAACATTATCTGACTCAATCACATCACCCTGTCCATTGTGTTTGTTTTGTTCACAGTTGGGAACAGTAGTCAACTCAGGCACTGAAATCTGTTCAATGCAATTGATTTCATTTTGCAAAGAATAGCAAAGCGCTAAGAGCGAGTTGTTATTATCTAAAGTTGCAGAATGGTGCGCTATACTTTCAGCTGGATCCTCAATTGATAATGTTAAACGGTGCCTGCACAGGGGCCTCGACCACACAGTAATCTGTAGTTTTCCCTCAACGAAGTTCCTACATTGTGCTATTTTCTCTTTTAGCAGGTTGTTTTGGGGATTTAGCATGTCAATCCTATTTGTTTGTGAGCGGACCGACTTCGCCACATTGGGTTTGGATCGTAAATTATTTTTCGTAATAGGTTTACTACGGGCCAGCATGCTAATTGAGGGACTGAGTCAAAGGTAATAGGCTCAGCACTAAAGCAGACTTAGTTCCATAAGTTCAATTGAAGTAAGAACAACACATACTTATATCCCCGCAGTGTTGGGCAATGCTCGCAGTTAATTTACACAAAACCTCAGACGTGCACTGATGTGCCGCGTCCTGTTTTTAAAGTGTCTACTGGATACAGAGTAGCCAGCTGAGCCCTAGACCACCAGAGAAAGCCAATGGAGCACAAATGTATGGCACTGCTCCTTCGGTTTAATACACATGGAATACAGCCACAAGTAACTCTCCAAAGCCCGGCAGCGATCTCCAGCAGACTGCAACACACTTGCACCGCACTTGCTCCTTTTAATACATTGGATTGAATGTTTATGGTTCATGATTGATATTTTTAGTTATATAGTCTTTTTGTAAAAAGAGTTTTGAAGCACCTGTATTTTTAGAATTTTGTGGCACTTGAATCCATATGAACCAGACCTTGGCCAAGGTAATTTGCATTCCAGTAGTAGGGAAAATTACTGATGCCATGGTTTTTGCAGTTCATGGTACGGTTCTCATTGCAAGGCGAGCAGTAACTGAATGCCGACCTTTCATTTAGGTCCTACAACAAAATCTATTGTCTCTTTAATAGTCTCTCCTAGTTTCCCCTTTATTTTGGTTACCCATGCTTGAAATTCCATAAGGGTCAAGTGGTCAAACCCTGGCAGGAGAGTATACCAGGGAAAGTTAAATGTTTGAAAGACTGCATCCAAGACCAAGCAGGGGAGTACACCAGAAAAAGTCAAAAGGTGTGTAATAAACTACATTGGAAGAGAATCTCAAGGAAGACCTATGCCCTTCAGATTGTTTTCAAGGTGGAGAGAAAACCGGCTAGGGAGTATACCAGGTGACCTTCAAGTCTGGGACCTACAACCAAACTGCAAATATTGGAAAGAGAAACCCAAGGAGGATTAGTGCCTTTGGGATTTTGAGTTGTCTTGAATATAAGGAGGAATCTGCGGAAGAGAGCCATTCCCTGAAGCTGTGAGTACACTGAGAGGCGGGAGTTACTCTCTTGGGTTACAAGGAACTTGCTTATTCATTGGTGAACTTTTGCATATTGTTGAAAAGGAAACTGGGGAAGGGAGCTATAAAACATGTCCATTTGGAACTTTTAGGTTTGCATCATACCTTTATGTTGGATTTGAACACTTTGGAGAATCAGAGACAATGGGCCTCATTCCAAGTTTGGAGGTAGCCATGGTGCTATTTGCACCATGGCTGCCTCCAAAACCGGGTCCGACTCCGGTTTGGTGAGATGGGGACTTACCGGTCCATTCCGACCTTGGAGGGACCGGTAAATCCCCATTTACCAAACCATTCCCCATTCCCATTTGAGCCCCCATAGGGCTCAATGAGAATGGGGAGGGCGCAAATACCGGCCCGGCACATGCCAAGGCCGTTATTTTTGCCCTGGTCCCCTAATGGGAACCGTAAGGTATGTTTGGTGTGACCAAACGTACCTTACGGGTCCCGTTGGGGGACCTCGGTATAGGGCGCAAAGGAATTACCGGCACCGGTGTCATTACCGGTGCCCGGTATCCCTTTGCACCCGGGTCGGAATGAGGCCCAATATCCTTTGCACCTTAGAGTTAGTTTAGAATGTAAGGGCCATGATAGGATCACGAACACAGGACATATTGGCTTTGGACATCTTGACAAAGGACAGACCCCTTTGTTTTTTGGTTGAGGTAGGGAAATATTTCCTATGTTTAATTATTTATTTGTTTCTAGTGCGCCATAGCCTGCAGGCATCATGGCACATTTCACACATAACAGTTGACAAGGCAAACGGTTCACAACTGTATAACAGAAAAGCACTGTATTTAGCTTTCTTTTGAAAGAAGCAAGGTTTTCTTATTACGAAGCAAATCTGGGAGAGCATTCCAAGCCAAGGCGGCCTTCACCGAGAAGGAAATGCCTTTCCCTCGTGCTCTCTTCTCTCGTGGGACTGATAACATATTTGCCGTGCTGGAGAGCAGTGTTCTGTTCGGTGTATGCCTCAATATCATTTTGTTAAGGTATCCTGCGGCCTTGCCGAAAAGCCATTTATGAGTCAATCTGAGGATTTTAAAGCAAACCCTCTCTGCCACCGGCAACCAGTGGAGATCTTTCCTATGGTAGGATGCATGGGATGTTTCGAACTACTGGAACTGCGTTGTTTTGCACGACGTGAAGTATGTGTATGCCTTCCTTAATAGCCCCCCCCCAAGAGGGCATTACAGTAATCCAGCCTAGGCAAGATGATAGCATGAACTAGTTTTTGCGAGAGACCAGAGGGTTTATTTGCTGTAGTACTTTCAGATGGTATTGTGTGTTTTTTTAATGATTTTATTAACATGAGCATCTGCACTCATAGATGCTTATAGTAATATACCCAGGGTTTTGACTTTTTTATACCACTGGGATAAAGGAGCCATCAATCAAAAACTCTGAGTAATCCTGCCCCAGTTTGTTTCTTGTTTGGTTAGAGCCAAAAACCATAAGTTCTGTCTTTAAACCATTAAGACACATCCAGTTTTTGAGCATCCACTCCTGGATGGATTCGTAAGTAGAAGTTAGATTGGCTAAGTCAGTGCCATATTCCCCACTAAGGTCCATTAGCAGTTGAAAGTCATCTGCATAGTTTGTGAATTGTAAGCCCCTTGCTTCAAGTTGATCACACAGAGGCTTTATGTATAGATTAAAGAGGGCAGGCAAAAAACATGCCCCCTGTGGCACTCAGTATTTAATGGGGGCTGTCTTGGAGAATGCAGCACCCCAGCATATTTTAGAATGTCTTTCGATGAGGAACGAGTTTATCCACAAAATGACATCAGTGGAACAATTCCCCACGAATGCCAGTGTTTTAAGCAAATAGGAGAGGTCCAGTAAGTCGAACGCAGCTGACAAGTCCAAGAGGATCAGCAGTTTGGTTTTGCTTTCTTCTAGTCTATCCAGCATCTGTGATTGCAAATTAAGCATTGCACTCTCTGTCCCATGGTGATTCCTGAAACCTAACTGATTCAGGTGCAATATGGTAGATGCCTTCAGATAGGCCTGCAATTGGCCAGATGCAACCCTATACAGGATTTTTAATAGGAAGGGCGTGCTTGTAATCAGTCTCAAATTGTCAGGGTCTTTAGGATTAAGGCCGGGCTTCTTGATTAGGGGTGTGACTACCACTTCCTTGATGCTGTTGAGTACATTTCTTTGCCAGATAGATGTGTTAAAGAATATTTGCACGAAAGAGGCCAAGAGTCTGTTGTTAGCTAGGATTTCTTTAGATGGTAGTAGGTCTCCTGGACTCCTGGACAGTACAGGATGTAGGTCTCATTTTGGTTAGAATATCCTCCATTTCCTCAATGGTGACATTTTGGAAAGAGAATCCTAACAGATTTGGATTTTAGCCTGTGCCTTAAGAACTTTGTCCTCTAGTGCTTTTTGAACATTGACACAGTCTGTCGAGCCAGGGGAAAAAGACAGAAATAAAGATGTGGGCTTTTCCCAGTTTCAAACAATTTGCAAGAGTCGTTCTCTGCTTTGTTAGCTTGTTCATCATAGAAGCATTTTTTTGTTGCAAAAATATTCAATGTGTATGATCTTTCTGACAGTTTCCATTTGTCTCTATTTTCCACAGTTTTATCTTTGGCCCAGATTTGCTTTGCCTGTCTTTCCTCCTTCTTCAGCAGGT
Source organism: Ambystoma mexicanum (assembly GCF_040938575.1). Lineage (NCBI taxonomy): Eukaryota > Metazoa > Chordata > Amphibia > Caudata > Ambystomatidae > Ambystoma > Ambystoma mexicanum. Next base: position 845,023,827 of record NC_090924.1, on the reverse strand, counting down.
CAAGTTCCGGGGAGAATAAGTTCTGTTTGTTGGGGCAGTCACACACTCTTAGTGATCTAAGTTGGGCTCTGTCCTCTAAGAGAGTGGATAAATGTTGTTTATAAACCTCCACTAGATGACAAGGGTGATCTAGTTCTGAGGAGTTTGCCATTATAGCTGTCAAACAGGTTAGGGATAGAGAGGCATTTTCCAACCCCTTCTTGATTTGAATAAAAGTTTATAACCAAAAACCATGAGTCCCCTGTGTCCACGTCCCATTCCTGGCTCCTCACGGTGCCTATATGGGTGTTCATGTGCCATGTGTGAACAGCTTAATTGGTGTGTATGTTGTGTTTTGGAGTGGAGAGCATAATAGTGCAAGGAGCTGTCAGTGGAGACCTCGATGAACATGTGGGAAACCGTCTGGTATGGTTGTGCTAATGTTCTGGTAATGGTACACCTCAGGTAGTAGAATTGTGAAAAGAAGTCCTCGGGAATCCTGTAATGGGCTGGTGTTACTAACTGCAGACAATGTTCAGAGCTTGATCCTAAATCATGTTGGAGGAATAAATATGTGTAAAGGCAGCAGTGTATACCTTGTCAACAGTGAAATCACTGCAGAGGTCAATCTGCATAGGAAACCTTTGAGCCGATATCTGGGAGCAAAATTACAGCCGGGCAAAGGAACACAATCCCAGACAGTCAAAAATACAGTGGGACACCTAAGAGCCAATCTGTAGTGGGTCGGAATTACAGTGGAACATACATCATTATATTTACAATGCGAGGGATGAACAAGAACACATTTCATTGGGAGGAATCACAGTGGAAAACCTGAGAGCAGAATAGTATAAGGTTATTTGTAGAATGGAGAGCAGGTAATCAAATTCATGTCTGAAGTCTGCATTAGCTCAGCATCATGCAGTATAAGTGTCAGTAGCATGACATATTTACATAAAACTATATCAATGCACACACAGGAACAATAAATATTAAAAATGTATTAATAGTGTTTGTTCGTTCTGTGCTGATTCACAAAGAGGTTACTATGAATAGCGCTGCTTTAACCCTTAACTTGGAGAGGGTAGGAGAGGTTAGGAGCTTCACAAAGAAGTTACAATGAATAATCTGACTTAATTAACCTGGATAGGGGGTCACAAAAGCGTTACTATTAGTAACCCTGACCTACTCCTGCCTTAAAGCTGGAGAGGTCTTTTTTATTCACAAAGATGCGGGTAGGAGTATGCCTGACTTAAACTTGACTTACTCCTGAATTTAGGAGTATGACAGAGTTACTTATAATATCATCTTTGTGAACAAGTGGAGCAAAGAGACATCCCCAGGTAGACTTTTTAAGGTGTATGTCAAAGTATTGCAAATCATATTGTATATCCTCAAAGCAAATCATCTGATGGATTAATACCTCATTCATTGGGAGCTTTGGAGGTTTCTCTTCCACCATGGCATACTATTTCTAATGATTTTCTGGTATAATCTGCTCTAAGTTTAATATTAGCATAATGTTCTGTGTCAAAACATTTATAAAATGGCTATTTACCGTAGGCATGTAAGCAGTTTCCATTCTTATGCTAAATGGCAATGACTTACTTGTGGGTTTGACACAATAGATATTTCACTTCATTATTGTAGTAAACACACACCCAAATTACATACACAAGCCCCGCTGAACATTCAGTTTGAATGTGTCATTTTGACATTGCCCTGAAGTATTGTTAACAAAGCACCCTTAAAAGCTGTGTTCCACCTTGCAGTTCCGCTAGCCAGGATAAGTATTACGACATATACAGTGAATGGAAAGGAGAAAGCCATCAGGTGAGTTGCAACTGTTTACCTACATTTTTAATTCATAGCTTTCTCTTGCTTTTAGGTAATTGCCATTAGGACCCATTTGATTTTGATTAAGGTGTTTAGCCCTTTCCATTTTATAGGTTTACAGTGTTTGGAATGACATTGCCTGCCTATTGGCTCGTCAATACTGACAGTACTACTGTGGGGATTTATTACATTTTACTGTGCCATATTTTAAGTTGTGTAATGGTGTAGAAGTAGGACTCTGACACAGTGGTGGCAGGGTGGTTGGCAAAACATTTATTCAACAGATACATTAAAGCAAACCATATCCTGCCCTATTTCTAACAGGGGTTTCCCTACCTCAACTAAAATGCTAATGGTTCTCTCAAAATGTCCAAAGTAAAAAGTCTACTATCCTGTGTCGGAATCCTAACTCTTCTACACTATAAACTAAACTGAAGCAGTAGTAGGTTTGTTTGGTCCAGGTGAACAATCATTTTCTTCTGCACATGGGATCAAACATCTTCACTGTATAAAGTTCAGAGTTCTCAAAATAAAGTTCAAACCCAACTGGTGAGGGGGAATGTCTCCCTTCCCCTGGGCTTTCTCAGGCTTAAGTGGTTGTTCAACAGCTGAAGGGAGAATGTCTCCCTTCCCCATGTCTTTTGCAGGCTTGTACGACAGTTCAACAACTGGTGGGGAAATGTCTTCCTTCACCTGGCCCTTCTCAGGCTTCTGTGGCAGTTCAACACCTGATGTGGGAATGTCTCCCTTCCCCTGGCCCTTCTCAGGCTTTGGTGGCAGTTCAGCAACTGATGGGAGAATGTCCCCCTTACCCTAGGCTTTCCCAGGCTTCTGTGGCAGTTCAACAACTGATGGGGAATGTCTCCCTTCCCATGGCCTTTCTCAGGCTTCTGTGTCAGTTCAACAACTGATGGGGGAATGTCTCCCTTCCCCTGGCCTTTCTCAGGTGTATTTTATGTGCCAGTCCCATACCCCTGTTGACAGACTTGGTTCATTCCCCTGTCAGGTACTGTCCTGAGGAAGAGGGATTGCACTTCTCTCCCTACATGGTTGTGGGTCCCAGACCCCCATGTTATCTTCTGTATCTGGTGTACCTGGTTTACTACCCTGCCGGGCATTCTCTTGGCTCACTCTCCACATGACTATCTCTGCCCCTCTGTATGGGTCCCTGACCTTGGTTCTCAGGCTTCTTGGGTGTTTCCTGCTTTCTTCAACAACCCTGTTACCTTCGATTTTGTTGCCGGGTCCTCGTTGCAGGTGTGGAGTGCTCCTGCAGCTCCATTCGGTTTCCTGTGTCTTCTCATTCTTGCGAGCTCTGCTCTTTCCACAGTGGCTACACGGTGATGGGTCCCAGACCCTGGTTACCAGTCTTCTCACCAGGTTAGGAGCGTTCCCGTTGCTCCGTTCTGTTTTCCATGTTCTTTCTCTCTCACAGGTTCTTCTCTCTCTGCAGCGCCTCTGCAGAGATAAATGCTGGGCAGTGGGAGTGTCTTGACATAGTTGCATAGATCGAGGGCGTGCTTCCGCTCTGTCCCTGTTTCTCCAGCTCTCAACTTCAGTCTTCCAACTGCAGACCGAATTGGGACATCGCCTCTGCATCCCATTTGCCATCCTCCTCTTCACCCCAAGTCGGACAGCTTCCAGACTCTCGGCTCCTCCTGGGAGGATCTGCCCTTTCTGGTACTCCTCCATTTCCTTTTATCACTAGGCTTGTTTTACTTGGTTCCTGTTGTCTGGACCACTCAGGTTGGTTCTGCTGTCTATTCAGTAGGGCTCCACGGCTCTTTCTCATCACAGTGGTTATACATATTAGTTCTTTCGAATCCTGCCTATTCTTCCTCATCTCAGTAGTGTCTATCTCGGTAGCTCTACAAAATTATATGTCAGAGCATGTTAGGGATAGAGAGAGTGGGGTTGTAGGAGAGGTGTGGATGTTGTGTCTAAACCATATTCTCCCTGAATAGTCGTCACTTGTCCCATAGGGGGTTTCCCTCACCATGAGATCCTACTGCTGAGTACCACCCCCAGGGGACTATCAGGAAGCTCCCTGGCCTCATGGGAAGTGGCTCCCCCTATGGAAGCAGTGACGACATCCTCAGATTCGTCACAGTGGCTATACACATTATTAATTGGCTGTAGACTTTAGATTACGAGAAGGGAAAAGAAAAAGAGTAGGATTCTAGGACTATAGTCAAATACATTATTGCTAATAAAGGGGACTACATATAGTTTGACTATTTCAATTCACATATAGTATCTCAACAAGAGAATACATATACAGAAATGTTACATGAAACAGTGACAACATTCTTTGTGTTTCTATTTATGAGCATAAATAGGCAATATATTTCAAGTCTAAATGCTTATTGATTTATTGAAAAACTTTGCAGCGAGGTTATTGATGACATTCAATGCTAATCAATTACACAAGGGTAATATGAATTGTTTCCTAGATGTTCTGAGGGTCAACCCACACCATTTTGCTGTCCAAAACGACATTCTGCCACTATGGAATTGATTATATATATATATATATATATAATTAGCAAACATCAACCCATTTTAGAGATTGCAAATATGCACATTGGAAGGCAGATTATATCTGAGGATGGATCAGTGATCCGAAATGCATTGGGCATGCCATTCTGCCCCATTCATGAAATAGGAAGAGATGCCACACAAGGATTGATGAAATATACATCTGAAAAATTCAGACTATAGCTTAGTGAAATGTGTTAAAGATGAATGGTAATTGATAATGCAGGAGAGCACCCAGTGCTATGGAGGTTTCACTCTATGTAACTAAAAGAACTGAAAATAAGTGTTATTCAAATTACAGTGGTGCCACTATCATATTCATGCCATTTCCCTTTCCCTCTGCCCCACAAAACCTTCCACGGTAAAATGCAGTTTCTTAGTTCTCTGACCAATGCGGTCAGTCAGCTATGGCCAGGTGGGCCAACTCCATACTGTCTTCCAATGGGGTGGCGGTTAGGCTCTAGCAAGAGGTGTATGATACACATCATGACACTGAGAGGTACAGACAATTAAGCCACATGAAGCATGGCATATAATGACTAAGCAAGGCTTGATAAAAGCGTGACAAGGCAGTAAAGGCATAACAAAGTATACTAAGGCTTATGGACTAATCAGTTCCCTGTCTAGTAGGACAATTGTGAATTTGCAAATGAGTCTGTCGATTACCTGACTGGATTAGCAATGGATCCAAAGAAGATAAGTGAGTGGCCCATGCTTGCTCACGTAAAGGAAACTCAATGTTTATGGTGGGGTTGGCAATTTATATAGGTATTTTATCTAAAAATATTCGTATTTCACTTCTGAAATGTTTTGTTGCTTTGGAAAAGAGGATTTGGAAATGGGTTTTCATTTGAATGTCAAATGCATACTGTAGGCGTTCAGGTCTTAAAGAAATCCTTCACGTCTGGGGCTACTTTGAAATAGCCTGCTGCTTCAAAATCTTGTTTTTGGTGGAAGAAGACTCATCCGATGGAGTTGCAGGTGGCCTCTTGTCTTAGACTCCCGCACAAGTACTCTTTGTGAAAGGAAGTTACTGAGAGAGAGCTATTGGCAATGAAGGTGGTTTGCACTGAGTGGAGGCAGATAATATTGAAACCCCATTTTCCTTCAGAGATCTGTATGGCTAATATATATTATTTGCAGTATTTAGACAATTGCAGTGTTGTGATAGTCATTAAGCACACTGGGTACAGTGTTCTGCTTTGAGTGATTTTGCTGTTCATACGTCTTATAGTTTCTCAGTGTTACTCATACTGTATGTATTGTTCTTGGTTTCGTATATAGGATTGTGCGAGGGTTTGTTCAAGGTTTTCCCCACATTTGCACTTTAGGTATTCATAGTTGATTGGGGTTTGTACTTTTCCTTTTCTGCATTCAAACAATTCTTCAATGGTATTAGGTGCAAACTGCTCTTGTCACGGTTGCCAGGACGCCCCGGGGTCCCCACCGGCTTCGGGTAGACACACTGGGTTTCTCAGGCATCTCTGATACGGTTCATGCTTGTGTGGCATGCTGCTTTCACCCGCTTTCCAAACTGGAGTGTGTACATTTTCTGATGGCTTCCCTAGCAGCTCCACGGTCACCTGCCGGCTTCCCTTAGGGTCCCAGAATGGAGGACACCACCTTCTTGACTTGCCAAATGCCCAGGACCTCTCTCACAGCTCCCAGCAATTCTGTCTCTGCTACAGCATCTCTCCCTCTAACGCGGTGGCCTCCTCTGCTCTGCCACACCAGTACGTGATCTTCACGTTCTTGAGCTTTGGCACAGGAGCCAACATTCCTCCTGCAATGCATCTCTAAATATTGCACTCTTTGGGTTAAAATCTCCCACGCACGGGTGCTTTGGAAAAACAACTAGACTGCACCTTCGGTTTCAGGTTCTTGATATCTTGTTCAAACTTCCGAATCCTCCTCATCTCAGTACTTTGTGAATTCTGGGAGTTGAAGTCCATTGGTATTATTGGATACATTTTATTTGAATAGCTCTTCTAGTATGTTATGTTATCTTTTTTTATCTTTCGTTTTTTTGTTAATTCTTTCTGTGGATAATGTTTAAGTCAATAGTAACATTTTTGTGAAGTGCATACCCTGTCCGGGGTTAATTCAGTGTTATTCATAGTAACTTCTTAGTGAATCAGCACAGAAGGAGCCCACACTATAAATAGGATTTAAATGGTTAACTGTTCCTCGGCATGCATTGGTCTAGTTGTATTTAAGTATGTTATGTTATCTTACTAGTACTGCAATACGTTTTGCAATATGCATTATAAACTGTCGACCTCATAGTGCCTTTGCAAACCTTTGCACCGCATTAATAGATCAAGCTTTGAATTCATGTTAATAGAATTCAGTGACTGGCTACATCATCAAGGGTCAACTCCAAACCCCTCTGGGTATCGCTGCCTCAGGAAAAGGGTGGCTATTTGTAATATGAGGTTGGGTCTTTGTAGGACACCTTCCCTACTGAATAGGCCTGTCCAGTGTACATGATTCAATCAGGTCCATTCACTAAGTCTGCTTCTCCCATTGGGCGTTGCACACCATGAAAGGGGTAATTTGTGTGTTGCAGTCTCAAGGGATATTAGGCCTCATTGTGAGGGGAATAACGGCCAAAATCAATTACCATTACCGCCACTAGGTCTGGTTGTAAATCCGCCAGATAACAAGTGGCAGTAAGGTGGTATTTTTCCCAACTTTATCCCTGAAGTTGAAATTTGGCAGTGCAGTGAAAGGGGTGGTAATTCCATTAAACTCAAAGCAAGCCTCACTGGCATGCTCTCCCATGAATTTCACTGCATGCATGATAAGCACTGCACCACCTGGTGTAAAATCCTACAAGGATTATGACTTCATGGGTCAGTCCAGCTAGACCTAACTGCTCACAGGGTGAAGGTGTGTTGAGAGTGACCGGGTGATTTGCCCATTCACCAGAAAGATACATTTTTGGCAGACAATACGGGTCGGTGCTTATTAGCGCTACTTTGGGCTTGTCTGAACTCGTCATGCATATTTTCAGTAATTGGATATCCTTTCCCCTTATAATACATAGGTGTAAACTTAGTTGAACCAAAGTCTCTTGGCAAATGAGTCTCACTCACATTTGGCTTTACTGGTGATGCTTTGTTGGAGTAAAGGGTTATGTCTCATCAATGTGTAAACATAGTTGCAGCAAAGGAAGCTTCTGCTACTTATTGTGTTCTGCATTCACTTCCATGAACTCTGCTAAGCCAGTCTTCACTTCCTGAATACTCTGTAAAGTTGGTGTGAACATAAATATTTCAAAGGGTGATGACAGTTACTGTATGTGCTTAGTTAACAATCTAAGAATAATATTTTAAAGTTGAACTGTAAAAAACGGCGGAGAGGTGGGCACCACTATAAGTTCAAAATGTGGATCAAGTGGCGTGTTTATTGCGTTTGCAGTAATTTGCTTCTCATATATGGAGGTACCAGGTTAGGAATAGCCCAAATAACACCAGTGCTATAACGAAAACATAGCATCAAAAGAAAAACAGAGTGGTGTCCACCCTGTAAAGCCTGGTGCTCCTCGTTGCTCCTCGAAAGGAGCTCAATTAATTTGTTCTCAAGTTCCAAAATGTAAAGCTTTTGTTTGTAATATGTTTGCTTCAATCTTCGATTATATTATTGCTAGTTTACTTGCTTCAATGATCAGATGTTAAAAATATACTCATTTGAAAATATGCTGTGAAAGATTTGTATTTTAATCACACAATTAACCCAAGAGAATCAACAAATCCTCAGTTAACAGTACAAGCTCTTTGGACAATGCATTTTGGTGCAAAGCACCTTCCTCAGGGCTGCGTTAGTTCAAATAAACATTAATTCAAACAAACATTTCAATCATGTAATTAATTGTAAGTATTTGCATACCCTCATTTGAGCATGTCACAAAAGATGCATGGTTGTATGCCGATGAACAGGTCAGGAGAAAACAGTTAAAGACAGAGCATCCTAATTAGAATATTCGAACCCATATTTGCATTATGTATCATACCTTTTACCAAATTCAGTAACTCGCGTCATGTTTAATAATTACCTTAGCTATGACTGGCGGGAATATGTGTCTTGTGTTCCTTCAATTTCAAGTATACAGGGTAGATATCTCTGCGGGAGAAAAGGTATGCAATGAACGTGTTGAGCTTCATGGTGTTGCTGTGTGTGTTTCAATACCCGTGCAGGTAAAGCCCTTACCTCTATGCCATATTTGTTGAACCGTTCTGCTCGAGCGGCGGGCTGCAAATGCAACCGCTCACCCGAGCTTTGTGTTTAAACATTGCCATGACGACCGGGGCGGCGCCACACATCCAGGATTGGATAGTCCAGGCGCGCCGCCGGTCCCACCCACCCAAGGGATTGGAGGGGCAGGATGTGGTCAACGTCATGACAACGCTCTGTCTGGAAGTAGACACTTCATTCCGGGTCAGTGAACCATGCAGTTATGTGTGACTGTAAACACGGCGGTTCGGATTATCCTTAAATACAAGTGTGATCCAGGCACCCGACCCACACCATGGTAAGAAATCGCATGCAATAGGTTCTGCTGTGTGTTAAAACGAGATCGGAAGTCGTCTTGATTGTTATAGAAATGTAGATTGGGCCACCCATCCTTAAAGGGCCCCTACGTCATATCAACATGGTTCCCTAAATAGTTGCAAGTGCATCGTCTGTGTAGCGTTAACACCCATATCCCTACACAGATAGGGACATGACAACCTCATGGTGTGGTTACAAAAAGTTAAACCATGTCCGCAGTCAGAGTGCACGCTCAATCTTCCCCCATATTGATTGTATATTTCTGCATCCATTGACCAGAGGCATAATCTCTTAATCTTATAACCTTCCCTCAATTCTCTTTCTTTGTAACACATATCCGCAAAAACCATCAACTTTGTTAGCAGATACCAACAGTGGACTTTGAAGCATTAACATTAACATCCAGAAAAAAACATTTAAAGAAAAACACAAACAAACAACTGCACATCATTCTTAAAGAAAGCAAGCAAAATTTAACTCTTCATTTAATCCCCTTGGTGTCAGAGTTCCCAATTTGTCAATCCAGAAAGACTCGCGCTGGTCCAGTCCCTGTTGTATATTCATGTGCGGATCCACTTTCTTTATCACTTCCAGTATCTGAAATCTGATCTGGGATAAATTATGTTTTTTCCTATCCCAGTGTCTTGCCACTGCCAAATTTTTGTCATGGTTGCAAATGCAGGAGCGATGCTCGTTCCATCTTACTTTTGCGGTACGTATGGATTGTCCCACATATTATAGTCTGCAAGGGTGTTGACGCTACACAGATGATGCACTAGCACCTATTTAGGGAACCATGTTGATATGACGTAGGGGCCCTTCAAGGATGCGTTGCCCAATCTACATTTCTATAATGATCAAGACGACTTCCGATCTCGTTTTAACACACACCAGAACCTATTGCATGCGATTTCGTCCTATGGTGTGGGTCGGGTGCCTGGCTCACACTTGTATTTAAGGATAATCCGTACCGCCGTGTTTAAAGTCACACATAACTACATGGTTCACTGACCAGGAATGAAGTGTCTACTTCCAGACAGAGCATTGTCATGACGACCACGTCCCGCCCCTCCAATCCCTTGGGAGGGTGGGACCGGAGGCGCGCCTGCACTGTCCAATCCTGGACGTGCGGCGCCTCGCTGGTCATCATGGCAACATTTAAACATGAAGCTCGAGTGAGCGGTTGCATTTGCAGCACGCGGTGCGGGCAGAACGGTTCAGCGAATACGGCATAGAGGTAAGGGCTTTACCTGCACGGGTATTGAAACACACACAGCAACACCATGAAGCTCAACACGTTCATTGCATACCTTTTCTCCCGCAGAGATATCTACCCCATATTCTCGAAATTGAAGGAACACAAGACACATATTCCCGCCAGTCATAACTGAGGTAATTATTAAACATGACGTGAGTTGCTGAATTTGGTAAAAGGTATGATACATAATGCAAATATGGGTTTGAATATTCTAATTAGGATACTCTGTCTTTTTCTGTTTTCTCCTGACCTGTTCATCGGCATACAACCATGCATCTTTTGTGACACACTCAAATGGGGGTATGTAAATACTTACAATTAATTACTTGATTGGAATGTTTTTTTGAATTAATGTTTTTTTGAACTAACGCAGCCCTGACCAAGGTGCTTTGCACTGAAATGCATTGGCCAACGAGCTTGTACTGTTAACTGAGGATTTGCTGATTCTCTTGCGATAATTGTGTGATTAAAACACAAATCTTTTACGGCATATTCTCGAATGAGTATATTTTGAACATCTGATCATTGAAGCAAGTAAACTAGCAATAATATAATCAAAGATTGAAGCAAACATATTACAAACAAAAGCTTTACATTTTGGAACTCGAGCACAAATGAATTGAGCTCCTTTCGAGGAGCAACGAGGAGCACCAGGCTTTACAGGGTGGACCCCACTCTGTTTTTCTTTTAATGTTGAATTGTGCCTAACTTGTGTCTCGTGGTCTTTATGTCCATTATTATCAAATCCTGCTTTTCCCTGCTGTACACTAATTTCCCAATACAGTAATCTATCTATGACTCGGGGTGTAAACTCTTAGAAAGCAGGCTTTTGTGCATTTGGGAATAAAACCAGCTTGACTAACGTACGAAAACAGTGAGGACTGAAAGACCACTACTTAACCCTGGTATTTTTATTTCTTACATTTTGAATTTCCTAAGGTCCTTGCTATTAGCGGTTTCCTGCCAAGACATAATTCCCCTATGAAACATCCCATTGGCTGCTCCAGAATGAATACTGTGGAGGGGTACAGTGCCATCACCCATCTTAAACAGACATCGTCAATGAGGACACCAATACAGGACTGTGTAACCAAAGGACAACGTTGGTCTAAAACCATTAAGTCGATACCCGAAGGATAATGTGAATATGTTTATCTTCTGTGGTGATTCAGACATAGAAGATGGACAAGAGGAAGTGTTTCGTTTAACTGTTTCATTAAAAACATTAGGAAAATCCTTCTCTAGTACCTATCTATATGATGGATTCCCTTTGCTAGAAAACAACAAACCAGTGCTTGTCGGGATGTCTCACAAATAAATTCGGTCCTCTGTCCAAAGCTACGCTAACCTACCATCCAACCTACCACTAGAGAAATACCTTTTGTGGTGGCCGGTTTCCTGACCCCACCAAAGAGTTCTCACAGTCTCTCCTGGTTCTTCGTTTCATAGAATGCTCAAAAAGGAAAAGCAATCTGACTGTTTCTTTGGGTTCTAATGGTTTTGTCAGGTGGTCTGTATGGTCTCTGGATTATCCCTTCTCCTGGTATGGGTCCTCTGGCCTTACTTCCAAAAACAACAAAGTTCCCCTCGTGGGTAGTTGCTTTTGTAAAAGTAGATGTATTTTGCACAATGATGTTGGTCTAACCACATACACATTGAACCGCACCATCGTGGTTTCCGAAAACAACATCTCGGCTGCTTTGCTCTCATTTTCAAGTTTTCATTCTGAACGCGGTGAGAGCTCATAAAGTCACCGCTTCGGAAGCTTCCCTAAAACATGTCCCTAGACAGGAATGCTGAAACCGCTGAGCATGCTGAACTCTGTAACCAAGAGCCTTGAAGCACTGGCACAAACGTAGCTAATCTGTAAATTAGGTGCCATCCTGTCTTCTTTAACACTTTTGTTTTCTGCAGCTACTTGGGAATGTGCAATCAAGACAATTAAAGCGAGAAAAAATTTCACAGCATATTCTGTTTCTGAAATGATCAAGCTACTGAGTAGAAATACAGACTGACCTTTTAGTCTAGCAATAACATAGATAAAGTAGCGCAAGGAATGTTACCTTGTGGTGGAGAACACAATATCCTCCTACACCCCTCTCTTCTTTCCTTCCCAGACAGTAAATAGTCTGCAGGGTGACATGGAGTGTTCGAGCACATGTTGTCATGGTAAACTGCCCATGTCCATAGGTCTATAGGTCACAAGTCACTACCACGTGATGAGCTAGCCCGAATCTGTCACAGTATTTCGAAGGTGCATAAAACACATCTACGCCCACACGTTTTTGCTCACTTTTCCTATGCCTGTATGCCACGCATTGTAAAAGTCGAGTCCACTCGAGTAAGAATAAACTGTTGTTTATATATTTGTTCCTCGTGACTGGTGTGCCTTCATATCTTTGCAGTGGCCTCCTATTTTTGGACTACCACTTACACACCCCTCGGTGGGCTATGGGCTTGCTCACCCCTGCTTGTTTCGTTACTTCTCCTTCCTCGTCTTGGGTTAATCATGCTCTCAACCCATTGTAGTTTACGGACCTGCTGAGCTATGCTTGGTTCGTTGCTTATATCTCCCCCTCCTGGAGTATTCAGATTGTTAGCCCATGTGGGCTATGTGACTGCTCAGCCCTGTTTATGCGGTTGCTCCTTTCAACCCTTTCTGGGGTATTCAGCTTCTCAGTCCTAGCGTTGGCTTCCTCTGCCCAGGTTCATCTGTTGCTTCTGTCACCCCATTCTGGGATATTCACATTCTCAGCTCAGCATGGGCTCGGTTGCAGCCTTAACATCCTCCAGCTACTCGTCAGGTACTGCCATGTACCTTTTTTCTGGCAGCGCTGCTCCGGGCTGTAGATGGTCTGTCTGGCCCAGGGGTTTTGTGTTCTTGCCTTTGCTCTGGTGTAAACGATCTGCATGGTCTGCTGCTCAGTGGGGCCTCCCCCTTCTCTGGTCTTCGGTGTCAGCAGAGACGGTCTGCTGTGTGTACGTGCATGCCGACCTCCTCAGCTTTCTGGGAAATTCGCCATTCTGTTGGTGTACAGCAGCATTTACTTTCCTTCCAGGAACAGAGAGGTCGATTCCATTGGTTCTTGTCTTCCTGGAGACAGCCATGAAACGAGGCCAGAAATTAAGCCAATTACTTTGAAGGGGTCCTCTACCTGCTTGCGGTGTTTAACTCCCATGTAGACAACAAACATTGGAGAGTTTAAGGTGGAGGGAGGTGGGATGGAATACTTGCTTAACCTTTCCTTGTCTGCAAAAGGCTTTTACCCCAAATGGGATCTCACTTGCCCTGACCCCTACAAAGAGTATTGCATCGTGGGCTCACTTCCTTAGTCCCAAAGGAGGTGGCTCTCCATTGGGGAGAAGGGACGAATTCCCTGGATTTGTCACACTTCTTAGCAGTGAAAATGCACGAGCCTGATAAACAAAATATAGCCTGCATTGATATAAATCTATTATTTGATGCGTCTGCCGCATCTGCCTCAAGTAATTGAGAGGGAATTCCCTTTTTTCAGAAATATAAACCACTTTTGTTTAATCCACTGCTTCATAACATGTCAGCGGGTGAAGTGACTTGGAGAATATGGCACAATGCCTTCACAAACAATAGCCTGAGTCATCCTTCTCAACTGCTTACATCCAGTTTTGGAACCAGTGTGTGCCTCTCTTCATTTGCAAGCACACCGCACAGAATTTAGGCCACTACTGCAAATATTTAAGCGGTTAGTTTCAGTGCTCTGAGATTTTATTTTTAGAAGTATACATGGCGAGCACTATTACCCATCCAAAGGCATGACTCGTGAACAAGCAGAGCTTAAACGATATCATCAGTGGTCAGATTCATCAGCGTGCAGACCTCCCCAAAAACAACGCCCGCTTACTCTTGCGTTGGGGTGGGGATAACGTCTCTTTTGTGGCATTCGAACCTCAGTACCAATGCATCCTGTACTTATTAAAGTTGCTCTTTTTTATCTGCTAATTTGGCTGTCTGACCAATACAGTTCCGTACTATTTCTTTATCATTTTGCCATTAGGTAGCTCCTTCCCAGTTGGAACACCCTGGGAAGCACCATGCAGGTGGGCATAGGCGGCAGTCGCCAATGATCTGTGATGTTAACATTCCTTACTCTCGGGAGCTGGGTGTAAAATTCAGTTTTTACAGTGACACTGGGAATAGAGTATACATCCTTTCACAATATCCTGTAGCATTGTCCTTAGATACAAACAGAGTGCCATCTTTATATCTGTCTAAAAATGTTTGACGAAGACTATTTGCCACGGATGTCCATGATAATAACGAATGGAGAAATGATCACATCTTTTTTTTTAATAATGCCGGGGAGACCCCCAGCCGCCCCTTTACCAACACCCTTAACTATTAGACTTGCTCCACCCCACATATATATTATTTTTAAATGTCCCAGAATTCCGGAGAAAAGATGCGATCATTTCTCCATTCATTATTTTTCCTGCGAATATTGAAGGCATTCTAGCATTCGCACTCTGGATCAGTTTTGGGGGAAGGTGGCCGGTGCAGCAAGATGGTTTATGTGTCAGGGTAGGGTGTTTGGCGATAGCAAGCGTTCCTCGTCCACCTATGAATGCGAGGGGTGAGGTGGTAATGTGGCAGGAGATGGGGATCTCTTAAAGCTGCAGGAGTTGAGCTCGCCCTAAAACCAGTGTTGATTAAACATAGAGAGACTAAAGGAAGGTATTTGACCGGAATTTGATCTGCCATCTCTATTCACCCAGACTAAGGGCCTCATTCCGAGTGCGGCGGTAAAGGGTTAACGGCACCGGTAAGGATGCCGGTGCCGTTAACCCCCTACCGCCGCATTCAGAGGTCCCTTAGTGGGTCCTGCTAAGGGCGGCTGGCGAGAGCCGCTACGGAACCAAGGAGCTAATAACGGGCCCGCTATTTGCGGGCCCGTTATTAGCTCCTTCCTCATTCCCATTGAGCCCTATGGGGGCTCGAATGGGAATGGGGAATGGTTTTCGGAATGGGGATTTACCGGGTCCGCAAAGGTCGGAATGTCCTGGTAAGTCCCCATTCCAACATCACGGACCTGGACAAGGGTTTGGAGGCAGCCTACCTCCAAACTCGTAATGACCCTTTAAGATTTAATCACTAAACTCAAACATAAATGTTGATTTTCCCATTAAAAAAATTAAACAGATATTTTTGCTGTATAACCAGAACTTCAAATATCCGTATTTAAAATATAAAAAAGAGAGCTTCAACCTTTCAGAACATGTTCCTGAAAGTGAGAAACCCCAGACACCCTTGCAGTTAAAAGGAACACATTGGTTCTGGCTGCCTAGTCAATTGAAAATCATCATCCTGGCTCATGGGATGTGGTATAGCGCAAAGTAACCTTGATGGAGGGCCTGAAGACTATTGAATTGCTCTCTGCAGTCTAGTGTTAATGGGCGCGGGAGGGGGTGCTTAACGTGTGCTTCCAGCTGCGTGGAGAGGTCCAAAGAGAAGAGTAGCAGCTGAGGGAGGAAGAGGAGGTACTGTAGGTCACGGTTTGTTCTCTACACTCTGGAGCTGTGCGCTCATGTTACATCCTGCAGTAACACTAGAAATAGATTATACTGAATGTCAGTAATACAGTGAATGGATCTGAATGGTTCATTCTGTCTAAGGTATTATACAAAAAACAGCTTGCTGTACACGAAAACAAAGTAGAGGAAACATTAAAACAGTAGATAAATAAATAAATAAGTACTTAATGTACTATGTGTGCAGGGTTGGTAAATGCATCGAAATAAAGCAGGAAAACATCAAAACAAAAAATACTAAATAAGTAATAAGAAAAACTGAGTGCACCTTATAGAAGTCTCACTTTGGTGCTGGTGTGGGAGAAAGAGTGGTGCGATAGATTATTATTGCAAGAGGTGCATTAGGTTAACTGTACTCAATTAAAAAGAAAAAAGGATGGCTTCAGAATTTCTAAAAGTGTTTCCTGATTGGTAGAAATAGGCTAACATCGCATTGATGGCGAAGAGGAAAGCCTGGTGGCCAGCTTTTGAGGGGTCACCCAGTTGATGAGGCCTTTGCTGAGTTCATGAGGTATTCAGCAAACTTGAATACTGGTCCCCAATACAATATGGCTAGGTGCATGCATACCTATATGCTTTAAAGGATATCTATATCAGACGGCTGGATTGTGCAACTCTTAAAAGTATTGTCTACAATACATACTAAATGCATTTGCTATAGTTAGTTCCAGCGCTAAAAGAATTACAGATTATAAACAAACACAATTGCAGTGGATACATTGAAACAGTGAGGAATAAATACATAAATAACAGCATACTTTACAGTACCCTCAGTCGTGTCCTCTATATACGACAAAATGAAACTGATGGAGTTGATCAAAACCTGGTGCCAAGTGGCTTGAGAGGTCACCCAGTGGTGAGGTATTCAGCAGTCTGAAATCGTGGTCCCAAATCTATACCATGCCAGCTCTCAGCCCTGCATCCACCCATGTTACAGCTAACTTCAAGTGCCTGCACAACTATGGGCTTGAAAGGATGTCTTCCTCTTGGCGATATATTTGTAGTCAGAGTTAGCGCATGTAGGTGATTCAACCCACATTGGGGGTCTGTTACATTAAATCTCACCACTGTTTGCATTCTGCCACAATTGCATTGCCTGACTAGGTTTCTAAGTTTGGATTGCTGCTTTGGATCTCGTCACTTTTTGCATTTTGCCAGACTTGGGATCCTAACCTAGATTGCTTCTTAAATCTCGACACTGTTGATATTTTGCCTCACTTGCATACTGCCTGTCTATGGCTTCTAATTTAGATTGCTACTTTGATCCTCAACACTGTTGATATTGTGCCTCACTTGCATACTGCCTGTCTATGGCTCCTAATTTAGATTGCTACTTTGATCCTCAACACTGTTGATATTGTGCCTCACTTGCATACTGCCTGTCTATGGCTCCTAATTTAGATTGCTACTTTGATCCTCGCCACTGTTTGTATTTTGCCACACTTGCATTTTTTTCACAGTATGTCCATTGCCACTGTGAGTCTCCCCACTACTGTATCTTGCTGATGCTCGTGCGCTGCATCCCACGGAATACAGTTGAGGCCCACCGGTGGGCGCGGGGGGGGGGCTCATTCCAGCTGTTCAGATAGCCACACATGTTTGACAGGCACGCTATTTGACTATACCCTAAACATGCATCACCCTTGACCCAAGCGCCACCACCCATAGAATACAGTGGAGTCCCACGTAAAATTCAGCCCAGCTGTCCACATGGCTTGACTCTCTTGACAATTTGACACAGCACTGATCCCACACCTGTTAATATGGGCTGCTGTTAGAGACATAGCCATTCCCTGCCTACCTTCGATCAGGCTAAAAATGCACACACACATTTTACCAGTCCTTCAATGCCTTTCAACTCACACTACGGTCTTCCAAAGGGCGTTCTTCCTTACAGCGCCTCATGGCCATAACAATGGCAGTAGGCGCTTTAGAAATGCCAAATAAAATAACAGAAAAACACCAACACCACACGGTACACACATATTAACAATGCAGAGCAACACTGTACAAGAAGTATCGATGAATTTTGAATCTTGTTAGATATTTCTTTTTAAATAACTTTTTCTATCATGTCAGTAGTTGGAAGGACCTTGGATTTGGGATTGTTTTGTGGGTGGGTTTTTCAGTTTGCACATAGAGCATTTTAGCTATTTTAGCGATCAATTTTAATATTAGTGTTGTTTACTCTTATGCGTGGATGAATTTCTATGTACGGATTCTTTTGTATTGATTCTAATTATTCAAATTCGTTTTAATGTAAGTGAATAATTTAGCAAATTGTTAAAGGTTATTGTTTTAACCAAATAACAATAAAAATAAAAACAATCTAAGGCTGCTTTTTTTACCCCTTCAGGTTACAGCCCCATCACAGTCCCAGACATTATAAAAGCCAGAAGTACAAGTCCCAGAAAGCAAAGTAAAATTTAGGACACTTGGCATATGTGAGGTTAGATACCAAGGACCTGAGAATCATGGCACCCTGATAAATGTGCTGCCCATAAGCCCCGACAGCATACTGCAAATCTTTCTATTTTTTATTTTTTTTATTTTTAGTATTGGTGGATGCGAAACAAAAGCAACAAAATAAAATTAAAACAATATTGGCAATTAAAAAAGGTGGGCGAGGAGTTGATATTCGAGCCCATCACTTACGGGTAGTCCCTTTTTTCTGTAATTTCCCTAAAAACTTGCCAAGTAATGTTGTAACCTTGATAGATGAACCCATAGAACAGTATGCAAGGTGCAACACATCCAGGGATGATCCTTGCGGAAGGAGAACTTTCATGTCTGTAAGTATCAGATGCTTGGCGATGGGAGGCAGATGTGGGAGCTTGACTTCTCAGGTAAGGTGTGTCGCAACAGCGCTGCTGAGCCAAGGTAAGAGATCTGCTCAGTAGCTATTGGATGTGACTGTATATCGTTCCCGGTGCACATAAGCTACATGTAGCACTGCACCCTATAGCACAGAGCTCAGTCCCATGACAAATGTGGTCCAGCTGTCACATAGCCTCTTTCATATTTGTGTACATTGGTTGTAAAATATAGCAGAGCCCTCAACTGTACACAGTTGCCCTAGGGGTTCAACCACTTGTCATTTCCACTACTTTCCTCTTTTAGCACTGCGCACCATAGCTTTACTGCTGAGTCCCTCGAAAAAAGAATTGGGTTCAGCTGCCACATAGTCTCACTCACAAGAAACTAAAGTAACAGAGAATACCAGGTCTATCCAAGCTATATGGTCTAACCTGGAGAAAACCGTTAAATTTATAAAGGCAAACAAAACACCATAAAGCGGGGTACTCTGTGTGGTAAGCCCTAGACCAGTGAACACACTTACACAAGAAATATATTCAATCCAATTTACTTTACTAAACTCATTTTTAAATTTTAATTTTATTATTTAATAATAAATGTTTAGAAAAAGCTATAACAATACAAAGTCATAATATATATCTAAAAATCATCCATCGTGTCAACCTAATAGCACCTCTAAAAAATATATCAGACACTCAAAATCAGTCTCATACAACACTGTATTACCATCCTCTCCCAGAGACCATACTGCAAACACACTTCACTCATACTCAAACATTCAAATTCAATTCACTATTGTTTATTTCAATTATAATTGTTGTTTCCTTCAATTATAACAATTCACAGACTACTATAAAACAGTGTACTAAAATACAAACTCCAATACCAACAATATATCGGAGAGTATCACAGTGGAATAACAAAATATTCTACATAATACACAACACTGTGATATAAACTTCTGTCTTTACTACAACATCAAATTCCCCGGCCTAACATGTTTCTTTATATATATATTCAGTTTCTTTAGAAATTCCTCAGGGGTAAGTGGGTCCAGTATTTTCAGGGGAGTTGGAATAGAGATACAGACGTGTGGACAGGACACAGAGCTTACCTGAAAAATAAAAACACAGAGAAACACATTTAATCGGGCTCGAATGCATAATTTTACCAATTAAGAACTGCAACCCCCACTAAATCAATAAGCGGGGTGCACACCATGGGGTACTCAAAACCCCACTACGTCCTTCCAATGAAGAAATCACAAGTACCCGGTGGGGGACTGTGATAGGGGGATCATCTCAATTGTATCTCTCCCCAAAATAACCACCATCACCACACCAGTCACTGTAAAACCCCCTTAAATCCATCATAATCACCTAGGTTTAAACAAGAATGCAAACAAAATCAAAAAGTGTCGGACATTGACTTAATAATAAAAAACACTAAACCATGCCACCACCGGTGAACACCCTGAGTGAAATCTGGGTGCCCAAACTCATATGGAAAAAAACTCACAAGGATGCACCGTTGATTCCCGGCCAGGCACACCCCTGGCTGTACGGATTCAAAATATGACCCCTTTCAATGGGTCTGTTGACAATGCTGATGTTTTTTTATATATATGCCACAATTGTTTCGCCCACTTGGTCAGGCTGGAATTAATAAGCCGCCAAACAGCAAAGCAGCGCACATATAAAGGAAACAAAGAAAAGAAAAGAAAAATGGAAAAAAATGGAAAAAAATGGATCCTCTCATCTTTAATGCAGTGTTTGCCACTCCACTCATTGGCTTTGAATGTCTCAACACTAGACATGTCGGCTTTCTGTATAGTGACTAAACGACAATCTCGGTTGCATTCATTGCATTGCTCCTCTCACTTCTCTTTTCAGACTATGGTCAGCTGAAGGACCATTACTTGGCAGGCAGGGCTATACAAATATAAGATAACATTACATAACATATGTCTTTTTTTCAGTGTGCGTTTATCTTCGTGAATGTTCATAGAGGGACACAGCAAAGCAAGTTAGACACGCACACAAACACGTAGATCACGCTGGCGCAGTCCTTTTCTGACAATCCCAACTTCATGATTCTTCATTGACAACCTGCAATATGCCCTAATATGTTTTCACAGTTTAAATATTATCCTGACATCGTCATGTGTATCTGGCTTAAACAACACATTATATGTGCAATTATCAGTGCCAGGAATTAACCCAATATCCAGAGGGCCTTTCTTCTGTGTTTGTAAGAAAACACATTTGCTGTGTTCTTCTGTGTCAGATTTAACTAGCAATCTTTCAAGTTTTGACCTCTATAATCAGCAAAAATCGGTTCTTCCTTCAAAGTATCTCAGATTCCATTGTTTTTCAATGATTATTTTAAGTTCTCTAATGTCAAATGAATTGGCATGCAAAAACACATCCTCTCTTGCCTGTCTTTTCGTCTGTGTACTAAGAGGTATTCTCTCTTAAATAGTTTCAGGGATCCTGAAATTTCATTTAGTATTCATGCTAAATATTGCTATTTTGTACTCATTCCAGCCACTCTTTGCTCATAAATGTATGTTTTACTTCATCTTAGCTTTAAATATTGTCTGTATGGCAAGGGCAAAAATTACACACGTGCTGCAACTTGTTTCCAACCATGGTCGATCATATCAAAGTGAATCAGTGTTCTTTCAGTTCTTTGGTAGCGTCCAAAGTGGTTTATAGTTGTATTGTTGTTAGCCAGGGAATTTAATACTCTCATGTGTGTGTTGTGGGGTGAAATGAAAGTCTGGTACTCAGGTAAGGGAAGTGAACTTCTTTACTAAGTTCCAGTAACAAGGTATATACCTCAGGTAAGTCCATAGGTAAGTAAGCAGGAAGGTACACAGGAGACATCCACCAGCCTCCTCTCTGGCAGGCTTCTTCACTCCAACTCACATTCATGGAACTTGCAGGGGCACTCACACCACAACAATCCACAGGCACAACATTCCACAGGCATTCTCTCAGGCAAGCATTCATGCAGAACCAAGGCAGGGAACTCAAGACACAGCACATCTCCCTCCTCAACAGAAATCAAGCTGAGGGTACAGAAAGAAGTGCAAGAGAAAATACATGGGTTAATGTGACCAAAGTATAAAAAACAACAACACTCTGGCCACCTCCACTCCAAATTCCAAAACTCCAATCCAAATCCCACTCTCTCCATTCCGAAGAACAAGGAGACACGCTCTCACCTACCTCGTCCCTCCAAATATCTACAATGAAGCCAAACCCATCCGAAACACCAAAAAAAGCAGTCGCAGGCATAACAACAGAGACTCAACCAAAGGAACCAGCCCTAACCCTCAACACACCGCCATGCCACACAGTCTCAAAACAGCACCCTAGAATTCTAAACCAGAACAAATTAAAAATGCTCAAAATGCACAGAGCACAGCCACCCACTACCGTGCATGATAGGTGATGAGGACCACCCCCCTAGGTATCGGCGTCCAACTCCCTAAGGCAAAGACAGGAAACCCCCTCAATTGTGGTGTTCAATGCCCCAAAGTAGTGGCACAGGTGGCAGAACACCCCTATATCTAGTGCCAGGTTCCAAACCCCCATATAAATGGCACAGGTGGCAAAACACCTCTATAAAAATAGTGCCGGGTTCCAAACCGAAATATACAGTGGTACAGGTGGCAGAACACCCCTATAAAACTAGTTCCGGGTTTCAAACCCCAATACTTGTGGAAGGGGTGACAGAACACCCCTATGAAACCTGTGGCGGGGTTGAAACCGCAATACTTGTATGACACAGGTGGTAGAAAACCCCAGTCACCATCAGGGCTCTACTTACACCCAGAAACATGTTTAAAATAAAATAAACTGGATGTTGTGTCAAATAACACAGTCATTGCAACTTAAATTGTAAAAAGTCCAAGTCCTAATCTTTAAATCCACGTTTCTTTTGCCCTGTGAAAGAAAAATTGCTAGTGCAAGTCACATCACTTTCCACTAATGCATTGCTGACGCATCAAACAATAAGACAATTACCATTGATCTCAACAGAGGGCACGTCAAATAGCACATAAAATATACTCAACTCAGCCACAAATGAACCTCAACCATAACCAAGCAAACAGAACTGCATTAACTTTAAACAGACAGGACCTAAGTGAAATCACAGGCCTCGCATCACAACAGTAACCAAGTCAGTATTCTCTGTTATAAACTGAAAGATCTCTGAAGAACCGGATGAAATCAGGATCGAGTTCCTCCAACACAGCAATAGATGTGCTCACTTGCTCTCACAAAAAAATGGGGCAAGAGCAACAGTAACCACAGTTCTCATCCCAATGAGGATATAACTCATATCTTGCGGGGACGCACATTCACAGAGTGCACCGCCCCTGTCACAGTACCTCGAATATCCATGAGAATGCAGCATTGATTGTCCCTCCATGCCCGTGCCCACTTCCATTACTGGCTTCTTTTCTGACACGAAATGGCAATCTTGGGTGTCTGCCGCCGAATCCGCTGCCAAATTCTTAGCTTTCAAACTTCTCCTTTTCTCAAACAAACTGGCCATAAAATTAATGTTTTGAACAGCATTCAGTTCCATCACGCAACAATAGGCGCATAATCTCCTTTTCCACCGAAGGCCAGCATACTGATCATCAGAGGAAAACACCTCTGAAAAGCACAGAGGACATGGGGACATCACAGCCGTTGCCAATGAGGCCGCACTTTGCAAGGACTGGAGCTCCTGCTCCCTAGCAATGCCGCTCCAGCGACCCGACAGGAAAGGCCACCTGAGGACCGATGGCACACTCAGGAGTCCCCCAGCAAGAGCACCACCACACCACAGCAGATGACCACGGCCCGCACTAGCACCAGAGGTAAGCCCCCTCATTGCGGCTTGTGTATGTCTCCCGGCAGCTGTAGTGATGTGCGCACAGGACCGCTGCACAACCTTCACCTTTTCGCTCTGCTGCATCCCTCACTAATTTGCTCCACTGCACCATATCACATATTCATTATACTCTCAGACTCGTTCCCTCAGCATAGCATTGTGACAGTGGAACAAATGCCAGATCCTCAATGGGACCACTGCCAGACCCCTCCAGTGGCCATAAATCTGAAGGATGGCCCCACTGGGAATGCAGACCAGTGGACAAAATGTACAAAGGTGGACCTGCTGGAAACTGCCCAAAAAATATTTCTCAACACCCAAAATGTATTCAAAACTAAAGGCACTCCCAGGCTGTTCTCCCAGCCTGCTTCAGTGGTCAAGTTCCTCACGGTGGCCCCACTGGTACTCCAACTATTACAGTGGCAAATATGCACAAAGGTGGCCCCACTGATGCTCCAAACTGACAAATAGTGACAACTGCTGCCCCCAGCTGCCCCCTTGCTGCCATGCAACGGCGGTTGGGCTATGGGACAGGGGTCAGCTCACCTTTGGCGGGGGCCGGTGGATGTCCCCTCCTTGGTCTCAACAGATTCCTTCCTTGCTTTGAGGTGCTGCTCACTCTGGACATCTGCAGGTTCCTGGCCCTTCTCTCAAGCCAGCTCATCACCAATGTTGCAGGGTGATATGAAAGTCTGATACTGAAGGTAAGGTAAGTGAACTTCTTTACTAAGTTCCAATGACAAGGTATATACATCAGGTATGTCTAAGGGTAAGTAAGTAGGAAGGTTGACAGGAGAGACCCACCGGCCATCACTCTCACAGGCTGCTTCACTCTGGAAACATCCAAAAAGACTGTATCCATTCGTACGAATGGTACAAAAGACCAAAAAAGGCCTGTACCATTCATACAAATGGGAAAATACCAAACACGAGGAGCGTGGGATGCTGTGGTGTCCCCTGCCCCCCATATTCAGCATTTTCAGATTCAGGGGTTGCCAGGTTATCCCCCGCATAGGGTCACCCCTATGTTAAAAAAAAGTAATAAATAAAAAAGGAAAGGACCCTGAGGCGCCAGTTCCCAAGCACGTAAGTGAAGGGGACTGCAGTCGCAGAGGGATGTTGGAGATGGCGGCACACAGGAGGTGTGATGACCACAGGTAAGTAGGGGGTTGGGGGTAAGGGCAAAGTCTGAAAGGTTCAGGAGAGAGAAGACCGAAAGTTATTTTCAGAGAAATACATTTTGGTTTTTTCTCCCTCTAACATTTCAACTACGGTCTTCCAATCCCAATCCATTCACTCCACAGGCATAACATTCCAACAGGCATTCTCTCAGTCAAGCATTCATGGAGAACCAAGGCAGGGAACACAAGACTCAACAAGATCCTTATCTAGCACGAATACCTTAATTCTGGTCCCTTTAAGACCACTAAGGCATGGACAATTGTGAGTCTCCTTCCATTGTGACACTGACATAGTACCTCCCTCAAGTCCTATGCTACTTGCATTAGTCATCCCAATTGGAGATACCCTAGTATCAATGTGCATCAGAGGGAAAGTCATGTCAGTCCCCCACTTTATGACTCCAATCAAACCCACCTTCATTTTAAGAAGCTCTTGCATGGATAAAGCCTTGTCTCTAAACATTGGTACACACTTCCAATGTAATTCCATAATTCTAAAAACACCCTAATTGCTTTTTTATTCTGAGGACTCAATTTGTTCTTTACAACATTAACTGAGGGCCTTATTACAAATTAAGTGGTAATGGTAAAACACACAGTATTTGAGAATATCAGCTATTTTACCACTCTGCAAAATTATCACTTCTCATGAAAAGTGTGTGCTTATGTGTGGAGGAAATTTCCTCCACGCAAAAGCTGGGTAATATGACATTTCTCCATGGTGACCTGTGCAACTCAAAATGGCAATCCGAATCATGCAGACCCAGGCTCTATCAGGAGTCTGTCGATATCCCAGCGGTAATTCTGCCAGGATACTGCCATCACAAACTGCGCTACCAATCCGAGTTGCGGGAGCGGGGTGGTAAATCCCCATTCCCAATGGGACATTCTGGGTGCTATTAGAGCCGAAAATGGGCAGAAAGGGGAGAATATCACCTCCAGCAGAAAGCTGGATGTAAACCTCCCACTTTCCGCCCAAACTCGGGATTGGGCGGAGCGTTAATGCAGCAGTAATAGCATTACTGCTGCATTTGTACTGCTCCGCCCACCTCCTGATGACCCCATCCGTTAGCACATATGGTAACGGTAAATGAGTTAGATGGTATTACCACCAGACTGTAATAGGGCAATGTGTCTTCCTTTCGTCCAAACACCTGCATAAGGGAGTTTGTGCTCTAAATAATCAATCTCTCCTACCCTAAATTGACATGTATCTTTTGCATGGTCCAGCCATATCCCTGGGGAAATCCCGATATATTATCAAGATTGGCATAATACGTCTATAAAGTCACCCCAACTTCAAAATATCTTCTTGAAAGGACTGAACATTATAATGTTCCACAAATATCTTTTGCATTACCTTCTGAAATACCAATGAAGCCAATATCAGCCCAACGACATACGCTTACAATGAAACAAACTTTCCTGAGTTATGAATGCCACACATTTCTTTAGTCTAAATAAAGTCACATTTAGTGCTAAGTGGACTCCAGATGCAATATGATAAAATACTTGGACTGTCCTAATTGTGCATTTTAATACATAAAACGTTGACAATGGAGCTTGTTCAGCTGTCTGAGATCAACACACAAAGATACCTCTCAGCTAGCCTTACGAGCCACAACCAATGGTGATATCCACAACATTGGTTCTCTTTAACCAGTCCTCATTGCAAAACCTCTGTAGCTACTTCTTTATTGCCCGAGGGTCGCTCCTTACTTTGGTGAAAAGGGGAGTTAAATCTCCCTTCAGCTTACTTCCGTGTACCATTCTGTACCATTCTCTTCAAACAGCCCATGCACCATATGAACACAGTGGGAAACCTGTGTTCCTCCTGTGACGTTTGCTTGTCCACTACCATTAACTACCACTTACTGCTGGGATCTAACTTTATCTGTAAAATATTTTGCTCTCTTCAAAGTAAAAGAGATGCACCCTTTAATGTTCGCTCTGTTGTGGCTGCCTGAGCATATGTCCCTGGATTCGGTAGTCTTATCTATCTCGAGCCTAATCACTGTTCTCCCTGCCTTTAAGAGTCATCATCTTCCTTGTCATTTGTAATATCTCCAGTACACTCCAATGGAGCTGCCACTCCAATCAGCACAGCATTTATCTCACAGTCAATAATTTGAATTTCATTATCATCACTCTTACCATTGCATCATCCTTTTCATCACCTTCACCACATCCATGTCAGCATCAGTGCCAGGGTTGTGAACTATGCTTTTGCTTGTGTGCCTTTCAACACTCATTTTATAAGAAGGGGAAGTGCCCATTCTATTGGCACCTATTGCATGCACCTTTTGTAGTGGGACACATGTTTGCCTTTACCAGATATAATTGGCACAAACATCTAAAACCTGCCCTTCATTCCACTATCAGATTCTGATTAATTTTCTCTTTTTATTTTTTTATTTTATTTGTTATACGCCCAAACCCAGAGGTATCACGGCATAGGTTACAGTAAGTTTACTTGTCTGGTTACAAGGCGAGAGATTATTGCAGATCATACAGAATACAGAATGTAAAATCGAAATCACAGTTAAATAAAAGATTCTCAGGTTACAATGGAGAACCAATGTAGGAATTCTTTAGTATTTGTTAAACAGCCAGGTTTTTAACATTTTCTTAAATTTCCGGTGAGAGGGTTCATTTCTCGTGTTGGAGGGAAGGGAATTCAAAATTTTGGGGGCCATATCAGGGAAGCTGTGTCCCCCAGCCCTGGAGAGTTGGTAGCGAGGGACAAAGAGTTGGATGTTGTTGCTGGATCTCAGGTCTCTAGTGTTCTTCTTTCAGGCAATGGTATTGTTCAGGTATATGGGAGCTGTTTTGTTGAGGCACTTGTGAGTAATGAAGAGCGTTTTAAAAACGATTCTGGCTTGGATGGGGAGCCAATGGACTTCCCTTCTAATCTTTGATATGTGGTCAGATTTTTTGATGCCCAGAGTGGCTCTAGTGCTTTATTTTGCAGCAGTTGGAGTTTGGCTAGGTTGGTGTTAGAGGCTCCTAGAAGCAATACATTACAATAGTCTATCTTAGACAGAATTAGAGCCCGGGCTAAAGTAATACAATTATGGGGTTTCAAGATTTGCCGGCTGAGTGCAATAAGCTTAGAGGTGTAGGAAGTAGCCGATGAGAGTGCATTCACATGTTTGGTCAGTGTTAGATTGGTATCAAGGTGTACTCCTTGTGTTTTGGCTTGGATAAGGATGGGAATGGGTGTGCCTTCGATGGTGATTGAGGTGTAGTCTCGGTGGCGCGCTTTGATTTTAGCTAGCATCCCTATGATGAGGATCTCCGTCTTTTCATCATTTAGACAAAGGCTGTTGTTTGCCATTCAATTTTGGATGATAGCATAGATTCTGTTGACTGTGACTGTGTCTTGTTCATGGTTACCTGTGACGGGGATCAGTATCTGCGTACCATCAGCAAAATTTGTGTATATCATACCCATTGCATCCAATGCAGCAAAGAGTAACTTAGTATAGCCGTTGTAGAAGGTTGGCGATAGGCAGGAGCATTGTGGCACTCCTATAGGGACTGGAATGGGGTCGGCAACTTCCTTGCTGATGCAGACTCTGGAGGTGCGTTCTGATAGAAATGATTTGACCCAGAGTGTAGCTTCCTGGGTGAAGTTGAAGTTGGTAAGCAAGGTATTACATAGTTTGTCATGGTCCACCAGATATTGAATGCAGCAGATAGATCTAATAGTAGTAGAATGCTCAATTTGCCTGAGTCTCTTATGGAATCCATATGGATTTTTAAGTCAAACAGTGCCGTTTCAGAACTGTGACTTGGTCAGAAACCAGACTGTCTATCGCCTAGGAGGTGATTCTGTTCCAAGTAGTTTGGGATTTGGGAGTAGGCTATTTTGTTGATTATTTTAAGCAGAAAAGAGACAGTGGTTATGGGTCCATAATTAGTGGGAACTGTGGGGTTAAGTGATGTTTTTTTAAGCAATGGGGTGACCCAATCTTCCTTGATGCTGGCAGGTACCAGCTTGGCCTCAAAGGAGGCGTTGATGAATTTAGTGATGATGGGTGAGAGTACAGGTGCACATAATTTGACTAGCTTGGCTGGGAAGCAATCTGCTTTGCAGTTTGATGCTTTGAGATTGGAGATGGTGTCTAGGACTTGCTCTTGGATGACAAGGGAGAACTTAAATGCTATCTCTGGATTTCTATGTTCTGAGTTCGGCAATAGAGTGGCAGAGTTTTTGCTGTCTAGTAGAGTTTTTTGGGCTAGTATTTTCTTTTGTAGCGTGTTAATTTTAGAAGCGAGAGCATTTTATATAGTGCTACACCATGCTTTGCTAGAGTTAGTGTGGACGGCCATGGGTATGGGGCTTTCCAATTCTTTCAGGATAGAAAAGGTCTCTTTGGTGTTTGACGTTGCATTGTTGATATGCGTGTTAAGGGTATTCGCTTTGTGTTCTATTAGGGTGGCTTTGAAGAGTTTGTTGGCTTTGGAAAAGGAATTTGAAGAGTCTATACATCGAGATTTGTTTTGGATGTGTTCCAGCGACCTTTTGATACGCCTTAATGCTACCAGTTCCTCGTCGAACCAGAAGTTGGATCGTTTAGCTGGCCGTGGTATTTTAGTTTTTAGTGGCGCAAAGGCATTGATAGTGGTAGTGAGACAAGTATGATAGATATCTGCAAGAATAATGGGATCCGTAACTGTATTGGTTTGTGCAGCAAATGCTTCTAGCAATACGGGGTGATATTTTCAGCTGTGAGATTCTTGGTATTTCTTATTTTAACGGGGCTGAGCAATATCTTAGCCAGGGATACTGTTCTTGTGATGATTTGGAAACAGATGAGGTGGTGGTGTGATCAATTAATGGCCGAGACAGAGTCAATGGATAGACATACATTTAAAGTGAGTATCCAGTCTAATGTACTGCCCTTGTCATGAGTAGCTACAGTCACTAGTTGTGTGAAGTTCATGTCAGAGAGAGAAGAGTGGAGGGCAATAACTTTGCGGTCGAGCACATCATTAAAACCTAGGTTAATATCACTGAGGATGAAACATTTTGTGTTTGGCTTAATGTAGGGAGTAATACGTAGTGAAATATCGATTTCTGGGTGATTGAGATGGTTAGGATCTCTGTAGGTAATGAGAAGGTTGATAGTGGTTTTGGGGTTGGTTGTCAGTTTGATTAGGATCAGTTCATAGCCTTCCAAGTTATCTAGGGGGCAAGATCTGAATTGCAGCTGACTTTTAGCAATGATTACCACACCTCCTCCCATTGAGAAGTGAAGTCCTGGGGAATGGCCAGGGTGAGAGCTGGGACTGATGATTGGTGCAGCCAGGTTTCGCTGATTACAAAAAAATCAAGATTTTGATCTATGATGAGATCATGTATCTCAATGGCATGAGCACCTAATGAGCGCACATTGAGGAGAGTTCCTTTGAGTGTATTGGAGGGTGCTGGCGTAGTTGTTGTGGTTTGAGGTTGACAGGGTGGGGACTGTAGGGGGAGGATATTGTGCTTGTTACCTGATGGGGTACGAGTGGTAGATGTTTGAGTATGAACTGGTGATGCTGTGGTGGCGTGGTGTGCTTTGGCATGCTGTTTGAGCTTCAGGATCTATTTTGTGGGATGGGCTGTTATAAAAACGTGATGTCGGTCTGGTATGCCTAGTGTGTCCTTTGCCAGGGTATATCGATAAAGGATAAGGAAGGAGCAATCTGGACCTAAGGCGGTCTGCGCGTTGTAAGCCTGTGCAGGGGATGGTGGGTTGGCTACTAATCTGAGCACTGTTGATGGAGAGGGTTTCGTTCTTATCTGAAGCTCTAGTGTAATAATTGGAAGCAATAGTTGTGGTCTGGGGTGGTGAGGAGTGTGGGAAGGGGATGGTTTTAGGTAGGAAGGGGGTTGGGCAGGGCATTGGATGGTGGCGGGGACAACCAATTTTAGCTAGTCCATTTCCTGCCGGGGTGAAGGCTCCCCCTGAGCACGGTAAGGACTCATTAGTCATTGCGATGAAGACCATGGTGGTGGGGAGTGGCTCTGGAGGAGCTTCCAGTTATATATTTAAGAGGGTAAGCTGATTCTACGTGGGTGAATAAGGTGCAGTGGGGAGGCAGGTGGTGTGTTTCTACGCGCTCAATCTCACGAGTCTGACAATAGAGTAGCAATTTCAAAATGGAAGAGTAGGTGATATCTTCGTTGGTAAGAATTGGGGAGCACAAACACTAGCTTTCTGTGAGTGTGAATAAGTATGGTACTGAGGATGGACTGGGATGTGTGGGCAAGCACAATAAACAGCCTATATTCAGTATTGCTGGGTGGGTTTGATACACAGTACTCACGTCCAGAATTAAAAGCAAGGCATGATAAAGAATAGTATGGAGAAGGTGGCAGTCAAAGTCTATTCAAAACAGTGTTAAGCTCAACATATCCCAAGATCTAGGTACAAGAGGTTAGCATTATATGGAATCGTGTGATCAGTGCTGCGGTGAAGAGCTTTTCAATACAGTAATATACACAGTGTGGCTTAATGCTAGGTACAGTACATATTGGTAGACAGGTAATCACACGGTATACCAGCCTTAGTTGCTTATATCATTAAGAGAAAGCATGTCAGAGACGAAATGCAGTACATCAATGGAAACAGTAGATGAGTCGGTAGGATGACATGGTGCACCATCACAAATACAATAGTGTGTGTGCAGTCTAGATGCACGTATAATAATCAACCGTAGAATGTCAATGATATATATATTTTTTCTGTTTTTTTTTCCTTTCTATTTTGGAAATGTTAGTCGTAGTAGATGATTAAGTTGAGTAGAGTTGGCCGGAGAGGACAACAAGTTAGGAGTTAGCAGAGAAGCTTACATGCAGCAAAGAAGTCACGTGCAGGCTCATAGAGGGTTATAGGCAGAGGCAAGGAGTTGGGAGCAATGTGTAGGACAATGAGCATGTGGGGCGTGCCAGGAGAGGCACTTACCTGTGCTACCGTGAACCGTAGCTCCTACTCCGCGCTGGACCGCGAACAGGCACAAACAGGACCTTGTGTATGGGCCTTCTGTGGGAGGTTGGCGTTCACCTGCCGGCTTGATATTGGTTGGTATATGTACCAACTGGTAAGATAGCTCAGCGGTTTGAGCACTCGCTGCTGCAATCTGAGCATGATCTGCAGGTTGCAGGTTCGAAATTCTGGCACAGCCAACTCAGCCTTTCATCCTTCCGAGGTCGATAAATGAATACCAATTCCTGTTGGTGATATTGTATGTAAATAAGTGCTCTGTAAAGCGCTTTGGATAAAGGCGCTATATAAATAACACATCATTATATCAAGTGACCAATAGCAGTGATCGTACGGGCTCTGTGGTACAATCAGATGTGCTCTTCAAAGCAGAGGGGCGGGCTGGCCATTTCAAAACAAATTGAATACTGTAGAGTTCGCGTGGCAGAACTGATCAAATGAGCTGAATCAAGTACCAGAAGACTCGTTTCGGATTTCTAAGTAAAAGCGCCATGTGGTGCATAGTTATGGAAGATGCAGGCACGGTTTCAGAGCACAATCAACATGTTCGCTTGCAAGCTTGAAATGATGCAGTTGTGTAGCAAATAGCCCCAGTGGGCTTACCTTTAGTGTAAAGTTGCAGAAAACCTCGTGGGTCTTCCGTGAAGAAATGGACACCACAGCTTCCATGTGGGATGGTAATGGTGGCCGGATGTTCTACGGGCCAAATATACAACCATTTTGTAACGGTTGTCTTCTTTTACTTTAGAACCACCATCATTACCTCTTTCGAGCTTGAGCGTTCTCTGTCTTTCTTATCTCACTCCAATATACAGGCTATGGTGTGCTCCCCTTACTTGGTGATGCACAAAACCTTTTCCAGTGTGGGGTCATCAGGTGACACGCTGCTTCTCTTTCTTATGGTTGGAGCTCCTCACCATAAATTGGACCCTGATATGTTATTAGAAAGTGTTCCTGAAATTACAAGACAAAGCTAAAAGCCTAAGTGCAATAAAATATTCCTCAATAGTCTCATATGGCTCAATGTATAAAATACTAAAATCATACGTCTTTAATCCAAGGTTCATCTAGAGCATCAGGGCTCTGTTAGTCCACCTTGCGGTCATGGAGGCTTTCAATGGGCGTTCCCTTGAGTCCTGAGCAGTGCATTCATTAGGGTGTGGACTGTATGTGCATGGCGTTGGCATAGTTCAGACATTCATTCTTCCACTGATTCCACCTTACCATGGCAGTGCTAGCTGAGCTAAGGAAGTGGGTGGGCCCCAGGATAGTTTGCATTGCTCCCCTTGCTCTGTTTTTGTATTAACGCAACAATGAACACACGAAAATAATATGACAACTGATGTACACCTTAATATATACAAGTACAACAGGAGACTAAAACAACAAATCTGGCTGGGCCCAGGACGTGGTGTGGAGCTCTCTTTCCCCAGCAGCAGAGCGTTCCATTACAGAGCGCCAACCACTCTTCACCAATGGCGTTCATATGAGTTGCAGCATCAGAATGCTGTCCCCCCCAGACCAAGGATTGGATGGCATTTTCTCTAGCGTTGAGTGTGCTGCACCCCATCCACGCTGCACGAATGTAATGTTCTTGCAAGGCTTGGGTGCCTTTCTTCCCTGGCATGATGCATGCTGTTGCATGGCAACACTTATCCGAAGCAATTATTTCACTCAAGAAGAGTGCAAAAGTGCGTCAAAAAATGCGATCAAGCTCACTTCCCCATCATAAGTCTTAGATAACCCACATAGGAAAAAGTCTCATGCATTAAATATTCAGGGAGGCAGAGAGCAGAGCACTCCACTTATAATGTGTTCAGGGAACATGTGAAACTCCTGCATCAGCAGTCAGGATTTAGGTCTCTTCTGCTTAGTGGAAATTGCATGGGCTGTATTGTTCCTTCAGCCCCGTCTACATGTGTATGGGGCCACTTACCGGTAGGACGTTTTCCTGGGACATCTGCAAGGAAGTTCGTCTCCCATCACTTTTGTTGCAGCATTCGGAGACCAGCTGGCACATCAACCATCGGCATTTACTGACAGGTTCTAAGGTGTAACCTATACCACCACACCCATGAATTGCCACAACTGGCATAACTGTCTAGATAGACCAGCACCTCAGGAAGAACACATTCTGCCAAGCGTTCATAATAACATCCTAACAGCAGATGGCTATGTACAGAGGAATATTTTATAGCCATTTGAGCCAGGTCACACACAGCACAGTGCCACCAAGTAGTCATCAGTGGAAGTTCACTTCCAGTTCATAGCCAGATGACCAATAAATTTTGGGTATGAAAATTTGCTCAAATGCCAAGCCTTTGCTTTATTGGGATAGCCAACAACATAAAAGAAGGACTTCTCCCATCACAGCCCCTACCCCATCCCCGTCTCAACGACTCCCCACCCCTTCCCACACTATTTCCAGCACTGCCCCTATACATGAATAACATAGATATAATATAGAAGGTAAATTGTGTGGTTTGCGCATGAATGTTAGCATGTTCATTAAAAAAGGAGCTTGTACGCTGGATGATTTTGCAGGACTTGCTGTCCATTTCCTTCTAAGCTGGTTTGGGGTTTGAGTCCATCAAGCAAGAGCAGAATTCTGATAGTGTTATGATGTTAATTTAGTTTATGATTGCTACGAAGTTGTTACCCTCCCTTTACCTGAAACCCAGGACTGTCACCTCCCCGTTACCTAAAGCCGGGACCGAGTTTTTAAAAGATATAACTCTCTGGATGGGGGAGGGGGTTGGGCCTGGGACACTGCCAGCAAAACTGGGATGCCTGATCACCCCAGGCAGTGATATTTTTTAACCAGAGCATTTTTTCAGCGCAAGACAGACAGTTCTCATTGCTACAGACAGCTGCACACCGGTTTCCCCAATATTTGAGATCATCCGTGCAGAACAGTCTAACAGCCTTGTGGTTGGAGCACTGGGCCACGTGTATCAAACACCTGCAAAGCTATGATTAGTTTGAAAATACCTCCACCTGAAATGTAAAAGTAGATTAAGCCATTTGAGCCAAGTCACACACAACACAGCATCACCGAGCAGCCATGTTTTGAAGTTCACCTCCAGTTAAGAGCCGATTAGGCAATTTGTTGTGGGTATGCAAATTACCCTAAACGCCAAGCCATTGCTCTAGAAACATGTTTTTCAGAAGGGCATTGCTATTTTAAACGCAGTACCTTTCAACCCAAGACAGACAGTTCTCAAAGATGCTGCCAACTGCATACCAATCACCCCCTTGTTAGGTGGTCATCAGTGCAGTACAGTCTGACAACGTTCTTCATCATCATCATCATCATCATCTTGGGGTTTTTCCCTGGGATATTGCCGTCAGAATATTAACAACCTTGTGGTTGGAGCACTGAGGCATGTGCAGCAGATACCATAATATTTATGGTCCGTTTAAAAAGATTTGAAAAAACCCTTCTACTTGAATTGTTCAAGTCGATTAAGCAATTTGAGCCAAGTCTCACACAGCCCAGCGCAACCTAGTAGCCATCACTAGAGGTTCACCTTCAGTTCAGAGCCATATGGGCAATGCATTGTGGGTACGCCTGAAAAATGTATGCCTCATTGCCTGAAAGAAGCTTGGGTTCGCCCACTCTTAAAAAAACCCTCCTTAGATCCCACCTCCCCCAGCAACTATCGCCCCATCACCACCGTCCCCTTCCTCCTCAAAATCCTTGATAAAGCAGCCCACAACCAAATTCAGCAATACATAGAGACCCATTCTATCCTAGGCAGAAGACAATCAGGCTTTCGCAAAGGCCATGGGACCGAAACTGCCCTACTAGATTTAAAAAATCAAATCACCAAAATAATGGACACATGCAAACTTGCTCTCCTCCTGCTACTCGACCTCTCCGCAGCATTTGACTTAGTGGACCATGACATCCTCACATCTCACCTTTTTAATGCAGCCCACTTCTCCCTTAAAGCAATCTCTTGGATCACCTCCTTTCTAGAAGGCCGAGCCATGAAGGTGTATTATGACCAGGCCAATGCTCCTCCGACCACCATAAGTTGTGGAGTCCCACAAGGGTCATGCACTGCACCGACTCTATACAACCGCTTCACTAAACCACTCTTCGACCTACTGGACTCCCTCAGCATAGCTTACACTAACTATGCCGATGACACACAAGTCCTCCTCCCCCTCACTGGAGACTATGCCCAAGACACAGAAGCCCTCCTTAACATTTACTCCACGATCCAAGCATGGATGGCGATCAACGGCCTCTGCCTTAACGGAGACAAAACAGAGATCATCATCCTGGCCACCAGCGAAATCCTTTCCAAACTCAGCCAAGACTACTCACACATAAC
This sequence comes from Ambystoma mexicanum, assembly GCF_040938575.1. Classification (NCBI taxonomy): domain Eukaryota; kingdom Metazoa; phylum Chordata; class Amphibia; order Caudata; family Ambystomatidae; genus Ambystoma; species Ambystoma mexicanum. Next base: position 844,987,868 of record NC_090924.1, on the reverse strand, counting down.
CATCGACAACACCAACATACCTGTCTCCACTGCTGTGAAGACCCTAGGAGTATACTTAGACGCTACTCTCTCCATGACAAGACAGGTCAACGCAATCTCCTCCTCCTCCGCACTGACCACCAAACTCATCTTCGCCATAAAACCCTATTTTACCACTCCCAACTGCCTCTCCATCGCTAGAGCCACCATAGGAGCCAGGCTAGACTATTGCAATGCCCTCTTAGCTGGCACTTCAACTAAAAATCTAAATAAGCTCCAAACAGTGCAAAACAATTCTCTCTGCGCTCCCCTGCACATCCTCAAATTCGACCATGTGTCGCAGGCCAAAAGAAATGCTCACTGGCTCCCAGTTAAAGAAAGAATTAACTTCAAAGTACTCTCCCTCACACACAAATGTATCAATCATACCACTCCCTCCTACCGAGCAGAAACCATCACCAGGAAATCCTCCCTTCGTCCTATAAGAACCCCCCATGACAACCAACTCCGAGTTCCCACCATAAGAAGAGCTAAAGCTGGAGGCATTGGCTTCCCACACATAGCACCTAAGCTCTGGAACAACCTCCCTAACTTTCTCAGAGCGGAACCTTCACTATTTTCCTTTCGGAAATCCCTCAAAACCATGCTCTTCACATAATCACCTCCTACCCTCCCTTCCGACATGAACGACACATATTTTAAACGCCATGATGTCTGCACTGCTAAGTTTGTAACTAAAACATGATACTGTAAATCTAATGCCTTGTAAACGTATATATCTAAAACATGATACCGTAATTCAATATGCCTGTAAACTTCAACAACCTTCCTTCTGTAACCGGCCGCATGCTTATATGTAACAGCGCCACGATGCCCACGGGCTGAGCGTACGCTTTAAAAATACGAATAAATAAATAAATAAATAAGTATGTAAAGTAGCTCAAAATCCAAGCCTTATAGAGCAAGTACCAAAGAAACAATCAAAAGAAATATTCAATTTGGTGTGCGAGTGTTCTTAAAGGTAAAATACACTTTCATCTTTTCCCATTCCTTATTTTCATCTGTTGTGTTATGTGTTCCTTTACTCTTCAACTATCTGGATTATTCTCACATCCATGATAATCCGCAAGCAGGGATCCAAATAAAATATTGGGGGTGGGAGTATTTTAATCACCTCCTTTTGTGAATTGAGAGTAAAAGTATTTCTCAAGACTATTGAAAATGCATTTTCATGTGAATAAGCTATTTTTGTTAATGCGCACTTTCATTTTGCCCAGTACTTACTATAATTGAAAATATGTTTTATTAAGCCCTCTTCATACCAAACACACAACGGTACATCTCCTCTTTGTGGCGTGAGCTTTAAGGCACACGCTTGCCTTCATTTTCGTGGAGCAGTTTTACTTGGGCAGATCTTGGTTCAATGCCAAAAATAACAGATTTAGAGCTATTTTCAAATGACCGCATAGGGCAGGGACCAGATTATCTAACATTTGCACGTGGGCTAAAAATTGAGCAAATGCACATAGCAACAGTTTTGTTGCTAGGTAACACTGAATGCAGGAAACAGGTATTGTCCCAATCCATATTAACGTTTTCACTAGGACAAAAAAATGAAGCAAACTATTTTTCTGTAATATGTTTGCAGCGTAACAAAAATCAATGAGCTCAATAAACGTCTTATTACGTCAAGCCGCAAACATAGTAAAACATTGACTTGACCCGTTGTCATACACAAGGGCATAGTTTTGAAAATCTCTTCGCCGGTGTGCAGAACTTGTCAGTTCTGTCATGTGTGCTCTAAGAATGAATCTTGGGTGCAATGGATTACATTTAGGATTGCGGGCTCTTTGTGTACAGTGTGAATTAACAGATACTTGCCTCAAGGCAATCACGAGACCACTTGTTTAGAAAGGTCAGCAATAGGCCACATCTCTGAATTATGGGGGTGAGCAGGGGAAATGGAGCGCATTCTTTTTAGGGTGCTCACACGAATATTTCTTACCTCATCCACATAATCAAAAGCAATGGGGTGAACAAATGGCCTTCCCACGCCCAGGAAAACTCTGTTCACTATTCATGGCATGCTTTTCGCGCCATAAAGTAGGCCAAACTGCAGACACATTTGTAATGCTGAAACCCTTGGTTTACTACGTGTCAGGAGAAGGCCATGCACTGGTGGCTGATTTGAGGGGTGTAAATATTTCTCTCACATTTTCTCGATGACCAAGCACGGCAAAGGGTTGTTCGACCCCCAACCCAAGAGTTAAAAAAAATCATAATAACGGGTTAAAATGTGGCACTAAACAGCACACTTTAGGTGAAAAATTGGATAATAAGACATTCACTTTTCAAATTTGGTGGGTAAGACTTGAAAAGATCCAATAAATGCAAGGTCACCAACAGTACACAAAAATGTCCAAATGCAGTTTTTATTATGCCTTTGCCGACATTCTATGCCACTTATCATCAGTGCAAAATGACCTTCTTTTCTGAAGGTGACCATTAATGCCAGTATTCCCATGTAGGAACTTTATCATGTTGGCTTTCTCCATAATGCCAGCTATGCCACTCTAAGAAAGCATGTGCCAATGTTGGTCAACATTCTCAAGTAATTACAAACTACTATCAGGTTTGCCCATAGTGACAGTAATACAAATGTCAGGAACCACATCCATGCCAGTGCGCCAATAGATGCCACCGTTTCCCACCCAAGTGCAGCTCTTGCTGGTTTTGCCTACAGTTCTAATAATGCCATTGTACGGAAACATGCTGGCTACGCCAATGTATGCCAGTGTTACCACCTAATTACACACTCATGTTGGCTTTGCCAGTAATGCCAGTAATGCTACTGTAAGGAAACACGACATGCTGGCTGTGCCAATATATGCTGAAATTGATCCTCACTGACTGTACCTTGATAACACTCCTTCCCTTCCCTTTCCCGCTCTTACCACCATAGCCACAATGACGAGCCCTTGCTTTGGCCTAAGCACCGATTACACATCTACACTGTGCTAATAAAGACATGCATGTACATATGCACTGCACTCACACACCTAAACACACATTCACATGCACATACATTTGTTTGTAACAGACACACACAAACTGCTTGCATGCATCCATGCATGCCTACACACACACACACACACACACACACACACACACACACACACACACACACACACACACACACACACACACACACACACACACACACACACACACACACACACACACACACACACACACACACACACACACACACACACACACACACACACACACACACACACACACACACACACACACACACACACACACACACACACACACACACACACCGTTTTCTCTTCTTACCTGCTTGTCGATGACTCAGCTTGCCTTAGCTATGGACTCCCACCTCATCCTCAGACTCCAGAGGAACCAAAACGTTCACTGAGTAGTTAGGATGTAGTGGGAGGCGTCAAACAAACACCTCTTCCAGAGTCCCGGTTTCTGGCATGTGCAGAGCACCGGGAACTCTACTGCTCAGAAAGTCCTTATGCGTCGAATGTGCAGAGTGAGCCTACCAAATGTTTGGCCTGCAGTACACAGCCAGCCTGATCAAAAGGCAATGCAAACCTAGGGAAGCAAAAGGACCCTGGCCTTGCTGGCTCGTTGAGACTGCACAGAGGAGCTATTCCAAGTTAGTGGAAACGGCTCAGGAGTGCTCTGGTTTTTCTCTCGGCTGGCTTTGGCGCACATTAATGGGTGGCGGGTAGGTCGGAGCCCTGTCACCCATAATGGACGAGCTGCCACTGAGGTCATGGAAAATTAGTGGCATTCTTTGAACATCGGAAATTGCATTCTGTCGTCACAATGGCTCCAAATAATGGTTGCCAAGAATACTAATTAAATATAGATCTGTATAAACATTTATAAATTAGCACATCAGTTAAGTGTCCTCTCATTGTCACTGCCTGAATTTGTGTGGGGTTCATCAAGTGCAATTGTGCAGATTGCGCATGTTTTCATTCAGTTATGCTTGACGTTTGCTGTTTGTTGATCTTTGCATATTTCATAGGTGCCTGGTGCAGATCATGTATTAGAGTATTCTGTGTAATTGGTGATTGTTGTTGTGATGATGCAGAAGCTATTATCATGGTTTTCCTTTCTGAAGAATACACAACGTGGTTCTCTATGCTAGTGTACATGCACACTCTTCACTTATGTAACTGTATTGGCTTGATAGGGATTGCATGTAAAGGTTCCAGGTCCAAAGGTCCACATGCAAAGGTGTGATGACCTGAACGAGACGGCTTACAGTCAACCTTACCAAGGTCAGCTACATAGGTTTTCTATTGTTTGAGCCTTACAAAATGTACCACAACGTACCCCACTCACACCCCACTTTCCCACTCCCTTACAACCACTGTTCCTTTCATCTTTGACCATGAAAATTAAAATCTAATTTTATTGTGTGGACTATAACAGACTATTTCCCTTACCTGCTGCCCTTATACTTACATTTTTACACTTAATATCAACCTTTGGACCTTAACAAGTGGTGCCTGGTCGGCCTTTGACAATGTCGCCTTTTAGCAGTCTCAGTTTAGGTGGTTGCCATTTTGCATGTCGACCTTTAAACCTGCTACATCTTGTGCCAGGTCTTTCCAGTCCTCTCCATGAGGTGACAGTGGACGTCTGCAGCCATGTTTCTGTTTGGCTCTGCTTTCTGCCATACAGCACTAATTCATGCATGCAGTCTTTGGGGATTGTCAAAATCTAGACAGCATTGTATTTAAGCTTAATAGGCAGAGGGAGGGAACATTATCGGAGGCTAATGCCCGCCCTCAGGTTATTGAATGAGGCAAAGCAGAGGGCAATAAGTTGCAGAAGGACATTATCCCAAATGATAATGATCCCTCCTTAAGTCTATAAGGTTATTAGCAATTTGTGGTAAAATAAAATAAAGCAGTGTCCGTAATGACCGATGTTAAGTTGCTGCTGAAGTCAGACTATTTGGAATGAGGTCAATAGCAAACAGTCTGGCCATCATTCTGAGAATTTTGATGGATTTAGAGGAGAGTCGATAATGACTCCCATGTGCTAATTAGATTTTATAGACATGGTCCCAGAGCTTCAACAGCTACGTTAGGCCCTAGAGATTGAGGTAAAGACTTGAGCACGAAGAGGGCATTTAACAAGATTTACAAGCCCATAATTGCAATTACGGCCCGAGGCTGAGGTCTATAAATGTATTGCAATCCACATCGTTCTTGATCATATAAAGCATATATACGCTCTGCATTTTCAATTGGCTTGCACTATAGCGTTCTGAACAATCTGTGGACTACACTTGTTTTTATAGCTCGCATAGTAACCAATGTGAATGCTAAATAAACATTACATGGGTTATAATTGTGGTCAAAGGAAGCATTTATAAAAGGCAGTTATGCTTCCATCTTTCATTTAGCCTTGCATTTCCAAATGGTGGGTAACATGTTGATCCCACAGTTTTAATGTAATGTAATAGGTATTTGAAGCATGTTCATCACTACCTTAGTGGTCTGAAGGAGCTATGCCTTGTCCCAGTGGATTACATCATTTCATAAAAATTAACTGTGGTCTCAGACTTGTCCCTGTTGTAGGTTTTGGGAAAAACTTTTTGATCTGCTAGAAAGAACTGTAGAGAAGATTGCATGGTGATGTTCAAGGGAGCAGGAAGCCTCAACTAAATTGAAGAGGAAGACAAAAAAGCATTTTGAATGGTTTAGAAGAGCTTTCCTGGGAGAAAAGAAATGAAGTAGATGATACCAAGATTGCCATTTATGGAGTCAGATGATAATCAGACAAAATCAGAGTGAGAATTGTTGTTAAGAATACCATCAAGGCTAAATCTAAAACAAAAACATTTATCAGGTGGTGTAAATTAATAGTACTACATTTTGTCAAGTAAGTTCAAAGTCATTGTGGATAATGCAAAAACGTGTTTCTCCGAAACATGGAAGCTAAGGCGAATGGAAAAAAGCACTGCCATCTAATAAGGGAACTCATGATGACAATTTGTCTTAAGATGACCTCAATTCATTCAAAGAATTTAAGGCTGTAATACGCAGATTTTATTTCAAAAGGATTTCACTCACGAAATTGGCAAAAAAAGTCAACTCAAGAGAGAAATCCATCAAATGGTGATGACGATGATATGGTAAATGTACAAAGCTCTCAGTATAAAGGAATGTCTAACCCCTTTGACACATGCCACTAGTTAACCACGAAGTAGATTACATTTCTGGATTAATAAAACAAAATTTGAACTATAACACACCTCACATCTTAGAGCAGATTGTTCTCAAAAGGTTGTGAACGTCAACACATATAATAATGCTGAGCTGCATCCAGATATGGATACCTTTATTCATCCTAAGGCACCAGAGTGCAGAGACGTTTCTAATGTTATGTCTAACTAAATACGTCCATATTACACAATCATATGCAAGTGAAAGAATGATCAAAGGACCTAGCTTTAGTTTTACAATAGCTTGTCTGTTTATTTAAATGTTTGGTGTTCATAAATTACCTTGGAGGATAGTGATTTGTTTTTCCCATCATGTGTTTCGCTATAAAAAACATCTTCTTCATGAGGAATTTAAAAAAAAGAAATGTACAATATAATCATAAAATGATGTTTGATGAAAGAAAAAAAGAAAGAAAAGAACAAGGGAGAAAAAACATAAAAAGGACCTTTCACTAGCTGCATGTTCAAATATTCTGATAAATAATACATTTCTAAACAAACAATATTTCTTACATTTTTTCCAATTTTATTGTCAACCATGGAGCAATATGCTTAATATGATAAATAACATGACTGGTGTGTGAACTGTAATGGTGAGAAGTTGTAAAGTCTTTGTTGGTCAGAGTTTGACTACTACATTCCAATGTGCTGGTCTAATGGATTTGAAAAAGAAGAAAGAAGGGACAATGCAGGAGTCTGGAAGGTGGGTGTTTCTTTAGCAGTGCTTGCGTTTCTGAGGTGTGCTTATGAGGGTAGTGCTGTGATGGGAAAAGCAAACAGAATAAAAAAACTGACCTTTGCTCTGGGCTCTAGTAATACATACATTTCCATCGACAATCGGATGCAAACAAATCCAAGTCATAAAAATGGTACAATGACAATGAAGTCATACAACGTGTGTCTCCTCCGTCGTTAATAACGAGCATCCACAAATTGGTGTGGTGAAATTACTACTGCTGTACAGGAGTACAGGGGACAAGTAGTGTATAGAACTACTAGTCAGCCCCACACCACTATTAAACCAGTAGTGGTCCCAATCATACAAATGAAACAAGCACAGCTTGATAGGCATGCCTCCTTCGCCTAGGGCAGACTAAACACTTCAGGAGGGATGTGAACTAACAGAGAAGCAGTCTTAACAACAATAATACTATGGTATCAAAATAAAAGACTGTCCAACCAAGGTTCTATGAAAATAGAAGACTTTAATTAAGCTAAAAATACAAACACACGAATGTTCTAATCAAAAACACTATATCCCACAGGTGCAAGAAAAGACATTGAATTTTCAGACTTTTACATAAAAGGGGCACTGTAGGTCTAAAGACATTAGCGCACAGACGATATTTGGAAGCAAAGTAAATTTCAAGAAAGAAAGTGTTAAACAGGGAAGGAGTGGGTCCTAAAATGTCACTAGCCCCTTTAAGGCAGGCCAGGGGGGACAGAACCACTTAACGTAATGTGTAGACTTATTCTTGGGTCGCAACAGTTTCAAGTCAGGCTTCTAAGTGCTTTTCCACCATTCAAGACAGCATTGAGATGGGTCAGGTCCATTGCTTCCTGCGAATCAAGTTGGCATTGAAATGGGTCAAGAAGTCTGCTTTCACAAGGTCAAGTCAGCATCGAGATAAGTTGAGATGATTGCTTCTAGCTGGTCATGTTGGCCTCAAGAAAGGTCAAAATGATTGATTTCAGCAGGTTTATGTGTAGTCAAGAAGGGTGATACCATGCTTTTCACTGGGATGAATCGGTGTCTGGCGGATCAATCCGATTGCTGCCAGTGGGTTGAGTCTGTGTCCAACAGAGCGAGTTATTGGCTTCAAATCACCACTGAGATGGATCAAAGATGGATCAAAAAGAGGTGAGTGTCAAAGGCAGTTCCAGTTACTTATTTGCAGGAGCTTGAAAAAGTGGAATGAAGTGGAAAAGTAGTTCCCTGGGCTCTTTCTTGACTTCCGGTTGCTGAGGGATCTGTACACTGTAACAAAAGTGGATTCATTTCCAGGCCACTGCGATGTGGTGGTCGATAGAATGTTGTATCATCTTAGACATTCTAGTTAATTAAAGTTGGACAGGAAGGTGCTTCCTCATAGTAAAAGGATTTAGGGTCTGCTGGAGATCAATTTAAGTGTCAATACCCAGTTGCCAGGATTTTAAAATTGTTTATTGGTTTTGGAGGCAAGTGAAGTGGATGTCCTCCAGCAGGAATTACCTCAGGTCCAGAATTATGCTTTTTCTCCATTGCCTTGTCTCATTTTTGGATATCATGAGGTAGGTCCTTCTGGGTACACACAGTAGCGGGAAAAAGGTATGGTATCCTTCCCTATTTCTCTAAAGCTTATGATCTCATCTATAAGTCTTGAACTACAGGAACTCAGATAAGTATATAGTTATTGGGCAAATGGGTTTGGTGAAGTTTGGATTCACCAAGGTATCTTTTTGCAATACTGTGAATTTCTTATTAGAGCTTTATGAGGCAGGGAAATGCTACAGAAACATAGATGTTTTGGGTTATCAACTTCAGATAGCCAGACGGGAAAAGATACTTTGTATGGAAGTGTGATGAAAAGAATTAAGTTTCATGTGGAAGGCTTGATAAAAGATTATGAGGGATGTTAACATGTCATTACTTCACAACAGGTGTTTTCTGGAAAGTTAATTATGAACGATCATCCATATCATTTCCTTTTCGCGTCCTAGAAACACTTGTGTACAGGCACGTTATTAATTACTTATCATATCATATCAAAAGATTTCTGATGAAAAGGACATGGATATTTCAAACACAGTTGAATCCTCGACCATGCAGAATCTGATTTTCTTGCCAATACGCTGTTTTTCCCAAAATGATGATTCAGGTATTGGCAGGTAACTCATCTCACATGTTTGTATTTTTTCTATATACTCAAGTCAAGGCAGTGAAGATCTGCGAAAGTACTCAAATCACTAAATATCAACAGCACTCCATGATGTGAGGTCAAGCTAAATTGTACTATATCTAGAACCTACCCTAAAGGTGCATAAGCAGATATCTACTCCATGTACACCATTCACTATCATTATTTCATTTTTTCAGCTTTATTTCTTACATACAAATACCTTATTTATTTAACAAACTTTTATACAAAAAAATTAAGATCACTACACTTAAAAAGGAAATTCAAATCTTCCTCATATACACAATTACTTATATGACCCCTCTAAGGAATGAATACATGCCCTGTACATATCATCAACAGGCCAATGAATTATCACACAATACATTTTCCTATTGAGACTTTGTCATTCACTGCCTATTTCACAACTCATTCTACTACAATATATTTTTTTTCTATTTGAACAGCATATCCATAGTATACATTACCTTCAAAAACAATCGCTAAATCACTTCACTGACTTCGACTTCACACATGTGATGTACATTATATTTTGCCCATGAAGAAAAAGATACATAGGCAAAACTATGAGGAACATTAAAACAAGGATAATGGAACACAGGAGCTGTCTTAAAAATAAAGTTGAAGATGAACCTTTGTGCACCACCACAGTCTGGTCCTCCCTCGGAGGCTCATCCCCAATATGATGCTCCTCAAGGACCTCCCCCACATTTGGTCATGCTGCTAGGGCATGCTGCTAGGGCATGCTGCTAGGTCATGCTGCTAGGGCATGCTGCTAGGGCATGCTGCTAGGGCAAGACGATTTCTTTTTCTGCCATGGCCCTCTCCAAGACAGGCACCACCTCTGACATGTCATCCATGCTGCTTCCAGTAACTGACCACATGGGGAAAATGCCCCTGTCCTTTTCATTCACATCTATTTTCATTATGACTTCATGCTCCTCAACAGGCCCTGCCTCTCCTCCCTCTGTGGGGACCTCCACCAAATGCCCTGCCTCCCTTGCTTGTATAAGGGACCTCCGCTGGAAGCGGATCCTCCTCCCATGCTTCCGTGGTCAAGGCCTATTCCAATGTCCCCTGCATCCTCCAGACCTCTGTCTTCTCTTGAGGTCCCCCAAAATGTCTCAACCTCTACTACTGACTTACGAGCCCCATGCCCATGGGCCAGCATATACAAACATCACAATGTCACCATGCTCCTTGTCAATCACAAGGGAATCTTCCTACTCCTGGGTGGAGAACTGTGGCTCCTCCTCCTCTGCGACTAGCTACCTCTCTTTCTAGCGCTATAACTGTGCCATCCCCCTCCTTATTCCTGCCTCTGCTTGGAACTAATAAACTAGAAAGAATCCAGAGAATATGAACCAAAACACCCAGAGAACCAATGAAACATGCAGTGAATCAACCGCAACCGGGGGAAAAGCACAACACAAAACAACACTGCAGTACTCCTGAATAACTACAGGTATGACAAACCAACACAACAAACACGTGTGGAGAGCACCAGGAGGTATGGGGGAAAGAGTTAAATATTGTTTTGTTCTTGTGGTTTGTTAAAGAAAAGGGAAAAGGGTACGGGACAGTTCTTTTAATCTTTTTACCATTTTTTCAGGGTAAACAAAAAGGGAAACAGACCAGAGGAACGGGAATTTTTTTGTTGCTTTTTAATCAGGGGGAACCAAACCAAAATACTGCACTGACACTAAACAGAGAAAGGGGGCAAGATCAGCCTTTTTTATGAAAGTTGAGTCCTGTGATTGGCTGAACAAACTCGAGGAGTCATCCTAGATTCAAGGCTCCTGCTTGGAGCCCCTAATCAATGCAAGACTCGGAGGCCCACTGAGAGATACAGTAAATCTCCCTCAAAAGATCTGAGGCCCTTGCGAGAGCTGGTGTGGGAAGTTCCTCCAGGCCTTCCCTCTCTCTCTGGCTCAGTGATCCACTAGGCTGATGTTGATGCCATGCAAATCAGGCTCGAGGGTCTTTTCCACAGTTAAATACAGTATATTTGTCCATGTTTTCTATTTCAGTTTCACCCACCTTGCATCTCTACTTGTATGTTCCACATGCTCGCCATTCCCCAGACTTATAATTCAGAAATGTTCAGGCTTTTGTTTGATTTGAGATAGCATACATGGGAGGGAGTTACTGCTTCTGCAGCCAGAGTACGGGAAGCAGTGTTCATCCTTAAAGGAATAATAAGAGTCTAAGGATACTACAGCAGGGACATGGAAATCCAGCACGGCTCGGAATGTGAGGCCGGGGGCCTGCGGGCAGTTGGGTAGCTCCATTTACAGTGTCTGGGTTTATGGTCAATGGTAGTTAAAAGAGTTCTTGGGAGATCTGAAGGAAAATTGCAACAGATTAATCAAGTGCGACATCACTGACGTCTGACAGAAACGTTGGTTGACAAACTGGAGATTTGCAACTGCAGATATTTGACATGTGAAAATAGTGCAGCAACAAAAGGGAAATGTTTATTGCTCACAGTTCTTTCACAAAGGTAAAACAGAGAATACAATACACACATGCTGGTAATTTCTCCCACCTATCATCTTGTTAAATGATTGTTAATTGTTTACTGCCAGTCTTGACAGTAGGCTGAAATACTACATCTTTGTGCAAATGCCTGAACTTTCAGAAACTTGTTCGTGGTTCATGTTTTCAGTCATAAATGCATTTGCGGCTGCAAAAATGGGCACGTCGCGCCCTATTCACAAGATTGTAAAAAAAGGCTATTTGTGATTTGGGAACAGTCGCAGTGAGAAAAGTATACATGTGACTAAATAGGTGGGAGCAAAGGTATAGCCATGATTGTCTAACAAGTGGGGGCTTGAGCTAAGGTAGTTGGGCCCACTGCAGTGACATTAACATCTGTAAATTCCCACATAGCGTTGCTGAGCGGGCATTTTCAGATTTTGGGTGGAACTTGCCCGCGCAGGCCTTACCCTGTCTACGCCTCTGGATGGGAGGGTAAAACTCCTAACACACCAACTTCGAAGATGCAAAATTGGTGTGCCTGGAAATGTGGCAGTGGCAACACAAATTAAATGAGGCAGATACACACAGGAAAAATGGCAAACCACAGTCACAAAAAACCTACCTTACTGACTCCTGTGGTAATTTGCCTCTTTTCTAGACTATTATAAGTCACATTTCAAGCACTAATGTTACAAAAAATGTTTGTAAATCGTGTTAATTTGCATGTACAATGTGCAGCATAAGTGATTCTTCGTAAATCACCATGCATGCGCAATTTGCGGGTGGACCCGAACACAATTTGCACTTACTGCACTTTCAACTCACAAATGGAATTCTCATGTGAATAGGCAGCACAGTTTCTATCAGGCAAGTAATAACGTAAATGTGATGTTTGCATCACTTGCATTTTAGCTGTGTGTGTGTGTTGGCAATCACAAACCATATTGTTTTTTTTATCATATTCAAACAGAACAACCACAGCACTGAGTTTTTCCACAAATGTTAATTTCTGACATTTTCAGAGAATCTCCCTAACTTCATCAATGCACGTTATTTTGCTAATTTCTTTTTATATAATTATTTTTAATAGTTTTACACCAGTTACAACTTAACATGTATGTTATATGAATATTAGAGACCACATATACATTTTGGAAAACAAATACAAATTGAATCTCATTGAGAGCTAATGGAGTTATGGGCCAGCATAGCTATCACCTTTACAAAGAACTCTGAGCCAATATTCCAAACAATTGCTTAACCTGTTGAGATCATCCTAGTTTTTTCCAATATCTCAGTGCTGCCATATCTCAGCTGCCTACCACTTCCTCACCGGAGGATGACATCTGTACTAAAATAGAGGACAGCCCAATCTCCAGACCTTCTCTGTTAGCCAGAAGGCATATTGCCATAATGGTGCCAATCTTTGCAGTCTCACGACATGTGTAAAATGGTGCCCCTTTTCATCCAAACATGCCAGCTACACCTTCAATCTCCCGCATTGATCCTCTTCTGCTTCTCAGGATTTCAACAGATTGAATTTAGCATATTATTAAGCATCTGTCTTCATTTGGCTTCTCTCACATATTTTCTCTGTCCATAATTGTATCCTCCCATATTGAATCTTCATACTGGATACCGAGATTGCCCTCATACTGTGTCATCAGGTATGGATAAACTGCATTATCTCGCCTAATATTTTGTTCATCATAATTTAAACAACACACACATGTGTATTCTCATCCTTAGCTCATATTTTCATCCTGTTTTCTCCATTATTGATCAATTTATTTTTCAGGATTGGTGCCAATTTTTTCTTGACTCAATAAACATATCTTTTCTTGACTTTTTATCATAGAAAACGTCATACAAATACATAACACATAACACACACTACATATAGACAAACTTGACACACTTGGCCGGCCACATAAATCATCGCCTACGCTCCTCGTGGCTCTCTGCCAACGCTTATCGTGGCTCTCTGCCCCTAAAAATACCCCGATTGGGATGTGAATCATTCTCTTTAGACGTCTTTAAACAAATCAGTGGCCTACATCATTCACTATTGGGACTCTAGATACGACTCCTCCTGTTACGTGCTTATGACGCAGGACAGTGGGCTTACTCTATTGTGGCTCCTTTCCTCGCAATTTCTCAATTGCTTGGCCTCTCCTCAAGTCAATTACTTAATAACTCGACGCTCATCGTCTTGAGTTATCACTTACTAACTTGACACTCATCGTCTCAAGATAATTACCCCAACCCCTGTTACGTATACACTACTATATCACACTTGAAACCATTGATTATTCAAAATAATTAAAAAACATTTTCTAATGACCCCCAGAAATAGCCTTCCAAAAATAAATAATGTTTCTAAAAGGCCCCCCAAAAATAGCACCCCCAAAATAATTAAACTTTTCTAAAAAGGGGTCCCCCAAAATTTTCTAAAGGGGGTACTCTGAAACAATTTCTAAAAAGGGGTACCCGAAAATGTTCTAAAGGGGGTACCCCAAAACTTTTCCCAATCCATTGGTGCCAAACGCCCTCCCATTGTATCAGGTCAGGGAGCCCCCTCTTTTTAATGATGTGCGGGCATCTGCAGTTTGCCCCCCCCAATCTCTCTCTCCCAGTCCTGGTAGCATGTACCTTATCTCTGGGTCCTTGGCCCTAGAGTGAGGGTCCTCATCACTCCTCATCTCAGGGTCCCACCTAAAGGTGCTCAATGTCCTCCCTAGGATCTTGGCATCTCTGGCTCAGGAAGGTTATTCTGAAGTCTAGGTATGGAAGCAGGCAAAAGAATCAGGCTGAATTTTCAAAGACATCTTTATTCTTGGGGTACAGAAAGGCAGGATACATCATGATCTCCCATCAAGACTTCAATAGATCTCAAATAAGCTCTGAATTTTCCCTCCTTATATATGTTTTTATTTGGCTCATCTCCCTATGTCATGATGCAGTTCACTCTCATAGGTTTAGGCACTCAAAGACAAGCCCATTCTCCTTCTAGGGTTGGTTGACTGAACTGTCATTCACCAAACAACCATGTCATACTTACGCATGAAACTAATTGAAATTGTGTGTGATACACTTGACCTTTACAATATATGCTTTGAAGTATTGAGAGAGAACATTTCTGACGTCAACTCTGAGATATTTTTAGCAAGCAGCATCATGTCTCCCTGTCACCGAAGCCCAGGTATAGGCGTCAGCTGTGTCGCCTCTCTGTGAACTCAGCAATTTTTGCTAGTTTGACCAGATGTCTGTACTCTTGCTATCTCTCCATGATCACTACATGGCTCCCCCGGCCTGTCGCTGTCAAGATTACAGCTGAGAAGTCCAGACATTATGTCCTTGTCTACCAAACTCCCAATGAACTGCCATGAGGTAATTCTTTCATTATTTCAGCATGATTTTGCAAAAGCCCACCATCTTAGAAATTGCCTGACTATGCCTGGTTGTCACAAAATGGTGGAACACCCTAATCTTACTTATAGCTAGGTCCCTGCTCAGATTTGAATCTAGATTTTTAGTAATTATAATAAGCATGTACTACTTGACATACTCTCTACTGCGCAAGATGTGCTGACCTCAGAAAGATACATGTCACCCTTAAAATGTGTTTTCTTGCACTCTTAAACACTACAAGTCTGATATTTGCACACTCTGAACTATTGATCATCCTGGAAAGTTGTCTGCATTCGGTTTGAGGGGGGTGGGGTCTATCTCCTATACAGTCAGTTTGAGGGCAGCGGGGTCCACCCCATGTACAGTTGCATACTGTAGTGGATGGGGGTGGGTGCGGAAGTTGTGGATGGTGGTTTACAGATGGGCATAATGATGTTGAATAGTTTCTGGGTAAGACTGATGGCGGACTGGAGTTCATGGAATTAATGGGTGGCTTTGGAATTGTGTATTTGTTGCAGCAGTGTCTGAGTGCTGCCCTGGTTGAGGAGCATGGTTTTTTTTTTGCAAGGCTCCTCCTAGGTATCTGGCATCTTGTTGAGTGCCTGAATGATGATGGGTTTGTATTGGTGGAGTAGGATGGAGGGATGTGCACGTGGGGAGAGGGGAAGTGATATCAGTGGTACTAAGGATATCTCTGTAATGCATTTGGTTTGTCTGGCTGGGGGGTGAGGAGGATGTGTGACAGGTGGTGGGATTTTTTGTGGTAGTGTGAGCGTGAAGGGAATAACAAAGTGGTCAGATCACAATACCCATATTTGATTATATACAGAGACATTTTTTTAGCTTGTGATCAAAAGGTCCAAGGTGTTGCCAGAAATATGTGTGGGATAGGTGATGAGTTGTGTGAGGTCATAATAGTGAGTGGGATGAGGATAGTCTTTAGTATGGGATTGGTGTCTGGAAGGGAACTACCAGGGTTGATGTTGCCAGGGTACATGTTGTTGTAGGGGAGGTGAGGTTGTTAATAGTTAAATTCAGTCCAGTCCTTGCTCAGATTTGAATCTAGAGTTTTAGTAATTATAATAAGCATGTATTACTTGACATACTCTCTACTGCGCAAGTTGTGCTGACCTCAGAAAGATACATGTCACCCTTAAAATGTAAATGTGTTTTCTTGCACTCTTAAGCCCTACAAGTCTGATTTTTGCACACTCTAAACTATTGATCATCCTGGAAAGTTGTCTGCATTCGGTTTGAGGGGGGTGGGGTCTATCTCCTATACAGTCAGTTTGAGGGCGGCGTGGTCTACCCTCTGTACAGCTGGATACTGCAGTGGATGGGGGTGCAGAAGTTGTGGATGGTGGTTTACAGATGGGCATAATGATGTTGAATAGTTTCTGGGTAATACTGATGGCGGACTGGAGTTCTTGGAAGTAATGGGTGGCTTTGGAATTGCGTATTTGCAAGGAGTTGCCAGAAATGTGTGTGGGATAGGTGATGAGTTGTGTGAGGTCATAATAGTGAGTGGGGTGAGGATAGTCTTTAGTATGGGATTGGTGTCTGGAAGGGAACTATCAGGGTTGATGTCGCCAGGGTAGATGTTGTTGTAGGGGGGGTGAGGTTGTTAACAGTGAAGTCAGTCCAGTCCCTGCTCAGATTTGAATCTATATTGTGTGGAAGTTTGGATTGTGTGTAGGAGGGCGATAAATGAGGTGGAGAAAGGTGGGGTGTTGGTGTGATGGAGGTGTGCAAGTTAGAGAAAATATTTCAAAAGATGTGTATGGGAGTGTGTGGGAGTAGTAAGCATGAGTATGTCTTTATATATGATGCCATTGCCACTACCTTGTTTGTGTGGGCAGTCTCTGTGGTGGCTGAGATAGTGCTGCGTTAACCATGGCAGGGATAAGAGTTGTGTGATGGGGTGTGTGCCATGTTTCTGTAAGAAAGAGTATATCTGGGGAGTGTGTGCTAATGAGTTAATTTCATGTGTGTGAGCAGGTAGAATGCCAGTTGAGAGGAATGCATGTACATGTAATTCGTTTTTTTAATGGAGAGTTTGATTTGAATGTTTTATGTGTGCTGTATGCATGGTACACTTGTGGCAACCTGTGGCAAACATGGGCTAATAAGGAACACAAATTGAAATATAGAAGTCTTTAACAGAAACCCTAGCTCGGTCTTCCCATAGCTCTTTCTTGCCTTAGCTCTGGATGCTCAGTGAATAGATGCCCAAAGGACAGTGCTTATATAGCCAAAGTAACCCAGAAGTAACTTTGGCAGAGTTCACATGGCAGTCCCTAGATCGATCCTAGATGCTTCTTGTGGGTCCAGTGACCTCTGTAGGTAGCCTTAGGCAGATGGAAAGAGTGCTTCTGGTAGTGTTGGGGTGCGCTCTGTGTTGCTCCCAGCCCAGTTGAAGTCCTTTTGGCCATTAGGAAGAGAAATCCATCCCTGTTAATACGTTTAGGTGTATTAGATTCAATCTCAATCTTTTCTCAGCCCGGAGGAAAGTGTCATGGCTACAGGCCCCAGAACACAAAAACCACACCATCTAGTGATGGGGGAAATGGGTCACTTGACTCACTTATGTCCCTTTGGGACCTATAAACACAGGGGCCCTGACTGGACTGGGCTGTGAGCAGGAACACTTTATTTCAGTGCAGCAGTGCTTTTACTTTATTTCAGTGCAGGAGTGCTTTTATTTTACAAGAACTTTCCAGGAGATGAAAGCCTTTATTCCAGAGAACATCCTCATGTGCTCACTCATCGGGTGTGGTTCCCTACGCCTAGTCTTCATGTGCTGACTCATCGGGTGTGGCAGGGTGTGGCAAGCAGGCTGAATCTGGTGGGCGTGGCTTCAGAATCTCAGCTATATAAGCTGCTGCCTCCTTAAGGCCGATGCTTCACGTTACTGTGCACTCGCGTGCAACATGACACTCACCACCGCTTGGACCAGTTTACTTACCTCTGAAACCAGGCGTTCTCCTGCATACTCACCTCCAGGAAAGCGTGCTTCATTGCTTCATCTGCAGACTCATCTCCTGACATCCAGTGATCTTGATCCCGACACCACAGCACTGCACTCCAAATCCACAAACTCGGACTCTGTGATGAAGAAGAAAGGCAAGGTTAGAACATTCGTCCTAGGGCCGCGCCGCATTTGAACCCCTCGTGACCGCTAGTTAACAACATACCAGCCACTGTACCGCTGCAGCTTCGTTCCTCATTCCCTCTGGCTGTTGCCTCGTACTCTGCAGCTTCTGACCGGCCCGGCAACATCACCTGCAAGACAAGAAGGCAAAAGAGCAAACATCAAAAGTGGAACGGACAGCAATCCAAGACAACAAATTTTACAATACAACAAAAATAGACGAGTAATGATAAAGGCAAAGAGGAACACTTATCTGAAGTATAGTGGCTTAGTCGCAGCAGGACTGGACTACCATGTGCAAGGGACCAGTGAAGGAACTTGGTCCAGATCATACAAGCGCCCCTGCCAGAAGCAGCAGGACGTAGTGCTCGCCAAAACTAATCAACAGGAGCAGTCCCGAGCAGCATCAGCTATTACCATCAGTCACTAAATAAGCAGAGAGGGCGAAGTCAGACCCGAGCGACCTCACCCCGGGGAGGGCTGCAACCGTGCCCCAATGCCTCTGCAGAGACCAGGTGAGCGTAACAGAAAGCTTTAGATCATTTGCCTAGCATACAGGAGAATTTGGAGGTAATGTAAGCTATATTGAATAAAATAAGGAATTAATGAGAAATCTTTTCCAGTTGACAGCGGAATAGTTTGCCTATCTATGGAGAAGTGTCGCGATTTTAGAAATAACAGACTCTAAATGTTCTGCCATTATGAATGGCAAGCTCTGATTTATTACCATGCCAAGATACTTGAGTGCTCTACAAGGCTTTGTCTATTTCATCCTAGTTCTTAGTCTTGAAGCATTGAGTGGCAACAGTTCATTCTTGCCCCAATCCCCCTCACAATTAGATAGTCAAACAAAGCTATATGCAGTCTCTATAATGCATCTAACATATTTGTCTGGATATTTGACACAAAAGATCATATTATCTAGGTATTGTATCAGTACAGTAGCAGTTTTGTGGGGGTTGTGACGGTCAGAAATGTAAGGCAGACCACTTTCTAAAGAATTTTCAACTTTAGCAATTTTATTAAATATACAGGTTGAATAAATGCCTCACTATCCCTACCCTGATGAGGATTTCCTCCCTAAAATAAACTCTAACAAACGGATATCTGACCCTCACACTTGTACAGCAAAGAAAGCAAAAAGAAAATACATGGCAGTTCAATTCAATTACAATGTATAATATATGATCTGCTTCACAATAGGATCAATGTTTCCTCATAATGTGGGTGAGTTTCCCTTCCCCAGATCTGAACTAAGGGGTTTTCCCCACAGTAAAAAAAAAATAATTAGGGAAATCTGGATTAGCACAAAGTTCTAACATAGTTCTTAAGGTTTGATACTCAAACACATAAAGTTCTGTTGCTTCATTAAAGTATCTCAAAGAATCACAAGTTCCCACTCCCCCTGGAGTAAGAACAGATTTCATCTTTATGGAAACAACCAATGTTTTTGTCAGGATAACTGTTACAGCTTCTGGTTTCAAAGAAAATAAATAAACTGCCCCAACTCTTCCTGGAGTAAGAACAGGTTTCACATTTGTAGAAATACTAAATGTCTTTGTCAGGATGGTTTACTAGAATCTTAGCTTCAAACAGAAATGTTTTATTCTTCAACAAGATTTACCATTTCTTCTTTGAATGTTATAAGTAAACATGAGTTGTTGTTCTAACCACAGTTCAGCACTTGCATCAACTACTATCTGGCGCCTTCCTTTGTCAGACTTTGTGAGGCAATAATGTCTTACCCTATGCCTTTCTACTTCCTCAACAACACAACCAGAAAAGGGCTTTAGTGGTCATTCCCAAGTTTAGAAAACAACTACTTCATTAGGCTTCTTTAACATCAAACTTTAGACCAGTTCTGGAGCAAACAAGGAACCACATTAGTGTTCTTTAAAGCTTCTGGGCAACTACACTCTTCTCCCTCTGGATAACCTTCTCCAGAAGGGCAGCCTGTTTGCCACCTTTCTTTCCCCTCTGCACCAACAACCAAATAATTTCCAACAGGTCATTTCACTTTTCCTTTCACTTGGCTTTGGCTATGTAGGTATCTCTTACCTGAAGATCTGAATGTCATAGCACATAAGCAGTAAGTCTCACAATCATTAAAACACTCAATCCTCCCCGCTTGCCTTGAATCATGTTTATTATACTGGCATTGCTAGTTGGTAATGTGCTCTTGGCTTGGGTTTTGCTTGTCAGCTTTCAAACTGTATATAGCTTTCCCTTGGGGTTCTTGGGCTTTCCACACTCTCATCTGCTTGTTTATACAGTTACTTTGCTTTAATAAGTACCACTTTGGCTGGTTTCGCACAGTTCGGCATTCAATATTACTGATACTGTTGCTTTCACTCACTCGCGACAGAAGCAGCCTTCTGTGAACATGCAGACAGCGTTGGAGCACTCCGGAGTCAATTTCAAGTTGTGGACTCACCGAGTGAGTCGCTCCATTACGCTTCACTCTGTGTTCGCAGGTCTTCTTTGCTGCTGGCGCCTCTATGCAAGTTAGACAGCTTCTTCTCTTTATCTTCCACTCACTCTAATGGAGATTGGAGCCTCCTTTGCTCCTATGAGGGCCAGGTGCAACTCTGTCACCTGGAACCTCTGAGGGAACGCTTGCCTCGCTACTGCTGCTTCCTGCTGCACAAACTCTGCACAATAAAATTCTGTTGGGCAAGTGTCTCCTCTCCCTGCTTACCACTGGGCGACCTCTGCAACAGGGAGAGTCGCAGGGAAAGACTCTCTCAAGACCCACCATGGCTTCTGGTGATTCCTTGGTCCCGGCGTCTTCTCTCGCCACAGACTTCCTTCTTTGCTGCAGTGTCGGCCTGTGCTGCGTCTTCTTCTGCCACTGCTCTGCTTCTCTCTCTCTAATTTCTGCACCTGGGGGGGCTTTTTAAGCCTCTCAGTCCCTTTCAGGCATGGGTCATTTACACTAATGAGGAGCTCACTCCCATCATAGTGTTCCTGTGTATCCCTCTTCCTCATCCCAGTACTGGGGGAATTATGGGACTTGAAGTCCCTAGCAACCAAGTTAGGTTTTCTAACTCTCTCTACTTTGCAGCAAGCCATCAAAAGATTAGGGTTTCGGGGAAGTTGAAAAGTTGAGAGCCCCCACTTCATCCTGACCTGTTTCCTCCCCCATGTGATCCTCACACAGAATACTGGCCCCAGGGTCGGGATCAAGAAGTGTCTGCCTTTGCCTGGCCACATGAGGAAGGTCCCAGGTAGAGATTTTGGGGGGAATCATTACTGATTCATCACAGGGTCGTACCCACTTTATTACCTCCAATGTGATCAGTACCTGTGAATCTTTCCACTAGTGGCTCCAGGGATAGGTCAAAGAGTTGTCCGATTAGCACACTACGCTATCTTGTCCCTCTCCCAAGGTTTAAATGCTTGCTCACAATCCATTTTGGTGGCATTCAGAATAGATCCTGAGCCTCTTTTAACTATCTTTATTTCACCCTGTCGAATGCCTTCACAGTATCCAGTGGCAGAAGCAATTGCTGGTCAGTACCATGTGTGATAGCCCAAATTATATGCACAAACCTCAACATATGGTTTGTTGAATGTTTTCCAGCTATGCATACCACTTGATCTTGGTGGATCAGGGAGTACGTAATTAACAGGGTCCCTTTTCAATTATTTTTGTTAAGATGTTTATACCCTAGTTCAATCGAAAGCATTTAGCTTGAACAGGCGGTGGAGTCTTTTGCTTGCTTTGCTATGAATGAAAACATTGAATAGGCTAAGTGTGGTATTAATTGTTTTCTGAATGTCTTAAGAGGCATATCCCTCTATCCCTGCAGATTTTCAATTTTTAGGCCCTTAATGGGGTCCTCTACCATTTCTGTCATGGTTGGTTGTACTAAATGCTCAACTCTTTGCTTTGCCAGTTTTGCATAGAGACTCGTAATAATAACAACCTGTAAAAATGTAATTGAAGTTTCTAATCTTAGTGACTGCACTTAGGTCTTTCCCCACAAATATTACATTCTTTCTGTCTGTTACTGTTATATAGTAGAGCTGTAAAATAGGTAGAGATTGGACTGTTGTGGTGATGTCAGCCCGGCATATGGATAATGATCCAAATGGAATGTGTAGCTTTGAATTGGATTCCACACCCAAAGTCGTTGTTTGATTGGATGTGCTGGGGGTCTGTTCAGTGTGATCTTAATTAAACATACTAATAAAAAGGATTTCAGTGTGGAGGTCCGTTCTTACAAATGGTGACAGGGATCTGAAACCAAGGAAAGCAGACCCCCGGAAAATTTTGTAAACTTTCACTCGATACAAGAAGTACAAAGCCGCTCTGCCCCAGGCGTCGCAGCGGCCACCATGGGAGCTGCACTTTGCCTTCCGCACAGCTGTGCCCATGCACTGATGAGCACAAGTATCAGTTCCATAAGTATTGCCACATGCGTTCAGCATTTTGATATGCAACCATAAGGTGCAGTGATCAAGAAATCAGGGCGAGATGCGTTTTGTTTTTCTTCGGCTTGGCATTGTAGAAATCAAAAGCGACGCTTGCACAGAGCTTGCCTGTACCAAGAAGACCGGACAGGCAGCGCAATAAGCATGCCCATGATCGTGTTGCCACGGAAACGGTAACGCGCAAAGAAGAAACCAGGATCGCCAGTATAGCAATCAATAGCGACGCATGCACAGAGCTTGCCTGTAACAATAAGGCAGAACAGGCAGCGCATTGCCACGGAAACGGTAACGCACAACGAAACTTGAAGGAACGACCGCGTTCGCGCTTGTAATCATAACGGAAGACCGAAGAACGACAAATTAGCAAATGTATGCTGTAAAAGGAGTGGGGGCTCCGAGCTGGGTGCTCAATAAGTGGAAAGTAGACAAAATAAAGACGCTGAGCACACAAATTGTATTAAAAAATAAAATAAAGAGATTCATTAAACAAGCTATAGTATACAATAAGCTGCAAAGAAACACAGGAAGCAACAGCCAGTGTGCACATAAAAGGCAGGCTAACAACAAAGTGCTAAATTGGACAAAAAGAAACAAGAAGAGATAAGAAAAAACAACGCATATAAAGAAGCAGTTGTACAGTGCATACGGTGTGCAACAAAGCCGGACAGAAAAAGGGTCTTAGCAGCGTTGATACCCTGCATCCCTACGGGTCAAGACAATAACATAGAATGGCAATGACGGGTTTACCCGGACCAAATGTATTCATGGCATTTCCTGGCCTCCTAAGGTAAAGTGGTTCTAATGGAAGAAGGGCTTCATCCATTATATTAAAGCCGCATGTGGGAACTCGTACTCTGTGGACAGGAAGGTGGCATTGCTAATGCACTTTCTGGGGTATGAGGGACAAAGAATTTATGACACGCTACCTCAATTGCCAGAGCAAGGGGATGGTGAAAATGTTAATGATTTGGACAATGTTTTAAGAAGATTAGACTTGCACTTCAATCCAAGGACCAGCACAATATTAGAAAGATATAACTTTGGTGTATGCATTCAAGAACACAGAGAAAGTGTGGAGGAGTTGTCACGGCACTAAGGCATTTAGCGTTGTCCTGCAAATTTAAGGTCTCATTCGATGAGCCCATTCACAACCAATTTATGATTCACTGTAGTAGCAACAAAATCAGGGAAGTGTTATGGCTGAAGGATGAACCTTCATTAGAGGAAGTGTTGTACTTAGCGAAAAGAGTGTAGCGCTTGTGTGGTGAAACAATTACAGAAAAAGATCATAGCAAAGGCAAAGTGGAAGTGATGACTGTGGCAGAAGGGAAAAACAAGAAGAAGGGAAGAGAAAAACCTTCTGTGAAGGCAAAGAATAGCGACAGAAGTAATAAATGGAGAGGAGAGAGAAGAGATGATCATGAATTATTGTGCTTTAGGTGTGGCAGCAATACACACTTTGCTAGATTGTTGGCATGTCCAGGGAGAAAGGCCACATATGCAAAGTGTAAAAGAAATGGTCACTTTGCAAACTGATGCAAAAACGTTCAGTTTTTCACACAGGAAAGTGCTGTACTTTAAGGATGAGGAGGTCCATAGGTCATCCGATGATGAGGAAAAATGTGTTGTGGAGAACATAACAGTGAATGTTGTGCAAGGTGATGTGGAGGATGATTGTGAACACCCGTTTGCAGATGTGGTCGTAAATGGCAGACTCTGGTTTGAAAATCTCCTTAATGTCTAAAATGGTATTTGAACAATAAATGGATGGGGATGTTAGGAACTTACTGGTACCTGATATTTACCCTGGAGGTTATGATCAGCATAACATTGAGTTAATGGGGTACTTTGAGCCGAAATTTGAGTTTAAGTGGAGGTGTGCCCAAGGAAGGATATTCAACACCAAAAAGGGCATGACACTACTTGGGTGGCTTGAACAAAAAAAGATTGTGGATTAAGTTAGACCCAATAAGGAGGACCAGGTTTTACAAGTCAATGCAACAATTGTGGATAAATACAGAAATGTGTTTAAGAAAGGTGTTGGCAAAGTGAGGGGAATGCAACACCAAATTGTGTTGAAAAGGGGTAGCATTCCGATTGCTGTGAAATTGCGACCCGTACCGCTCGCATTGAAAGAAGGTGTAAAGAAGGAGTTGAGTGAGTTGTTGTGGATGGGTATGATTGGAAGAGCAGGAGGCGTAGAATGGACATCTCCTTTGGTGGTGGTTAAAAAGCCTTCTGGAGATTTGCATTTGTGTGTGGATTTGCGTCAATTGAACAGGTGTGTGCTGATTGAACAGCATCCTTTGTCCAATATAGGAGAAATGTTGGCTATCATGGGTCGTGGGTGCATATTTTCGAAGTTGGACATGGCCTCTGCGTACCTCCAAGTTGAGCTAGAGGAGAATTGTAGGAAGTTAACCGCTTTTATATCGCACAAAGGGGTGTTTCAATTCTGGGGAATGCGTTTGGTTTAGTATTGGCATCATCTGTGTTTCCGAAAATAATGGACAAGTTGTTTTATGGCATACCCAGGGTTTTTTTGTTTCCAGGATGATATTTTGGTGTGTGGAGAAAATGAACTTGATCATGACAGGATTCTAGACAGAGTGTTGGACATTTTAGGATCAACGGGTATTACGTTGAGAGAGGAAATGTGTGTGTTTCGGACTAACAAGGTTGAATATCTAGGTCATGAAATATCGTCTCAAGGTCTAAAACCCAAGAGTTCCATGATTAGGGCAATAAAGGATGTTGAAATACCAAAATCTAAAGGAGAGTTACGTTCTTTTCTAGGATTTTTGCAGTTCTACCAAAGGTTTGTTAGGAACTTTTCTGATAAGGTGTGCGAAATGAGGAAGTTATTGAGGAAGGGAGAAGAATTTGTGTGTCGTGAAAAATAGGGCACAGATTTTATAGTGTAGATGGATCAAACACCTTTGAAGGTCATTTTTTAGTCTAATGGGCTTGACAGGGTGTCGAGGCGGTTAGCAGGATGGGTTACACAAATGCAGTGTCATAGATTTGAACTGTGAGTGATAAGTGGGAGAGAAAATGTTTTGGCAGACTGTTTATCAGAAGACAGTAGGAAAACAAAAAGGTAGACCATTCTGAAATGGTATTTGTAAATTATGAAGGCATAGATGGTAAGGATGAGTGGACATTGGCAAAGATACAAGTGTATATAGAATCTGGATGGCCAAAAAAAATAATAGATGTACAGGAATGTGAGAAACCTTTTTGTTAGGTATGTGATGAGTTGAATGTGGTACATGGGATAATTTTTAGGTGGGAAAGAGCATATTAGGGGAAGGATCATTGATTTGGCACATGAAGGTCATATTGGTATATCTAACACCAAAGCGTTATTAAGAAACGAGTATTGGTGGCTGGGTTGTGCTAGGGAGGTTGAGAGGAGGTTGATGGTTGTAGTCAGTGTGAGAAAGGTGGTAAGGGCGCGCACCAGAAATACCGCCGAAGTACCGGCTGTTGGGCTCTTTTTTGCTGCAACCCTGTCCGTTCAGCTGCCTACTACCTGCTACACGTGCCATGCGCAAGGAGAAGTGACTTAAGCACCAGAAACACGTTCGTGTTGGACTCATGTTGGACTCTGGTGTTTAACCAAGTAATTTAATTTCTTTTCACTGGTGAAAACAAAGCCCTTGTATTAAGGGCTCATTTTCTATTGAATTGTTCCTTTAGCGCTATCACCAGAGTATAACTTACGTTTTCCAAACATTTTGTCCTCCTAGACCACATCATTGTTTGGATCTTTTTGAGACTGTGCCCCCCCTTCCCAGAACACCTTATCAGTAAGCACCAGAAGTACCGCCGAAGCCTGTTGGACTGTTCGGGTGGCAGGTAAAGGGTAGAGGGACCACTATACTATGTCACAGGGGGTAGGTTTTTTGTGATGTCAATCGGCTGCTAAATAATTGTTGCAATTGTGCATTATACTGATCCATTTACTGAAGTTAAAAAAATCAAAAACCCCAGTGTTGAAGAAAGTATCTAACGTTCACGCTTTATGCATTAGGCACCATATTATGTCCGCGCAGTTACGGAGTGGTCATATTGAAACTAAAATAGTCACTAAAAAACGTAATATGAACTGACCAAAGAGAAGTTCAATTTGGTCACTGTAAATACACCAATGGTGGCTTCGAATGGGAGTGACTACGATCTCAATGAGACAGCGATTAATATGGAAGTCGTTCCTCCTAAAAATACACTTATTCCTAATGTAAGGAAAAGTTTTCTAAGTATGCCTGCAAGCGAGATTAATCACGATCTAGGCACAATGGAAGATGTTAATTCAGGGCCACCCTCTGACATATCAATACTTGCACCTGCAGTCCGAATGGAGCTGGAAAAACTTGTAATCCTTTCTGATGGCCTTTCAACACCAGTGACAGTACGCCTGATCGGCAGACACAAAGTGCATTTACATTGTGACGTGCCATGTATTTCACCTTTGGAACCTGATGCAGCGTTTGCTGATCTGGAAATGTCAATTAACAAACATCCTACCATAGATATATACAATGAAGTACCTGCCCGAAACAAAGAGGGTATAGTATGTTCATCTCCCGAATCCCACACGTTTACTAATGCGAAATCTATGAATGTTGACAAAAATTCTGATTCTCAAACTCCTCTATAACGGAAGACCTACAAATATTTGAAGCATCATTTCCTGTAATGTCGAGGATTCTCAACCTCCTGGACTAGGGCCATGACTACACCCATTACGAATTACGCAATATAAAACTAGTTCTTACCAAAACCTCTTCCAAATTGAATAAGCTTGAGGAATATATATATTCGCTGACAACTATAAAAGACAAGGGGGCTGTCACTCTCCTTAACTTTATGTGACTCAACTTCAATCTACAGCCTCGCAAACTGAGGTGATAAAAACAGCGATTGAAGACTTTCACAAACCTAATCTGGGTTGTCCTTCTTTTGAATTTGCACCTACATTTGCTCAAACTTTAAAGGCACCAAAAAATACTGAGTGTGTTCAAATTTATACCCTTGCACAATTGTGCCAAATGATTGCTAATCATGAAGAGAAAATCGATCAACTCCTCTTCTATAATCAACCAAATGAAGTGGTACTCCCCACGAATGAGTTCAACAAGGAAAAACTTCAACCTAATCTCGTCATTGTTACTCCCGATAGTCCATCGGAGTTGGTAGCTGTAATGAATGAGGAGAGCAGGAAACCAATTCAAAAGCTGGATGCCTCACTAATAGAGGAGGTACAAAACTCAGGAGAACAAAAACATTTTATTTTGCGTAAACAAAAGAGATTGCATACCCGAGCAATGAATAGACTCAATCACTCTAACGGTAAAAAAATGGACTCCCAAGGTAACAATGTGAAAGTAAAGAAAATAATTCAAAAACAATGTACCCACCTGGAAATTAACTCCACGAATTACATGATGACTACTGAGACAAAGACGAGTATCTCCCCCACACAGATAAACACTGAGCTAGGGATAAATGTAGAAGAGCTCTCCTTCGAAAGTAGGCTGGCCCTTCAGTTGCAGGCAAACTTGGGAGTGGTAAAGGACAATAAATCCTCTTTGCCACCTGAAAAGTCAGTTACTGTCAAACAAAGAGAATTTTCTGCCTCACTTACAACTTCACAACAATCCTTATTATCAGCATTCTATAAACCAATACTTAATTTAAAAAAAACACGGTAAGGCCAAATGTAGATCATGAAGGCCTCAGAGATGTTAAGGATCTGCAATTGAAGGTACATGAGGGTGATCATACACTGGAAAAATCTATAGATAAAGAGCACAAACCTCATGAATTGTAGAATCAGGTACCTAGATCCGTCTCGCCTCATAAACTCTACTTGACAAATAACAAACTACAAGAGAGTGTAATGGACAATGTCAGGGGTTTTGACCAATGTTCGAGTTATTATGCTGCAACATTTGGTGCTGTGAGCTTAGAAAATCCAAGATGGCCGAAAAGCCCACATTGCGCCCTAATCCAGGAAAAACGCACAGTTTTTGCGCACACCAAAATGGTCGCCTAACCTGCCACCCACCAGTGCGAGCGTGTGGGCCAGGAGTGTCATGAGTGGAATGTGTGCCAAAGGAAAAACAGCAGTGCCTGTTAGCTCTTTGAAATCACCTTTGTTTCTCTGAATGCAAGCTCAAAATGCCTATTTCAAACATTGCAAGATATTCAAAAATCTCACTGAACACCAGCAGACATTTGGCAGAATGAAGTCTTGTGTGCATACAAAATCTGGGAAAAGAAATATCCTAAAATAATGTTCATAATGAAACTGGCTGAGCAGTGGATGTCAGCAGTTTAAGTTAAATTGGACTGAAAGCCACTAAAATCTAAATGTTTGAAATAAATGAGTGACCTACTGTTGAGTGTCACATAGTTTGCAACTGTTAAATGTCATAGTTTTGAACTTAGAATCAGCGTTCTAGCTGCATGTGTAAAAATTGTACGTTTGATTTGGATGTAGAAAACTGGAACAAAAGTGACATTTAGCTGAAGCCTGGCTTAAAGAGATTGAATTCTGCCTGGGAACTACCCCCAACAGGAGTTGAAACTTGCCCAGCAACTCTTCCCAGGCCTGGCTGCATTCTGCTGCCCCCACCAAAAGGAGATGATACCTCTCTGATTGAATCAGGGGAGTGGCACCTAGGACTGAAAGGAAACAGAACAATGTACTTTACTTGGCAGGCAAATGTTATATTGGGGGTGGGGGGTGGTAAAATAGCTTCCTCTTGGGAGAAACTGGGAGGGGCGGTGCCTCCCAGAGGAAGTGGACAAACCAGAAATTCCACCATGTGCTTTGGGAAACCACACCCCTCTGGGCCAGAGCATAATTTTAAAAAGATGGATAATTCATAGTACGGACTTGTCAAAATTATATAATTAATATCATTATTCTTGTGATTTTTCTGTGCACATTTTAAGATGTGTTAGGACTCTGTGGTATGTTCTGGGGGGTAGTAGTGGAAAATAAGGTATTACTCCAAATGTCTGTATGTTAAAAATCTGACACTTTATCATCTGATGCCCATATTCCTTGTGCATGTTTGTGTAAATTCTGGAAAAGTTTAGAGGTTGTGTTCTTGATGAAAAGAGCAGAATTCTGTCATAAGTGGACACGACATCTTACAAAGACAGGGATCGGATGGTTTGGTGCTACAGAAAATATGTTAACTGGACATATAATATTAGAAAAATGGTACATAGATAAATATGTATTTGGATCAAAAATAGATTTGGGTACAAATTTACAAGGGGAGTGTTCTTTCTGTATGCCATAAAATTAATGCCTGATGACACTCCATTCCTTCCCCCAATCAAGGGAGTGAGGAGAGCTTGGCCAATGATAAGTTGTGAGGGGCAGGCTTAGTTATGTCCACGCACACACCCATTTTCAAAACACATAAAAAGAGACTGCTTGGACAGGCAAGACATTCATTATCCATTTTCTTGCGGAGCATTTTTCCGGACCACACAACATCTAGAAGGAACATCCAGAACTTAGACTCCAGATAGACTACAGAACTTAAAGCAAAGGCCTAACCCACAAGCTGAGAACTCTTCTCAGCAGGCCTTCAGAATCCAGCAATCCAACCAAACTATTCTACAGCCGGGCGAGCTGTTGGATTCTTTGCCAAGAACCTTTGCCACAACCGCTAGCAGACCCAGAAAGCAGTGCTGTATCCAGAGAGACCAGAACCAGAGAGACCCAGACCAGACCACTGTGAAGTGCAGAGCAGAGCTGACCCAGAGAGCTGTGACTTCAGAACCAACCGCCGGGAGTCCAGTCCAAACCTGCTGACCAGACCCTGATGGCCTATTTCAAATTCATAGTGTGAGTACTCAGCCAGAACTGTGCAAAGCCAATCTCTTAGTTTAAAATAATCTAATTCAAACTATTTTAACCTATTTAGAACTGCATCATAAGAAATCGTGTGTCCATTCTGCAAAACTGTCATCTGTCATTCTGTGCTTTACTTTTATTTTGAGAATCTACCTCCATTAAATCGTCCGTATCTTTTGAACCGCGTGTGCTAGGAACGTGGTTTAACTTTCATCCTAAAGCTAAGATTATAAGCTTTCCAACACGCCTAAAACCGACTTGCTATTCCTTATAGTTATTAGTAAATTGCCACAAATTGAAAAATTAGCTCCTGTCAAAGATAGCCGCTTTTGCTTGAACTGCTAAAATTAGTTTTCAACCTGATAACCATCCCTGAATCATTGGTAGGGCTGATCTGAACTGATTTAAAGTATCTCTCACTCACCCTGAACCTCTAGAGGGAATTAAAAGCATTTTCAGCATATTTTTCACTTCATTGCCACCACATTTAAAAGGATCTTGCCTGCTTTAAAATCATACCTGTTTTCCTCTAAACTCACTGGGGGGAACTGGAAATTCGTATTGCATGTTGTATTCCTGAGAATTGTGTGCTCTCCTTCCATCTCCTACCTTGCATAGGGGGGGAGGGAATTGTCAAAGAAAAAGTGATCATATTATCTTTTGTTGAAATCATATCAAGTTTATTTCTGTGCTGCATTTTTCCCTCATTGCTTTTCCTTGAAACCATAAAAGTATTTTCTGCTACCTTATCCTTCCTATACTAACTCCTCATTGATTGTAAAGAAGTGTGCTAGTGTCAGATTATCTATTGTTGATCAACATTATATTCATAAGAGTGCTATAAAATATTAATTTATTATAAAAGTGTGATATATATATTGTTTCATTTTTCCAATAAATCTTTTAAATTGCAAAACACACCTACTTCTTGGCTCAGTGAGGTCAGGGGGATTCAAGGAGAGGGGCGTTATATAAGGGTTTATCATCCGGAGTATAACTTGTCATAAAAATATATAAATAAGGGCTTCTCTTGGGCGTCCCAGACAAGGCACTGACTTAGTGGGACTGCTGAATTGAAGTCACCTAACAGATTGGGGGCTCGAGCCGGGAATCTGGATTAGATCTATCACTTGTGCAGATTAATACAGTGTGCTAACTGACAGGATATATAAATTCTGTTGGATCACCACGCCGTGTTACACTGTAAAAACACCCCTCAAAGGAACGCTCTAAGGAAACGGTCTGCTTTGCAAAATAAAATACAAACTGTATGTCAGGAAGGAAATCAATTTCCAGAATGACGACCTTGGTAGATATCAAAATAGCCAGAGAACACCTCTTACATAAGCTGTTTGTGAGAGGTGAGTGGGCTCATCAGGACCAGGCGGTCTGGTTGCAGGCAATCGCACCCCAGATCACTGAAACAGGTTCAGATATATGGAGAGATATGGGTCACTTACAGGTGGCCCTGAGTGAACTATATATGGCCCCTAAGGCCAAGGATGAGCACAACAAGATTGCCAGGGTAGCAGCATATTTATATTTATATATGGGAGCCATACAGGACAAATGTGCTGAAGCCAAGATCTGGCAAATAGGCAACTGATGGCATTAGAGAAGGCCAAATCGGACCTGATCTCTTCTGAGCAGAGGCTGCAGAGGAGCCAGGAGTCAGAAAATGATAGTAGGCAGTATATTATTAAAATAAAGGAGGAGATGGATATCCTGCAACAGGAAAAGGCTGACCAGGATACCAGATTTCTGGTCTTGCAGAAGGAGTGCCAAGAAGGTTTGGACTCCCTACTGCAGAGCCAGAAAAAGCTGGAGGAACAACTAGACTTTAACAGGGCATGCACAGAGCAGGTAGCCACCCTGCAAATCCACCTGACAGAGAGAAAGAGGAAAGCAATAAATTGATTTTGAAAGACCTGGATACCCAGGCAGAGTTTGATCAAGAACGTCAGAAAGCTGGTGCCTTTCAAAGGCAGAGGGACGACCTGGCGGCACAGATGCAGGCCCTTAGTCAGGAAAGGGACACCTTAGGCCAGGAAGTCTGCCAATTAAAAGAAAAAATTGAAGAAAATCACTTGGCCCTCCAGGGACTGGGTGACCTCCAAAAAGAGCATCAGAACTTGTTAAAGCACACCAGGAGGGTGGAAGATGCTCTGGCAAGAAAGGAACAGGCTAGTAGGGATGGGACTCAGGAGGTAACCCTCCTGCAGCAAAGACTGGCCCAGTATTCCAGGACCAACCAGGAGGCACAGAGAGAAAATGAGGCTCTCTGTCAGCACAATGATAGGCTCCAGCAACATGTAGCCATGCAGGAGAGACTGATAGAGTCTAGTAAGGCCTTAACTGAGGAACTGAAAGCGCAGGCTCTTGCATTGCAACAGGGAGCAGGGGCTGATAGAGATGAGGTTCGCTGGGAAAGGGAAACACTGGAGCATAACCTCAGGATCCCTAGTACCAGAGGCCTTCATCTCTCTTAGTCCTTTGACTCTGCCACCCCCATGTCCCATGGCGCACATGAGCCCAGGGCAACGGGGATGGCAGATTACTATCCAGCCAAAAGTATGGGGTTCATAGGCCAGTACCTTCGAGGAATGGATGCGCGGGCATCCGGGTATGGGCACCCAAGCACAGTGCAATTTAGCGGGGAACCCCAGGAAAGTAGGCCCACTAAGGGCATCCTAAAAACCTCTGCCCATTTAGGTCAGTGGGGGGGTACCCATCAAATCCTGGCAGCAAGGAGGGATCTGAAGACTCCTCTGAGCGTCCCAGGACACAGGAGACTAGGCCCCACATTCTGCCAGCCATTCCCAGGCTCGCAGAATCCGGGAAAACCTGGAAGGTCAGACGGGCACCTCTGGGAGCAGTGCCTCTGAGTCAGAGGATGAGTGGACCAGGGTTACCCGAACCAAAATGGCCAATAAGGCAAAAAGGGCCTTGCTTAAGGGCCCCTTAAAGCAGATCAAGGCAATAAGGAGTGTCATCACGCCTTACCACAAGAACGCCAAGTATTCTGTTTGGGAACACTTGGAGCTTTATGAGCAAATGATGGAGACTTTCCATTTTAAAGACAGCAGTAGCTGCATTCAGTATGTAAAATGGACATTCTCCCCAGAATACTCCAGTCTCTTTGCGGGGCTGGAGGACCAAAATCATTCAAGATGGCCCACCTACAAGGCGGCTATCTTGAAACATTTTTCTGTTCACAGAAATCCCCAAGAGGCTCCAAGGCAGCCTACAATTTGCAATGTGGGGAGGATCGGGCCCCACAAGAATTTGTGCAGGAGTTAAAGCGTGCTTTTGCGCAGACTACAAAAAGGATATGCACGGACAGTAAAGAATTTGTTAATACGTTTTTCCATGCCTTACCCAAATACATAATGACCCAGCTCGTGAGAGACTTTCACGAGAAAACATCTTTAGACTGGGTCATTGAGCAAGCCATCCACATCTATGAGGTGCAGAAACCGGTGGAAAATAAGAATCAGCCCAAAAACCCCAAAACCAACAGCACCCCTGCTGCTGCCAAGGTGGCAGAGGTAAAGGTTGCCCCCGTTTTAGATTTGGAGATGGGGGGGCCTAAAAACCTGCCTGCACCGAATAATTCACAGCCCAGAAGGCCCTCGGGCCAGTCACAGACAGGGAGCCACAAATGGTGTCCCTCGCTCCACTGACTATCTAAGTCCCCGCTACAAGGGAAACAGACCCATCCTAGGGTATGTGTGGACTCCTCCAGCCCAAGGGAGGGGATCCAACCAGGCACTCAACCCAGGGAACTTCCCTCCTAACTTCCCACAGGAGGGCAGAAATTCACTAAACCCTGGGCAGAAACTTTTCCCCAGGTATCCACCCAACTTCCAGCCCCAAAATCATCCATCTTTCTTTCCCCACTTCCCTGAGCCCAGACCACCTAATCTGGGAGACGGGAGGCCAAGGGTGGAGGGGTACCCAAATCTTCCCAACACAGGGTACTACCAGAGAAGGGATAGCTACCCTTCCCGGGATCAGCCCAGGGGAGAAAACAGAACCCCGTATCAGCCTGAGCGGGTTTCCCAACTTGAGCGCCAGGTCCAAAATATGGCACAGGAGCTGGGTCGCGTGCTAAGGGCTCAGCAGAACCCTCAGATGGGCATGCCGGCACAGAATGCACCGAACTCTGGGCCTGGTGCTCCAGAACAATGACGGGGGCAGCACCCAGATAACCCACCGGTTCCCAGGGAGGAGGCACAAGGGGAAGGGGGGTGTAAAGCCTTGGAGGAAGCTTCCTTCCCCACTTGTAAACAGCCCCTGGAAATCCAGGAACCGGAAACAAAATCTCCTACCCCTGGAAGTCTGCCACCCAAGGAGCAGAGAGGAGGTAGGAGAAACAAAGAACCCAAACAGACCCATTTTGTGGAGGAGGTACAGGTCTTCCAATTTGAGGGAGAGGGATCCTCAGAGGATCCTGGGAAAAGGATCTTCTCCTTCAGAGATGGGGGAACTCCTCCCAAGGAAAAATGGGTCCCAAGGGAATCCAACCCAGACTGGGTAGATGTGGGGATTGAGCTGTCGCCGCCAATCATTCTATCCCAGAAGCAACAAGACCGAAAACCCCTGGTTCAAACCCATCCTGGTGACTGCCTCCAAAAGGGGGGGGGCGCCCAGAACCAGAACCAGGGGAACCCAAAAGCGCATCCATAGACTGGGTAGATGTGGGGATTGAGCTGTCGCCGCCCATCATTCTATCCCAGAACCAACAATACCGAAAACCCCTGGTTCAAACCCATCCTGGTGACTGCCTCCTAAAAAGGGGGGGGGGCGGCCCAGAACCGGAACCAGGGGAACCTAAAACCGAATCAATACACCGGGTAGATGTGGGGATTGAGCTGTCGCCGCCCATCATTCTATCCCTGAACCAACAATACCGAAAACCCCTGGTTCAAACCCATCCTGGTGACTGCCTCCAAAAAGGGGGGGGCGGCCCAGAACCGGAACCAGGGGAACCTAAAACCGAATCAATAGACTTGGTAGATGTGGGGATCGGGCTGTCTCCGCCCATCATCCTATCCCAGTACCAACAATACCAAAAACCCCTGGTCCAAACCCATCCTGGTGACTGCCTCCAAAAAGGGGGGGGCGGCCCAGAACCGGAACCAGGGGAACCCAAAACCATATCCAGTTGCCAACTTTTTCGTTCAGATTCCCGAGACTATCCCCAGAATTTTGCCCAAATCTCTTCTCTCTCAATGTCCAAAACCAGAAAATTAGCCCACCAGTTATCCAAAAATGTGCATTATCTGTGCCCCCTTGAGGAGAAGGAGGGAAGATACTATGCCCGGTACAAGTACAGGGGCAGGGTACAATTTTGCCACTGTTGGACACTGGATGCCAAGCTATCCTTCTGTCCAAAAGGGCCTTTGATGAACTAAATTCAGGAAGGGGGGAGAAATACCAGATTCCTCTCACCTCTCTTCCTGGACAACTGCAGAACTTTGACGGGAAGGAAATTCCCGTCGAGGGGACTGCAGATTTGAACATCAAAATTGGGCGACACAAGGTGAAACACCGGTCATAGTAGTGACTCCAGAGGGCACCCCTTGTTTACTAAGGAATGACCTCCTGAGAAGGTTGTCACCCCTAATAGATTACGTAAACAAGGTCCTATGGACCCAGACTAGCCGACCAATAAAATAAAAGCAGAGTGTCAACTATGTTAGCTTAAACGGCACCTGCCACATGGTTGAACAAAAATCTGACCAAGTAGAATTCCACTTCCAGAATAACCACATTCCAGACGTGACAGTAATAGCAATAGGACAACAGACTGGTGATGGGGGGTCATCTCTATTTCTGAAAATCAACCTTCCTTCCAGTTTAAGGTGGTATTCCACACTGGAAGGATACACTCTGAAATTCTTTACTAATCCACAATCAGACATTCCCACTCCGATAGTCCAGAAAGATGTGAAATCAGCTCAGAGTCTGGCTGATATTCAGCAAATTGGAGAGCAGTTGTTCATCCCTGTTCAGTTAAATGATGGGAAGGACTCTGTTCTCGCCCGAGTGTTGTGTGAACAACGGTAAGAGCTTCATCAGCGAAGCCATGTTCCGCCAACTCCCAAAAGTTCCAGCCATTTCCACATTCAAACTGATAGACAAATGGGAAATGGATCTGGAAACACCCAATTCCAAACATCTCCTTGAGTGTATGCTCAAAATCTCCATTGGAAACAAGAGCATAGTCCATAATTGTTGGGTCGTACGAGACGTCACTGCCGTCTTTTACTTAGGCAGTGACATTCTCAATCGCTTTGCCATTAGTTTGGACCTAATAAACTTCAAAGCTTGGTCCCGATTAGCGGATAATCCCATGGGTTTTGATGATCCAGAAAAAGCATTTAGGTCAGCTCAATTGCTACCTTATGCAGTTGAAATTCAGATTAAAGAGGAAGTCACCATCCCAGAAAGGACCTGACAATTCTCCCTGGAAGGGAAAGTTAAAAGAGGACAAAAATTGAAAAACCCTGATGCTTATATTCATCTAAATGCTTCTCTCCAACAGCAAGGATTAGGGGTAAACCCAACACCATTAGTCAACATAGAACATGACACCATTCCAATAGAGGTGGATAACAGCGACTTAAAGAGTATTACTCTAGCCGCAGGCACCATTATTGGAATGATAGTTGATGACCGACCTTTCTCCATTGATTTAGGAAATGAACTGTTAGGACCAATCCCCAAGGACTGTTTTGACAGTAACAGTGATGACAATACAACACCAGACAGGATCTTTACCCGGCATTGGGGGAACTCCCTGGTGTACACATCTTGCCCTTATGGTAAGGAAGATGTGACTTGTGACTTCAGAGGGGATGTGGTGATTTTCCAGGTCCATGAGGCTGCCTTTCCCACCTGAAGCCTCCGGTACAAATCAGCACTCTGACCAGGGACTTCTCCACCCAGCTGGAGGAGGCCGCTGAGATAGCAAAACCAGAAGTCTTTCCAGGCTTCAGGCAGATGGTGGAAGAGAGAGCCAACCTAGCTGATGCATGTGTGACTCTGGAACAGAAACAAAAGTTGAAACAAATTTTCTTGGATTGCCAAGATCTCTTTGCGGTAGACTCATATGACTTTGGTCGCACCGACATCCACACAACAACAATTCCCACGGACCCTGGCATGACTCCAGTGTTTGTGAAGCAATATTGCTTGCCTCTCGCATCAATGGAGTCCCTTACTGAAATAATTAAGAACCTTCAGTCCCGGGGAATAATCCGTCCAGTACACAGCACCTTCAGTAATCCAGTGCTGGGAATATTGAAGCCAAACGGCCAGTGGAGACTCTGCGTCGACCTTAGGGAGCTCAACAAACGGGTCCATACTTCCCGATGGCCTCTTCCCTACATTGACCAAGGGCTGGCCCAGATTCAGAGATCACAGGTAGTCACTGCATTCAACCTGACCAATGGATACTGGACTGTGCCTGTCAGTAGGGAGGACCAATACAAGCTGGCTTTTACCTTCGGGGGCTAGCAGTACACATGGACCCGGACTCCCTTCGGATACCTCAACTCCGGAAATGAATTCAACATTTTCCTACACAAGGCCATGCCCGACCTGGGTGCGAGGGGTAACCTGGCTTATGTAGATGATGTCCTCATCAAAAGTTCAACTGTGGAGGAACACATAGCGGAAATCCGTTATGTTCTGATCCAGTTGAGGGCCGTCGGAGCAAAACTTTCCTTTCAGAAAGCACAGTGGTGTAGAACCCGTGTTAATTTCTTGGGGCATGAGATTACTCCTCAGGGTCTCTGTCCCCAGGAAAAGAAAGTGGAAGCACTTCAGAAACTGAAAGACCCCACAACTCTGCGGGAACTAAGGAGCCTCCTTGGACTGACTAATTACAGCAGAAAGTTCATTGAGGGCTACGCAGAGATCACTAGACCCCTGATTCATCTCTTGAAGGGGGGGTCAAGTGGGAATGGGGTCCAGAACAAGCCGAGGCAGTAAGACAGCTCAAAAGAAGCCTCTCACAAGCGCCTTGCCGAGCTTACCCTGTCAGAAACAAGGAATTTTTCCTGGAGACAGGGTTCTCTAATACGTGCTTGACGGCAGTATTATACCAAAAGCATGACAAGGTCAATAAAGTAATATCCTACGCCCTATGCGAGCAAAACTTTATCCTCTGTGGAGGAAAAATTCAACGATTGTGAGAAGGCACTCCTGGCAACGGTGTGGGCATTGAAGAATTACCGCCCGTTCATCCAGGGGGAACACATCATAGTGGAGACTCCACACCAGCCTCTGCAATATCTCCAAAGTGACAGAATCCGGGACGGAAATGTGAGTAATTCCCGAATTCCTTCCTGGATCCTGTCAATGCAAGGCTTTCCTGTGGAGGTCAGATGTGGCCAAAACAAGAAGAGTCCCCTCGCGCAAGTTCTGGTTGACTTGCATGATTATGCCAGAGAAAACTGTCTCGAGGACGAAAGTCTAAAAATCAAGGACAACATGGAGGCATACCTTAATTCCCCACACAAAGTATTTGAAGAAGACAAGTGTGAGGGAATGCCCACTGTCTATGTGGGTGGATGCTCTTACCATGTTGACAACAATGGGGAGAAAGAACTGGTGGCCGGCGTAGGGAATGCATTGGTGAATGAGTTCCCAGAACCCTCCGCTGGGTACAAAATTGGTCCCCGAAGTAGTCAGGTGGCAGAATTGATGGCTGTGCATCAGGCCATCCTCACTTCTGTCCAACATCAACTCCACAAACTGGTCATGATCACAGATTCAGATTATGTACGGAACGGGTTTGTGGAGTACCTGGTTAACTGGAAAACCAGAGGCATGTTATGTGCTAATAACAAACCCTTGAAACATGGGAAGTTAATCCAAAATATTGATGATCTGGTCACCGTGAATGGGATGACCATCTATTGGAAGAAGATGAAGGGTCATGCCAAAGTAGAGGGACCAGACAAAACTGGAAATGACTTAACTGATCAGCTGGCCAAAACCGGGGCCATCCAAGGGAATCTAATAGAGATTGAGTTCCTGTTGGGGGAAATCCAGGTCACTGCTATCACTAGGTCCCAGACAAATGCTCACAATGATCTTTCAACTGCACAATGGAGTAAGGAGACCCCAGATGCTGATTTGATTATGGCTCAAAAGGGGGATCCAATAATTTGTAAGTTTTTCCAACACATTGAGGACCCCGAGAACTTTCCTCTGACGGATACCGATTACATTGGGAAAGAGGACCTTAGAGTGTTGATGAAATGTCCAAAGATGTTCCGAATCCAAGACGGTTTGTTGGTAAGGAAATTCCAAGCTGGCCATGATCAGTGGGTGGTCCCTACCTCATTCCGAAGCCTGATGTTAAGTCACGCCCATGATGCGGCCACCGCCGGTCATAGGGGGTTTCATACAACACTTGAGATTTAAGAGAGGTTGCTTACTGGCCACACATGGGGCAGGACCTCAACCAATACTTGAAGGGGTGTCTTGTGTGTGCACAATTTCAACCAACATCCCTCACACACTGTGCGCCTCTCCAAAAGAGGGGGATGACACTGCCATGGTCAGATTTGCAAATCGACTTCATAGGCCCCGTGATTCGCTCCTCTAGGGGAAACAAGTACATGTTGACGGTCACATGCTTTTTTACCAAGTGGGTGGAATGTCTCCCGGCCCCAAACTGCAAGACAGAAATAGCAGCTGCCCTGATGATCAACCACATCTTTTTGCGTTTTGGTCTACCCCAAAAGATTGAGTCAGACAGAGGTAGCCATTTTACCAGCGAAGTAATGACTAAGATGTGGGAGATACTGGGGGTTAAAAGGAAGCTACATATTGCTTACCAGCCAGCTTCTTCTGGTGCAGTAGAGAGATACAACAGAACCATAGTGAGCATCTTAAAGAAGTTTGTGGACAGATTCTGGGCCAAGTTGGGATACCCAATTATCTCTGGTCCTAATGGCCATCAGATCTACCCCTTCATCTGCAAACAAAATGTCACCATTTGAGCTGATGACTGGACGCAAGATGGTGCTTCCCCAGCATTTGCTCTACAGGACCTAAGAGCAGACATTGATAAATGCCTCCACAACTGATGAGTATGTGGAGAATTTAAGGAAACACCTTCAACATGCTTTTGCCTATGCTCAGCGGAATCTAGAAAGATCAGCTGATAGCATGAAGACCCATTACGATTTGGAGACCACCTGGAAAGAATACAATGTGGGAGACCGGGTCTATCTATCCAATTTCCAAAGAAACCAGGGCAAACATCGAAAATGTTTGCCTACATGGAAGGGACCGTTTGAAATTGTAGATAAGATCTCCTCAGTTGCCTACAAGATCCGCCTCCCCGAAGGTAGCTTGGCGGAAGGGGAAGACAAGTGGGTCCATATAAATCAGTTAAAGTGTTGCCATCCCAGGCACACTCTGCAGCAACTGGAGGAGTCCTCTGCAATACCAGAGGGGGCCAATCCAGAGTAATTCAGTTCCAACCCTAAAATATCCCACATATAGTCTCTGAAATATTATGATTCTTGAATGAAAATGTCTTCTAATTATATCCTGTTTTTTTAAAAAAATAAGAATGTAAATGTCTATTGATTTATAAAATGTAATGCCGCCCCACTATATCAATAGTGGGGGAGAAATATCTACGAATAGGTATTGCCCCTTTGCTTTGTCATCCTAGGAGAAAGAAAACCTGGAGACTGACCACGGAAGACGACCTGGGGACCGGGAGCAAAGATCCGACGGGCCCGGGGTACCGCCCAATACTCCCATCAGGACCGGCGAGGAGAACAGATCGAACCACCCTGATGGAGGAAAAGATGCTGAACTTTGTCATCTGCGGAATCGGAAGAAGATGATGCGGACATCCCAGTGCTTGGATCAAAACATCTTTTGCACCCGACTCCCCCTCAACTCGAAATCAAAGCGCAGTCGGGCAGGGGGGCTTGTCAGGGGTTTTGACCCATGTTCGAGATATTATGCTGCAACATTTGGTGCTGTGGGCTTAGAAAATCCAAGATGACCAAAAAGCCCACATTGCGCAACAATCCAGGAAAACCACACAGTTTTTGCGCACACCAAAATGGTCACCTAACCTGCAACCCACCAGTGCGAGCGTGATGGGTCAGGAGTGCCATGAGTGGAATGTGTGCCAAAGGAAAAACAGCAGTGCCTGTTAGCTCAAAAACACTTTGAAATCAACTTTGTTTCTCTGAATGCAAGCTCAAAATGCCTATTTCAAACATTGCAAGATATTCAAAAATCTCACTGAACACCAGCAGACATTTGGCAGAATGAAGTCTTGTGTGCATACAAAATGTGGGAAAAGAAAGAGCCTAAAATAATGTTCATAATTAAACTGGCTGAGCTGTGGATGTCAGCAGCTTAAGTTATATTGGACTGAAAGCCACTCAAATCTAAATGTTTAAAATAAATGAGTGACCTACTGTTGAGTGTCACATAGTTTGCAACTGTTAAATGTCATAGCTTTGAACTTAGAATCAGCGTTCTAGCTGCATGTGTAAAAATTGCAAGTTTGATTTGGATGTAGAAAACTGGAACAAAAGTGACTTTTAGCTGAAGCCTGGCTTAAAGAGATTGAATTCTGCCTGGCAACTACCCCCGACAGGTATTGAAACTTGCCAAGCAACTCTTCCCAGGCCTGGCTGCATTCTGCTGCCCCCACCAAAAGGAGATGACACCTCTCTGATTGAATCAGGGGAGTGGCACCTAGGACTGGAAGGAAACAGAACAATGTACTTTGGCAGGCAAATGTTATATTGGGGGGGTTGTAAAATAGCTTCCTCTTGGGAGAAACTGGGAGGGGCAGTGCCTCTGTGAGCAGCTTGAGTTGGAGGAAGTGGACAAACCAGAAATTCCAGCATGTGCTTTGGGAAACCACACCCCTCTGGGCCAGAGCATAATTTTAAAAAGATGGATAATTCATAGTACGGACTTGTCAAAATTATATAATTAATATCATTATTCTTGTGATTTTTCTGTGCACATTTTAAGAGGTGTTAGGACTCTGTGGTATGTTCGGGGGGTAGTCGCGGAAAATAAGCTATTACTCCGAATGTCTGTATGTTAAAATTCTGACACTTTATCATCTGATGCCCATATTCCTTGTGCATGTTTCTGTAAATTCTGGAAAGGTTTAGAGGTTGTGTTCTTGATGAAAAGGGCAGAATTCTGTCCTAAGTGGACACGACATCTTACAAAGACAGGGATCGGATGGTTTGGTGCTACAGAAAATATGTTAACTGGACATATAATATTAGAAAAATGGTACATAGATAAATATGCATTTGGATCAAAAATAGATTTGGGTACAAATTGACAAGGGGAGTGTTCTTGATGTATACCATAAAATTAATGACTGATGACACTCCATTCCTTCCCCCAATCAAGGGAGAGAGGAGAGCTTGGTCAATGATAAGTTGTGGGGGGCAGGCTTAGTTATGCCCCCACACACACCCATTTTCAAAACACATAAAAAGAGACTGCTTGGACAGGCAAGACATTCATTTTCCATTTTCTTGCGGAGCATTTTGCCGGACCACACAACATCTAGAAGGAACATCCAGAACTTAGACTCCAGATAGACTACAGAACTTAAAGCAAAGGCCTAACCCACAAGCTGATAACTCTTCTCAGCAGGCCTTCAGAATCCAGCAATCCAACCAAACTATTCTACAGCCGAGCGAGCTGTTGGATTCTTTGCCAAGAACTTTTGCCAGAACCGGTAGCAGACCCAGAAAGCAGTGCTGTATCCAGAGAGACCAGAACCAGGGAAACCCAGACTAGACCGCTGTGAAGTGCAGAGCAGAGCTGACCCAGAGAGCTGTGACTTCAGAACCACCCGCCCGGAGTCCAGTCCAAACCTGCTGACCAGACCCTGACGGCCTATTTCAAATTCATAGTGTGAGTACTCAGCCAGAACTGTGCAAAACCAATCTCTTAGTTTAAAATAATCTAATTCAAACTATTCTAACCTATTTAGAACTGCATCATAAGAAATCTTGTGTCCATTCTGCAAAACTGTCATCTGTCATTCTGAGCTTTACTTTTATTTTGAGAATCTACCTCCATTAAATTGTCTGTATCTTTTGAACCGCGTGTGCTGCTAGGAACGTGGTTTAACTTTCATCTTAAAGCTAAGATTCTAAGCTTTCCAACAAGCCTAAAACCGACTTGCTATTCCTTATAGTTATTCCGTAATCGCGCTCGACGCATTCGGGAAAATTGCCACGAATTGAAAAATTAGCTCCTGTCAAAGATAGCCGCTTTTGCTTGAACTGCTAAAATTCGTTTTCAACCTGATAACCATCCCTGAATCATTGGTAGGGCTGACCTGAACTGATTTAAAGTATCTCTCACTCACCCTGAACCTCTGAGGGAATTAAAAGCATTTTCAGCATATTTTTCACTTCATTGCCACCACATTTAAAAGGATCTTGCCTGCTTTAAAATCATACCTGTTTTCCTCTAAGCTCGCTGGGGGGAACTGGACATTTGTATTGCATTTTGTATTCCTGAGAATTGTGTGCTCTCCTTCCATCTCCTTACCTTGCATAGGGGGGGAGGGAATTGTCAAAGAAAAAGTGTTGAAATCATATCAAGTTTATTTCTGTGCTGCATTTTTCCCTCATTGCTTTTCCTTGAAACCTTAAAAGTATTTTCTGCTACCTTACACTTCCTATACTAACTCCTCATTGATTGTAAAGAAGTGTGCTAGTGTCAGATTATCTATTGTTGATCAACATTATATTCATAAGGGTGCTATCAAATATTAATTTATTATAAAAGTGTGATATATATATATATGTATTGTTTAATTTTTCCAATAAATCTTTTAAATTGCAAAACACACCTACTTCTTGGCTCAGTGAGGTCAGGGGGATTCAAAGAGAGGGGCG
Organism: Ambystoma mexicanum; assembly: GCF_040938575.1. Taxonomy (NCBI): domain Eukaryota; kingdom Metazoa; phylum Chordata; class Amphibia; order Caudata; family Ambystomatidae; genus Ambystoma; species Ambystoma mexicanum. Next base: position 844,943,401 of record NC_090924.1, on the reverse strand, counting down.
TTATATTAGAGTTTATCATCCAGAGTATAACTTGTAATACAAATATATAAATAAGGGCTTCTCTTGGGCGTCCCAGACGAGGCACTGACTTGGTGGGACTGCTGAATTGAAGTCACTTAACAACAACAAGGTAAACATTCCAACTGCTAGTGCCGAAAGCAACATAACACAAAATGAGGATTCCAGGTTAAATCTTAAAACATCACAAAATCTCCTATAACACTGTGAGAAGGTTATAGACAAAAAAGATGACGCAATGTATTGTACGACGATCTTGAGCATTCTGGGATGAATTAGCTGCCCCGAATAAACGGCGATCATGACCTTAATCGATCATTTATGCTCCAGACCTTCAAAAGAATTCCTGCTCTTAGAACTCTGGTCTCCAAGGACATTGTATGGATTACCCTCCCATCAATAAAAAACCATAGGATGGTATTTGAAGTACAATCTGCAATAATTGCAGAACTGATTTGGGATCATAGAAGCTAGTTGAAAACGCTGAGTTTAATGATTTTTCAACTAAAATCGATTGAAGAAGCAAAAATCTTTAATGAGACTCCCCCGCCAATAACAACAAGTATTAACACACAATCAGCAGGACTCTTAACTTCTCACCCAGCGGAAGCAGCTGTACTAGCACAGTTGGTGGCAATTTCTGCTGTTTCCAAAGATTGGTCATGGTTATCAGCACTATTGTGGTGACAGAAAGATTAAATAAAAAGCGTACCCTCATAGTAGCCAAGAAGTTCTTAGAGTAATGTCATGGAATTCCTGTGGAGCAAAAAATCTAATAAAATGGGCAACTAGGTATGCTGCGCACAAACTCCTTGACATTGTGTTATGTCAGGAAACTATGTCCACTAAACCAATTGAAATGAAGGGCTTTGCTTCTTGGCATAGGACAGCGATTCAACTACCTAAGGGTAAACCATCGGGTGGAATTGCAATCTTTTTGAACACTGGGCTTGTTTTCACATTATTATTGTCTCGTACAACGTACTCTTCTGTTGCAATCGTAATTGAGCTAGGAACAGGTACGAGGGAATATTATTTAATAATCTCATTGTATTTTAATCCTCTCTTCACCGTTCTGAACAAGCTATTTGAAGAACTTGATGTTCTCTTTGATGAGGTATTTTGCAAATGGCCCGATGCAAAAGTAGTTTTGGGGGGTGATTTTAACTCCGATTGTCTCAAAAGTCTACCTATTGAAGTGCAACCCTTGATGCAGAAAGAGATGTCAGCTTCAAAGAAAAGAGGTATTCTTTGGCAAGCTTTTCTTGCCCGCTGGAATGTTGCGTTGATTAATTTTGCGCCCAAAGAGAATTTTTACACATGGATTCGGAGTAACTAAAAATCTTGCATTGATTACTTTGCGGTATCTGAAGAGATATCCTCAAATTGTAATGAGGTTCATATTCTTAAGTTGGAGTTAAGTGATCAGTGCATCTTGTATCTTAAAGTATTATTGAAAACTCCATCTTTTGAATGTGATCCACTTAGCATGTTTCTTCAAAATGATAGACCAGGAGCCTCTTTAAGATGGAACCCCCAGTTATGCAGGAGACTAAATGCGCTTATCAAGAAGATCTTACTATTATTCATGAAGCCTAATGACTTAAAGGCCAAAATTATTTTAACCTTATTGGAAATGACTACCGTAGTTAAGACAGCACTTGGACTTTTAGTGAAAGAGGCAACAAAAAAAAGAGATTTCCCGAAAATCGCTGATTTACTTACTGTAAGGATTAAAGCATTAAAAAAAAGAAAAATCAGGAAATCGCTCAGTTAACCAAATTGGGTTTGCTCAATAGTGAATTTCACTCTACAAAAAGAAAAATAATAAACAAATATCGTAATAATATTAAAAACTACAGAATTTATCTTCACAACTCAGTTAATCAAGCAATGAAAGCCTCCCTGTGTCGTAATGATAGATAAACTACCTGGGCCATTAGAAGGGGCAATGAATTAAGACGAAATGGTGAGCAAACTTCTAATATTACTGAAGAGGTATGGACGCAATTCTATAAAAACAAATTTGCACTGCCTGAACGATTTTCCAAATACCCCACAAAATCTATAAATTAACCAGTGGACGAATCGAAGGGTTGGATGTTGGATGATATTATATGGGCCCTTGGAAAAATCAATAATTCAAAGGCTCCTGGCCCTGACTGCATTCCACCATGTATCCTAAAAGAAAATGTTGAGCTATGGGCTCCCTTGCTTAAGATCCAATTTGACGGGATTATGTGAGCATCCTGCATACCATCTTTATGGGTTCAATCAGTCATAGTTCCGATCTATAAGCAAGGTGACAAATCCAACCCAGCCAACTTTCGTCCTATTGCACTGATCGATGCAAGTGCCAAGATCTTTGCAATCCTTATACTTCAACAATTGAAAACCTATATAAACCGATTTGCACTCCTCTCACCATTTCAGAGCGGATTCCGTGCCAGAATGGGAACCGCCTTGAATGCAACCGTGTTAGCTCATCTAATTGCTAAAAATGGGACTCATAACTCAGGTGCGATATATATGGCATCGGTTGATCTATCCGCAGGTTTGACTGTGTGATTCGTAAAGTACTTTGGGAAAAACTTGACCTAAAAGGTATTCCACACCATCTAATAGCTCCAATAGTCAAGTTACATCAAGATACATCATATCGTGTACGAATCAATAACTCTGGTGCCACAAAAAATCCCATCCCAACTGAGGTGGGGCTTAAGCAGGGCTTCAATTTAGCAGCGACCCTGTGCAACCTCTACCTCTCTGACATTGAACAAATGTGGAACTCGGAAATTTCCTATCCGGCAAAATTGGGCCATTTGAGAATTCAGTGGATAGCATTTGCAGATGATGTTTTCATTTTTGACCGTACTCCTTATGGACTACAAAACAAACTTGCAATTTTCTCAGAATATCTATACAAACACAATCTTACCCGTAACCCGAAAAAATCTAGCATTTTTATACTAAAAAACTGAAAAAGGAAAATGTCTACAATGAAATGGTCTATAAATTCATTCTCCATTCCTGTAAGCTTAAATATGAGCTATCTGGGTTACGATGTGACAGATTCTTGTTAAATCTAAATGCAAAAAGAGCGGTTTTGGGTACTCAAATGAGGATAGTGTTCGCAAAATATTGCAAGTTTTCGTTGACACCGTTGTTCCTTTTTTATTTGTTGAAAGTGGAAGCCATTCTACTCTATGGACTAGACCTGTACTTGAATAATATTGATCTGATACTTGAACAAATCCAGGGGCAATTATGGAAATCAACACTGAGATTGTCAAATTCCCTACCCAATTGTGTATTGCGACAGGAGTTGGGCATAACTGCCTTGTCAACTAGATTTCACTGGCGGCAGCTTTCGAACTATGGAAAGATGTTATTTCCACCACAACACTCGCTTTACGAGGCGTTCTTGATTATAATAAATAGTGCGAGCCCACCCTCTGTGGTAGCTTTCTCAAATTTGATGATTAACAAATTAGATGAATGTGGTTTAAAACCAGTAGACTTAGAACATCGTTCAGCCCACGGAAAAACAAAACGACTTTTTGAGCATGATTGGTTGATGACTTTAAATGAGATGCATACAAATAAATTATATGCAGAAGCAGCTAATTTTGCAGACTTAAGAACTCTACGTAGAACTTATTTACTTAAACTTCCTGCAAATAATTACTGTGATTTGTATTTAAGGTTTAAGCTTAATCGGTTTCACACATATGAAAAAATATTGAGATGGGATAAAATTACTTCCATTGACCCAGAAGGGTGGTGTAGATTTTGCTCTGGGGGCATGCATATAGAAACTTTAAAACACCTAAGCATGTATTGTCCTCAATTTGAAACTTTGCGATATCTCCTCATTGGCCTCAAGGTGCTAGGTATGACTTATGAAGCGAGAGAATGGTGTTGCAAGAACTTTATCTGGGGCACTCACTTAAAACAATTATTCTGCTTTGCAAATTTCTGGTAATATTGGTGCTGGAATTAGATAAAAAAAACATAATTATAGAGGGAAAGGAAGAAATGATGTTTTAATCAAATAACTAAGTTTTATATCTAATTGTAACTACGAATGACTATGTTTTATATGTATTATGTATAATTGATGAAGCTTTTTTACTGTTTCTATATGATGTTGTAAAAGTTTGTTAATCAAACTAAATAAAACAACTTTTATATATTAAAAAAAAAGGTGTTAAGGGCATTGTGGCAAAAGAACAACCCATGATCGAATCTGATGTGCCACTGAAAGTGTGGGACGGTGTTGCCATTCATATTTTGGGTCCAGTTCAGTTGGGTTTTGGCAGAGGTAAATACATTGTGGTGTTGGTGGATTTGTTGTCCTGCTCGTGTGAGTTTAAAATCATTAGGGAACTTAGTGGGGAGGCGATTGTGGAATTTTTGCAAGACGTTTTTGCAAGAGAAGGAATTTCCAGTAGTATTTTATCAGACAATGGTACCCAATTTACTGGTGGGTGTTTATAAAAAAAATGTGGTGTGGGGCATAAGTGCTCGGCTTTGTATCATCCTGAGGGTAATGGTTTAGTTGAGAGAATGAACAGGTGCATCATGGAAGCGATTAGAATAGCTGGAGCAAGTGGTATGGATAGAAAGGTAGCGATCCAAGAGAGGCTGTATGTGATTAGGATGGTGCTGCATTCCCCTACAGAGGTATAGCCATTTGAGTTGATGAAGGGGCACAAGGCCAACACCGTCGTGAGTCCACCGTGGTTGGGTCGGGAGAGAGTTTTGGATTGTGTAGTTGATCAGTTATGAGGAATACATTTAAAAAATGAGAGAGAAGTATGTGATGAGAGAAAACACGAGGAGAGGTAAAAAGAAGTTGAGAGTGGAAGGTAGTGATTGGGTAAGGATAGAAAAGGGTGTGATAAAAAGCAAAGGGGATGTGTTGTATTCTGACCTCATTTGAGTGGTTGCAGTGATGAGATGTGCCGTCAGAGTGAGTGGTGGTCAAGTCTGGAATAAAAACAGTATCACCATTGTAAAAAGAGGTTGGGATGGATTGAGGGTGATGTAACATTATTTAAGATTGGGCAGTGGCCGTATAAATAGTTTGTCAATGTTTTAGGATGTTTATCGTATATGTTAAAAGTTAGCCAAACGGATAGGGTGTGTAGCATTTGTGTAGATAGTTAGCCAAAATGTTAAAGATGTTTTATAATGTAGGCATTGTAAATATTTTTATTAGAAGAATGGAGATGTGTTATATAATAGAGCTGTGAAATAGGTAGAGATTGGAATAGTGCGGTGATGTCAGCCTGGCATGTGGATAATGACCCAAATGGATCCAAATGGATCCAAATGGATAATGATCCAAATGGAATGTTTAGCTTTGAGTTGGGTCCCACTCCCAGAGTTGTCGTTGTTAGCCCTGGAGATTGGAAGTGCTGGGGGTCTGTTCAGTGTGTTCTTAATTAAACACACTAAGAGAAGGATTTCAGTGTGGAGGTCCATTCTTACAGTTACTCTTAAGAGTGGTGGATAGAAAGCCTTTGAATTAATACTATCCACTGTCAATTGATCTACACAGACTTCCAAGCCATTCTTTGTCAGCTGACTGTACAATTAGAGAAGTGGAAAAACAAATGAAAAAAGAGTTGGTTCAGTCTCAGAAAGGGGTCAGTTCAGCCCGAAGCTCTATGCCCCATCCTTTCTACACATGACCACAAGCAACTCATGTTTCTGCCCCCTTGGGCATGATTAATGAGGTGTTCCTTTGGACTCTCAGCACTGCAAGCCTGCGTCCCACATCGATGTGCGCTCTGCTGTATGAATCCTTCATGTCCCGCAACAATCAATTGCCATCAGTACTCCGCCACTATGAATCTAGAAAGTAACACTGCATTAGCCCTCAAACAAATCAAGCATTTTATAGACACCTATAAGGTCCTACTACCATCTGCATTGCTCACAATAAGTGGATCGGTCTCTGATATCTCTCTGCCACTAAATGGACCATGAGATTTGTGCTTGTGACAAGAATCCTTGCAAATATAATATTAATGTGGGCTATTAATCAACATGGAATGTTGCGCATGAGGTCAGAAAGATCAACTGCTTATGAAAAAAGTCTCCTTGATTTTTTAACCACATTACAGTGGACAGAGAATCTTAGTCGATGAAAACTGAGGCACAAATCACCTGTAAACATAAACCTATCTTGTAAGCATTTTGCTTGACTTTTATAATACCTTGTGAAAAGAAAATTCCTCATACAACCCTAGGTGCTCTGCAGTGTCGGCGGAAATGGCCATGATGGTATGTTGAGGGATTTTGTCAGAAAGAATTGGCAGACTTTGGAATGTTTCTTTTTTGGCAATACAAACCAGGTTGCCATTTGATCTGATTTTTTACTTCTTTACTTCTTCAGTCCAACCTGTCGGCTACGTTTACTTGGAGGGTGGTGTGAGAAACCTGAAGGTGTCTCACCCGATAGTCCCCGGGATTCTATCATCCAGGTTGGCCAGGACATGGCCATCACCTTTGGATCCAGTTCCTGGGGGTGGCGTGTGCTACTTCGGAACTCAAATCCCACCCCCCCATTCCCGACAAAAACACTTTCTCACGGACAGTTCACCATGAGCAACAACGGACTAACACCAGAGCCGTGTACCTGACATATCCCAACACCATGGACAGGCAAGGTCAGGCAATTACGAATTATTACACACACCTAACTTCCATCACACTTCCCCACCCAGATAAAAGGTGCAGCACGTAAGCACACTCTGAGCAAGGCAAAGCACACAAAGAAACAGCAGTTCCAAGATGGCAGTTTAATACAAGGAGAAAGACAGCAAGACCAGAAAGAGTCGCCAGCAGAGAAGTAGCTGTGACCGCTAAAGACTGTTACTTTCATGAGCCTTGGAAAGTAAGAAACCAAAGACCCGGAACTACGGCTAATCAAACCTGCACAATGTGTCAGAGGTACCCGGGGCTCTCCTGTGCCTATAACCAAGGTGGTGAGGAGCGATTGCCGCCACGGTACTGTCCTTCGCTCCTACAGCAAAGCAGCGTCAGAAAAGACAGCACAGCCAGTGATTTGGAGAGACTGATACCAAACCAGCTTGTGTTTTGAACCAAGGTAGCGGGCAGCAGCTTTGTATAAGAGAACAGTGTGTGAGGTGTCGGCGATGAGCGACACAGAAATAATTGGAACCAAAGATGTATTTGAACTTTGTGATTGAACTTTGGGAGGCAACCCAAGATACCATACACAGAGTGGTCCGGCGCCATGTGGGTGCTCATTCGAAGGTCTCTGTTAGGTATCCAACTGATGCTGAGTGTGCGAGAAAGGAATGCTGACGTCAAAGTGGTCATGGAATGGGTCTTGCTGAATCCCGTGCACATTCAAAAGTCTTTGATAGTTCAAAATACATCGCAATTGGTCTGAGGGAGACTAATTGACCAAAGGAGAGGAATCCGAGCCAAGCTGACAGTGATTCGGGGTGAACCGTGTGTAACCCGCCAAAGAACCCTCGGACATTGGTTTGAAAGGGATCTGAACCCGACTGAAGGGGACCCAACATTGAATTTGTGCTGTCAAAAGGATCTGAGTCCGGCTGAGGGGGATCCAGGGTGAACACCCAAATTGAATACTGGAAAAGGAAGAGATCATTTTAGTGTTATTTTTGTACAGCAGGCCCTCTGAGTCAAGAGACTTACCAGGGGAAAAAAGGCTTGGACACAGAAGGGCCTGAACTGTTGAAACTGAACTGTATCCTCGTGCTGCAATGCCAGAGTCTGTGCTTTGCTCAAGTGATCCACCTTGCCCCGTGCTGAAAATGTGGGGAAGGGAGGCCAATGGCCCAATCATCCTGACTTATCATTTTGTGAACACTTCTTTCTTTTTCATGAACATCACCCCACATTATTTGTAAGTTACTAGTAAGTATTGGCAATAGATTTTTTAGTATAGACCCTTTCAATTTGACAAGACTCCACTAGGACTGCATTATTATTATTTGATGATCAAAGCTTACTCCCATCTTTAGCTTTAGGTTTAGATAGTCGTTTATCACACCCTTGCAAAAGTTCAATAAACACCCTTGAACTGTGGTCACTTGTGTCTGTTTTATTGTTGATACCATGACTTCCTTGCATATGGTGTCAGTGTGGGATGTGACTCAATTGAAACAAATTCGGGAGCCCTACAATTCCAGAAGCTTAATCATAGAGCCTCCAACCCCTCTGTTGCCATGAAAGTATCTATAGGCTTCGATATCTGTAGCAGTAGAGAGGCTACTATCCCTCCTGGTAAAAGAGGAATTAATCCCACAGACTTCGTATTGATACCCATTATGTGTGTTATATGAGATTGGCCCCAAAATATGGCCTGGCCTGGAAGTTCGGTATAGACCTTCTAGCAGGCATCCGAATTCCAGGGAGACATAAAGGTTCTCTGACAGAGCCATGGCGATATCCCATTTGAAGGGGATCAGGTAATATTATCCCCATAAATAATGTTGCCATACAAATAGTTTCTGGGAAATGGCATAGGTGACATTATTTATGGGGACAATATATGGGGTAATTGGGAGCGAGGGTTGCAGGGGTGTCCCCTGCTCAATTTTTAAAAAATGTGGGCATTGTGGGAGTGTCCCGTGCAGGTTCCATGTGATAATGTCGCCACAAAAAAACTGTGCCATTCTTGCATGGCGACATTTTTGCAGAGACATTATCATTTGAAGTAGATCGTGGAGACATAATTGCCAAAGGGAATTTTGAAAAAGCTCTATCTCCCCATTTTAGAGAAAGTGAAGCCACAAGAAACAGGGAGAGGTTTCTTAGTCTTTGGGGTAGCTGATGAACCATGGAGCACCGAAGAGCCTAACATCTATCCCGACCTAGCCTTTACCCTGCAAAATGACCCAGCCCTCTCTGAGGCTTTTTTACAAGCAATTCCTGAAGGAGAGGGTGTAGAGAAGGGAAGCCCTTTCTTCTTCTTAAAGCAAGGATTGCTATATAGAAAGGAAACATCCACAGAAGGATTGAGTAAAACCCAGTTGGTAATTCCCAAAACCCATCGAAAGATCGTACTGGAGATTGAACATTCCTATCTGACTGGGGGACACTTAGGACAATCCAAAATTCAGGCACACATCAGCAGGAAGTTTTACTGGCCAGGTATCCATGCTGATATAAAAACCTTTATTCAGAAGTATGAAATATGTCAGATAACCAGCACTCACATCTCATTGACTGCCCATCTGAATCATGTGCCAATCATAGAAATCCCTTTTTGAAGAATTGGGATGGACATAATTGGACCTTTAGAGACAGCTAGATTGGGCACCAAATATGTCCTTGTAATTGTCGACTACGTGATCAGATACCTGAGGCATTCTCTATGTGGGACAACACCACTCAACAAATCCTAAAGCACCTCTTACCATATTTTTCCAAGGTTCAAATTTTATGATCAAGCTCATGGAGGAAGTCAAGGAATTAATCCATATTACTACCTTACAAACTTCAGTGTGCTATCCCCAAACAGATGGTTTGGTAGAGAGATTCAATAAAACGCTTAAAATTATCCTAAGAAAGTTGATGAATAAGGATGGAAATGACTGGGACTGTATGATCCCCTTGGTACTGTTTGTAGTGAGAAAAACCCCTCAAGCACCTACTGGATTCTCGTCCTTTGAGCTACTCTATGGTGGAGAACCTAGACATTACATGAACATGCTCCAGGAGACATGGCAAGAGCTAGAAGAGGCACACATTCCGCTTATGCAGATAGTACCAGACTGCCAGAACATATGATACTTGTTCAAAATCCAGTTTATACTCATATGGAAAAGGCCCAAATCCAGCTAAAATCTTCCTATGACAAAAATGTGAGTTTAAGATAATTTTCCAAGCTTTTCTCTAAGTGATATGGGCCATATGAAATACTGGAACAAACAGGAACCTGTATTTATAAGGTCTCCCAACCTGACAGAATGTCCATCTATATCATGTAATTCTCTTAAAAGAGTGGAAGGAAAACCCGCCTGCCACCAATGCCACAATACTATCCTGTTTGGTGCCACAATACTATCTTGTTTGGTGCCAGAAGAGGTAGACAACTTTGAATTAATTCCTCAAGAGCTATCTAGTCAACAACAAGAAGATTTAAAAGATTTCATTAACTCATTCCCCAATGTATTCTCTGATAAACCAGGAAGAGTGAAAGGCACCTATCACTACATTAGAACACCTAAGTTAAAAGTGGTCCCCCTGAAAGCCTATAGACTCCCAGAAGCCCGCAAACAGATAGTGGTGGAGGAAGTGAATAAAATGTTAAGTGCAAACATTTTCAAACCCTTTTGAAGCCCATGGTCCTCCCCTATCGTATTGGTCACCAAACCTGACCATTCCTCGAGGTTTTGCATAGATTTCCACAAAGTTAATGTAATTTCTGACTTCAATGCTTTTCCCATGCCACGCATCTATAACCTAATTGATCAACTCGGAAACGCCACCTTTCTATCAACTTTAGATTTAACAAAAGGGTACTGGCAGGTCCCAGTGTATGGACCTGATAAGGAAAAGACAACTTTTTCGACACCCCTAGGACTGTTTCATTTCAAAGTCCTCCCTTTTGGCTTACACAGGGCTCCACCCACTTTCCGAAGGCTTATAGACAACATATGACATCCCTACTCTGATTTCTATGGAGCTTATATAGTGAAAGCCATAATACACCTAAAACTAAAAGAGATCTCAGAGCATTTCTAGGGTTAACCAGTTATTACCGTAGGATTATCCCAAACTTCTCGGACAACACAGCTAGGCTGACAGATAAACTAAAGAACGCCGAACCCCAGAAAATGCATTGGACTGAAGAGGATTACAACCACCTAAAACAAACCCTGTGCCCGATCCTAAATCCTAAAGATAGTAGATTTCTCAAAAGAATATTTACTGCAGGCAGACGACTGCCTTACAGGGTTAGGAGCAGTTTTATCACAAATTTGCGATGGATTGGAACATCCCATCTTCATCATTTACGAGTCTTTCCCACGTGAAATAAATTACTCTGTGCTGGAATTAGAGGCCCTTGCCATCACGTGGGTTATTATCTGTCTTAAAACTATCTCTTAGGAACAAAGTTCATACTCGTTACTGACCATTCGCCACTAGTTTGAATTAGCCAACGAAAACAGTCTAGCCCTCGAGTCATGCAATGGTTCTTAGACCTGCAACCCTACTGTTTCACTGTGGAGTACCAAAAAGGTAAAGACCAAGGAAACGTGGATTTCCTATCTCGGTTACCCTGTGAAACAGATGCAGTTACATCACATAGGGGAAGTGTATGTATGAAACCTGAAGGTGTCTCACCCGCTAGTCCCCAGGGATCTGTCATACAGGTGGCCAGGATACGGCCATTGCTTTTGGATCCAGTTGCTTGGGGTGGACCAGTGCAGAAGGATCACAAGCAGATTCCATCCATCACAAGCAGATTCCATCCATCACAGTTCTGTTAAAGTGTTCTACACACCCATTGCTTTGAGGGTGATATAAAGACGTCCGCTTATGCTTAATGCCACCCACCTCAAGCCACTTCTGAAACTCTCTTGAAACAAATTGTGGTCCATTGTCATGGACCAAATAAGTCGGCCAACCCTCTCTCCAAAATATGCCCTACAAAAATGTTATTACATTCTTGGACTTGATATCCCTGATCACCCCTACTTCTGGCCACTTACTGAGCAAATCCATTGCTAATATGACATAAGAGACTCTACTCCCACGAAAGTTTAGGGTCCCCAAAACAAGTCAATGGCAATGGTGTCCCACTGAAGATTGGGTGATTCTGGTACGATTATGGGTGGAGTCTTTGTCCCTAAAACATTGTTTCTGTTACTACATTTCTCACACTCCTTGATCCTTGTCTCAACAAACCTGTCCATGCCACGCCACCCAAAATTCATTCTTATGAGAGCTTTGGTTCTACACACTCCCATATGTGCACTATGAGCAATGTCCACCACCTTTTCTAGTATCCACACTGACACCAACAATGTCTGATCCCTTCATATCTAACCATCCGAGATGCTCAATTCATCCTTCACCATCCCAAATTGCTTGAGTTGATCACTCACACCTTGATCATTGCTTTGCCTCCACCTGGTTTCCACCAACCCCTTAACTTCTTGATATAACACATCACCATCACACGCTTCATGCCAGCTTCTTTCACTCAATGACGGCTTCATCACAGGGTAGAGGAGCAGCTACATGCCTCTGCAGGAAATCCCACCCCCTACCTCCTATATGTTGGAGGCTGGAGATTGTGCCATGTTTGACACCAATAGTTGTGCCAATATCGCAGCAGATATTTGAAAGAAGGAACCCACTGAGAAAACCCTTTCGAATGTATCCCCGAAGTGACGACAATGTGAGGGAGGAACTCCCTGAAGGGATATAAAAAGGAGCAAAAGAGACGCACGTGACGCCCCGAGAATATTGGCTAATGAAGAATGCATTGATCTCACAGAAACTGATGAGAAGTTGAGAATCAAGTAAACTTTCAAGTGCGAGAAGAAGATTGCACATGCGCGAAGTGCTACAGAAAATCAACCGTTTAATAAATGTACAGATGCTGAAACGCAAGAAGACTAACTCATCATAGAAGCTGGCTATACGTAGTGAATAGACTTCCGGCGATACAGCCATTGTATAGGAGCTGGACATCAGTGTCATGAATCTAGTAAGCCCGGATCAATGGAGAGGAAAGGCAGAGAACAGTGTCACAGCAAGAATAAGCTGAGATTGTGGAAGCGCCTGGAAAGGCTGTCTGGTCTGGTATCAAAACTGAAGCACCCAATGTCAGTTATCTATTCTTGAAAGCAGTGAATGTGCAAAGGATGAATTATCTCTTGTAAAGGTACAAAGAAAGAACACCAAGAGTGCCCAGTTTTACTCATTTAAGACATTTAAATGCTGCAAAATGGCCTAAATCGTGGTCTCCTATCACGTGAGCCAAATATGAAAATAGAGTTCAGCTTGGAGTCCTAGCATAACGATAGTGAGAGCCTGCACTCGCATATATTCCCACAGACAAGGATACTTTGCAAGGCCAAGTTCAAAGACAATCTTCATGGCAAAAGGCATGGGTAATGAGAGACATTGGGCTAATTGGGTGGGGAGGTTAAGGCAAGTCCACCTCCTGGCACCTGGGCCTGAGCTTACATGCTGCTAAGTGAACCGAATGTTCCAGACATGGCATGAGTGTGCCAACCGATTGTAGAGGGCCATATAACGAAGAGCCTTATAGTTTGAAGACCAATGATAACCTGTGTACTTAATAGTGTTAAAGATGACATGTTTTAGGGGTAGGCATAAAATGTCCACCTGAAAGTGGGCAGCCATTCACAATCCTAATCCCTATAGAACGTATATTTAGATGTCTCCCTTAACCAATCCCATCCCTTGATAGGTTTTCTATTATTTGCCACGTAGTATGACGTCACTGCTGGTGTATGTTTTGCATATAAGGATGTTTTTATGAGAAAATTGTTGAGAGCTGAGTGAACGTCCGTTGATGTTTGTTGAAACCTCTCTGTTTTACATAATTATTAATAAAACAGCAACTTTTGCCATCTTCCTTAGTTGGTTCGATAATTTAGACTCAGAGTTATTCTGCAACCCCATCCATTGCATGCACATTACTAAAGAACCATAAGTTCATCAGATATGTCCTTAATCCCTTCATCTGACATAAAATCGTGTTCATCATTGTCAACAATGGGATTCCTTGACAGCGCATCCACCACCACATTTTCCTTCCCATTGACATGCTCAACTACAGATTCTAGACCTTGTAAACTTGATATCCATTTGGCAATTCTTCTTCAGACCCTGTCAAGTCCCTTCTGGTTAAAAATGGAAACCAAAGGTTTGTGATCCGTTCTCACCATGAATCCACTTCCATACAAGAATACCCTAAATTCGCTTATCGCCCACAACACAGCCAGTGCCTCCTGTTCTTTTATGGAATATCACTTTTCGACCTCCCTGAGTGCATACGCTATGGTATGCAGCCCATTTTCATCTTGCTGCAGGAGTACACTCCCTAACCCTAGTTCGGAGGCATCAGTAAATATAATCGTGCGTGCGTTATCCCTGAAACCCTACAAGACGGGAGCCTTTGTGATATCCGCCTTGACCCTCTCAAACTCTTCACATCTCACATCCCATTCAAATTTTACACCTTTTCTGGTCAACCTATGCATATTCACTGTCTTGCTAGCAAGGTTTTTGACAAATTAGGCATAATTTTCAATCACCCCGAAGAAAGATGACACTTCTGCTTTGTTTTTGGGTGATTACATTTCCAATATGGCACTCACTGTTCTCAATTTGGGACAAACACCATCCCCAGACAAACTCTACCACAGATAGTCCACCTGGGGTACCCCACGTTTACATTTCTCAAGGGTTAAGGTCATTCCAGCCATTTCCAATTCCTTCAGCACTCGTAACCTGATGTCATGTTCACTCCTGTCCTTACCCCAGACCAAAATGTCATCTTGGAAGAATTTTACGCCATCTAACCCTCCTAGAAAATTGTGCAAAACAAACAGCATTCTGACACATTTAAATAGTCCAACATGCATAATGAAGGTAAGGGTGTCATGAGAGCCAGGATGCATCCTAATGTGATGATATGCAGATTTGAGATCTAATAAAGAGAACACCTTGGCTCCACTGAAATCTGCGATCATCCCATCAGTCTTGGGCAATGGGAATCTCTCAGTCACAGCATTATTACCTTGTCTGAGGTCAATACATAACCTTATAGAACTATTGTGCTTTTTCACAACCACTATGGGACTAACCCCTTCCGATGCCTCTGCCTTTTCGATGACTCCTTCCTTCAGCATTCTGTCAATCTCCAACTCCACTTCCCTCTTACAAGCTATGGGAACCAGCCTAAGCTTGGCAACACACGGAACAGCATTTATGTTTTGCCTGATCCTGTGAATAAACCCTTTCAGGCACCCAACGAATCAATGGCAATGTTGTCCCACAGAATCTTGGGTGCCTCTGGTACTATCATGTGTGGTGTTTTTGTCCCTTAAACCTTGTCACTGTTCGTATGCTCCTCACACTCCCTGATCCTTGTCTCAACAAACTTGTCCATGGGGGGGTTTGGCCTGCTTGCAAACGATGTGGACGTGAGCCCTGAGAGCTCCTGCAGGTACCGACTATATCCTGTTTTATTATCCTGTTTTTCGTAGTGGAAAGTCCAATGAAAGGCACTAGCTGAATCCACAGGACATGGAGCATCAATAGATCGAGTTTGCAGCATCTACTCTGCTAACTGACCGAGAAACTGAGACAGCTGCTGCACGCCAGTGATCTGCCCGCGCGTGCTCCAAAATGGCCGACAGCAGTTGAACGGAGCGACCAGACAACCGCTCGGTGTGCCCTCGCCAGCTCTGCACTATGGACCTCTGCTGTAACGACGGGGACGGATGCTGTAAAATATACCCTGAGTACGGGGATGGATGCTGGCAAATACACCCTGAGTCTGTGACTGTGCAGGCGGCAAAACCGCATGCTAACATGCCTTGAGATGCTTGGAACTCTCGCCGGCACTAGCGAGCTCCGGAGACACTGACCCGCCAGGGAAGCGTAATACAGCCATCAGAAGAGGAGGTGTAGGTAGCGACCTGAAACACCAACGGCCTCCCATACCGGACCACGCGTAGCGGGTCTGTGGTGATGGCTGGAGAGGAACAGGCACCGCTCCACGACCCCTCCTCGCGGGACGCAGATGGTGATACGCGATGCCCGGTGAGAGCTGCTCCTACCCCCATGAATGCTAACACACTGTGCAGGCCTCGGGCAGTGCAGTAGCGGTGCCTGGACCCTGCTGGGATGGGTATTGTGTAGCTGAGGTGGGCTCAGGTGGCATGCATCGAACAGGCAGTTGGTTGCATGTGAAGCTCCCGGGGTGACCCGCCTGCCCTGCAATTGCGCTACCAACGCGATATACGCTGTGCATAACAGGACGACCCCTACTCCCACCAGGGACAACTAAGAACAACGCGCTCCGGCCCCTGCAGCTGCACTACACGGGGCACATGCTCGGTCGGACCTGGCCTATCAACACATCCGCACGGAAATCGGAGGATTGCCCCGGTGTGAGACGCCTGCAGCGGAGACCACCCCTGCATGCCTGCCACCCGCGTTGTGTAAGGAAGCAGGTTTTGGGCCTGCCGGAAAGGACGGTGCTGGCACAGACGCCTCAAGGCACGTCACAAGTAAGCGTTTCCCTTTCCAAGACTCTCCTCACAAATAATTGCTGCACTGAAGTAATCTAAGAGCACAACACCAACTCCTAAGGCCTTGTAGAAATACACACTCATAAGGCAAAGTGGCAGGAAGATTGCAATGTGGCGGATCTCCCCTACCCTGTTGGATATATAGGTGTGTTGACTACAGGATATGCTCGGAAGTACTGGAGTGCCGAACAAGGGATAAGCTGCGGCTGGAACAATGTTAGGGCCTTCTGAACTCTGCCTGTAATACGGCATGAGCCCAAAACCCTTCCTGGCATCGGCCTGCTGAGAGACTGCTGGTTGAGGGACCGGTGGGTCGGCTGGACATTGGACTTTATGAATCACCTGACCCTTCCGCGGCCAAAACATACAAACGGTGGGCCAGGCGAGGGGCCATTACTCCATTGCCAATGGCCTGATACGATGAATGTCAGCATCCCACGAGCGTTACAATAAGATTACTTGAGAAGGGTTTCCGGGCTCCGCCACCTCCGGCTGACGACACTTGAAACTGGCGGAAGGTCTGCCTTGTATCTGTGCCAATGCTACGTCGGTCCTGAGGGCCCTCAAAGAGAGGTGGGGCTGAAACGGACAGGACAAATTGGCACTGAGAAACGGCCCAGGTGCTGGGTGATGATGGAGGCGTTGGTGACCTGCAGCTACAGTGAACGGATGCACTAACTGAGTATACCTGGGAGTGTCAAACTGGCGGTCTACAGTTCTGAACTAACACACCACTAGACAAGAAACCAGTTACAGCAAAGCCTAGCTTTACACCAGCAGAACTCGGGATCCAGACAATCTGCAAAATGGGCAAGGATAAAAAACGGAAAACGCCAATGCAAAGTAGCATGGATCAGTATGCGGTCACCAGTACTCCGGCATCGACGAGCCAAACAACACAGCCGACCTCCCCATTGGCGAGGAAACCCTCTCATTGTGGGATGTGATGGCCGCTATAGCCAGTTCTCGCTCTTCTATGGAGATCAAGATGGACAGTATTGCGGCAGATGTCTCCTTTCTATGTCATGATCTCCAAAAGCTCACCTCCCGCTTGGGAGAAGAAGAGCCCAGCATGGAACTATTTTTAGAACAATGGCTAACTGACATTTTTGCACCTCAGTGCTTCTCCAAATTCTTTTCAGTGGAAAGAGCCCACAGGATGCCCTCGGGTAGACCAACTCCAGGCGCACCACCCAGAACCGTAATCGTTACACTGCTTAGTTACCAGGATAGAGACACGCTCCTTCAGATGTCTCACACAAAAGGGACAATTACCCACAACGGGTCCTGGATTGCATTCTTTCCTGATTACAAAAAAGGCAGAAATACGGGCTGCTGTTCCCGGCACAGCTCAAAGTTTATTACAAGGGAACCCCTTTTCTTCTTCTTCTTCTCCTCTGACCTCCTCTCCCGTTCTCTACCGCTTTTCTCTGTTCTCATCTGCTTTTCTACACCTGCCTGACAGTGTTCTTCTACAGGCAGCAATTTTGGGTTATTGATTGTTGGAGTTTTAAGTTTAGGCTGACACTCTAGTTCTGAGTGTCGACAATGTTTGGGAGACAGGTACTTCGTGTTGGGGTGGAATATAGGGAGTGGGGAGCGGGAAGTTCATGTTGTTTTTGTGTTGTATTTCAGTTACTATGACTATGTATTCACAAGGCTAATCAGTCACATTACTCAACACACGCTGTCTCATACCATTTCCAACTGGCAAATCATCCCTGCTGCTGTCAATACCTGCACACTATTCCCATTCTTAGACACCATGGAGTCTGCAAATCCAATATTGTATACTATGAATGGCACCCACACTGACCCGATCACCGCCTCTTGAGCGTCCTAGATCTCTCAAACTAATCACGTGTAATGTGAACGGGTTGGGCTCTGGGATCAAGCTGCGTCTTGTTACGCAGTTCTTGAATAGGTATACCCCTGACATTGCCCTGATAACTGAGAAGCACTTAGCAGGGACCAATTGCACCTTCTTTTGCAGAACCAACTACGGATCTGCACTACACACGGGATACACAATGGGATCCAGAGGGACTTTGATCCTGGTACATAAACGCGTTCCATTCGTGCCACTGACAATAGAACAAGATCCCCGGGGTCGTTATGTGGTGGCCCTTAGTACACTATGGAGGAAACACTAGCTGTCGCTTCGGTGTACTCTCCGTCGGGGCTGGGAAGGAACTGTTAGATGATCTGACTACCCTTATGGCAAAGCATCAACCTGACATGTGGATTCTGGGGGGTGATTTCAACGACATCATGTGTAACGCTATGGATCACATGGATCAGATGCCGCAACCCGAATACCCCTACTAAAGTGGCTACATTTGTGTCAGCCCTGGGCCTCTGAGATGTGTCGAGGCATCTCCACTCTGGAATCAAAAGTTACTTGTTCCATTCGGGAGCACATCGCTCTCCTTCCAGGCTGGACTATATGTTCCTCCCGGGCACCGATATACACAGGGTGATGACCGCGGATCTGCTTCCCCGAGGTATCTTGGGCCACTCACCGTTAATGATGGTGCTATGTATGCAGGGTTTAACTCCCCCCAAGTCATACAGTCGATAGTCCTGTGACGATATGGGAAGCGTATAAAACTGTGCTGAGAGGAAAGATAATCTCCTGGGCGGCGGATAAAAAGAAAGAGCGGCTCCAGAAATAATCAGAAGCGGAAGTAGAAATGGGCGACTGCGAAGCCAAGTATATTCTTGATCCGAGCCCTGAGATCCTTAGGTCCCTTAAGAGCGCTAAAGAGCGGCTCCGGAAAACTGAGCTAGATAATGCTAAACACGGCCACTGGGAATCCAGAACAAGGATCTATGAATATGGTGACAAAGCGGGTAAAATGCTGGCCTGGCTTGTGAGGAGGGACGAGGGTCAACACCATGTCAGGGAGATCATAACCCCGCAGAATGAGAAATGCCAGTCAGATCGTGACATAGCGAAGGCTTTTGCTAACTTTTATGATACCTTGTATTGCACACCGGTATCTCCATTGAATCCCTCCCTCCTAGATGATATCACATAGCCATGCCTATCGGAACAGCAGAAAACACAACTGGACTCTGATCTTACTGAATCAGAGTTAGCTGAGGCTATAGCACAATTACAGTCTGGGAAAACACCGGGCCCCAACGTATTTCCGGTTGAAACCTGGAATAAACTGGGTGGAGAAAAAATGGCATCCCACCTCCATAAAATGTTCCTCAAGGCCCGAGAGCACGGCACCCTCCCTCCGGATTTATGTAAGGCCACAATTGTCGTTATCCCCAAACCCCGTAAACCACCTGAGCAATGTGCCTCCTATAGGCCTATTTTGTTGATTAACAGCGAAGCCAAGGTCCTTGCCAATCTCCTAGCCAACCGGCTACAGTCGGTCGTTACCTCTCTGGTCCACCCGGATCAATGTGGTTTTATGCCACACAAATCAACACGTATGAACATACGGCGCCTCCACCTGCTACTGGAAAGGGCTCCCATTATAGACACGCCTCTTGCACTATTAGCAGTCAACTTTGAGAAGGCATTTGATTCAGTCCGATGGGACAGCCTTTGGGAAACTATGCGACAAATCGGTTTCAGAGACATTTTTCTGGCCGGGTGCAATTGCTCTATATGAATCCACCGGCAGAGGTGAAAGTGAATGGGTGGCCCTCTGAGCCCTTCCCCCTTGGCAAAGTAACACGGCAGGGATGCCCCCTCACGCCCCTCCTCTTTGTGCTTGCGATTGAGACGCTCACTTTGTGGCTTCATCAGAGCAAGGCTTGGGTGGGATTTAGATGGCCGGAGGGACATGAGGATAGGGCGTCTTTGTATGCTGATGATCTCTCGGTGTACTTGGGAGATCCGATCCGAACCTGTCCCGTAGTGGCGCAGATGCTTATTCGCTTTGGTGAGTTTAGTGAGCTGAGAATCAATTGGGGGAAATCTATCCTATTTCCGGTAAAACGCGGAGCGCAGGCAATCCCCCCAAGACTGCTCATATAAAATTGAACAAAACGGCTTTCGATAACTGGGGATTTGGATATCCAGGGACTTATCAAGCAACACAACCCACAATCTTCAGCCAATTATGGACCGATTCAGTAATGATTTTCGTCACTGGAGACTTCTTCCCCTAACACTTATGGGTAGGGCCGCCCTATTCAAGATGATGACCCTACCAAAATTCCTATATGTATTACAAAACGCCCCGCTCGAGATTCCGGATTCCGAGTTTGACCGGCTTGACAGTCTCCCTAGAGAACTCATATGGGGAGGGGGACAACCCCGCATTGCATTTACTACTCTGCAGAGGTCGATTTGGGAAGGAGGCATAGGCGTACCCCGCCTCCGGACCTACTACTGGGCATCTCAATTGGCAGTGGTCAATAACCTGCTTCACGGGGATCGGGAACTACCACATGTAAAGGCCAAACTTGCTGCTATTCATGATGCAAACCCAATACATCTGCTCTATCAACCCCTTCATAGACCCCCGTTACAGACGATTGCTGCACACGTTACTACAGTCTGGAGGCATGCACATGCTTTTGTGGGATGGAAGGATAGAATTACCACAGTATAACCTCTGTGGCACAATAGTAACCTGTTCGAAATGAGGAAACTTAGACCGTGGTCTAAAGGGGAAACGGCCGGGATCACAAAGATCGGGGATGTCCTGATAGATGGGAAAGTGGCATCTTTTGAATCCCTACTGCTGAAATTTCAAATCGGAGCAACTGAACAATACCACAACATACAACTGACTCACGCTTTGAGGGCACACATTCAGTCGACTCTCCTGTACCTGAGAGCACACCCATAGAGCGCAATATATTCCCGGCATACATTCCCATACTATATAATGCCATGTCCTCATTTGCCACTCTGGAACTTTCTCATCTTAAATCCAAATGGGCAAAGGATGTGGGCGTCATAGACACAGGGGACTGAATTCAGGTCCTAATGCACCCTCGGGAGATTGCTTTCTCCTCTAGACTCCGTCAGTTAAAAATCCTGCACCAAATGTACAATCCTAGAACTGCGATATATGGTTGGAAACGGGCCCCAAACCCGAATTGTCTTCGATGTGGCGGGGAGGTGGGAACCTTCATACACATCCTGTGGGTATGCCCCTGGTTGCAGAGCTTCTGGGGTGAGTGCTGCAATGAACTAACTAAGGTGTTGGGCCGTAGTATACCATTGGATCCGAAAGTGTTGCTGCTGGGTAAGCCCGATGAGAACATTGCTAATAAATGGGAGGGGCTGCTCCTGTGCACGGCTGCGGGGCTAATGAAATGGAATATCGCACAAAAATGGGGCGCCCCAGACTTTCCGACACTGGATCAGTGGGCTGCCGATATGGACACGTGCCCACTGATGGAGCACAGGGTTTACAATGCAAGAGGCTGCCCCACCAAAGCGTGGGGAAAATGGGAAGAACGAGAGACGTAATAGCTCCTGATATATAAGGAGATGCAAATGAACAATATATGGATGTGTTTACATGTGGGGTTCTTTTGACTGTAGCCATGCTCAATTCGTAGGCCTATTGTTAGTAAGGCGTATGTTTTGATTTTGATTTTGCTTATTGTGATTGTTGTTTAAATCAATAAAATATATTATTAAAAAAAAAACCTGTCCATACCAGGCCACCAAAAATCCATTCATATGAGAGCTTTGGTTCCACACGCCCCCATATGTTGTTTTTTTTAAAAACCTGTATTATTGGCATTTTGCAGACCATAACAACATAACACAGAGAACTTAAACAAAAAACAGAAAGAAGAAGCATCACATTCTCAACGTGAACTTTACAGTTCTTCTGTCTTCGTTATCATACCCCCAAACAGTTCTTTGTTCCCTTGTTGGCTCCACTGGGTAGTATAGAAATATATGACTCTTGAGAAAAGAATTTGGAATTAACTGGCAATTTTGCTCTTACATTGGAAGGTGGTGAGAGGCTAATTTCTTGAGACTATTCCTCCCTATGGTTCCTGGTTCTCCTCTCCTATTTGATTCAGCAGGTAATGTATTTATGGTTCCCACATACACAGTGAGCTTGAGCAGTAGGATGATAGGCCTCTATAGCCCATCGCCATATCATTACACAGCATCACATGCAAATACCAGTACTCTATTTTGGAGCCCGCCAGGACTTTCCATAGCATGGCCACCCTCCTCTTAGCTAGTAGCAGAGGTATCCCTGTTATTTGCCTTCTGCCCTTGGGAATACATTTTGTGTCTCCCAGGAGTACTGTCATGGGTTTTTGGATCTAATCCTTCGCCAATAATTTCTCCAATGGTTTTAAATACTACCTCCCAAAATACTAGGACTGCTGGGCACCACCATGCCATGTGTATAAAGTCTGCCACTGGTTAATTACATCTGGAGCAAATGGTGGGTGCCTCTGGAAAAGAACAATGTATTCAGGTAGGAGGATAGGTATTTCCATTGAATTATTTCATATCTGGCGTTTATTGCCGCCCTTTTGGTTCCCTCGCAACAATATCTCCAATCCTCCCTGGATATCTCATGCCCCAAGGACAAGCCCCATTTCTCTCTGGGGGACGAGATCTCCTGCTTAGAGCCAAGGTACATAGCGTACATAACCGAGACCACCCTTCTGTTCTACTCACGGGAGAAATTTCTATTGAGTATCGGGGCAACTGCTGGTTGTTCAGGGAAGGTCAGGAATACCTTTTGGAACAATGTTTTCAGCCTATAGTATAGAAACAGATCTAAGGGGTTTAGACTCCCCCTTGCTTTCACCTCTTCTAATGTTATGAACCTACCATTGGGGAACAAATCACGGTAACAGTGCACTTCTAATTTCTTCAGAAGATTGACAAAGCCCTTTTTCGAGGTAAGCAGGATTCCCGGGGTGAATAGTACCCCCAACGCTGGAGAGTTGAGGACCTCTGTCCTTGATTTACATTCTATACGTGCCTACGCTCTACACATGAGTTCCACCATGTTCCCTGCTCTGGTCATTCTTTCAGGAGCGGTAGGAATGCCAGATTGTAGTAGAAATGGTGCCGCCAATGCCCTCTCCACCTCCACATGCCTCCTTTACCCTTGCTCTCAAAACCAATAAATAGTGAAGCTGGCCTGACCCACATTGTAGTATGTCTCCAGATCCGTTAAGGCCAGTCCCCCCCCTGTATCAGTGCTGTTAGCTTATCCCATGATACTCATTGCTGTTTACCTGCCCATATAAACTGTGCGAGTTTAGATTTCAACTCCCGGAAGTAGTCTGCTGAAATTGCTATAGGAACATTGAGAAATACATAAAGGAAACAGGGGAGTAATACCACCTTCATAGGGGAGATCCTGCCATCTAGGTTGAGTGGTAAGCTTTTCCACCTGATGGCTGCCTCCCTTGCTTGGGTTAGTGCCCTATGGTAGTTGCTTGCATATAATGTGTTCACGTCTCGAGCAATGGTGACCACCAGATAATGGGTTTTTGTGATGTGCCATTGAAACCCCCATTTGTCAACATACTGTACCACACTCTCCGTTAGCGGGAAAAGGACCAATTTTGTTGCGTTGATCACAAGACCCTTCTCGGGGTCCTTTATGAACAACACTATGTCATCTGCATAGAGCGAGATAACTACCTTTTGTTTGAAAAGTTGAATACCCCCGTGTATGTGGGCCTCCCTAATCCTTTCGGCCAATGGTTCGATCGCCAGGGCAAACAGCAGTGGAGAGAGGGGACATCCCTGTAGCGTGCCCCTGTTCAGAGTTCTCCCCGGGGTTCAGTTGACCATTCACCCGCACTTTGGCGATGGGTGACTCATATAGCAGTAGTACCATGGCTATATATTGCTCTCCTAACCCCATTCTGCACAAACCATGAACAAGAAGGACCATTCCACTGAGTCGAATGCCTTGGTGGCATCTAGTATTGCTGCGACTACGTGGTCTTCCTGATTAACGCTGAGATCAGCCCAAACATGCTCTGTATACCAAAAGAGGTGGTGCGTCCCGGGATAAATTCCGCCTGGTCTGCCCTCACCATCTTGTTCATCATGGGTGCCAGTCTGGAAGCCAATATCTTAGCTAGGATCTTATTAGCTAAATTGATAAGCAAAATCGTTCTATATGATGCGCAATCTTTCTGCGGTTTGCCAGGTTTAGGCAAGACTATGGCTAAGGCCTCCCTTAGGTACTCCAGAAGCCTCCCTTCTAGGACACTCTGGTGATACATTTGTAAGAGGTAAGGGCCTAACCTCGCGGTGTAATACTTATAGAATTCTGCCACAAAGCTTTCCGGCCCTGGGGCCTTCCTGGAAGGGAGAGATCTAATGGCTGTCAATACTTCCTCTAGAGATATCTGGTGATTTAGATCCACACTATCTTCTTCTGTGCACCAATGTAGAGCCACCTGATCTAGATATCCATCTAGCTCTGCCAGCTGGTCAAGTGGCACAGCGAGTAGAGTGCTCGCTTTGACATCCGTGCAGAGCTTGCTAACGCAGGTTCGAATCCTGGCAGGCCAAACTCAGCCTTTCATCCTTCTGAGGTCGATAAATGAGCACCACACACCATGGGTAATAATAAGCAGCGCTCAGATACCCGAGGGTTTGTAGCGCTATATAAATGCAAAATTATTATTTATGTATATGGGACGAGTACAAGTCCTTATAGAAACGGCAGAACTGCTGTATTATCCCAGTATCGTCAAATCTCTCTACTCCTTGTTCATCCATTATTGCAATTACGCTTCCCCCATGTGTCTCCAACTTTGCTGCCCGTCTCTGTACTGTCGCACAGCCACCCCCCACCCCAGCAATTTCACCTCTGTGTGTGCCAGAGTCTTAAACTGCTCCATAAATTGCTTTATTTCTGCCTGTTGACTGGGGGCCACTGAGACAGGCCTTTTGTGCGGTCAAGCACCGGGTCCATCACTTCATTAAAATCACCTGCCCAAATTATATCTTCTGGTGGAGCATCCCCCAAGTATTGGTTAAACCATTCCAGAGTTGTGACTGTGTCCTGATTAGGACTGTAATAATTAACTAGACTGTACAAGCAGCCCTGCATCGTGCCCCGCACTATCAGGCCCCTCCCCTCAGTGTCTTTGACCGTGGAGATCAGATTAAACCCTGCCCCATTTTGAACAATGATGCACACCCCTCTCGCGTAGGGAGAGTAAGAAGAAAAGTATTGGTGGCAGCCCCAGCTTTTGCCGAATTTTGATTCTGCTTCTGGTGTGAGATGCGTCTCCTGTAGTAACACAATTCCCACTTGGTGACGTTGCAGGTAAAGAAAGACCCTTCAGCAGTTTGATGGGCAGTTCAGCCCACTACATTCCACGTAAGGCATCTAATCGATCACGCCATAGAATGTGTACCCTGGTCTGTAGTTCTGGACCTTCCCAGTTGTGTAACTCATGCTTCCCTTGTGTTGTGATGCTTCCCCTCGTCATGTAACCTCCCCATTACCTTCTCCTTCCCCCACGACAACCCCAACCTGTCAGTTATACACATTCCCGACCCCTCCCTAGACTGGCTACCTCAATCAGCCAGCGTCTTGGTCTATTGAACTTGCTTCCGCTTGACCGGCAATTAGTGGGCCGACCATGACTCTACGCTCACTACGATATGGTCCGTTCCTGGCTACTTAGTCTCTTTCTCCATGATTCGTTGACGCCTGGTCCCTGATAGTTGTATTAATTTTGGCAAGGACTCAGTCATTGTTTCCCCTTGGTCTTGGATTCCGAGGTAAGCGTTCAAGGAATTCACTGGCTTCGACCGGTTGGTAAAGAACAGAGTGCGCCCCTCTTGTTCCACCTGCAGCTTGGCTGGGAACATCTTGGCATAGCAAATACCCCTCTCCCACATCCTCTTCTTTACATGTATGTAAGTTCTACGTGACACTTCGACTTTGCCAGAGAAATGCGGGAAGATTTTTATCGTGTCGCTTTTGTACATGAGGGGCCCCTTCTCTCTCGCCTTCCTGAGGGCCAAATCCCTGTCCCGATAGTTAAGCATCATTTTGATTATTGATTGAGCTGGGGCACCGGGTATCGGCTTCCTGCTGCTGGGTATTCTGTGTGCCCTTTCCACTACCAAGATGTTCGAAAAGCCATCCAGGCCCCGTTCATCCCTCAGGATCTCAGGATCTCCTCCACCATAGGTTCCATGTTCCTCTGGTCCTTTGCCTCAGAAGCTCCTAGTATTCGCAGGTTATTCCTCCTGGATCTCGATTCTAAGTCATCTTGTTTCTCCGTAAGGTCTTTCAGCGCCCTTTTCATTTGTTGCAGGACCCTGGATGTTGATGCTGTTCCCTCAACCGTTGAAATCCTTCCTTCCACTTCATCTAGTCTTTCTCCATGTCTGTGCAGGGAGACCTGCATGTGATCCACCTTACATGTTAATGTGTCCATCTTCCCATCGAGGGACTGTATACTGCTTTGCAGCTGACTGAACATCTCTTTTATATCATGAAATGCCATTGTCGTGTTGTGGTTTGTCTGCAGATTACACCCCTTGGGGGGGTCTACAGTTTTGGCATGCTTGGGTTGAGAAGAGGTCTCGAAGTGGAGCTTGGTTTGCTGCTTCCCACTCTTGTTTGTCTTGGCCATTCTTCAATATGTTGTTCTTCACTTGTGCTTCTTTCCCACCCAGGCCTGTTTTCTCCGTGGGTAATGTGCCTCTTTCCTATAGCCATGCGCCAACGTCCTTGAGATATTCTGGTCCAGAGCTAGTGAACACCCGGGGGGGTCTGGTATCTATGGTGGCGTCTCTCCCGCCTCACTGTGGTGCCCTTTTAGTGGTCCCTGTCTTGTCCTCTGGTCCTTGACCGTGATCATTTACTGTGGCATAGGGGTGTGTTGATGCAGTGCGCCCTGTCTTCCCCTGCCTGAGTTGTTTGTTATGGTCACACCCCCAGTCTGGATCTGTGAAAGGCAGAAGTCTTGGTGTTGAGGTTATTGCATCTGGGAATACAGCAGCCTCTCCAAGCTGTTTTGAGTGAGTAGGTGTTCTCTCTGCGTGGGACGCACGCTGGACCGGGGGCTCATTATCTCTCGGGTCTAGGGTGGGGTGCTTCCAGGCTCCAGGCCTTGCTATGTATGGCAGACACTCCACTCTTCTTATCCTGGCCTTGTGTGTTCTGCAGGTGGTTGCCATTAATCACAACCCCTGATATGTGGCCTGACCGGGGCAGTACCGTGCTTTGTTGTCTGGTTGCCGGTTCACGTGAGTGAGTGGGTGCCTCCGATTGCTCTGGCCACCGTGAAGTTAGTGATAAATCATTGATAACTGAGTGGACTCAGGGGATCAAAGAGGCAGGGCTGTGGCGTTGTTCTGATGTCCTGATGCCTTTCACAGCTATTAGCCTGAGGAGCCCCACTCAGTGTCTCTCTTACTTGCTGGGCGTGTGATTATTCAGTTCTGCCCGTTCTGCTGTGGACCGGGAATCTCTCTGTTTCTCTTAGACCGAAGGCTTTCTGTTCTACTTCCTAGGGTGTCTGCCCACCCCCCTCAAGGGGCTTGGTTGCCTCTCCACTCCCCCGGGCTCTTTGCCATCCCCACGCCTCCCCTGGAGGGAGTTCTCCATGCTCGCCTGTCCAGGCGTTCACAGCGCTGCATTATGGTGCCCTGCTGTGGGTGTGAGGTTCTGACCTGGCTTGCCTGTGGGCCTCTGCTCCCTCCTTCCTTGGTCCGGACTCGTCTTTGGTTTCGATGGGGTCCGCTGCTCCAAGTTTCCTCAGTCGTCTGTCTGCCTCCGACGGCCTCGGCATTGGAACGCTGATCGCACCTTTCCTCCGGAGATGGGGGTAGAGAGGAGGCAGACCGACAGCGATGTGTGACACCACTCCAACTGCCCTTGCTTTTATGGTCCAGGACTCACTGACGCCGGTGTGGTGCGACCTCCCCAGCTCAACGTAGCTATCCCCTCACAGCCGCTGCTATCCTGGGTCTCCTGACCTGCTCCCGGGTGTGCGGGTGTTACCGCAAGGTCTTCACTCGGGCCCCGCGATCTTCCCCCTATGTCAGGCGTATCGGCACTTGTCCTGGTTGGGAAGCTTGCACAGGGCTCCTTTCTGGCTTGGTTCTTCCGGCGTCTTCCTCCTTATCACACGCAATGTTCCTGAGTGGGCACCGCTTTGGTAATGCAGCTCTGCTCTCTTCGGTCTGTTCTCCACCCCACGGGGGTCTGGTGTCTCCGGATTTTGACAGGTTGTGCCAGCGACCACCTGCCAACTGGTTATTCGGTCAAAATATAACGTGTTGGTCAGCAAACGGCCGGATTCTGATCAGATTTAAACGTGATGTAGAGAGCTTGCGTCCATCTTGGTCGGGCTCTCTAGCGCCCTTCTACACACTCCCATATGTGCATTATGACCAATGTCACATCCCATCCTTGTCGCCAAAATGATGTATTTGACTCAACTCTCTTATTAAAGCTAACATAAAAGGCTTTATTAGTATGAACATTACAGGGTTGCAGCCTTCCTTCACCATGGGTAGCTCCCAAATGAACTCCTTTAAAACATAACATTCCTTTGACTGCTCAACTATTCTGGAGTCTCTGTGATATGTTCCATACATGCAATAAGCAACTATGTACATTGTGAATCCATTAACTATGTACACTATATAACACTTTGTTCTTCCATTTTCAGGCCATTTTCCACTGGTATGTGATCTGTCATCTATCTACTACCAATGCTGCAGTCGTATGACAGTTCAATCCAGATCAAAAATCGTAATGCATGGAAAGGCTGTTTTGAGGACTTGAAAAAAAGGTAGAGTTTATATAAGTAGGGTTCGCCAGGGGCCATACATCCTGCAATCCCATGTCAACTGGAAATCTTTTCAGACCATCCCTATCTTTATTTAATTTGATATGTTGTACTATTCCTCTCTAGGACTGGATCAGGCAATAAATTGAAGTCTCCTTTTATAATCACATTTTTGTCTTTGTGCAAGGATGTTATCTTTGAGATGTTGTGAATAACTTCACTGGAATTATCATTGGGCAGATAAATGTGGACCAGTTGTAAACTTGCATCCTGTGAGGGGTCAGAAATGAAAGCAGCACACAAAGTTATCATAATTTCACTAATAGACATTTTTATTAAATAAAAATGGGTTGGAATAATACCTTTCTACCGCTATTTCAATAGCGGAACTTCCCTACCTAGAAATCAACACTAAGGATCTGTCTTTGTCAGGATGTCATTAACTAAAAACCATCCTTGTGTCCAAAACGTCCTAAACTTACCCTCACACTATAAACAAAACAACAAAAGTGTGCACGTCAAAATGCCTTTAACTTGATGTTAGCAAAAGTGTCAAAAAACAAAAGTATAAGAATTACATCAACAAAAATTTCCTCCAAGCTAAAGGACTTCTTATGCACTTCACAGTTCTTTGGCTTTATCACAATATATAGCAACATTCGCTCAGGTTTCTCCCCAGACTGGCATCTTATGAATCCGTATTGGTTTGGGGTTTGTCTTTGTAGTTTATCTTGTCTACATTCAAGCATTCTTCTTATTGAGTGTGGAATTTGTACTTTTTCTTGACTGCATTCAAACACTTGCGGGCACACTATTTTGCCTTGTATGCATTCAAACATTCTTCTTATTGGATGTTGAACCTGAACTTTGCCTTGACTGCCTTTAAACAAACTTTACGGTTTTTCATAAGTGCCAACTTCTTAGCATTCAAACAATTGCTGGTACGCTTGTCGGAATGCCCTGGTGTCCCCAGCTGCTTTGGGAAGACTCAGCAGTCTCTTCCAGTATCTTCGACACTGCTCGCAACTTTGCAATGTGATTCATTCACTCGCTTCCCAGTGCAGACGTTCTTCCAGAGTTCTGCATGGGTCTGCGGTCACACACTGGCTTTCCTGTTTGGCCCAGACAGGAGAATGCTGCTTCCTAGAGCAGCCTCACACCCCAGAGCTCCTGCCCTACTCCCGTTATCTCCACTGACCTGCTTGCTCGCACGCACATGACCTCTCTCCTCTTGTCCTCTCCTCTCCCCCATTTCCTCTCCTCCTGGCGTTCTCTGTTCCACCACAGCTTTCCGGGCACCTCACGTTCATGAGCACCAGACTGGTAATCAATGTCTTCTACTGCACTGCTCCTGCTCGCACTGTCCTCCCATGGATTGTGTTGTCATGCCCTATTCTGCCATACACTGTTCTGCTATGCACTGTCCTTCCGTGCACTGTCTTCCCATGCACAGTCTTCCTCGATGATGTGGTTGCCATTTTTAAATGTCCCGCACACTTAAGGCTTGGAAAAACAACTGGCTTGCTTCGAGCTCCTGTCACTTTGAACAAACTCCCTCATCCTTCTCCTCGTCTTAGTACCTGAGTGGTTATGGGGGTTGCAGTCCATGGTTATGAATGGACCTTTAACTGTCAAATGGTTTTTCTCGGAGCTTTCACATAAAGGCACATACCAAACAAGGGGCTATGTGTGTGCTGTGGGTGTTTGGCCCAAAGGTGGAGAACTGGGCAGAATAACAATATGCCATTAGAAATGTGGGTATCAGAGGGTCTTCCTCATTGGGAAGGGGGAACACTATGTTGAATTAAATGAAGTCCCCACATTCCCCTGGTAGTTGTCTCCTCCCATGTGATCCTCTCCCATATAATCACCCCCAGGGTCAGGATCAGGTATCGGCTGCCGTCCCCATGCCAGATGGGAGGAAGTCACATCCGGGGAACATGTGATGATTCCATTGGATTCATCACACTCCCCCACTCTCATCTCCAGTGTCGGGTATTGATCTTTCAGATCCAGGAGCTCTTTTTGATCCAGGAGCTCTTTCTTGACTTTTGTCTTACAGCAAGAACCCTGGCTGATGTAAGAAACAAATATGTTCCCTCTCAGCCATTGTCTCTGTAGCTTCAATTGTTTCTTATTCATCATGTGGGTTTCCTGCAGGAATGCTATGTCAGTGTGCTGCATCTTCAGATAATGTAGACATTTCTTCCATTTTACTGGCTCATGTAGTCCATTAACATTCCAGAAGATAAGTCTCAGTACTTCTACAAAATGGGGGTACCTATAAGCCAATATGACAACTGTATTTCTTAAATGTCTCTCCTCACCTAGACTGTGATGGGGTTTAATGCTTAATATGCCCTCTTTGGGTCTAGACATGTCCACTTTTTATAGAAATTAGTCTTTTAGTACCAGCTCAAATTTGAGCCTCAAATTATTACCTCCTGAGTTGAACTTTTTAGGTTCTCAATGGGTTTTATCTAAAGGTCCCTTATAGCTTATAGCTTTATCTCACTAAGTTTTCTCTTATTAACTTCAACCATGGGATTCAACCACAGCCTGGTTTTGCTTTTGTTTTTGTTTAATTACACATATATATTGAGTTTCCACAGTTACTATATGATTCCCTGATGTCCCAGAGCCTATAATGTGCTCCTCCTCTTCCCCTTTCAATGCGTCCTCATTACCTCACATCCAGCCATCCATCACTTCATTGCCTTACCTTCAAGGATTTGCTGATGTCACTCCATGCAGGTACTCACAGAGGAGAGAAGTCCATCCATCCATCCATCCATCCATCCATCCATCCATCCATCCATCCATCCATCCATCCATCCATCCATCCATCCATCCATCCATCCATCCATCCATCCATCCATCCATCCATCCATCCATCCATCCATCCATCCATCCATCCATCCATCCATCCATCCATCCATCCATCCTTCCTTTTCATAGCATCTCTGTGTCTGTCCTGGTTGGCAGGTATCATGTTTGAGATAACGCTGTTAGCAGTGCAGCGAGCAGCATGTCAGCTATTAGTGCAACATTTAGAGACTACTAGGCCACATTATCTCGGCATTAAGAATATTATTTTGTGGAACTTAAAGATTTCTTACAACGCTCAATAGTCTCAGGCTAGGCAAGCAGGGAATGTGATACGGAAAGCTACAGAGCACAGATGGGTTACATGGAGAACTTTACAAAGCTTTAAAGGAAATCATCATACCCTTAATGCAAGAACTGCACAATGATTGCAGTGACAATTTGATGAACAATGAAAAAGCGGAAGGCGTTATGTATACCAAAGACAGGTGTGGATCTGCCTATGTGCAGTATCTACCACTGGTATCGTTCATGAATGTGAACGCTAAGATCCTAACACGGATGGCACCATGGGGATGAACAACATTATAAAGCTCATAAGCAAAGAACAGGCAGGATTCATCAATTCAAGCCACGGTTAATACAACACAAGATGCTTGGCAAATATACAGGATCATGTTGGCAAGAAAATTCAGGAATCTTCAGCCCTTTCTTTAAATGCTAAAAAAGTCTTTGATAATATGAACTGGCTGCGGAGCTGCACAGCATGCATGTTGTCCCTTTGGTTCTTTGCTGGAATCAGGGCACTGGATCATTGTTGAAATGCCGGGAACAAAATACTGACCTCCCACATTACTACCAAAGAAGGCTGCACCCGCAAGGTTGTTCCCAGCACTCTCCTAGTTCCTTTTGGGGGTGGGGCCACCCGCCTATGCCCCACATCTGCTGTGCAGCCCCCTCCATCCTCTTCCCTGAACCCTCTCTACACTTACCTGATACTGGTTCCGGTTGCCTTCTTTCGCGGTCTGCAGGATGTGTAGACCGAAGCCCAACGCATGCATAGCACGTCACACTTCTGTATCTGCCCTTTTGTGCTTCTATCTCTGCGGCCTATAGTCTGCAAACGCAGGGCACAATTCAAGCAGACAATGGGTAGAGTGACCACATTTTCTGGGCCATCTTTTAAAGAGGTCACCCAGGAAACACTTTGCATCCATGAAGCATGAAGTGAAGGGGCTGGGAGGAGGTTATGGCCTTATCGGAAATCAGATTGGGGGATGGGCAGAGCTGTTTGCTTCAGGGACGGGAATGGGGGGCCTGTTTTCTTCAGGCAGGGTGAGGTTTGGGGTTTCGATTGCCAGGAACCAGTGCAGGGAAGTGGGCAAGATGGGGAAGCAATGCATGGGGGTTCTGGTTGAAATTCCCCCAAAGTAGCACAATTCCTCACCACTAGACTGCAGGTAGGAAAATGTATATGTGGTGGGGAGATGATGTGGGGAAACGGTGCCAGAGAGATATTCCTGGTGGGGTCCAGAGGATGAAACCCCAACTTGATGGCAAAATCCTGCCCATTGGAGACGTAAAGATATGGAACCAACTATTCAAGCTATCTAATTGGGCATTGAGTATTAAACTTGGGTCATGATGCGGTCCGTGTAGGTGACTGGCTGTAAGTTAGCTGAGAAAAACAAAAGTGATCCAGATTTCTAAAAATAGAAATCAGACGGCACTAATGAGGTGGGTTTTATGTATCATTCCTTGGGGTCGCATCCTATGTGGTTTATCACCTCACGATTCCATTTCTACTGCCCTGCATTCTTTACATTGGCCTTCTTTTGAATCATATATGCTTTTAACTTCCTATGTAGTATCTCCAAATGTCTTCATGGTTTAACACCCCCTTATCTCTATTCTCTGATTTAGTTTTATTTTCCTCCTTGCGCTCTATGTTCTCAGTCTCTTTTTCTTTTATCTGTTCCTCCTCCTCCCTGTGCCTCCACTTACTTTCGCTCGTACTCCCTGCTTGCCGCTAAGCACTGGAAGATCCTTCCTCTATCCCTACTGTCTATATCTTCTCTATCTCTTTTTAAGTCTTGTCTCGAGGTCTATATTCTTTCTAATAAATTGCTCATGTTTCACTTGACTCCCTTTGTACCATACTGTTTCTTTTGTAAAGCACTTTGGCATTAAGCGCTATCAAAATACAAAACTAGCCACAACAGATGGCAGTTTGCCTAGGAAGGCCTTTGTTCTCTGCTCAAAAGCTATGACACATTTCCAGGAGAACAGGCCCTTTGCAAAAGCTGAAAATGACTCACTTGTGAAGGATTATCTCATATTCCCAACAAGTTTCTCTCTCTCTCTCTCTCTCTGGAAGCAAATATGGACCTTTCTCTGGTGATTGGACCATAAAGAACTCTGGAATGTCAGGTCCATCTTCGGGTCATAACGTTGGATGTCAGCAGAGGGGGCTGGAAAGCCAAGTGTGGGGACCTTGCGACAGGAGGGAAGTGGTTGATACCAGAGTTATATTGAGAACATATGCCAAATACAGGTTCAGTTGTATCCTTCTCAAGATGGACAGGTTTTAAGCAGTACAATATAGTCGCACCCGAGAAAGGGAGATTGACCAATTACAAACAGCCTTTCCCATGTGAGGTTGAGCATTCACAGCACGCAGTGATGGAAAAAAGAAAATGTCAACAAAAATACCAGTGGAACTGTATTACCTTGAGCCCAAGAGAAGGTAACTTGAAAACGGTTGTGAACTTGTTTATACTTGGGGAAGGGGAGCTGAAGAAGAAGCCCTGAGCTGGAAATAGATCATAACTTTACTTTTGGAACCCTGTTCAGGTTATGGTGACACCCCTACACATGGTTTTGCTTTAGGTGTGAGGGCAAGCATAGGTTTTGGACACAGACAGACTTTTAAGTTGAACCTACTGACACAGACTATCCCTAGTTTCTTTAAGTAGGGAAATCCCACCTAAGCATAGGGAAAGTTAGGAATTACACTATTTAAGTTAATACAAGTATTTTTGTTAATATTGAATCTGTTGTCTGTGTCATACTTCATGATGCCTTCACAAATGATGTCATGGTGGGATGCGACTCAACCAATACAAGTTGGGGAACCTTAAGATTTGAAAAGCTAAGTACCGGATCATCAGACCCCTCAGTAGTTATGAAGGGCTTTATTGGGTTTCATACCTGTAGTAGTTTTTTTTAAAGTTTTGTTTTATTGTTACAAGGTTGAGAAGAATGCCACCGTTAACAAGTTCAGAAAAGAGATGTAAAAGCTTTATAATGCAGTTAAA
Source organism: Ambystoma mexicanum (assembly GCF_040938575.1). Classification (NCBI taxonomy): domain Eukaryota; kingdom Metazoa; phylum Chordata; class Amphibia; order Caudata; family Ambystomatidae; genus Ambystoma; species Ambystoma mexicanum. The sequence goes on along the minus strand of NC_090924.1, from coordinate 844,908,171 downwards.
CAAATTAAATACCAAACATTCTCATTTTCATCAAGTCCATATGTTAAGATCATAATAATCAATGAAAAAGAAGGATCGATGCATATTTCAACATTAATAAATTCAAGCTAACATTTCTTCAAAGCCCTCCAGTTTCAAGGAATTTATAAAGTTAGTCATTGTGAGCACTATAGAAAAATAATGACCAGACAAACAACCGTTCATATTAATTCTTTCTCACCTATTAAAAGAAGGCCAGATAACTTTTTTAAATGATTCCACCTATTGCCTTATAGGGCCGGGCAATATAACACACGATGTTTAAGGATCTCAAGTTCAGTGATAACTTTACAGATTCGACAACCAGTATTTTCCTTTTCCAGATATCCAAATCTTGCGACTATCTGTTTTGTTTTAAATAGATTCCAACGGAAGCTGAGGAAACTGAACCTTACCTATCTGGCATGATACAGAGCCAAGAACGGAGCTAATTTTCCCAGCTTCTTATGTTCCCATTGAAGGTGATTAAGAGAGGGATATGAATGAAGTTGTTCAATAGTACGAATCCAGTCATACTCATATATTCGTTTTTTGACATCATTGGGTCATCTTTTAGCTCATTAAGGGTGCTGCCTGTCTCCGCCAGGTGGGTAGTATAAAAAGAGCAAACTTCAACCACCCATGCCTAACCTTGAGACTCCAGAATCACTTTTAAATCCTCATATAAGGTTGCTACCGGAGGACACAAAGTTTTCCTTGCCAGGAAAATGATCTTCCAAAGAGCTCTAGCCTGAAGAGATACTACACCCAATTCGTACCCTATTGCGTCAATCATAATTGCATTAGAAAAGTACATACAAGGTAAAACGCCAGATCAAAGCTTCAAGAGTTGGTAAATAGTCTAACATTGACAATGGGTAAACATCCAATCCATGTAGCCTCTTTTGGACTATTTTACCTTCGTAAAATCGTATGCATGGTTTCAATGTATAACTACCAAATCTTAGGTCGGCTCTCAACAGTTGATTAGCGAGAGCAGAAGCATGATTCTTAAGCCACTGTCTGAGCTTAACAAGACCTGGTTTAGACTGTAACAAACAACTCAGGTAAATTAATGAGTCCACATTCTCAACAACTTCACAACCAATGTGTCATTGAAATGCCACGTTTTTGTTTCCCCTGGTGCTTTATAGCTGAAGTAGTAGAAATGAGACAATTCCTCCAGGGGAAAAAATGAATACCCACAGATTTGATATTGATTCCACCCCCGGATACCTACATTAGATTAACACCCAAGTCAAGGTTACCATGGAGATTTGGAATTGATGTATTGGTGAGAGTGACAGATACAGACTTCAGAGGTGACATTAAGGTATTGCTTGAAAACCCTTGAAAGGACACATTCCAAATCCATCAAGGGGATAAGATTGCTCAAGGGGTTCTTGAGAAAGCAATATTTCCTAGGCTTGTGGAAGAATCTGGGAAGGAAAATACAGACATAGGGACTCCAGGATTTGGGGAGGCTTGTGAAATGTCTGGTGGCCCTCCCAACTCGGAACACAGAAAACCTATAGAGGAAGAACCCAAAACACTTCCCGACTCAGCCTTTGCTCAAAGAAAAGCCCCCTTGTTAGCTGAAGAATTTTTGCAAGTGGTATCAGAGACAGAGGGTCGTGAGAAAGGGGGACCTTTTTTCTTTCTGAAACATGGGCTTCTTTACAGGGGAGACGCCACTTTGGAGAATCTGGTAAGAACCCAGTTGGTTGTCCCTAAAAGTAACAAGCGGGTTGTCCCAGAAATAGCCCATTCACATCTAACGGAAGGCCATCCAGGTCAGTCCAAGACTCATGCACACATAGCAAAGCATTTTACGGGCTCGGAATTCACACTAACATCAAAACCTTTGTTCAAGCATGTGAGGTCTGCCAGAAAACAAGCACACACATACCACCACCAGTCCCCTTAAATCCATTGCCAATAATTGAGATCCTGTTTTCCTGCATTGGTATGGATATTGTGGGACCCTTGGAAACTTCTAAACTACATTCTAGTTATTGTGGATTATGCCACACATTAATCCAAAGCCTTCCCATTAAGAGGCAACACCACACAACAAATTTGTTAACACCTGATCCTGTTTTTCTCCTGAGTTGGCTTCGAGAAGGAAATATTGACTGGCAAGGGCTCTACTTTTATGAGTAAGCTTATGGGCGAAGTCAAGGAACTGTTACATATCACCAACCTTAGAACTTCAGTGTACCATCCACAGACAGATTGTTTGGTGGAAAGATTTAATAAAACCCTCAAAACCATACTCCGAAAGTTAGTTGAACAAGATGGTAAAAATTGGGATCAAACGAGACCCTAGGTCCTCTTTGCAGTATAGAAAACCCCTCAGGCCTCAACAGGATTCTCCCCGTTTGAACTCCTTTGTGGGCAAGAACCACGGGATGTCCTCGATATGTTAAGCGAAACCTGGGAAGAGAGAGAGGAGGCTCCAATTCCACTCTCTCAAATGGCCGATAGGTTGAAATAACATATCACAGCTGTAAGATCTTTGGCACAAACTCACATGGTTAAGGCACAAGAACAACAAAAGGTTTTCTCCTAGATCCTTCCCTATAGGTTGAAAGGTATTTGTCGTACTACCCACTTCAGAAAATAAACTAGTGTCCAAATGGTATGGCCCAAACTAAGTATAAAAACAAACGGGTCCATGTTATTATACGATCTCATAACCAGACCGTCATCTTCAAATCCAGGTCTATCATATAAATCTATTGAAGGAGTCCCCAGTCATAATATTATCTTGTCTGTTGTCAGAAGATGCAGAAGATAAGGCCTTAATTTAATCTGATATTAACAACAATCAGAAACAAGATGTATATGAACTTATAAGGCAATTTACTGATGTGTTTCGTGAAGAGCCTGGGAGACTAAATGGTATTTATCATCACATCCGCAATCCTGTAGGTAAAGTGGCACACCTGAAACTATATTGGTTACCTGAGGCTAGAAAGAGACCATTATTCAGGAAATTAAAACATGTTAGAAGCTAACAACATTGAACCTTCCAATAGCCCTTCCAAATGCCTTTGGTCCTCCCCCATCATGATGGTGGCAAAACCCAATGAAAGTTGGAAATTCTATACAGCTTTTCTTAAAGTGAATGCCGTCTCTGCTTTTGACGCTTACCCAATGCCTTGTATCGACGATCTGATAGATCAGCTTGGTAATGCTGTACATATTCCAATGTTAGATCTTACAAAGGGATAATGGCAAGTTCCGTTGCATGGGCCTTATAAAGAAAAAAATGCTTTTGCCAATCCCCTTGGGTTGTTCCAGGGGAAGGGAACCCTGAGAAAGGCGTGGAACTGTATTACCTTGAGCCCAAAGAAGGTAACTTGAATACTGTTATGAACTTGTTTATACATGGTGAAGGGGAGCTGAAGAAGAAGCCCTGGGCTGCAAATAGCTCAGAACGTTACTTTTGGAACACTGTTCAGTTTATGGTTGACATCCCTACACATGGTTTTGCTTTAGGTGTGAGGACAAGCACAGGTTTTGGACACAGAGAGACTTTTAAGTTGAACTTACTGACATGGACTATCCTTAGTTTCTTTAGATGGGGACACCCCACCCTAGCATATGGCAAGTTAGGCCTTACACCACCCTGACATAAAGTATTTTTGTTAATATTGAATCTGTGGTCTGTGTCGTATTTTATGATGCCTTCACACAGTCTAATGTAGCGGCAGTTTGGAATTCGAGGTATCTCAGGAACAGCAGCAATTGGAAGCAGGTCGGACGTTCCTGCAGAAAGATATGCTGGGCGCACAACAACATGTTGGGATTTTCTGTGAAGCTGGAACACTGTGGAAAAGAAGTGCATGCTCATTTTAATGGTCACATCACAAAGAGTACTTTGATTCTGAATAGCCCAACCAGGTACTGTATCTAGGAATAATGAGAGAAGCTTGCAGAAGAAGATTTGTTTCGCAGGGTGTTTCATAGTGCACTGGTTTGCCTAAAGCAATTGGGACATTGCATAAGGATAAAAGGTCAGTTTCCATAGTTAGCAAAGTAAAGATTATACTTATTGGGAAAAAGAAGGCAATATCTGTGCAGCTGAAAGGGGTGTGTCATATAGGTGTAATTAGTGATATTGAGGGCAACCCCTGGGTCTAGAAGCCATCAGGTGGCCTTTTGAATGTTTCTTGACCGCCAGGGATTGAAACACCAGGGATTGAATATATGTGCATCAATGGACCCACATTATTTAAAGGATATTGCTGATTTAGTCGCATTAACAAAAGATGCCATTTTCATTTTCTTCAATTGATCTATCATCAGCAATGCTATGTCAATTTGGTGTATTTGGAAAAGGAAGGGTCAATCCATCTAAGAGAGCTTATGGAGAACCCGCCCCTCAATCCCCCAAGACAAAGGTGAAACTTTAGTTTAAATATTGTTTATTTTACAGAATAATCTTTTTTTTGTTGTGGTTTTAGCAAATTGGACAGAAAGCCTAACAGGGTAATTCATAGAATTTCGCAGAAAAGTGTCGCAAGCGGCTGGCGCAGAGTGTCCGCGTGCGATTGTCTGCGCCAGGCACGTGCGCTAAAACCGATTTCCGCGCACAGCGTATTCATGGATTTTAGGCTCCCAAACCAGCCGTGGCGCAGAGTATCGCAGCGACCCTGCAGCAGCGCCAGTAACGCCCCCAAGAACGCCCTCGCGCAAGGAAAAGCCATCAGAATCGCTAAATCATCGCAAAGGGCTGCGCTAACCCTGGACCGGTTTACAGGGCTGCCAAACAAGGAACGCAAAGCGGGTAACGTGCATATCAGGGGTACGCGTGAAGTTATACACGCGATTAGCCAGGGTGCCAGGGTACGTGTATTTCAGGGGTGCGCGGGAAGTTCAACACGCGATAGTCCAGGGAACGTGTATTACAGGGGTACGCGGGAAGTTCAACACGCGATTGTCCAGGGAACGTGTATTACAGGGGTACGCGGGAAGTTCAACACGCGATTGTCCAGGGAACGTGTATTACAGGGGTACGCGGGAAGTCTTACATGCGATTAGCCAGGGCACGTGTAATACAGGGGTACGCGGGAATTATCACAAGCGATTTGGCAGGGTACGTGAATTACAGGGTTGCGTGGGAATTATCACACGCCATTTTGCTGGGTACGTGTATTACAGGGGTGCGTGGGAATTATCACACGCGATTAGGCTGGGTGGGTCCTCACAGGTGTTCCCTGTACACCCTCCACGGCCCCTGCAGGCAGCCCACAAAAGAGGGGACTACCCTGCACACCTGCTCATGTCCCCCTGCACCCCCACCCCCCAGCCACCAGGGGCACCCACCACCAGGCCCCCACCCATGTCTCCTACCAACCCCACCCCCCAGCAGTGCAGGGGCAGCCTCCACCAGGCCCCCACCCATGTCTCCCACCACCCCCACCCCCCAGCCACCAGGGGCAGCCTCCACCAGGCCCCCACTCATGCCCGACTCATGTCTCCCACCACCCCCACCCCCCAGCACTGTGGGGCACCTGCCAGCAGGCCCCAACCCATGTCACCCACCACCCCCACCCCCCAGCAGTGCAGGGGCATCCTCCACCAGGCCCACACTCATGTCCCCTATCACCCTCACCCCCCAGCAGTGCAGGGGCAGCCTCCACCAGGCCCCCACTCATGTCTCCCAGCGTGCTACGTGTATTCCAGGGGTGCGCGGGAAGTTCCACTCGCGAATAGCCTGGGCGCGTGTATTTCAGGGGTGCGCGGAAAGTTCCACACGCGAATAGCCTGGGCGCGTGTATTTCAGGTGTGCGCGGGAAGTTCCACACGCGAATAGCCTGGGCGCGTGTATTTCAGGGGTGCGCGGGAAGTTCCACACGCGAATAGCCTGGGCGCATGCATTTCAGGGGTGCACGGGAAGTTTTACACGCGATTTCAGCAGGGTACGTGTATTTCAGGGGTGCGCGGGAATTCTCACACGCGATTTGGCTTGGTACGTGTATTACAGGGGTGCGTGGGAAGTTACACACGCGATTAGGCTGGGTGGGTCCTCACAGGTGTTCCCTGTACACCCTCCACGGCCCCTGCAGGCAGCCCACAAAACAGGGGACTACCCTGCACACCTGCTCATGTCTCCCACCACCCCCACCCCCCAGCAGTGCAGGGGCAGCCCCCACCAGGCCCCCACTCATGTCCCCTATCACCCCCACCCCCCCAGTCACCAGGGGCACCCTCCACCAGGCCCCCACTCATGTCTCCCACCACCCCCACCCCCCAGCAGTGCAGGGGCAGCCCCCACCAGGCCCCCACTCATGTCCCCTATCACCCCCACCCCCCCAGTCACCAGGGGCACCCTCCACCAGGCCCCCACTCATGTCTCCCACCACCCCCACCCCCCCAGTCACCAGGGGCACCCTCCACCAGGCCCCCACCCATGTCTCCCACCACCCCCACCCCCCCAGTCACCAGGGGCACCCTCCACCAGGCCCCCACTCATGTCTCCCACCACCCCCACCGCCCCAGTCACCAGGGGCACCCTCCACCAGGCCCCCACCCATGTCGACCACCACCCCCACCCCCCCAGTCACCAGGGGCACCCTCCACCAGGCCCCCACTCATGTCTCCCACCACCCCACCCCCCAGAAGTGCTGGGGCAGCAGGCAGTCAGGCAGCAGCAGGTGGGAGCGTGCTCGGGCTCTGGGGGGCAGTAGTTCGGCCTTCCGGGCAGGAGCGTGGAATTCCGTGTGCGTACGCGTGGCCAGCTTGGTACGGAGTGATTTGGCACGTGAAAATCCTGCACGTCAGCGTGAAAACTGAGGAAAGGCCCTCAGCGCGTAAGCGCGTCTGTGACGTGACCCGCACAGGTGTTTCCCACACAGCACGTGATGACAGAGCACACGTGGAAAGACTGCACGTCAGAGTGTAATCGCGTGTGATTGGTGGAAATGGCCCTACACGCAGAAGTGACAAAGCATGTAATTGGTGGAAATGGCCCTAGCGCGTACACGCTGCGTAAGTGACGCTGGACGTGTGGGCCTGTATAAAAGGTACGTGTAGAACACGTTTTCCTTGTACGTGCTTTTCGTGGAGAGCGAGTGGGTGAATTCTGTACTTCTTGTCGTTTCACACGCGATTTACTTCACGGCGTTTCAAGTTTGTATTCCCTGTTACCTCTGACAGCTTTTTCTCTTTTTTCTCTTTTACTGGTTTACCTGGGCCTGTTCCCTCAAACAGTGTTCCCTTCTAGTGTTATCCTGTCTCCTCAGACAGCGTACAAATCTTCTTTTGGCGGGGGTGTTGCCAACCAAACGTGCTCCTTTTACACGCTCGTTTACCAGGCAGACGGTGAGTCACGCACGTATCTAACATCTGTGCTTGCCCCGTGTGTAGCCTACCCCTTCAGAGGTCATTCTAGGCTGCGTGTTTCACGCATACGTTCATTCTTGTGTTACTGGGTGCCACAGCGTAGTGCAGGTTTTTCTTTCTGCACACGTGGTCTAGGAGGGGTTGCGTGCACGTCATCTCCCTTTTTTGGGCCTCCTGTGCATTGCGTGACCCGTCATCTTTCCCCAGGGGTTACAATCAGCCTTGCTAGAGCACTAGGGTACAATTACCATCTGGTACCCAACCCCTTTGACCCCCAATTGCCCAGGACAATAGTCTACATCCACTCCCATACGCACATTAACATCAGTGCCATGGCTGGGAGGCGAGGATTCCGTAAGGGTGGCAAAGGTGGAAGAGCCACAAGTGGTGGCCGTGGTGGATCCGGTAGGGGACGTGGTCGTAACTTGCAGGGTGAGCCTGTCCCCCCATGTGTGGAGGACCAGTCACGGGCACCCATAAACCCCCCCGTCCCCCCCTCCCGTTGAGGCTGATGTGGCTGACACCATCCATGCTCAGCCCTTGTTGGACCAGCCCATTGTGGCACCAGACCTGGCTGACTCCATGGCTGACTTCCAGGTCAGCAGGGCTACGACACGTGCGCTGGTGCACGTTGATGCCATCATGCCACGTGGATCTGGGGCAGCAAGGTCATCTGCTGCACCAAGGAGGCAGGGCGGAGAGGCTGCAGGGGCAGCTGCGGCTCCATCCACCCCAGCCCTCACACACCCAGCCAGGACAGTGTCGGTCCTAGTCCATGCTGCTGACATTCCCCCTGACACCATCACACTAGAGCCAATGCCTGCACCAACTCCCATGCTGAGTGTGCAATCCCACACTCCTGATACAGAGTCCACCAGGGCTCCTGCCCCTAGTGTCCAGAGCGGCGCAGGACACTCAGGATCACCACCACCTTCCAAGCGGAAGAGGAAGAGTGCTCGTCCGGCACAGGCTGATGCCCCAGACACGGCTACACAGTCCGACCCGTCCAGGAAGCCCAGCTTCACGGATGACGAACTGAATGCACTTGTCGAGTATGTGTCCGGACATGACAACGAGATGGTCATTGTTGCAGGATCCAAGACCACACCTGCACAACGCCAGGCACACTGGCAGACCGTTGCGGACATCGTAAGTGCCCTTGGAATCGTGAGGCGCACAGCCAATGATTGCTATAAGCGCTGGAATGACCTAAAGCGCAGGGCAAAGAGTAAGCTGGCCTCAAGTCATGCCGCAACTCTAGTGACTGGAGGTGGGTCTCCAGTAGTAGACATGGAACTCACTCCACATGAGTCAGTCGCTGGGACCTACGTCACGGAGGAACAGATCCAAGGCGTGGGAGATCTGGCTGATTACGAGGCATTGTCCGGTGAGTGCACATGCATGTGTGTGTCATCCATGTGCATGGTGTGTGTGTGAGGGCTTCTGTTTGTGTGCCAGGTGAGAGTGTGTGCGCCTGAGTCGTATGGGTCAGCCATGTGCTTCATGCAATACTTCCTGCGCAGCTGCATTTGGCCATAGCAGTATCCCTTCTGCCAACAGTATACATCTAGCCCAACTGCACGCCAGTTGCCCTTGAAGTGTCACCTTGCCACAACATTGTTGCTTATTTTTCACTGTTCATTCAGTCAGATTGTTTGCATTCCCCCACTTTTACTAGCCATGTCGCTGTCCACTAGTCACATGTCTGACATGGCAATGGTGAAGTGGAGTGACTTTGTTACCTGGATATCATTTGTACACACATGTCCCTGTGCAATTGGACCATTTCAGACTGGCAACTCCAGGTGAAAAATCTGACCTGTTAGAATTAGAAAAGCAATTACATGCGGGAACTGGACTGAATGAATAGGTGCTGCCCTCCTCTCCATCTTCACTCAATAGCAATGGAACATGCCATCTGTGTGATGGCATGTGTGTTTCACCTGGCAATCACAGGCCAATGTGTGATGCCACTGCCAGGCAGCATGCAGAAAATGTGTTCATTTTCCATCTTGGTGTCATCAGTGTGTGCCATTTGCCTGCACTTCATACGCAGTGAGGGTGCATGCATGGGAGGGTTTTAGTCATGTGGGACATGTGTCAATCAAGTACTGGTTCTCTTGCTTCTCAGCCCTCATTGTGTGCCATGGTGCTAATGCCTGTTTCCATTTCTTTGTTTTCATGTCTTTGCAGGGGAAGACGCACCTGATACTGCTGGGGTTGTGGAGATGGTGCAGACCCAGGAGGGGTCCGAGGGCCGACCAACCACCAGTGAGGGACGTGGTGTGGTGGTGGGGGAGAACCCACAAGTGCTGCAGGTCGTGCTCTCAAGGGGTGTCTCTGGCTGCACCTCCCCCGAGCTGTACTCAGGTGTTGATTCGGATGAGACCTACGTGCCGTCGCAGGTGAGTGTTCCAGGGAGGGATTCTGTTCTGTCTCACCCACCTGCACCAGGGTCAGAACCCTCCATGGGGATATCAGTGTTGGCAGCTACGCCTTCGGTGGTTACGGATGCAGGGTCACACTCCGCGACATCTGATCCTGTTCCTGGGCCAGCAGATCAGAGGGGGAATGCAGTCCTGCAGCCTCAGGCAGTGCCGGCACAGCAAGGCGCAGTTCGCATTGCCCCAGACAGGTGTGGTGCCCGCCGACGTGGTGGCCGTACGCCACCCGGCAATACCGCATGGGAGCAATCCATTTACGGTATGGCAACCCAACAGGCTGCATCATCCGAGATGATGGCTCAGGCCATGGATAGGGTGGCCACTTCCATTTTCCCCCCAGAAAGGCTGATGGAGCGACTAGAGCAGGCAACCGACTCCATCTGCCAGTCACACAGGGAGGACATGTTGGGGTCCAACAGGGACAGGCGGGCGGCACTGGCGACTCTGCAGGAGGCCATCTCCATTGAGTCCCAGGGCCACAGGGAAGCCCTGAGGCAGGAGCTCCTTCACCTCAGGACGACTCTTGTTGAGCTTGAGGCTTCAACACACCAAAGGACAGAACAGCAGCTGGAGCGTCTCACCCGTACGCTCTCAGCTGAGATGCAGGCAACGAGGGCGGAGGTCCGGGCATCCCGTGAGTTGTTGCATGGGGACCTCCGCACACTCATCCTCCAGAACCAGACCTACCACACCCGCATGCTTGCAGCCATGGAGGAGCAGACTAGGGCCTTGCGTGGGCTGCCTCCCATAGTGCAACCACCTCCGGATGCAGCTGCACAGGGTGATAATAGCGACAGCAGTGATACTCCCACAACAGGGTAGCCGTGTGGGCCATGAGCCCATGGAGGTGTTTTATTTTCCCAGGATCCACACAGGTGGGGTCTGGTGTGCATCCTGTCCTCGGACCTCCTGGGTGGCCTCCCCAACCCCCCCGGGCCCATCAATGGCCATTTTTGATTGTTTCTTATTTTTATTTTTATTGTTATTTCTTTTATTCCCTATTTTTTTGGGACGATTTGTTGGCTTCCGTGGTTCCTGTGGGCATACGCTGCATTGTGGCTGGGCACATGCAGGCTTGTAATGTATTTGGTTCAGATGCTTGGGTTTGAGTCACACACACCCCTCCTGCTTCCCGTTTCCATGGGCTTGCAAAGGGTGTGCCCAAGTGACAGTGAATTACACAGTGACGTTGGACTCCCATGAGCTGTGTGGGCAGTCTGTAGTCAATACTGTGTATACATTCCTAGTGCATATTGCTGTTGTGTTGTACACTGCATGTTGCATTGATGTGTAACTCATCTTCTGTGTCTACCTCCCAATTTGCAGGTCCCTTCCTCATGTCTACACAAGGACCTCTAGTCTGGAGATGGGGTCCATGTTGGCAGCAGTGCACCTACAACTCTACATGGCGCCAACACTGCACAGTTGGTAGTGGTGGGAGTGCAGGCATTTCCAGGTGGTGAGACTACTAATATGTAACATTTGTGATGTCATGTTAATGGTACTACGTACTCAAGTATGTTGTTGGTCCGGCATTGCTGTGAGCATTTCAGGTGTTGCAGGTTTCTAATAGGGACACTGTACATAGTGAGACTAGTGTCATGTTGTGGGGATTACTTTGTTTACCTGCAATTAGCATGACATGGCACGGTGTGTCGTGTGGCGGTGCTGGGGTTGGGTTGGCTGACATGGCACTGTCCTCTTGTTGCATTTTGCAAGTGGGTAATCATTTTAGCTGCTTGAATGTGTAACTTCACAAAACTGCATTGGTGGTGTCTGTGTGGGTAGGGATGCACACATTGTGACACTTCCAGGTGAACAATCTCAGGCTGATATGGTATTCACGGTTCACTCTCCAGACATTCAGGATCAGTGTCAGGTTGAGTCATCATTGATTGTCAGATGGAATGTGCCAGGGCAGTGTGCACTCCACAGGGGTGTGATTTCTATGTGAAGTAATTAGCCACTAGCTGTGTACGGGCTGCCTCCCCCCGTGCCCTTTCCCCTCCCATGCGCAGCGGCTGTGCATGTGGTTGGGGATGTGGGGCCACCACCATGTCCACGGCCAGGCCCCGGCGTGTTGCAACGTTGTGCAGGACACATGCTGCCACTATGATCCTGCACACTAATGGGGGAGCGTATAACAGCTGCCCGCCAGAACGGTCAAGGGAGCGAAAGCGTGACTTTAGCACTCCGAATGTGCCCTCCACTATGCCCCGGGTCGTAATGTGGGCTGTGTTATATCTTACCTCGGGTGGCGTGGTGGGGTTCCGAATTGGTGTCATCATGTGGGGGCTGAGAGGGTAGGCACTTTCCCCTGTGGAGGTGGTGATTGGTATCATTGGTGGGGTTGTGACCTTGCTCAGTATCCAACATGCATGCATGTGCAGTGGCATACATACTCACCAAGCAGCCATGTATCGCCATGCCGCCCAGCTTCTAGGTCCCGGCTTAGGGTGGACATTCGGTAAATGAAGCTGTCGTGGGCGGAGCCGGGATAGTTGGCATATACTGAGGTGATGATTCCCTAGGCATTACATGCTACCTGCACGTTGATGGAATGCCAGTGCTTGCGGTTCCTATAGATGTGCTCAGATGCCCTGGGGGGACGTAGAGCCACATGGGTGCAGTCGATGGCACCTAGCACTTTGGGGAATCGTGCCACACCGTAAAAATCCAGGGCGGCAGCATGCCTTTCTGCAGGTGTTCTGGGCAGGTATATGTGCCTGCGGACTGATGGGCGTGCAGTCATGATGTTCAAGACCTGGTGTAGGCAGCGTGACTGGGTGGCCTGTGACACCCCACCCACTATGGCACTTGTCCGCTGAAATGATCCAGTGGCTAAGAAGTGCAGTACATTGAGGACCTTCTCCAGGGGGCTGAGTGCTTGGGAGCACAGGGTGGGTGATGTGAGGTCATCCTCCCACTCACTCACCAGGTCCAGTATAATGTGTGGTGGAAACCTGTACCTCCCATACACCTGGTCATCAGGCATCCCGAAAAGGCTGGTTCTGGGTGTGAATATTCTGGCCCTGACTATCCTCCTCCTCCTCCTTTGGTAGCCCACTGCCACTGCTGCTAGGAACGGTATGTTCATCCTGGCGTCTGAGCTTGTTATTGTTAAAGTGCGCAAATGTATGCTTTGCGCGTGTTCTAGGCGAGCGTGTGACCCGCGCACCCCTGGAATCCAGTTCCCAGTCCAATAGCGTGTGGAAATTCACACGCACCACGGGATACAGCGTGTGACCAGCGCACCCCTGGAATCCAGTTCCCAGTCCAATAGCGTGTGGAAATTCACACGCACCACGGGATACAGCGTATGACCCGCGCACCCCTGGAATCCAGTTCCCAGTCCAATAGCGTGTGGAAATTCACACGCGCCACGGGATACAGCGTGTGACCCGCGCACCCCTGGAATCCAGTTCCCAGTCCAATAGCGTGTGGAAATTCACACGCACCACGGGATACAGCGTGTGACCCGCGCACCCCTGGAATCCAGTTCCCAGTCCAATAGCGTGTGGAAATTCACACGCACCACGGGATACAGGTTCGCTGACGTACTTGCGTGTGTAAGTGCCCGCGCACCCATTAAATACACGTACATAGGCCAATCGCGTGTATGCGCACTTTTGTCCAATTACACGCGATGACACTCGTGCCTCGTATTTCCACGTGTGCCCCGTCATCACGTGCTGAGTGGGGAACACCCGTGCGGGTCACGTCACAGACGCGCTTACGCGCTGAGGGACTCTGGTCCAATAGAATCGCGTATGCGTGCTGACGCGCTTACGCGCTAAGGGCCTTTCCTCGGATTTCACGCTGACGTGCAGGATTTTCACGTGCCAAATCACTCCGTATCAAGCTGGCCACACGAAAACACACGGAAGACCACGCTCATGCCCAGAAGGCCGAGTTACTGCCCCCCAGTGCCCCGAGCAGCCTCCCACGTGCCATCTGCTGCTGCCTGCCTGCCTGCCTGCCTGCTGCCACCGTGCCCTGCCATTTGGTGCCTGCACATCAGCCATCTGCAGGGGTCCAGTTGCTGTGTCCACCCCTGCTGGAACTGAAGACTCCCGACTGGGATTACATCGCTCCACAGCCCAGCCCCAGGACCCAGTTGCCCACCCACACCTGCCTCTGGGGTTGCCATGTCGGGCACTTCCACATCTGGCACCAGTGGCAACCCCAGGCCAGAGGGGCAGAGGGGCACCAGCTTCACTGCCACCGAAGTTGGTGTCCTGGTGGAGCATGTCCTGGGGCAGTATGATGCCCTCTTTGGATCGTCCCGCGCCAGCAAGGAAGGACGGCAGAGGATCTGGGCCGACTGTGTGGTTGCCATCAACGCGGAGGGGGTGGCAACCCGCGACGTCCTGAAGATCAAGAAGCGCTGGGAGGACTTGAGGTCCAGGACCCTTGTGAAGGCCCGGCGCCTCGTGGAGGGGGGCCGGGGCCGCATGAGTTCCATCCAGATGAGGGTCCTGGAACGCGTACGCCCAGCGCTCCACGCCCAGATCCTTGAGAGGGAGGCCCGTCTGGAGTTGAGCGGTAAGTGTCCAAGCATTACTGTGTGAGACAGGGCATGTTGCGGTGTGCTGGTTCTATGATACTTGCCTGTATGTGTGCCATAGGCCATGTATGCATGTATGTGTGCAGGGACATCATGGTAATGCATGTGCGACCAGTGATGTGTGACCCACATGGTTGTTGCATGTGTTCAAATGCCGCATGGGGAGCCCTATGCAGATTTTGAACATGAGAGCATGCCAGTCTCTGTACCTGGACATGGGTGGGGGTGAGGGATGGGTGCTGATGCCAGGTACATATATGGTAGCCATGTCTGTGTGCCTGACCTGCGTGTCTGTGACTTGTGCATGCCATGGATGCATGACACATGTGTGTGACAATGCACAGATTGAGTGAAGCAGCCAAATTACCCTTGTATCCGCTGTGTTTGGTGTGTTTGGGGCCAGATGGATGTGACTGAGGTGAAGTGTGTGCATGTGATAGGCATGAGCCATGATGCATGTGAGTTACATATCATTGAATGTTTCAAGAGTCCATTGGACATGCATGGAAATGTCCATGGCATGCACCATGCCTGTTACTGTGTGTGTTTTGCCTGGACTGACCCATGTGTTGTGGAGGGACATGATGGAAGTGTACTTTGACAGTGGTGCTCATCTGCTATTGCTTCCTGTCTATGGGGACCATTGTACAGTGCCCTGATGCTTGTGTTCTTTGTCTCCCTCTACGCAGCGGCTAGTGAAGAAAAGGGCGGAGACGGCGCTGTGGAGCAAGGCGGCGGGGATGCCCCCACGGCTGCAGCGGAAGGGGTGGGTGAGCCCCCACAGGGGCCTGCTACGGTGGGAGACGGTGAGGAGCCATCCAGGTTGGTGGTTTGCACAGAGGAGGAGGAGGCCACCACTGGGGCACACATGGGGCCTGGTGGGGGCATCCCTGCTGGTGCAAGTGGTGCAGTCCAGGGCCAGGGGCAGGAGGCAGCACAGGTCACCGTGGAGGGGCCTGTGCATGTCGCTGTCCCTGACCCTGTGAGTGCACCACCATGCACCAGCAGGGATGCCCCGTCCCAGGCCCGTCCGCAGGTAGAGGGGATGTCCATGTCACCTGACTCCCCTAGACCTGCGGACGTGGGAACCCCTGGCCGTGCAGAGAAGGTCCTGATTGGGCTCGCGATGCGCACGGCTGTGATTCGTGATGCCGTGCGTGCTTCCCGGGAGGAGCACGCACGTCATCACGAAGTGCACCGTGCCGACGTGGCCCAATTGGGATCGGCCATGTTCGGGGGGTTCCTGCATGTGTTGGCCAATGTGGCGGCCCTCTCCTCCTCTGTGCAGGCTATCCACCAGTCGTTCTCCTTGCCGTCTTCCAGCCCAGATGCCACCAGGGCCCCCTGTGGACCTGCCCCGACCAATGCAGCCAGCTCGGTGGGGATCCCATCCCTGCCACAGTTGGGAGTCGGAGGTCCAGCAGGGGTGGACAACACAGCAACTGGACCCCAGCAGATGGAAGATGTGACAGCATCATCAGGCAGGGCACGTGCACGACGGCATCGGTGGTTTCCATCAGCCTGGATGCCGTTGTGCTGGCAGAGGCAGTGGCGTCGGAGGCAGCAGCGGGCTCGACGTGGGAGGCATCATGGCTCGGGGCCATCAAGATCAGAGGGGCAGGCATCGGCCGGAGGGCAGGGCAACCCTGGGATGGTGGTGTCTTCCGTGTGGGAGCAGTTGGTCCAGCGGATAGGTGCGGAGCGGCAGCGGGCGGAAGAGGAGCGGCTCGCCATGGTCAGGGCGGAGTTCTCCATGCGTCGGGCGTTGAGGCGGGCTGAGTGCCTCGAGGAAGCTCGCAGGGAGTTTGAGCTGAACATGGGGTTATCCCTGCGAGACCTCGGGGCCAGGACAGAGTCCCGCCTCCAGGACATCGACATGGAGTTCGATGATGCCCTGGCCAGCAACATCAACAAGTGAGCCGCAGGACTTGCCCGCTGCCTTTGTATATAGTTATATAGTTAGTTAGTGTTAGGTTTCCTTTATTTGTTTTTATTATTTTGGACCGCTCGGACAATGGCCACTTTTTTGTATATATTTTTTTCATTAGGTAGTAGTAGGTTTCCTTTATGGTGTTGGGCTCATGGACCCTGGTACATTCCTGTATTTAGTTTGTTTTTTGAAGGAACATTTTCTTTTTTTCATTATTGTGTTCACCATGTGGAAATGGTTTTTCATTCTTTTGCTTCTACTTGATATTGCTTTGGTCAACATTTGTTTTTGTATTCCTTTTTCGTTTTTTGATTTTTACTTTTGTTCTCCAACATGGACCATTTATTTTGTTATCCACATAGTTGTATGTTTGATTTGTTTACTTATTTTTAATCTTTAATACATTTTTAATTTTTACTTCCACTTGTGTTATTTTGTCTTTGGTTTCATACATGTCATGATATGGGTTTTGACATTCACTTGCAGCCATTGTGTATGTGTGTGTGACGGACATGTGTTCATTTACATACTTGCCATTGGGGTTGTGTCATGTAATTGCATTCACTATGTGGGTGGATGAAATCCTTGCCTGGGTGTTTGTGCTGGGTATGCTGCCCATTACTGCCATGATTGTGTATCGTCAGGACCTGGGGGCAGGGGGACATGGGTGGGGGCCTGGTGGAGGCTGCCCCTGGTGACTGGGGTGGTGGGGGTGGTGGGAGACATGAGTGGGGGCCTGGTGGAGGGTGCCCCTGGTGGCAGGGGGGTGGGGGTGATAGGGGACATGGGTGGGGGCCTGGTGGAGGGTGCCCCTGCACTGCTGGGGGGTGGGGGTGATAGGGGACATGGGTGGGGGCCTGGTGGAGGGTGCCCCTGGTGGCGGGGGGGTGGGGTGATAGGGGACATGGGTGGGGGCCTGGTGGAGGGTGCCCCTGCACTGCTGGGGGGTGGGGGTGATAGGGGACATGGGTGGGGGCCTGGTGGAGGGTGCCCCTGGTGGCGGGGGGGTGGGGGTGATAGGGGACATGGGTGGGGGCCTGGTGGAGGGTGCCCCTGCACTGCTGGGGGGTGGGGGTGATAGGGGACATGGGTGGGGGCCTGGTGGAGGGTGCCCCTGGTGGCTGGGGGGTGGGGGTGGTGGGAGACATGAGTGGGGGCCTGGTGGAGGCTGCCCCTGGTGACTGGGGGGGTGGGGGTGGTGGGAGACATGAGTGGGGGCCTGGTGGAGGGTGCCCCTGGTGGCGGGGGGGTGGGGGTGATAGGGGACATGAGTGGGTGCCTGGTGGAGGCTGCCCCTGCACTGCTGGGGGGTGGGTGTGGTGGGAGACATGGGTGGGGGCCTGGTGGAGGCTGCCCCTGCACTGCTGGGGGGTGGGAGTGGTAGGAGACATGAGTGGGGGCCTGGTGGAGGCTGCCCCTGGTGACTGGGGGGTGGGGTTGGTGGGAGACATGAGTGGGGGCCTGGTGGAGGGAACCCCTGGTGGCGGGGGGGTGGGGGTGATAGGGGACATGAGTGGGTGCCTGGTGGAGGCTGCCCCTGCACTGCTGGGGTGTGGGGGTGGTGGGAGACATGGGTGGGGGCCTGGTGGAGGCTGCCCCTGGTGACTGGGGGGGTGGGGGTGGTGGGAGACATGAGTGGGGGCCTGGTGGAGGGTGCCCCTGGTGGCGGGGGGGTGGGGGTGATAGGGGACATGGGTGGGGGCCTGGTGGAGGGTGCCCCTGCACTGCTGGGGGGTGGGGGTGATAGGGGACATGGGTGGGGGCCTGGTGGAGGGTGCCCCTGCACTGCTGGGGGGTGGGGGTGATAGGGGACATGGGTGGGGGCCTGGTGGAGGGTGCCCCTGGTGGCTGGGGGGTGGGGGTGGTGGGAGACATGAGTGGGGGCCTGGTGGAGGCTGCCCCTGGTGACTGGGGGGGTGGGGGTGGTGGGAGACATGAGTGGGGGCCTGGTGGAGGGTGCCCCTGGTGGCGGGGGGTGGGGGTGATAGGGGACATGAGTGGGTGCCTGGTGGAGGCTGCCCCTGCACTGCTGGGGGGTGGGGGTGGTGGGAGACATGGGTGGGGCCTGGTGGAGGGTGCCCCTGGTGGCGGGGGGGTGGGGGTGGTGGGAGACATGAGTGGGGGCCTGGTGGAGGGTGCCCTGGTGGCGGGGGGGTCGGGGTGATAGGGGACATGAGTGGGTGCCTGGTGGAGGCTGCCCCTGCACTGCTGGGGGGTGGGGGGGGTGGGAGACATGGGTGGGGGCCTGGTGGAGGGTGCCCCTGGTGGCGGGGGGGTGGGGGTGGTGGGAGACATGAGTGGGGGCCTGGTGGAGGCTGCCCCTGGTGACTGGGGGGTGGGGGTGGTGGGAGACATGAGTGGGGGCCTGGTGGAGGGTGCCCCTGGTGGCGGGGGGGTGGGGGTGATAGGGGACATGAGTGGTGCCTGGTGGAGGCTGCCCCTGCACTGCTGGGGGGTGGGGGTGGTGGGAGACATGGGTGGGGGCCTGGTGGAGGCTGCCCCTGGTGGCGGGGGGGTGGGGGTGGTGGGAGACATGAGTGGGGGCCTGGTGGAGGCTGCCCCTGGTGACTGGGGGGGTGGGGGTGGTGGGAGACATGAGTGGGGGCCTGGTGGAGGGTGCCCCTGCACTGCTGGGGGGTGGGGGTGATAGGGGACATGGGTGGGGGCCTGGTGGAGGGTGCCCCTGGTGGCTGGGGGGTGGGGGTGGCGGGAGACATGAGTGGGGGCCTGGTGGAGGCTGCCCCTGGTGACTGGGGGGGTGGGGGTGGTGGGAGACATGAGTGGGGGCCTGGTGGAGGGTGCCCCTGGTGGCGGGGGGTGGGGGTGATAGGGGACATGGGTGGGGCCTGGTGGAGGGTGCCCCTGCACTGCTGGGGGGTGGGGGTGATAGGGGACATGGGTGGGGGCCTGGTGGAGGGTGCCCCTGCACTGCTGGGGGGTGGGGGTGATAGGGGACATGAGTGGGTGCCTGGTGGAGGCTGCCCCTGCACTGCTGGGGGGTGGGGGTGGTGGGAGACATGAGTGGGGGCCTGGTGGAGGGTGCCCCTGGATGGTGGGGGGTGGGGGTGGTGGGAGACATGAGCAGGTGTGCAGGGTAGTCCCCTGTTTTGTGGGCTGCCTGCAGGGGCCGTGGAGGGTGTACAGGGAACACCTGTGAGGACCCACCCAGCCTAATCGCGTGTGTAACTTCCCACGCACCCCTGTAATACACGTACCAAGCCAAATCGCGTGTGATAATTCCCGCGCACCCCTGAAATACACGCGCCCAGGCTATTCGCGTGTGGAAATTCCCGCGCATCCCTGAAATACACGTACCCTGCTGTAATCGCGTGTGGGACTTCCTGCGCACCCCTGAAATACACGTGCCCAGGCTATTCGCGTGTGGAAATTCCCGCGCACCCCTGAAATACACGTACCCTGCTGTAATCGCGTGTGGGACTTCCCGCGCACCCCTGAAATACACACGCCGAGGCTATTCGCATGTGGAACTTCCCGCGCACCCCTGAAATACACGCGCCCAGGCTATTCGCGTGTGGAACTTCCCGCGCACCCCTGAAATACACGCGCCCAGGCTATTCGCGTGTGGAACTTCCCGCGCACCCCTGAAATACACACGCCCAGGCTATTCGCGTGTGGAACTTCCCGCACACCCCTGAAATACACGTACCCTGCTGTAATCGCGTGTGGGACTTCCCGCGCACCCCTGAAATACACGTACCCTGATGGAATCGCGTGTGGGACTTCCCGCGCACCCCTGAAATACACCTACCCTGATGGAATCGCGTGTGGAACTTCCCGCGCACCCCTGAAATACACGCGCCCAGTATATTCGCGTGTGGAACTTCCCGCGCACCCCTGAAATACACGTACCCTGGCTAATCGCGTGAAAAACTTCACGCGAACCCCTGAAATACACGTAGCCCGCTCCCCCAGGCCCGATCGCGTGAAAAACTTCACGCGAACCCCTGAAATACACGTAGCCCGCTCCCCCAGGCCCGATCGCGTGAAAAACTTCACGCGAACCCCTGTAATACACGTAGCCCGCTCCCCCAGGCCCGATCGCGTGAGAAACTTCACGCGAACCCCTGTAATACACGTAGCCCGCTCCCCCAGGCCCGATCGCGTGAAAAACTTCACGCGAACCCCTGTAATACACGTAGCCCGCTCCCCCAGGCCCGATCGCGTGAAAAACTTCACGCGAACCCCTGAAATACACGTAGCCCGCTCCCCCAGGCCCCATCTCGTGAATAACTTCACGCGAACCCCTGATATACACGTAGCCCGCTCCCCTAGGCCCGATCGCGTGAAAAACTTCACGCGAACCCCTGAAATACACGTAGCCCGCTCCCCCAGGCCCGATCGCGTGAAGTTGTACCCTGCTGAAATCGCGTGTGAGACTTCCCGCGCACCCCGGTATACACGCACACGTATTTTTTGTCAGCGGGTGTCCGTGTTTGTGGGTACCCCTTTGCACGTCATTTGTCCTGGAGGGCCACAGTATAGGACATTCATCATGGCAGTATATAGGTGCTATTTGTTGGCGCACCTTTTGGCGCACATTTCTTACAGCCGCAGAGACGCTACCGCCTGCTTTCTTATGGCGGTCGTGTTTGTGCCTGTGCGCTGGTTTGAGCGTGCGCTTTTTTGCCCTATTCTATTCCATGAATACGTGTTGTAGGCGAGCGTGTGGGCGTTCCGCGCACTTGTGCCCTGTACTTCCCCCGTGACGCCCACGTTTTTGCAAGTTGTTCCCCATTCCGAGTGTTACGCCCGTGTTCCGCCTACTTTTGTTGCGTGCGCCGCGCTATGTGCGAATTTCGCTGTGGCCTGTGCGATTTTCGCTGTGACCAGGCGCACGCTGTTAGATGGCCTGTGCGCCAACGTGCGCGGCGCACTTTTTTATCGCACATCCGCTGGTTTTCTCGCGCATGGCCTTCCATGAATCGACGTGCGCTGCTTTTCGTGCGATTTTCGCACTTGCACTGCGATTTTCGCTATTCCACTGCGATTCGCACGTTTTTGCCCACTTGCGCCGCGCTAATTATTCCATGAATCGGCCTGTAAGTATTTACAGTCAGTTCTGAAGGGTAGCATATGAAACATTGAAAATCATCAGACTTCAGAGAATCTCCAGGGCAAATCGTTCATGTATTCTCCCAAAAGAAACATTAGATGCACAGTAGATGCATATGCACGCCACATCACTGAAACAGTGCCACATATAGTGCACCACTGGCAATCATAAATCAAATGCCAGAAGAAATGACAATGGTTTTAAATATAGGGCCGCGGATCCAATTACAACAGATGTAAATACTTGGGTCGGTACCATATATTCAATAATTATTCCCCTGCTTGTTAATAAAGCACATTCAGAATATTATCATCGTGTATCACCACATTCCAGGTTACATCATTGAGCAAGATAATTGCGATAACATCACTGTTCTCACATAAATATTCCTGGGTGTTGTTAATAATAGGATTCTCAATGTGCCATCCTGTCTTGGGTGCTGTGTAAAGAAGCCACGACACCCTTAAATCTGCCACAATTTCAGCTCAGCATGCCAGACTGGCAGTTTAATTACTGCCTTGACGATTTTCACACTGCAAAGCCATCTTCAAACTGGCCCCACAAACAGAGATTGCCATGTTAGATTTTAAACTGTTTTCAGGGAAGTGTCATGTTGCTTTCAACACGGCCATGCCAGTTTTGTCCTGTTTAAGCATATTGCCATGATAGGTTTTCCATTGCCCTAGGAAAATGCTGTACCCGTTTCACCCTCCTCCTATAAAATGGCCATACCGTTTTCATGCTGTCCTCTAAGAACGACCCTGCTATTTTCAACATACCATGCTGCTGTAGCCCAAGCTAAGCACATGTTCATTCTCGGTTGCAAATTGCTCCACATTAAGGCCTAAAATTGGTGGATTTACCATGGCAGAATGAACACGTGCTGTTAGTCCTATGGAATCTGAAAATGGGGATGTGCACCGCCTTACCACCACTGGTAATCTAATTTGGCCGGACCGAGTGGTTATAACAGTAAACATTTCTAGTGGACATTTTGCAGAATTACTGTGAAATTACTGCCAGACTCATAAGGAGGCACATTGTCATGCTAGTTTTCGTGGTACCCCTGCTACATTTAGTCTTACTTAGCCCAGAACACGGGATACCACTTTAAACAGTAACATGACAGTTCTGCACAAGCGAAGCCCATGTGCTAGCCTGCCAGTTAAAACATTGTGATGCTGATTTCAATGCTGCCAAGATAGTTTCAAGCTGCTTCATTTAGGCACGCTGTGAAGTTAGTTTCTGAATTTCCTCCAGAAAGTTGCCATGCCTGTTTCCACAGTTCTATGCCAGTTCTGTCACAGTTAAACACTTTGCTCATGCTGATTTCTACATTAA
Source organism: Ambystoma mexicanum (assembly GCF_040938575.1). NCBI lineage: Eukaryota > Metazoa > Chordata > Amphibia > Caudata > Ambystomatidae > Ambystoma > Ambystoma mexicanum. The sequence continues at coordinate 844,885,444 of NC_090924.1, read as the reverse complement.
CATTAACCTCAGGAAATGTCTATGCCACTGCCCCACAAATACATGTAATTTGATGTAAGTGGTCTTGTGTAGTTCCCTTCTGCTACTATTGGTGGCCTTGCTGCATGTAGCTCTGTAAGAAAAAAAGGGCAGCTGGGGGATGGGCTCATTTGTGGGACAGCCAGATTCAAAACCGGGGGCGTTGATGCCTGCAAGCCAGAGGTACCCTATGTGCTCATATTCTTTCTAGGGATTTGGCAGAGGTACCCTATGTGCCTATCTTCTTTCTAGGGATTTGGCAGAGAAACCTGGGAATATATTATCCATAGGGAACAGCCCAAGATCTTATAGACTGCAACTCTTTGGGTCTGGGTAGCCGCTGATGCGGTAGAGTGTGTAAGAGGCTACAGAGGAGAGCTTTGTTGTTGTTCAGTTAGTGTTGATGTGCTATTGGTTAGGCCTGAGGGTGCCGTGTGGGGGTTTGGGTGTGTAGAAAAAGGTGGTAGGAAAGACGAGAGTAGGCCTTATAAGGCAAAACAATCCGCACCCCTGCACTCCTACTCCTTTCCATATTCAGACAGGTCCAATTTCTCTAGCTCACAATGCCACCTGTCAATCAAACCTCTCTCTGTTTCAAATATATGCATTATGACCCTTCACGAACAAAACAAGCACCTCTGAGATGGTAGGTGTTAGGTAAGAATTGATGCAGTCCAACTGGTGTGGGACTACACAGGACGTATCTCTTGGTATTAGGTAACCCACCTTTTAATATAGGCCTCTACTACCCAAATTGGTAATGTGACTGAGCAGTCAGGCTTATCTTAAGAGGGGTAATATGAGATTTAGAGCTGTACAATTAAATCAGTAAATACAGATATCCAAGTAAACACACACTTAAAATTATAGTATAAATATTTATTTACACATGCACAAAGATAGTCAAAGCATTCTTTAAAAAGCAGCAACTAATAGTAACCTGAATCCCAAATTAGGATTCAATTCAAAATGTGAACAATAAAGCAGGTAATTCTTTCATATGTTATACATTTTCCACATCATTTGAGGTCAGTAATAACACTTATTTTGTATCACCTTTGCTGTATTGATGTCATGAATTGCTGAGCGCAATGTTTCCGTCACGCCCTATGGTACTGTCACGCAGTATGGGGAAGACGTGTTTGATGGTCTAGTAGTTAAAACTGGACCAGCCTATCACTGCGGGTGATGATTGCAGACCCGGAAATTTAAGCACTTGCATTCATCAGAGTCCTTGCGTCGTACCTTCTCAGTAAATTGCAGTAGCGCTGTGTCGTTTCTTCGACTAGTACTGTTACTATTTGACTTCTCTTGTTCCTTCTGCTCCTTTGCGTACGTTTTGGCCAGATTTGAACTTCGGAAGGCAATGCACTCAATGGGTTCCATGTTTTAATATCCCCGCACAAATATCACAATACAAACATATCGCCATATTTTGCGGCGATATTGACCCATGTACCCTGAGGGGGACACCCCCGCAACCCCTGCATTATTTTAAAATGTGCAGGGGACAACCCGCAACCCCCGCTCCCACAAATTATCCCCCCAAAAATATTGCCTATGGCGAGACAAACGACCATGTGTACGGCGATATTTTTGGTGGGGATATTTTGTAGGGATACCACTCGATGATGGTCAGGGTTCCCCCGGTATATGGATTCTGCAGCCTTGTTAAATCACAGCAAGTCGCGGGTTATGTCTAAATGAAACTTGTGTTCAGGCTAGTTGGTCCCACTAGCCCAAGGGAGGAAGTCATCCTGTACTGGTTTTCCCAGTCTAGACGAAAATCAGGTCAGCACATCTGCAGGGCTTCACCGGGTACTACACAGTCCAGGAGGGCGCTGCTGGCGTCTCCTCATGTCTTCTTCATCGAATGTTGTCCTCCAGTGCTCTACTCTATCTCTAGGCCTAAAAACCTCACCTTTTAAGCAAGTTCCCATTCATTCACAGCCCTAGGCTGTCAATCACCAAGCAGGGTGGCTGACCTCCAGAACAGCCAGCCGGCCAATCAGAACTGGTTTCACTCAGGCACACCTAGAGACAAAGGACAGGGAGGTTTCGCCCTACCTCACTTCCTACCTTCCCAGACACACTGGAGCCTGGGCGGGACTCAGGGCTGAAGCCTGCCAAAGGCAAAATGCACAAAGGACTCAAACCCAATTCAAACAACAGAGTAGCAGCCCAGAAAAAACGAACAAGAAATGGCATAAAAAGAAGACAGGGGCCATTTTGAGAGAATGGTCAACCTTGGGTGCTCTTCTACAGCTGAGGATTCAGCCTGCAGATACATGGCACAAGGTCATAACAAAAGCAACCACTGCCAACAACCATTCAAGTGTGTTAGTGTAACAGAATGTTACATGAGGAGCGGTATAAAGGAGTTACTATGTAAACCCCCCAGTACTCCACATAGGGCTGTGTGTGCTGGACTCACAAAAGAAAATGTAAGTAAGACAGGGGTCATCTCACTACTCCTGGGAACAGTAGTTCACCCAAGAAAATGTATCTAAACGTTAAGAGAAGTCCAAGGACTTTGCAGTGGCACTGCACAAAAGGTGCTGTGTGTCACAAATCAAAAAGCAGATGCCTATGGAGTTTACCATACTCTATTAAACACTGAGAAACACACAACTCCTAGTCAGAAAAACCACATGATAGGATGAGAAAAAGCCCCACTCACTCAGGAGTTCAAATTAAAAAGCCCTGAGTCCAGAAAAAGAGCTGGGGGTTTCTACGATTAAAGGGAATTGGCACATAAATGAACATTCTCCCTAACAGTAGACGAGGGAAAGAGGCCGTCTAAAAATTCCAGACATTATCATGAGTTGCCTACTAAAGGTTGTGGGAGGAAATCTGTTTTGGTTTAGAGGAAGGGCTGCTTGAAATGTGAGGACCATAGTCATCCATTTCACATTTCTTTGTATGTTTGGTGGCAGGCCCAGAGATGACTCAAATCTCACTCCAACATGCTCCACGGCCTGCTGGGTCTTTTGCCCATTGAAGGCAGGGCCCATCGAGGCAGGGCAAAACATTTGTCTGATGTTCCTCAGGCATTGTTCGAGGTAGGGGACATAATTCCTACACTTTTATCAAAGTGGTCTACTCTGTTGTCTCCCAGAAGTCCAACACTGTTCTCACACAGTCCAAAATGTAATTCCTCTACCCCAAACAGCCATAACTCACCAGACTTTGACTTCTGTATCTGAGTGATGATGCAAACCTGCTGCGGGTCCTCAGGGGGTCTTTATGATGAAACGTGCATAATGGAAGGTGGAGAATGGATTCCTTTAAAAGTGAGGCATTTTGGCTTAAAAAGGGAAGGTGGGGGTGCTGCGGCTCCTGGATGGTGAAGAACAGTATGTTGACATTGACAGCAATGGTATGTTTTGGGTACAGGGATAAGTAGACTTTCCAATAACACTGCAATCTTGAGTTTACATTCTCCTTGGCCCTGGTAAGAGTCCAAGGGGGGATTTTCTTGCAACTCTTTGTGCCACAGCTAAATAATGGAAGCAGGGTAAAAACAGTAATGCTTTATTCATCTGGATTTTAAGGGCTGTCATTCCAAGAGTAGACAAGGACTGTCAGGGATTAGCATAATATACAAAAGGTTTGCGCTTTTCCCCACAGCCCAGGGAAGGGACCGCCTCACCCATTCCCAGCTACTTACACTACAGAAGACAGAACAGGTGAGAGAGGCTGCCTCTCTGTTGTGGGGTGTTGACTGAATTATGCTCTTGCATTTACAACTTTTACACACATTGGAAAGATGTCAGAGGAAAAATGTGAGAGAAGGCAGCACAAGTACCTAGGGTGAGCCGGTAGGTTGGACTAGACAACTTGACCTGGTAAAAATACAAATTTTACTCACAAAAGAAAGTCCCTCACCTAGACCTATTACTACAATGGGGTTCCATATCTATGAAATTAAATACCAAAGGAGCTCATCAGGATGTCTTACATAACATAATACTGTCTGTCCAACCCTAAACTACCTAACTGGCCCTACCACTGTAAAGAAGGGCCAGGAGGATAGCTCAGGGGCAACGTGTTTGACTTGGAAGCAGGACAATGCAGAGCAACATAGGTTTGAATCCCGGTCCCTAGTTTAGAGACTGGTTTCATTATTAAGTGTGTTATAAAAGATTAATTCATTTAAGGAAAAAAAACAAAAGTAGTACAGTTGAGTACTCTAATTTATTGGTTATTGGGCAGTGGTTCCCCCACTCCCACTAAATTTATTTCAAAATTGTCCTTCTCAGCTTCCCAGGTCTTTGCCTCTCATCACAGTTCCAGCAAAAGCCCAAAGTCTTATATAAAGGTGAGATTACTCCTCTTGTCTGGTCACAGTCTTCATAATCGACAGAAAAATAACTGAAATCTTTCTTTCATGCTTCTGCAGACCTTAATGACACCAGTTCTCAAAAGTTGTGTAATTGAACTGAACAGGGCGGATTGCTGGGCCCTTTCATACACTTTGACAACCTTTACAAGCACATTTTGCCCTTGTTTTATTAAGTTGTGTAGCATTGAAGGTAATTCAATTAGCCCCTTTGGCTCTCCCTTTCGTACCAGTTCACCTTCTTGTTATGGGTAATTTCTGGTGTTTTCTTGTGGACTTATGGACTCTGATTCCCACCGTCTATGGATGTTCTTTGGCTTTCTAAATAGCTTTGATTATTTTGTCAACTCGTACCTCTGCCGGGTAAACTAGCCCATTCGCCAAGATCCCTCTCAGGTCTTTTCCTCTGGCTCCCGACTGGGGTTTTTCACTTGGGCTCTGTTATCTAGGGGTCCCTTTTGTTGTGAGGGATATTGGTTTCCCGTCTTTATGTCTGTACTGAGCCCATCAGGCCTCTGAGTTACAGGATTCTGAGTATCTTGCAGGTCGCCACAGAGCACAACCACTCTCCTACATCTCTGCCTCACACAACGACATACCTGCTGTTCCGTGGTCTTCTTTTCCGGTAGGGGCAGTCGCTTTGTCGGCTGTGGTCACCTCCTTCTCGGGATGCTGGCTCTGTGCTTCCGCCTGCGGATGCATGTTCTCCGGCATGCCAGTCTTCCACCTTCTTGGCAGTGAGGGGGTTTCTCGGATGGAGAGTCAGGAGATTTGCTCCTCCGGTGCTCCTGGGATTGGCAGTATTATGCAGGCTCTCTGCCCACCCTGTATGGGTTGTGGTCCTGCCTCCAGGCAGCATTGGTTCCACACGGCAGTGGTGGCATCCCATCTGCACGTCTTTTCTCCAGCTGATTGAATTCCCGATGATGATTCCTTATATGTAATGTCTTGCAGTGAGAGACATAGACCCACATTGGTCCTTGGATTTCACCTGCCTGGAGGGGTCACCATCCACACCATTCATGGACAAAGGCCCCATTAAGTCAACATTTCTCTCTGTTTCCATATATACTAATAACACTGGGGTTATTGGATGCAAGACAGATCCTACAATTTAACGAGACTGGGAGTCATTGTCCCCTAAGGGGGAGTCACTCTGAGGGCGATTCTGCTTGCCCAAACCCCTACAGAAGGTTTTGCATAGCAGGCACACCTCCCTAGTCTCACAGCAGGTGGCTCCCCCTTGGGCAAAAGGGATGAACTCCCTTGATTCATCACATAACCCACACTCGCCCCTAATTGACTATGCCAGTTTCACATTGCCCCCACTCAATAATCGTGACACTTTTACAATGGAGCAGATTATTTGATATCACTTTCACATAGCCTTAAGACATGGTTATTGTAGTATTCTAATGTCTAATGACATGTTCTTGTTTGGAGATGCCGCGGCTCCCCACCTGCACATGAGATAGAATGTTGGGAGAGAGTGTGATGATTAGAAGTGTTGCTGGAGGAGACGGTTAGAGAGGGATGTCGAGCAAGTGAAGGAAGTTGCAGTGCGGGGCGCCGGCTTGTATGATTATCCAATAAAGTAAATTATACTTACCCATCGTGTCGAGCATACTTCAATTGGCGACGAGGATGCCGGCGTCCTGAGGACCCACGGGGTGAGGAGAAATTGAGAGCAGATGCTCCGAGCCTAAACGCTAAGTTACGCAGGCTTGTGCTGGTGTTCTCAGCAAAGGAAGGGACAAATGGAGAGTGGACGCTCTGAGCTAACGCGTTGGTTTGTGCTGTTGTTCTGTCCACAGCTGGACTGAAACGGAGAGCGTGTGCGCCGAACCGGCACATGTAGTGCGTTGGTTTGTGCCGAGTCCAGGAAGTCTTCTCTGCTGGTCCAGGAAGTTTTCCATTGAACTGCAAATAACGCCGTATTACTGGTGGGTTTAAGGAAAGGACCCGCCTTTGACTCCTAGGTCACATGATCCGTTTGATCTAGAACCAGGCTAAATGAAGAGCAGACAGTAATCCCCTCATTATCGTCACAGTACTTGTATTAGTAGTCACAGACCATACACACTGCACTTCGCGGAGTCAACAATAGGTTTATAAGCTGATTAACAAGAAGTGGCGTGCAATAAGTCAATTCTCAACTAAAGCAAACAAAAGAAATGCAAGGTATCAACATCCAACCCCCGGCAAGTTTCCTTCCAACTCCAGGCCAACCTGTGGTTTTATGGTCAGAATGGAAAGAATTCTGGCTGAATTACATTCAAGCTGTAGAACACGAAGAACTCACATCCCGCAAAAAGAAGTTACCATTGCTACATGCATTAGGCTTAGAAGGACAAAGGAAGTTCAGAGAATTACCAGAGTTAACTGTAGATGAAGCTGGTGATGCTGATGAGCATGATAGGGCCATAAGACAATTGGATAAGTATTATGCTCCAGAAACTAACGTAGCCATAAACAGATACAAGTTCTATACAAGAGTACAGAAAGAACACAAAAGCATTGAAGAATATGTTTCAGCCTTAAGAGTTTTGTCACGAACTTGCCAATTTGGCAATGGCATCAGCCGGGATGAGTTGATCAGGGATCAGATCGTTATTCATTCGAAGGACAATTTGATACAAGACAGACTATGGATGGTTGGGAATCCATCGTTTCCGGAAACCATAGCAATCGCTAAACGTGTAGAGCACAGTCAGTTGTGCTCGAAGGAAATGAAGAGCAAGAAAGAAGAGGCTGTACAAAATATGCAAAAACTAAGTATTAAAGTGATACAGGAAAAAGAAACAGATGAACAGGCTCAGGTTAATGTACTGCGACCTAAAGACCGAGCTGAATCTAATGTTAGGAGTAAGGATAAGATCGAAACCAATGCTGGAAAAAGTAACAGGACAAAATCTTTTGAGCAAAAAGGAAATTCTTATCGAGGAAAGAATTGGGTGATAAATGAACCCAGGATTCAAAATGATCAGAGAATTCAGAAGGCTCAACCGAGAGAGGGAGACAGATGTTACAATTGTGGCAGAATGGGTCATTATGCATTCTCAAAGCAGTGCCCAGCTTTGGGGCAGAAGTGCGGAAATTGTGGCATAAGAGGTCATTTCGCGGTTGCATGCAGAAGAAGGAAGAACATTTCTACCATTTAGGAAGAAGAAGAGGAATCGGAAGAGGAAAGAGTGTTTCTGATACATGAACCACCTGGTGGAGAATTTAAATGCCTAGCTGTGAAGTGATAGTTGACAATTGCAAAATTAAGGTGAAGGTGGACAGTTGTTCACCATGGACGATCATCACTAAAGGAACATAGCAGAATCTGGTCGCACGTGGTCTCAAAAGTAAGATAAATGCATCAGACATACGAGATCCTGGTGGATTTCAAGGATCCAAGATTAAAATGATTGGATGGTTTTCTTGCATCATTCAATTTAAAGATAGACGTGCTCAGGTAAAAGTTTATGTTGCAGAGAAGGATGTCAATGTTATAGGTTGGAGAGATCAAGCTGGATTGAAGATCTGATTGGATCCATGTCACGAAGAGCAAATTCTGGTTGTTAACTGTAGTAAGGAGCACGAAGATAAAACTATCAAGGTGAAGAGAAACAAGCGACTCAAAGTAGGGTTACTAAAAAATTTTGCACACAGAATTCATCTCAAGAACGGAGCAATACCAGTTAAGCACATGAAGTCCAGACCAGTTCCGTTTGTCATAGCCGACAAGGTGGAGCAACAATTAACAGAGTTGGAATCTGAAGGAGTGATCGAAAAAATTGAATCCTCCGAATGGGTGAGCCCCATTGTTGTTGCGTTGAAGAAGAATGGCAGATGCTGATGTGTTCTCCACGTTGGACCTATCAAGCTCCTATCATCAGATCTTGTTGACAGAAGATTGTAGAAACATTACGGCGTTTATCACGCCACATAGACTATATAGATACAAACGTATTCCATTTGGTTTAGCATCTGCTGCGGCAGTATTTCAAAGAGTAATGACTCAGATACTTAAGGGTATAAATGGTACGCTTGTTTATCAGGATGATATAATTGTATTTGGTAAGGGATCTGCAGAACATGACAGCAGATTGAAGGAAGTGTTGAAGAGATTAGAAGAAGTTGGTTTAGAAATTGAAAAAAGTAAGTGCAAGTTTGGAGTGAAAGAGGTGGAATATCTTGGTCATACTGTGAATGGTAAGGGGTACAGGCCTAAAAGAGATGCCATGAAAGCGATTAAGGAGTCGCCTAATCCTAATAACAAAGACGAGTTAAGATCATTTTTGGGGTTGTGTGAGTATTACAACAGATTTGTTAGAAATTGTAACAGAACCACTGAGAAAGCTATTGAAGAAAGATGCAAAGTTTATATGGACTGAGGAATGTAATGAAGCGGTTGAAGACATAAAGAGAGAAATTTGCAACTCTTTGGAGTTAGGAGGTTTTGAGTTTGGGAGATTGACTAAGATCACAGTAGATGCCAGTGGGAGTGGTTTAGGGGCGGTGCTATCGCAACTAGACGAAGATGCTAATGATAAGATAATCAGTCATGCTCCTAGAGCTATTACAGAAACAGAGAGCAGGTATTCTATCATTGTGAAAGAGTTATTGGCATGTTCATGGGCAGTGAATTATTTCAGAAAATATCTATGGGGAAGCAAATTTATAATTCAGACAGACCATAAGCCTTTAATTGAAGTGCTCACAGTGAAAGGGATGTGTAAAGCCTCGCCGAGATTAGCAAGACTCAGCCTCAAGTTACAAGATTATAATTTTTCAGTTAAATATATGCCAGGAAAAAGGAATGTTGTTGCTGATTTTTTATCTACATTACCATTGAAGGGTAAGGAAACAGTTGCTGATGCAGATGAGGAGCTGGTGGCTGTTGTTTTTGAAGTCACGTCCAAGGATACATGGATTGAGGAGCTGGGCAAGGATGAGGTGATACAAGAAATAAGGAAATATTCTGAATCAGGGTGGCCTGAGAAGAGGGCAATTAGTGAAGAATGTATTAGATTTTGGGAGGTGAAGAATGAATTGTCTATTGAGGATGGATTTTTAGTGAGGGGAGATAAATTGATTCCCCCTCGGAGTTTATGTAGCAAGCTCATTGAAAAAGCACACATAGGTCATCCAGGTATCACTGGCACAAAAAACAACGTGCGATCGAAATACTGGTGGCCAGGTATGGATTTGATGATTGAAAGATTTATCAGGAATTGCTGGCCATGTCAGAATAGTGACAAGAGCTGCAAGGTTTTCAGGTCAGAGCCAATTAATGTTTGTAAGGGTGAAACACCATGGGAGATGGTAGGAATTGATATTGTTGGGCCATACGTGAGGTTGGTTGTGGAGAAGAAATTCTTGATAATTTTAGTTGATTACTACTCGGGATGGGTGGAGGTCAAAGCAGTGAGTAAAATTGACACTGATGAAGTAATAAAGTTCATTATGCAGATCTGCAGAAGGGAAGGATTTCCCAAAACAATAATAAGTGATAACGGTGTTCAGTTCAGATGTAGAGAAATGAGAGAATTTGCCAAGAGAACAGGAATCGAATGCAGGTTTTCATCACTATATCACCCACAAACCACTGGGTTAGTGGAGAGGTATAACCGAGTTATTGTAGAAGCAGTGGAAATGGCCCTAAGTAACAACATGCTGGTAGATGAAGTTCTTGAGGAAAGGGTTTGGAGCACTAGAATGTCGGTTAAAAGAGGAATGGACGTCTCTCCTTTCAAATTAATGAGAGGAAGAGCTCCCAATACCTTACTTAATCCAGCATGGGTTAATCGTAGGAGGGGTTTATGTAGAAGATTACAGAGTTCAGACAAACAACCAGAAATGTCTCTAGAAAGTCCGAAGTTGAGATTGTTACCGGGAGATTTCGTGCAAATCAAGTTGGGACGTAATGTTAAGAAAGGTGACTCGTCCAGTCAAGGTGATACAAGTGGCCAGAAGAGCAGTTAAGGTTACTGGAGGATCAGTATGGAATTTGGATAGGGTTAGCAAATGGATGTGGAAAGGTAAAGATGAAAGAGACAAGCAAGTCAGATTGGAGAGACGAACATGTGATTTGTTTGGTGATGACCTTATCCTAAATAGTATTGAGAATGTGAATGCTGACGGTGTGAGACGAGTTTGTGAACCGAGCATACTACAACAACAAGGTGTAGAGGTGTGTAAAAGTAGGATGGTGCATAGTTCAAGAAATAAAAAGTTACCGTTCTGGTCAAAAGATTATGTCATGCAAAGTTAAGTAACAACCTCTTTTTGGGGTAGTTTTATTCCAGGTTATTCATTGTGTTCGCAATATTGGATTCAACTGTATGTGATTCCACACACATGTTTTATTTTGTGTCTATAATATTTTTCTTATATTCTTGTTCAATTTGTAAAGGGGGGGTGATGTAGTATTCTAATGTCTAATGACATGTTATTGTTTGGAGATGCCGCGGCTCCCCGCCTGCGCGTTAGATAGAATGTTGGGAGAGAGTGTGATGACTAGAAGTGTTGCTGGAGGAGACGGTTAGAGAGGGATGTCAAGCAAGTGAAGGGAGTTGCAGTGCGGGGCGCCGGCTTGTATGATTATCCAATAAAGTAAATGATACTTACCTATCGTGTCGAGCATACTTCAGTTATGCAACCTGTGGCTCTCCAGAGGTGTTGTACTATGACTCCCATGACCCCTCAAACACCTGGAGAGCCAAAGTCTGCAGAACCCTACCTTAAGAAAATACGAGTAGAGCGCTCGCTTTGACATCGTGCAGAGCCTGCTGACGCAGGTTCGAATCCCGGCAGGGCCAAACTCAGCCTTTCATCCTTCCGAGGTCGATAAATGAGCACCACATACTGTGAGAAATAAGCAGCGCTCAGATACCTGAGGGTTCATAGCGCTATATAAATGCCCAAACAAAACAAACTAATGCCATTTTCAAAAGTGTCTTTCCAGATTTGCCTCAGAGAAGCACATGGTCATGCTAATTCCTATAATGACCTTAGAAAATTACTATGCAAATTCCCATTGTTTCAGAAAATGTTTATGCCAGTTTTAAATTGACCCAGACTTTCTCTGTGCTGCCAATTTCACATTACCTACAGCAAATACAATGCTACTTTCACAATGACTCAATTATAGCTTAGAGCAATTTTTTATAGCGAGTGCCATGGATGTCATGCCTCTACTAAGCGTGTTGCCATGAAAGTTTCGACATTGCTCCCAGAAAATGACCATCCTACTTTGTTATGTTGAGTGCATTTATGTAAGTGCACGTACACCCGAGGGCATCTTGGCGCTGAGGAGGTAAGGCAGGATACTGTAGTGCTTCTAAAAAAAGTCCTCGCCGAAAAGCAAGGTGGTCAGATATGTCTCGCAATGGAATGGGAAGGTGGTCCACGCTCTTGCAGCGGCAACAGAGAAGGCACGTCCACCCTTGCGGGCTAGCCTAAACCGAGGCACAGCCACCCACCGGGTGGTGAGAGAACGAAGAGTACGGGTGGGTTGGTAGGGAGTGAATTTACTTTGCAGCTACTCTGCTCCCATTCCATAGAAGGCCCGGTGGACCATACACATAGATTTAAAAAGGATCCACTGGGAAACAGGGAGCCAATGGAGTTGTTTCAGTATGGGGGTCGTGTGGGCTCCAAAAGGCAGGCGGATGATAGAGCGAGCAGCAGCCTTCTGGAGTAGCTGCAAACGCCCAATAAGATAGCTGGGTTGGGCTAGATAAAGTGAGTTACAGTAGTCCAGGACGCTAAGAACCAGGGCTCCCACCACAGGTGCCTGGCTAGCCATACGAATAAAAGGGTGGTCTTTCCAGAGGACCCTGAATTTAAAGTGACCCGATTTGCAAACTGCTCCAACCTGCTCATCCATGGTCAGAGTGGCCGAGAAGCGTACTCCCAAATTCCTGACAAATAGAACAGGTATCTGGAGAGGGCCTAGCGAAGGGGGCCAGAAATAGGCCGTCCAAAACACATGAGGGGTAGAGATACCCACAAATAGAACTTCGGTTTTAGAACCGTTTAGCTTGACCAGTTCAGCGTCATCCAAATACCCAGCTCTTCCAGGCACTTTTTTAGCCTGTTGGCTGTTTCCGGTTTTGTAAGGTCCAAACGGACCAGTATCTGGGTGTCATCAGCATATGAGTAGAAGCAAAACCAATCAGATTCGATATTAAACAAGATAGGGGAAAGTGCCGAGCCCTGAGGGCCACCACAGAAGAGAGAGGCATGGGCAGAGCAAAAAGGCGGAAGAGAAACTGACTTAGAGCAACCAGTCAGGAAGGCTATAAACTATTTGAGGACCTGGCCAGAGATACCGGCTTCAGAGAGTCGGGAGATTAGAAGAGAGTAATCGACGGTGTAGAACGCAGCCGACAGATCTAAAAGCAAGACTGCTCCGACACCGCCCTGATCGACAAGACACATAAGGTCATCCATCACCGAATTAAGAACAGATTCAGTACCTCTACCAGGCCGAAAGCCAGATTGAAATGAGTCAAGGAACTGAGTGGATTCTAGAAACGTGGAAAGCAGTGGGGATACCAGCGCCTCAAAGACCTTCATCAGAAATGGAAGTAGTGAAATTAGGCGATAGTTGGCCAACACTTCAGGGTTCTTGAGCAGAGGGATCATCAAAGCATGTTTAAGAGAGTCCGGGATAGTTCCCATAGCGAAAGAGTTATTGACCGCTGACGTGATGTGATTGATCAGGTCAGCTGACATTTCCTGTAAAAGAGCGAGTGTTTGGCATCTATAGGGGATGCAGATTTAAGCTTTTGCATCGTAGATAGAACTTCTGCATTGGAGAAGAGGGGAAAGGACGACCAGCAACCTTCAGTAGAGGGGTGCTTCACAAAAACTGCAGCGGCCACAATTGCTGCAGCCTCGGTCTTAATATTTTCTCTGATGGTGGTTATTTTAGAAAGAAAGAAGGTAGAGATGGAATCACAGAGCTCTTGGGAGGGTGGGACTGCATCTTGAACTACTTTTGGTGTAGAGAGGGACTGCACCAGGTTAAAAAGAGCCTTAGGTTTGTTAATAGCTTCCTCTACAGTTTGAGCAAAGTAGGCTCTTTTGGCATTAACCACTTCTATGTGGTAAGCAGCAAGTGTCTTGCGAAAGCAAATTTTTAAATTAGGGGAGTAGCTCCGGTGCCACTTTCTTTCTGTCTGCCTACACTGGAGTTTACTGTCCTTGAGTTTTTGCGAGAACCAGGGATCAGGTGGGCGACTGCGTTGTTTACAGGGTGCTAGCGCATCTGCCGTGGCAGTGAAGGCCTCCTGTAATGTGGTAAGGGAGCAATACTCCATCGAGTTGCAGTGAGATTGAAGCAAGTTGATGAGTTTGGGTTTGGGAACAGCTTTCCAGCGGTGGCTGCAAATCGCAGGCTTTGCTGTGGCAGCGGAAGGGGCTAGTAAAGGAATGGAGACGGGCACCAAAAAGTGATCCGATCAGATAAGCGGAATAGGAGTAGCAATATCAATATAGGAAGAGGGAGCGAAAATTAGATCCAGAATACTACCGGCCCTGTGGGTGGAGACGTGAACCCCTTGAGGGAGGCCTAAGTCAGCCATCAACAGGATGAACTTAGCGACCAATTTGGCAGTAGTGGGATTGATGGGCAGATTAAACTCTCCCATGGTAATTAAATCAGGATATTTAATTTGTAGTTCCGTCACAAATGCCGGAAATTCATTGTAAAATAGATTATCAGCTCCAGGGTGACGATAGACAACAAGACTGTAAGAGTGCAAGTAGGAGAGATAGAGATGCGGGTCAAAATGCATTCCATTTTAAGGAAGTGTTTGGGAATAGTGCTGATGACCTTATATTTGGTCTTATAAATCAGGGCAACTCCACCCCCAGGATGGAGGGAGGCGCGATCCTCATGGACTAAGGAGTAATTTTCTGGAAGAGATTGAACATTCGCTTGTCCAGAAGTCTCTCTAAGCCATGTTTCCGTAAGGAAAAGGAGATCAGGGTCCTTACTGGACAGGAGATCATAACAGTGCATATGGTGAGCAACTAGAGAGCGTGCATTGAGTAAAGTGCACTGCAATGTGGCTAAAGGTGCTACTTTCATGATGATGGGAGCATTCACAAAACCTATGGGCCAAAGGATAGCAGAGTATTGCGTTGGGTCCAGCCCGCTATATCGCGTGTTCCAGCTGGGTGCAGTACCTCTTGCTCCCTTCGCTCCCTCCGCCTTTCACATTGCCATTGGAAACAAATCTTGTTATTTTCACAAGGCCCCCAGAAGAAGCAATGCTAGTATTAACAGTACCACCTTTTCTCAGATACATGCTAATGTCCACATTTTCATAATAAATATAACATGCCACTTTAATTTTACTGCTACACAGCCAGAACACACCCCCATGTCACTTTCATATTGCCAAAGAACACTGGCCTATGTCGCTTTTAGATATCCCAAGAACAGTTTCCCATGCCACTTTCATATTGCTCCCAGAACATTGGCCCATAACTCTTTCATATGCCAACAGAAGCTTGACCCAATCCACGTTCACACTTCCCCAGCAGATTTCCCCATGGAACTTTCAAACTTCTCCCAATGGATTCCCCACTGCACTTTTACATTGTGCCCAGACAAGTGTCCCATGCCACGTTTACCTTATTTTAGAACCTTGCCCATGGTACATTTCCCTAGAATATTGCACTTTTCCATTTTAAAAGTGCCCCAGAATATTGCTCATATTCCTTTCACAATTTCCCAGAATGTTGCCTTCTGATGGGTCACATTGCCCTCTTGAATATATATAGCCCCATGCCGCTTTCCCAATGCCCCACACACGAACTTCTTTCAACTTCCAGTTTTCAAAAGAATTGTTTCCATTTGGTTGCCTTTTGGTCTGCTATCACTACATAACTGCAGACAAATGTATTTCCACATGCCACTTTCACATTGCCAACAGAACACTGCACGATACTACTTTCAAACTGCCCACACTGCAGACTGTCCGATGCCACATGCACACAGAAGATTACCCCCTCCCACTTTAACATTCCTCCCAGAACGTTGCTCCATGCCACTTTCCTATTGATCTAACACATTGTGCTGTGGCACTGTCGTATACCCTATGCCATTGTTCCTAGAAGAGTTTCACATGCCACTTACACATTGTCCAAAACGTTTGCAAAGACTATTTACATTGGTCTCAGACAAATCTCCTGCACTGCGTTCACATTTCCCAGAATGCGCCCTAGTGTGTCGGTGCCTTTGGCACACACACATACACGCACACGCACACTTACACACAGACTCACACACATACACAGGATTTACGCAACAGAATCTCAAGTTTGAAAATGCAACATTCAACAAAAGTATTAAATAAACGTTGAAGGAAGGGGAAAAGGGGATGAGTGGTGAAGCAAGCCAGTTGTTGGGTAGGTGACGCTTCCCACGTTAACTCCCTGTTTAAGATTTTGTTGGTATTCAACAGCTCAGAAAGGGTAAAGGTGAGGGGTTAGCTGAAACTTATTTTATTTTTTATTGTATTGTTTATTTATAACGCGTTTAATAGCGCGAGTGGTTTCTAAGCTCGGGATTCGAACCTGTGTTGCACCTTGTTGTTTCAGGGTGGCTGGACAGCAAATACAATAGATACAGTGCCCAGCCCCCTTCCATACATTAGCGTCGGAAGCACGCTTCCAACACCCACATTGATGCTGGGAGAGCATTTGAGAGTGACAGACACGTAAAGGGCCTGTCACTGTGAAATGCTAAAAAAAGATGCAAACACATCACACTGAATCTTAAGTTTCATTAGAAGGTGAATGTCAGACAGCCATAAACTCCCTATTGTAGCTCAGTTAAGTGTGCTTGGAATCCTGCGGCTTCTGGCTAGTCATCCCGGAATGAGCTCTGCATTTAAATTGAGGGGCTCTAGGGCCATTGAGAAGGCGTTGTGCCATTTGGTCTTGTGCCAGTGGCTGTCTGTCAGAATATCATGTTTAACATGTTTGGGAGGCAAAAAATCATATTTTCATGCAAATAATCTGACATATGAAGGGTTCACCGAATCACGCCTAAAGTAGATTTAGTTTAAGTCAATGTGGAACAAGGGAGGGACGCAGACACCTAGACTTAACAATTGTCTGTCTCCCCTTACTCCATATGCTTTTTACAGCCCCCTTTTTCTGTCCACCTAAGTGTATCTCTATTATGTTATTCTATCACTGTACCCCCTTGTTGTACAGACCTCAGTTACACCACAGTTGGTGCACGATACATTATGCACACTGCATACATGCGCACAAGACAACATTGAGCAGGGAGGAGCAGCTCTCCTTCTTGGGCACCAAAGAGTTTTCTCCACTGTAGGGTGACCAGACGTCCCGGTTTTGCTGGGACTGTCTGGGTATTTGGTGCTCTGTCCCCCTTTCTCAAGATTATGTTCCCATTGGAAACTGCAGTGGTCCCAGTTTTTTGCAGTAGGTCTGCACGGCTGGCAGGCAGGAATGAACAATCGCACACAGAAGAAATGCTGCATTTTACAACTTAAGTTAGTGTTAGTTTGTGATAAATAATTTAGAAATGTGTTTATTTGAATAGTAATACTAAACCCCCTTGTTTTCCAAGAAGTGTAGTGCTTTGATAGCCACTTTCAAGAGTTAGTCCTACTTTTATGTTCGTTGCCCTGTCCCGGTTTTTTGCTTTTTAAATCTGGTCACCCTGGTTTGTAAAGGGCTTTCAAGATCCAATGGCGAAGATGAGCTTTGTAAAGAATCCAAAATGCATTCCGTTGATCTCGGATTGCATGACCAGACGTTTAACTAATGCCCCTCTTCGAGATGCTTTGATTTACATTGAGCCAAAAGATTCCATTAACAACCCCAAACATATTTAGGTACTTTCTAAACATTGACAGTCTTGTAATTCTTTAGCGAATACCCCATTTACAGGGAGGACGGTGCTGTCAAGTCTGTATATTTTATCCTATTGTTCTAAAATTATTTTGTGTTCATAAATATTTAGCTTCGTATTTAAACATTTTGACAGAACATGCGTTTCTTGTGGCCTTTTTTTTCCTTTTCATGTCACTGGGATGTTCAGCAGCTCAGCTAAGCTTCAGTGTTTTCCGCCTACTTGGCTTAGTCACACTACACCAGCCTCAGTGCTACAGGCTGCGCTGACTGTCCCCCACATTAAGACTCTGCTCAATGAATCGTGATGAGAGAGCTGATGCAGGGCTCCTGAAACCCCTTTTGTTCATCTGTCCGCCTTCTAGGCAGACACATGGGAGTAGTGTACACGCTTTGAAGTGGGGTAAGCATTTTATTGTACTCACAACTATGGACCCCTGAGTCTGGTGGTCTATGCTGGCTTTCACTGGACTCTCTCTGTCTATCCCATTCCTGCTTAGGGGTAATACTCCCCTACCACATTATTTGGGACTCTGAATTGAGCGTAGATGCCGTTTATGATATCCATAGTGGTTTAGGTCTACTTGATCGGAAATATTTGAACTTTTCACATTTAGCCACATTTTCTTTGGTCGGCCTTTGGTTGAAAATACGTATGCGCAACCCCACCCTCTATTCCCTTACCCCACCCCTATATATATTTAATTAAATTTGACCGAATTTCGACCAAGAAAATGATCAAAGAAATTCCGTCAAAAGTAAAAGGTCAAATGTTCTTTGAACAAGTAGGCTAATACCGTCCTCAGTAGTGGAAAGGGGGGATGGAATGTTAGGGCCAATGAAAAAAGGAATCATGCTGACTCGTTCCAAAGTGCTGCCTGTTATTGGGGTGAATGTAAAGATAGAAAGACCTGTACTTAGAATGACTGTTACCTTTGACAGGGGAGTACCCCCACAAGTAAGGGATTCAACTAGTGTTACCTTGCAGACACCACAACTCTCGGGGAACCCTTTCTAGAGAGGGAGGTAATGTTTGTCCTGGTTCAGGCAGGGGTTTATACGCCACGTCTCCCATCATATTGCTCCAGACATCTCTGAGTCCTGGCTATAGGTACACGCCTCTATGGTAGATGGGTGATAAAATGGTCCTAAAGACAACGTGACTTCCACAATCCTAACATATTGTACACTATCATGTTTGTGTAAAAAATCTAATTTGTGTAACCATTTTTCTTTAAACTATCCTATCTTTAGATGGTTGTCTTAATTTTGCTGAATAGTTGTGGCCGGCAATAAAACAAAAAGCTTGTTCTTAAGAGCTATAGGCACTGTAAGTGGTGCACAGAAACCAGTAAGCAATGGCTGGACAGTGAGGGCCCGGGGATTGCCAGGAGAGGTTATCTGACCTCTCCACGCCTCCGGAATAAGATTCTTGAACTCCTGTCTTCTTCCAGAGATTCCAGTAAATGCAGAATTTCATATATGGATCCCCTGTATCTCTCCCTGTCTTACCGGAAGACACAGTGAAGCAGAGAGCAATGAGGATGGACTGCGAGCAGAGTATGAGCACAGCGAGCACACTTCACACGCCACTCTGTTTTGTGGTGGCGAAATATGTTTTATTAATGATTATGATGTGTTATTTATATAGCACCTTAATCCAAAGCGCTCTATAGAGCACATATTTACATACAATATCACCCAACCGAAATTGGTACTCCTTTATCAACCTCGGAAGGATGAAAGGCTGAGTTGGCCTTGCTGGGATTCGAACCTGCGACCTGCAGATCACGCTCAGATCGCAACAGCAAGAGTTCAACATGCTGAGCTATCTTACCGATTGGGGAATCTTAAATCTGGGGAATGTAGGAGGTTGGTTTTGATGTCCAGATTGAAATTGCTTTCTCTGAAAAAAGGAGGGTGTGGGACAAGTCCACGATACACAGGAATTGTCACTGTAATGACAGAGTGGTTGAGAATCTATGCCATTTTCTATTGTTTTGCACATGCTATTCTGCTACGTGAGGAATTTTTAAACCAGTATTTTAAGGATTATAATATCAAGTTTGAAAGAGATGCACTCTTTTTAATAATTAACTGGGTTGATACTACTTTTTTGTACAGTTTATATAATTTTGTATGAAGAGCTCTTTCAAGGTGGGCTATTTCCTAGCATAGCATGCAATCTTAATTTCCTTTTAAACTTTGTGGTTTTTGCAGGTCTTAGTGAATGTGTTACTGTTTTTTAATTTGTAATGGAGAAATTCAAAACCAATAAAGAACTTGAACTTGGGCCATTTCTTCTGTTGTTTTCTCTACAAGTACCAATGTTCAAATCTAAGATTAAAAACAGTAATACTAAAGTATGAATTTCAAAGGATCCGGCCATGGTGCCAAAGAAAAGACTGTGGGTGAGGTGCTATAGGATTCGAGTGGCCCTGAAAACGATCAAGTAAATCAAGTGATGCGATCAACCTGGTAGGTTTGGTCTGACGAAGATGAAGCCAGTTATCTTGGGTTGAGGATAATTGTGCTGGTATGAATGAATACCTCTGTGCTGCGTAGGGGCAGCCAGTGGGGTGGGGTGGAGGCAAGCAGGATTAGTATGGATGGATGCAGTGACAAAGATGATCATTGCGTTATGGCAAATGTAGAGGTCTTTTCAGTGAACAGTCAATGGCTTCAATTTATGATCATATATAAAGAGAAGGATTCGTTCTCAGAAAGGTTTTTCATGTATCTGATGGAGGAGAGACTTCCTATGTGAAAGAATAAGCAATACGCCAATCTATTTCCCTACCTTTTCCTTACATTTGCAACGGCTGTACCCAGGGGGCATAACTTTGATACATACAAAGACTCAGCTCAAGTTAAATAAGATTTCTGTTTATGCAGATGGTATATTTGCTATACAAATAGGCGTACTATCTGGTCTCGGGGTGCTATTGATCGACACATAATGCCCCAGAAGTGGAGCACAGCATTTATTTCCCTTTATTTAATCAACTTTACAAGTTGATAAGGGCCTTGTGATTAACTCAGAGGCAGAGAGAGGGGAGGGTGCCAATTTAATATCTACTTGAAAGCAAAAGGAGGTTAATGTTCAGAGACGCGATTTAAGAGGGAACAAAAATGCGTTAAATTAAATGTAATGAGCTTTTTCAGAAACAGGCCATTTTAGCTTTTGGAAGTATCTTACCCCCAACGTTGATGTTATTCTTCAAGTGTTCCCATGGCATGATAACCACTTTTCTTTGTGCAATGAATATCTGTGTTAAATGCAGCATGTCCATTACCTCCTCACAATAAGCATTAGATCATGTGTTGTTCTCTTTAGACACTTTTTCTTCTCACAGCTTTCAGCTCTCTAGCCAATCAGCAAGCTTGGAATTAAGGCTCTAACCATCTGTAAAGGCTGCATTCCAAGGTTCCCTTTCCTATGCGTTCACACTAGGCAATGGTCAAGGAGAGCTGGACAAGCTGCATCACAGGAAGCCCCAGGTTAGACGGCCCTTGTTTCTCCTGCACCAACTAATAGAGTTGGATCCTTTACCATCACGCTATATTGTTTGGCTGCCTTCGGCTTGGGACCACTAATTTGGGCAGTGGTCACCTATCACATAACATAGGCCTCAGGTGTGGGCTCTAACACTGGCTGATGGGGGACCACAATTGGGTTGTCCATCAGCCACTAGGGGACCCAGTAGTGGCCCACAGCCTATACTATTTCATAAACTGAATTATGTTATCTAATGAAGTTACAGTCAATCATTCCATGGGCCTATCAAGGTAACACATGAAAGCTGCTGATAAATGGAAGAAAGTGGATTAGCAAAAAAGGGCGAATGTACGAAACTGGTCGTTTTGAAACTGTAGTGTATGTTACAATTGAAACTATGAAGTTAATTGTCAAGGATGGACATTAGGTGCGTATGCTAGAAGCTGATATGGTGCAGACATGGAGATTTTATTAAAACTGAAGGCAACATAACTGTGAAAATATGCAAAACATGAGCTATACCTGAACACTTTAAAAAGAATGCGCTCCTGGTAATGTCTGATAATGTTAATGTTACAGTAACAAATAATGGAGCCTCAAAATAAGGAAGGGGGTACTACTTTGGTATACAATTCAGGTAACGTGCACTAACACATAATAGTTCACAGCAAAACTGTAGGGTCTCTGGATAGTAAGAAGTAAGCATTGAAGCATCCTTGTGTCACGGTGCAACTATCGACATAGGAATTGCCAGGGGACCAGCCTACAGTGCAGAAATCCTAGAAGGATAGGGTCAGGATGGGATTGACTCTTGCCGCCATTCCTACATTCTGCAATAGGGCTGGTCATAGATATCCTGCTGGACTATTTCATTGGATAGGTTATGCTATGTTAAGATTACAAAAATAACAACATGGTTGCAAACACGTAGGCCAATGACCTGTTAAGTCTATTCGGATGAAAAGGGAAATACATTTACAGATGTGTAACATTTTCAACCTATCACATGTAGGTCTCTACGAAAGGGGGAGGAGGTGTTATAGTGACAGAAATTTACGACCTCAGGAAAGGAAGCCCGTGGGTACGAGATTATTTTTTTTTTTAAACAAGTTTTATTGGTTTTAATGAAAAAACATAAATATCTCAAACAAATCTCTAGTACATTGGTAGGCGGTTCCAATAACAGTTATCGAGCAAACCTGATATAACAACACACAATTTACAGTTAATTCCCAACATTCCCACCACACCCTCCCTCAAACTCCCTCACCCCAGTGTTGCCTGTTAAGTCCCAGTTAATTCTCCATTCACATGTCAAGCAAGGGTTGACCTGTTGGCATGGCCGTAGGGGACCCGTGTTCTATCTCCGATCTTGGAGCAGTGGGGGCAAGCAACGATTGGGTAAGTGTGTTCCATGCCATAATCTCTGCATTAGTGTCAGAGGGGCTTACATGTGCCACCCTCCTCCAGGCTGTTTCGGCCAGTGCCCACATTTTGATGTCCCGCCACCAATCTTCTAAATTGGAGCCCTCAGAGCCTTCCAAGTCATCGCTATCCGTCATTTGGCTAGTATGAATCCTACGTCTTTCATCTTTGAGGCATACCCAAAGTGTTCAGGCGTGGAAAACGACCAAGCATGCAGGCCTCTGGTGATAGAGGGTGTATATTAGACCCCCCCTTGTTCATTCTATCCGCTATCCCCCTCCAGTACTGCAGTATTCTAGGACAGGACCAGAACATGTACAACATGCGGGCGTCCGTGGCAGCACATCTAGGGCAGTGTTGTGTGGCAGCCCTGGGGAATTCGGATATCTTGAGAGGGGTCAAGCATGCCCTATGCGTTATATACAGTTGTATCAATTGTAATCTCGCATTCTGGGACACTTTCTTATGGTATCGCAGTATCTGTGCCCAATATGTTTCCAGGAACTGGGTCCCCAGGTCTTCCTCTCAACTGGACCTTATGGTTGCATCTGAAGGAGGTCTGCTCATTAGAAGGAATTTATACAGCCTAGAGATAATTTGTGGGCCCTCAGCTATGTCGTACATAGTATCAATTATGGAGTGTGTCTCTGCTAACTCTACATACGTTGGACATCTGCGTACAATCAAGTTTTTTATAGTACAATATAACAGATACTGGTCGTGATGCAGTCCCATTTTATCTGCTAATTCTAGAAAGGGTGTGAAGGAGGTGTCTGTGAGCAGGTCCCCTATAGTGGCAATGCCCTTTGGTTCCCAATGTGTCCGGATTCCCGAATGCACCTGAGTTGCCTCCGGGGCTAGAGAGGCCAAAGGGATCAATACTGAAAACAGGTCTTTCAGTTTAATGAATGCCAATGCCTTATCCCACAGTTGGATACCCAAAGTCACCAAGTTGTGGCCGCTTGCTCCACAGCATATCTTTCAGGAAAGCGTGTGGCGCTGCAGGTTGGAGTAGCTTAGTATCCCGGGTAGGTTCATCCGCCAACCATCCTTCCACAAATTGCAGCTAAGCTGCGATGTAGTACAGCTCAAAGTGCGTGACCCTGATGCCACCTTCCTTGTACGGTCTTTGAAGTGAGGCTAGTTCAACCTTGCATCTACAATTGCACCACAGGAATTCTCTAAACAAACAATCTATAGGTTTGAAGAAGGCCTTTGGTATATTATATGGGATATTTGCGAAGTGATGTAAAAACCTTGGGAGGGCGATCATTTTTAACAGTGCAGTCCTGCCCTTTAATGAGAGGGGACAAAGGGCAGCCTTGTCTTGTGCCTTTCTCTAACACCCAGGGCTGAGAATTGCCTGCCTGTCCTGACCCTTGCCACTGGATCCTTGTATATTATTTCCACCCATCGTAGATAGTACGAGCCAAAGCCTAACCTGTGTAATGTTGCATGGAGCCAATCCCACTAAATGGAGTCAAATGCCTTTATTGTGTCTAATACTGCAATGGCGCACAGTGACTCCCAAGAAGCAGTGCTGTACATGATATGATGTAATCGTCTCAAGTTCCAGGACATATTTCTCCCAGGCACATATCCCATTTGATCAGGGTGTACCAATGTGTGTATTACTTTCTTTAGACTGTTGGCCAATGGTGCAGTTAGGATTTTGCTATCCTGTTTGAGCATGGACAAGGGTCTTTATGAGCTACATTCCTGTGGGGATTTATTGGGTTTCTGCAGGGGTACTATTGTGGACTCTCGTGAGATAAGTGGGAGGGGGCCGGAATCATACGCCTCAGTCAGGGCATTCAGGCGATGGGGGGCTACTTCCTTAGCAAATTCCTTGTTGAACTCATCAGGCAGCCGATCCGAGCCCGGGGTTTTACCTGTCGGCAATGACCTCATTGTGTTTAACCATTCCAATGCCGTAATCGGGGTGTCTAAGTCCCTGGCTGCACTCTCATCTAATCTAGGGAGAACTATTTCATTTAACACCTCTTCCATTGCAGGGTGAGTGGCCCCGGGCGTTTCTTTATATAAGCTGCGGTAGAAGTCATAAAAGACAGTGTTATTGCCCTCTTGGGTGTTACACATGGTACCCTTATGTGTTTGTATTGAAAAAATGGGAGCACGTTGTTCCTCGTTCTTACATAGCCATAGTAGTAGCCTGCCTGGCTTATCACCCTCAGCATGCTGCCTCTCTACATATTTGGCATAGCTATGCCTCCCTAACCGTTCCCAGCAGCTCAGACATTGTTGGCGCAGATCAGTTTCCCTCTCTTCCCTGTCCCCCCGGTCAGTGTGGGATTGCGTCAGTGCTTGCAATGTGTCCTCCGCGGAGGACAATTCCCTGTGAAGCATAGCTTGAATACTTCCTGTTTTAGCAATTGCATTGCCTCTAATGGCCAACTTTAACGCTTCCCATAGTGTACCAGCGCTTGATACACTACCGTCATTGTGTTAGAAGTATTCCTTGATACTGCCTCACATGTGGTCTTGGAAAGTGCTGTCCAGTAGGGCCTGGATTCTAAGTTTTCATGTTGGGATGGGGAGCCTCAGGGTTTGGTACCTCCATTGCAGTACCAGGGAAACATGATTGGACAGAACCGTAGTCTTATACTCTGTACTCATTGGATCTTCCATCAAATCCTTCCCAACAAAGAAATAATCGAGCCTGGTGTGGACCGCATGCACAGAGGAGGCATGGGAGTAATGTCTAGAGTTCGGGTGGAGGTGGAGAGTTCTCCAAATATCTACCAAGTTGAACGGTGTTAGCAGGATTTGTATGGCTCTGGCAGGTGGGGAAGGTTTTAAGAACTTAGTGTCCGACCTATCCATGTAAGGATTCAGGATGCTATTAAAGTCCCCCCCCCCCTAATTAACCGTTTCTGTAGGGGCCAAGTCTAGGGTACAGTGTCTCAAAGAAGGCTGCAGTGTTGTGATTGGGTGTATATGTATTTATCAAGCATGTGTCCATGTTTTCCAATAGCCCTTGTATGAGCACCATTCGGCCCTCATTGTCTGTCCTAAACTTGGTCACCCTAAAGGGTACAGAAGGTGCAATCCAGGACAGCACTTCGCGAGCATAGACCGAGTATGTGGAACCCATAATTCTCCCCCCACTTTCTGGTAAGCAGTGCCTGCTTCTCTGACGTAAGGTCGATCTCCTGCAACAGGGCTATATCTATTTTATGTCTGCGAAGGTAAGTGTACACTTTATTCCTTTTCACAAAATTCTTCAGCTCCCGGACATTCCAGGTTAACAGCTTAATCTCACTAGCCATCCTCAAATACTAGCAATAATAGAGACATATCATTCAGGACCCTCTGCACTCTATTCCCAATTACCCAGCATAATATGACCAGACTTCATAGAAATGGTTCGCAGTATTGTGACTGATACTGGCAACACAAATTCCCTCGTAACTTTCCCAACTTCCCCAACTAACAACGATCGCCCAGCAATGTATGCCATGGTGCTCTTCGCCACTACCCCCGGGAAATCGTCCCGCAGTGTGTGCGCAGTGGTTGGGCGCAAAAACAAGGATCCCAAAAAGAAAAAACAAAACTCTGTGGGCAGGTTAGTAGCGGCTGTTTGGAGCGGCCCTCTCCTCCGGAATTACTGAGTACGTTGATGGTATGGGGCCTGCCAGTCAAGCCATTTTAGGCAAGGGCTGTGGACCCCTGTGGAAATCCACCACCCCTGTATGCAATGCCTGCCCAGAGGACGTTAGTTGGACTTCAATGGCCTGCTCATGTGGTCCGGATGCCACATCTATTTGATGCAAACATCAAGTCCTGCCCGCGTACGCCTTCAGGGTGTCCTTATGCTTAGGTGGTGAGGTGTTGTCCTCTGTCCATGGATTGATCTTCTCCCTGTCCATTCATTCTTGAGCCTCTTCAGGGTGTTCAAAGAAAAGAGCGCATTTTTTGTACAGGACCTTTAGTCGAGCAGGGTAAACTAACATGTACTTCAAGCCGGCGTTGCAAAGCCTGGTTTTAGCCGATGGGAATTGCACCCTGCTTTTCTGGACCTAGAATGTGTAGTCCAGGTACACCGCCAGGTTTGTGGATGCCCTTCGCAATGTGCCGCCCTGTCTAGAATAAAACAAGATCTTCTCTCTGTTCCTATAATTCAGGACTTTTGCTATATTAGGACGTGGAGGAGCGCTGGGCGGTGGTTTTCTGGTGAGGGCCCTATGCCCTATGCGCCCTCTCTATTGTGAATCCTTGGGAGAGATTTCTGGGCCCAATATCTTGCAAGAATAAGTTCTCGATGTATGTCGTGGGGTCTGCTCCTTCCTCTCCTTCTGGTAGGCCGACAATGCGGATGTTATTTCCTTGGGCTCTCCCTTCCGCATCTTCGGCCCTGCTATCTAATAGATAGACCTTTTGTTGGAGGATGTGGATTTCGGCATCGTTACTCTGTGCCATTGCAACGTTTTCCTTCAGTTGAGTTTCCAACTCAGTAGTCCTCTCAGATAGTTTCCTAACATCCTGTCGTAACAGACTGACATCGACTATTACTTCATCAATCTTAGAGCCTAGCGAGGCCTTCACTTCCACAATTGCCAGTAGGATTTGGCTGTCTGCTTCCCCCCCATTCTTTGCCTTGTCACCCGCCAGTGCCATATTTTCCTTAGGTATTTGAAGCAGTTTTCTGGTGTAGTTGTCAAGCGTGTTTTGGTTGCTCTTCGCTATGGCTGTCTTGGGAGGCATCCAGCTTATTTAGTGTATAGTGGTGCTGTTCCTGACGTGTTGGGTATGTCTGCTTATATTGCTGACGACTGCGCTTTGAATATACCACCCCCCCCCCGATTTCACTGTGTACTGCTGATCTTTTACGGCTTCACTTCTGTGCTTGCCTCAAATAGTGGATCCCAGGAAGGAGTGTGCTAGCGTGGGAGAACTATATGGTACCCTACCTAGCTGGTTCCAGACACCTTCTTCAATGTCCAGCAAACAGGGAATGCGCACTCTAGGTACCACTTGTTAAGATGTTATGCGCCAAGGTATGTGTACCGCCTAGAATCAGAGAACTTTGCTATGGTGGTCAACAAGAAATTATTACAATAGGAACAAAAATTGAGTTTTGTGACAAAAAGCTATATCCATGGTCTGAATGAGGGCGTGGCATGGCACAATGCTTAAATAATTGTTGTCAACTTTTGTCAGTTCAATGATTTTTGTTATTCTAAAGTCTTCTACTGTTCAGGACTACACTGTGTATTCTTTGAAAAAAACTCTGTCATACCGAATAGAATTATTGCGATTTGAAGACTGGCTTTGCTGACAATGGGATAATTTCATTATGAAATGCCAGGTTGACCATATGTATACTGTCAGGATGTGGGTTTTCTACTATACAAACCATGGTTGTACACTGTACATTGCTAAGATATGAATATGTGTACACACAAGTTGTGGTTGTACTGTGTAGTATTATCGGTATGCACAATGTCAAGATGGGATTGTGCGATGATAAACATTTGTGGTCCATTGAAGTTACCAACATACATGGTCAGGGAATGATGTTCGTGTATAAATAGAGAGAAACTTTGGCCCTTTCCCCCTCCCCGTTCACATCAAGTGGGCGGGGTGCGACTGGGTTTTGCTGTTTCTTTTGCTGGTCCTTTTCCTGAGCCGGTTGTGGAATACTCTTGCTGCATTGCACTTTCTGTAGGAAACATTGTTTATAGACTAGGTTACACCTAATGGTGACAAAAAATGTTTTTGCGAGTTAACAAACCAAAATTAGAACAGACTTCGAGTCCTTTGTTACGTACCTAATTGGGAGATGAAAAGATATGGAAATGTAGTCTACAGGTGGCTTTGCATTAGTTTTTGCATTGAAGAGAAAAGTGGGGAGATATAAACTACATTTCCCAGCATTAGCGGCTCTCTCTCTTCCTTTTTATTTAAAAAAATAAATGTTAAGCAACACAACATCCGTGTGATGACATCATCATGTGGATAACGTGATGGCGTCACAACGTTTTTTGACGCCGATATAATTACGGACATTTTGGAAAATAATGGTTGATTTTGTTTGGCGTCCAGGTCTGGAGAGATTTTTTGGCCTAAATACAACCAAAATAGTAAGTGGATAACAGGTTTACAATCCCCTTTTAAAGATATTTGCATTAGAACTTATAAGTTCATTGATATGGGTATCTTCTGTCTTTATTTATCCTGACAGATTTAAAGAACTTCGTGATTTAGAGATATTAGATAGAGTCTTTTTCTATCTGGATTTTTGAGCTTCAAACCAGAAAGTAAGTCCAGGTATTTTTCTTCTACCTTTGGTTTTGACTTTTAATGTAGTCATGGTAAAGATAGTCACCAGGCCATGTAAAGCTTTTTCAAAAAATATTTTTTATTTATCTTCTTTAGACCAACATACAAGTTTTTTGAAAAGAGTGGCTATTATCATTAAGTGCCACAATATTAACAAGAAGGAGTTACATCACCCCACCAGTTACTGTATTGATACAGATGACAATGGCCCTCATTACAACCTTGGCGGAGGACCATGGTGCTACTAGCACCATGGTCCATGCCGCTAAGGTTACGATTCCGCCATGGTGGATGGCGGAATTACCGCCCCATTACAAGGTTGGCAGGGCGGTAATTCCCCATTCACCATGGCCCCTTCCCCATTCCCATTTTTGCCCCCATAGGGCATAATGGGAATGGGGAAGGCGCTAATTACGGCACCGTAAATTACGGTGCCGTAATTGGCTCCAAAGTCCCTTTGCGGGTTGGATTTTTAACACCTGCTAAAAGCAGGCGTTAAACACCAACCCGCAAAGGGACACTTGTAATCAGGCGTTAAGGGTTAACGGCGCCGACGGCGCCGTTAAACCCTTAACGCCTGAGTTGTAATGAGGGCCAATACCTAAGACCGGAGGATCTTTTTGGTAAGATTATAGCTTTAACAGCATAGTGTGTTTTTCCACACCTTTTACGTCGTTCTTTTAGTCTAATGGGGACTTTTGTGTTATTTACTAGAATTGGGAGAAGAGGAAAAAGGCAGGAATCTTTAAAACAATTGGAATCTGCCTATTAGAACCAGTGAAGGTGTATACAAGAGGATTTTCAACCTACGAGTCTTGAGGTATGTTATTAATTAGCATATTTCACACCCTTTTTTGGGGGATGAGGGTTATGAGAAACGGTCAAAGTAAAAGACCAATAGTGTTACATCAATTACTAATGCAGTGCCTTGATTTTTCACCAACAGGATACCTTAATTTGGTTTCTTAAAGAAGAAACTTTTTTAACAAAACAGACTTCATACACAAGACAATACATGCCCCTGAAGAATGTCCTGCACCTGTGTGTTCAAGGGGCAGAAACTTGTACATGTCGGGATACTATGAAGCATTAAAGTTAACATACACCAGCCGGAATTGTTTGAGGCAAACAGGATCATAGTGTGAACAAGTCACACGCTGGACCTAAGATACTTTGCATAATTAGGACCCACTTATATTGGTTTACTTGTGTTGATGCGTTTTTTTAGGCTTTAAAAATGTTTGTTTTATAGATGTTTTATGTGATATGATCATTTTTATTGATTGTTCTCATCAATATGTTTTGTTGCTCTGTTTATGTGAAATAATAAATTTTGTTTTTGGTAACAAGAAGATACAATGGTATTTTGGAACTATATGATAGAATACCCTAGCATATAGGCACTTTTATGATACTCAACTTCTTTTTGTTGAATACACGGTACAAAGGAGCTGAGCATGTGTTACGGCTACCATCTAGTTTCATGAGCACTGGCTGCCCTTCACGTAGTCTCCTTATATTTGCTTTCCATTTCTGTTATTATGTACCATATTATTTAGTAGTTTTACCAAGTTTCTCCTGGTTCCTTCTGAGCTGTCTGCTTACACAGGTTTGTGGACTTCCGGCAGTGTTAATGGCCATGCTTGAGTTTCTAGCTGTCACTTTTCCGAGTAGGGGGCCCACTCTTCCCCGTATGGTTGAGGGAACATGAAGGGAGTTGCGTGGGCCCACTGCGGTAGGAGTTCACATGCTCGCTGGAGCTCCACCATTCAGAGCGCACTGCTTGCAAGGCTCACCTTTATGGTTCCCTCACCTCTGGCCGACGTGTACTCACAAGCAGTTCATTCACGGAGCATTGTTCGGGGCTGCGAGAGCCACTGGGGGTAAACAGCCCGTCTCTTTACCAGGTAACTAGGCTTTCCTCCTGGCCCCCCCACGTTACTTTGTCACTGCTGCACCTCTGGCGGGGCTTACAATGCCGCACTGATGTACCGCTTTGATTGAGCGTCTTTTCACAAAGGGCTTGTCGCGGTGCAGGAGTGTGTCTCGGCACAGCGGGTTGCCAGTCATTTGCTACTGATGATGTTGCTGCAATCGCCACTGCACAGCTTCGGATGCCATATTGTTGCCATTGTTCGGGAGTTCTAGTCGCAGTCCCAAGACGCATTTATTCAGTGATCCTGAGCCGCGGCAAGTTCCTCTGGCAAGGAATCAATCCCGCCAGTGTTCTGATTGGTTCTCTGACGTTTATTATTAATAATAAATCAGTGCTTTTGCCTGCTTTCTCGGATATTGTAGGATCAGGCAGGAGCTCCTTTAAGAGCAGCCCTACACCATGGCCGCTAGAGATAGTCTTCTTTATCAGTACAAGTTCAGGTTCACAGCAAAAGACATAGGAAACGAACCCACCGGTGGCGCTACCAGACTCACCAACTAACACGAATGGAGCACAACACACACAACATTCCACACTACTGACCTCACATACCCATGCCATCACTATTCCAACAGCCAGGGATTACTACCTGTAATTCTACAACCTATCACCTATGTAGGAAATATTCTACGAGTAAGGAGGGGGAACTATGGAAGAAAGCTATAGATCCACTTGGCTCAGGTATGTTTGCCAATAAACTAAGTTGGACATTTATGTAGGTGGTCTTTTTAAGGTTATTTCGGGTGTGAAGATTGCATAAAAGTGGTAACACCCTTGTAAAACTACAAAGGAGTGTGGGAGCCCCTCTACTGAGAACGAATATGGGTCAAATACCCTGTTCTATGTAATGTCTTCCACTCATGAAGGTGTACAACCACTTTTTAGCTCACTGCACCCTTCACAGAGGAGAAATACCCATTTTCATATCAGTCTTTGTCCCACCCAAAAAGGGAAGTCCAGCACCAAAATGCTAGGCATCGCTCTCAGTAGAGGAGTTCCAACACTCCTTTGTAACTCTTGTAAAATTATCCCAATCTCAGATGTAGGGCAAATAACAAACTACCCTCATGACTAGTTTTGAAGAATGGGTAGGGTGGGCGTGCCCATTGTTACTGCTGCTATGGGCATGGTGATGAAGTCATGACATGGTATGATAGTTTTCATTAGGCTTTTCAGCCAATGACCATTCATGCATGATTTCTTACAACAAAATGATAAAATAATGAAAAGAAAAAGCAATGATGAGAACAGAAAAAAGGAAACGAAAAGGACAAAAAAAGAAAGAAAAGAGGAAACGCGCCTAAACAATACAATCGCAATAGTTTGCACGGAAGGACTTTTTTAGTTCTGTGACTCTGCAAGTCATGGCTTTCTTCACCCTTTCTCTCAGTCGCTGTTGTCCTATGTATCTTGCAGTAACTTACTGCCATAGCAATCTCTCGGATGTTGCTGCCAAATACTGATTGCAACATCCTGCTCTGACTATTGCCCCACATCTCATGAGCGGATGTCTTCTTGCTTCTGTTACCACTACTGTTTTCTAACTGATCCATCTGTCCTTGCATGGTTCTCTTTGCTGCTCTACTGTGGGCTGAGCACGGCAAAGTGCATCAGTGACTCTTTGCATTTACTAATGCAGGTGCAGTAGGTGGTGTGTGGTCTTCTTTATTCTCACAGATGTTTTGGACTACGACTCCCATGATCCCTCTCTGTTCACTGTGTTGGTTTGGGTTGATGGGATTTAAAGTGTAAAACATCTGAACAACCAAACAGGGACGTCATTTCACCAAAATGCCAGGGGTAGCGTAAGTGACATCACATGACCCTTGACCCCTGATCGATATCACAGGAAGTGATGTCATTTGACCCCACCCTGAAGTGATGTGTCCTCACCCCGAAGTGATATTGAGGGAAGCGATGGAACACGATCTTTCAACCGTTGACAAAACAGGAAGTGGCATCACATGGCACTGTACACTACGAAAAATATGGTTATGATGTCACTATAATGTGATGTACATTTCATACAAGAAAGGATGGCCATATGTATCATTAAGATCAGGGCATATAGGCCCATATTACCAAATTACTGTGAATGCAAGCAGA
This sequence comes from Ambystoma mexicanum, assembly GCF_040938575.1. Lineage (NCBI taxonomy): Eukaryota > Metazoa > Chordata > Amphibia > Caudata > Ambystomatidae > Ambystoma > Ambystoma mexicanum. Next base: position 844,852,921 of record NC_090924.1, on the reverse strand, counting down.
CATCCATGACCGAATGATAATGATGTGTTATTATATAGCACTTACACTGAAGCGTGTTACATAGGAGAAATATACACCTAATATCACCGAACCTGTGTTGGTACTCATTTATCAACCTCAGAAGGATGAAAGGCGGAGTAGAGGCGTTTAAGAACAGACTAAATCAGTGACTCGCCCCCTGAAGTGTGCCTGAAATAAACCTTTAATGAGTCTATTATTGTATAGAATTCCAGAAAGACACATTTTTTGGTATTCCTTTTCTTTCTTATTTAGGGACAGTGCTGAAGGTGTTAGACTTGTGGCACACCTGTTCTTATTTTTCTTATTTATTTTAAGGGGGCTGAACAAGAAAGCCAGCCACTCCAGAAGTAAAGAGCCACATGGTGCTCACCACAGCCCCGGAGCTTGCATTACAAAAAAGAAAACAAAATGTTTATTTTTTTATTATTTTTTAGAGGTTGCATGGGAGACCACAGAGGTCGCATTTGCGACTTCTGGCGACCCCCAAATGACGTCCCTGCAACCAAAGGTTTCAGAGACCTGCAAATTTGTCAGTCAACATGACAGAGCGCACAGAGTCTTCTTTCCTGTCTCTGGATTAGGCCCTCCTTCAATTGCATAATCCCATGTAATTTAATGATTTTTCTGACGGATGTTTATCCTAAATCCCACTGCCTGTGGGCCGTTCCTGCTTTCTTTCGTGTGGAATAGCACTGGTTGGCATGCTTTGGATAGCTTTCGATCAGATTTCACTCTCTAGATTGCCCAGGCAGAGATGTCAGTGTCCAGTCCATGCTTTTTCTACTATTTAGATTCCTAGTAAGGTACAATTGATAGACTAGCAATCCTGGGCAGTTCTTACGACTTCTGAAATAGGGTGATAATTCTATCAGATTCTAAGGCTGCTGCATGGGCACCCGTAGGTAGCTTCGGAATGGACTTCTAGAACCTTCTTTCAAGCCTGTTCAATTTATCTCAACTTTGCCCATGATTTGGTGTATTTGGCACAATTAGCATACAAAGGGGCAGTGTTATGATAAAGCATAACCATGAAGTATTGGAGAGACCAAGATTTATATGCGTTTCTGGCTTGGCTTGGGGAAAATCAATTATATACACAAATTCTAGGAGAAACAAAAAATAACTGTCAACACAATAATAATGCAGTTGTGAGCCCAAAAATAATTGAAAATGTATGTAGTGACAAAATACTAGAAGGCATTTAAAGTCTTTTTAGCATGGGGAAATTCACATATTTACTCATGTCCAGTGGAAGAGCTCTTGTCGCGAGGCTTTCAGGTAGGCCCCTAATCCTTCTGTTATTAGAAGTCCATCTTGTGATATTTAAAGTAATTCTGTCCCTCGTTAGTGAGTTTGTGGGACGTCTATCTAAAGAAGCCCTTTTAATCGAATGAGCAGTGATGAGATGAGACTATCTACTATACCTTAAGATAAACGTGGAAAACGGATCCAAAATAACCTTTACTCAATGCTGTATTGTGTCTACGCACTTATAAAAGGAACAACTCTACAAACTATTGCACAAACCCAGGCACGAGTTAAACAGTTCTCCCACTATGAGGTCTCTACATTTTTATTCAATAAGGAGCATCATTGATAGCAAAGGATGGCGGAAAAATGTGGGGAAGGAAAGGCAGCCCTGAACAAAGTGTACCTTAGACTTTCCTGCAACCATTAGCTACATATCCATTCTCTAACTAAATGCTGGGAAGAATCTTAATTTGGCCAGGACTGCCGTCCGTGGCGATAGACGTGGGTATCGTCTGCACCAAAATTCTACTCTATTTTAGAACCTTGCAGTTCACAGCCTGCCTATTTTCCTCACCTGAAACACAAACCCTCAAAAAGAAAATTCTTCATGGCTGTCTTAATATATTGGACTCTTCCCATTTGAACCCGGCTCTCCAACCTTTGCATGAACAGTACATCCCCAGCACAGACCTGCCAAGATAATGTCTGTTTTACACACATCTGGACCTCATCGCTCATCTCTAACATTGATTTTTTTTAATTCTCAATTCCAGCTCTACATGCAAAGGACATTCAATCCCATTATTACAAGCCCTTGTGTACCATCATAACTGACTTAAATTATATATCTCTGCTAGATAATGCACCTTGTCTCTTTGCTCCAACTAAATCATACAACCACATCACTACCAATTCTCTCTGCACTCTGCTGGCTTGCCCTTGAAGGCTAGATTATCTTTAGAATGTGTGCCTACACTGTAAAGCATTTTGCCTACAACTGCCTACAGAACTGGCAGAATGTGTGCAAACAGAACAAAGGCAATCCTTCGCCTGGGGATATCTGCCTTACCCAAACGTAATAATCTGGAGAAAACACAATGTGGGAATGTCCCAACATCTCGGGCTCCCTAAAATGGAACCCAGAACTGTCTGCCATTCGCGCATATTCTGAACCAATGACGAGATATATCTTTGCACAGTAGTGCATTGCTTTTCAGCATTTTCAGTAGTCATGCCTTTCATGCAAGACGAGCACTATAAATAGTTTAAATAATATAAGTTGTATAGAATGCAAAACAAAAACAATAATGAAACCCCTAGTAAAGGAAGTGTTAGTTGAGACAGAGATAGGGAAGGTAGAGAAAGGGAAGAGAGGAGACAGAGAAGTGGAGAGGGAGGGAAGGGAGATGAAATGACATTAATTGAATCATAAACCATTCTACAACCGTTCTTTGGAAGTATTTGGTACTAGAGATGCTGCCATTACAGTTTCGTTGACAGACAAAGTGTCAAAGTTAGTGATGGGCAATGCCGCAGGGCCGCCCAAGGCGAAGCAGGGTAACTGATGTTACCATCTGGCAGGCCAGGGAGTGGTGCAGCCCCTCCCACTCCAAGCCTGCTCCTCTCCCCCCACGGACATAGAGACACACAGTCTCTGCCACACAAAGCAAGGGAAGGGTGAGGTGTGAACAATCACCTCACTCTTCCCAAAGCAACAAGGTGCTAAGCCCCTGGAAGTAACAATAGTCAGGCAGGGCACAGGTTTAAAGACCTGCCCCCCCCTCAGGGGGCCAGACATCACCTTTAAATGCCTCAAGGGCAATATGCCCACCTACCTACAAAGGCACATAGGAATAAAACCCTGCCTTAGAAATCTTCGCTCCAATAATCAGAACCTGCTTCACCAGCCCAAAGTCAAAACCAAGAAAGCACAATGGGACGCCTTCGCTTTCGCTGTGTCGTCTCTCTGGAACACCCTGCCAGCTCATCTGAGAAACTCTGTAGCCCTGAGTAACTTCAAGAAGGGCCTTAAAACCTTCCTTTTCAAATAGTAGTCTTGGAACTTTTTAGTACCTTCCTTCTCGGTTACGGATCCCCTGGTTTCTCCAAGTCTTTTTTTGTCTCGTCTGCGCCCTCACACCCATGGGTTTATGGTTGTGCAATATAAATGTCATAAAGTAAAAGTAAAAGTAAAGTCGGCTACACCGGCCTGGGGGCTGGACTACAGCCCCCATTACGCACAACAAAGGCCCAGGGCTCCCCTGGGTCTGATAAATAAGAGCAGCAAGCTCTAAGAAATCACAACCTGTTTGTGGACCCTGAACGGGGACCCAAACAAACAGGAGGTTTGCTGTTTGCTCAGCGTCCTCCACTCTTTGCTTCTTTAGCAAACTCAAAAGTTTTTCCCTTTCAGAGCATTGCACTGTTATAAACAAACAAACTCCTGCAGACGAGCGGCGGAACTGAGGCTAAACGAGTCTAATGAGAAAGCACGGCCCACAGAAAAACAGGACGCCAGGAGGTCGGCCCGAGCAAGCGGAGACAAGGCAGCCTGGCAAAGGCGGCGTGTCAATTTCTCTTTCCAAGTAGGTATCCCCCTGCACCGGGCTGCGAAACAAATGAAAGGCCTCATGCGTTGCTGGTAAACTCTGAAATATAAACATCCCACTGGCAGCCAGCCGAAAGAAGAGGCTCCCCGCAACTACTGAATTAATTTTTGTTTCCCAGCATCGAAGAGTGAAGCTAGCACAGCTTTATTAATGCCGCGTTCATCTACGCAAACAGCATACTTCACATAAGGGAGGTTATTGTTTTAAAAAGTCAATTACAATACTAAGCAACATTATCTCACACTGCACCATGCTAATGAGCTCGGGCACAATAGATCTTAGCCAAAAGACAGGAGATGACAGAGACCTGGGTAAATAGCGCAGCAGCAATGCGGACGTCTTGCAAACAAGACTACGCTGGATCGAATCCCACACCCGCCACACAGCGCAAGTATTAAAGTTAAAAACAATCCCGGGTACACCAGTCAGGCGGTACTCTTAAACGGAATGGCAATACGTTTTTTTTCGGTAAAAGTATGCATAACAAAGGGCATATAAATTGACAAAACAGTTACATCTTAAAGGCTACAATTTTATAAACATAGAGAAACCCATTTAAGTACAATGGGCAAAAGGGTCAGTACAAAAAACTTAAACTATTGACAAAATGTCCTGCCGCAGCATCAGCCAAGTTACCCAAAACGGGCAACAACATAGTTTTTGTTTTTTTACCTTTAGCCGGTCCAATAACACAGCGGGTAGAGCGCTCGCTTTGACATCTGGGCAGAGCCTGCTGACACAGGTCTGAGTCCTGGCAGGGCAGAAATCAGCCCTCCTTCCAAGCCGATAAAAGTTTCACCACATACCGTGGGCAATAGCAAGCAGCGTTGAGATGCCAGACTTTTTCATAGCACTATATAAATGCTAAATTATCAAGTCAATGTTTTGATGGGGCAACAAGCAAACCGTCAATAGGATGGTCAACTTGTAACAATATCAGCTGTTTTAGTTACACAAAAAACATTTCTTTTCATTTAAACAGGCAAAGAATAATGTCCCCCAAACGAAAACCGCAGGAACCCATAATCCTGGCGCAGAAACCCAGGTCACCTCACCTACTAGCGACAATTGAGGCAGCTGAACATTATGGGTGGGCCTGGGTCAGAGAAAACATATATGGCCTACCAAAGGGAGGGGCGCCCATGCCACCCGGTCTGGATGATGACTCATCACCACCAAAGAAAAGGAAGTCGACAGAGGGCATGGGAAAAGGTAACAAAAACAAAAAACAATCAAAATATGCGAAAACATGAGTAAAATACAACAATTATTGCTCGAATTCAGGGGTAAACAACAACCCTCCCAGGCGGGCCCGGGCCTACAAACCCCAGCATACCACTAGAACCCGACATCATCATCATAAACCCCATTCCACCCACAACAATACCAACAACACCAACACCACCACCTCCTGCAACACCAACACCAGCCGCCATAGGTCCACTTACAACAACAGCGGCAACATCAGACCCGACAGGTGCACTAAAAGCATGGGCAACCCCCAATGCAAACGCACCATGCCAGACAGGTGCAAGCAACAACAGCCCATCTGACATGGTCATGATCAGCAGTGCCCAATTAGACCAAAAGCTGAAATCCTTCCAGACAGAAATCCTGAAGAGATACAAAAGATGCCTGGCATGGAACATTGACATTACAATCAAAGAAGCTATATGGGCAAAAGAGTTCATTGAAATCTTTTCACTTATGGAAGCCCAACGAAAAGGGAGAGATGCTTTTATGGATCCCAAACAGATAGAGGAGAAAGCCATAGCCAGAAACGCCCAGGTAGAGCAGAATTGGGACAACTGGTTGCAATCCTTCCCCATCCTGGCAACTACAGACGAGGAAGAATTCCCACAGGACGGTAGAAAACTATGGGCATACATTGACAAAATCAGAGAAGAAAAAATTGCTCAAAAAGGGAAAACTTGGTTGGCATATGATATTAGATTCAGGCAGAGCATGTCAGAGAGGCCAGCCATAGAATGGGACGAGGTATAGAATTACTTATACATGCTAAATGCCGAGCCTCCATCAGAGGAAGAGACCAACCAAGCAACACCCAAGAATAACAAAAGTGCATCGGGCCCCAGATTTTCAGAAAATGAAAAACACAGAAAGGGGGAACAGCCCTTTCGGAAGAATCAGCCATGGGCGGCTAAGTCTAATGCCCACAGGCAGAATAAAAACCACTCCCCCCAAGCCAATATCCCATGCAGGAACTTTGAAAAAACCTATGCACTTGGGGGAAGGAATGCTGGTACAAACACACTTGCACAAACTGCAATGGTGACCATGCAGCAAGCAAGTGTACCAAACTCCCAGCCAAAAACGCAAAAGATTTGCACCAACCCCGCCCTGTCAACCCCACTCTTAGAACCAGGTAGAACCCCCATAAATCCAAACAATTTTAGAGAAGCATTGATGAATTACCCAGACAGAGAAACCAGCGACGCGATCCGGCAAGGTTTCACCAAGGGTTTCATCATCCCGTTCAAGGGATCAGGGACACAGAGTATCCCCAAAAACCTGAAGTCAGCCAGGGACAACCTACAAATGGTGGAGAGCAAAATTGAAAAGGAATTGCTGTTAGGCAGGATTGCAGGCCCCTGGCACTCCATGCCTTTCAGGGATTACATAATATCCCCCCTCGGATTGATCCCCAAAAAAGAACTGGGAAAAATTAGGCTAATTCACCATTTGTCCTACTCTAAAGGCCTATCACTGAACGACGGCATCCAGCACACTGAATCTGCGGTATCCTACACGCACTTCCAGGAGGCAGTAAGACTCATACATGAATGCGGTAAGGACGCTCTGATGGCCAAACTAGACATTGAATCTGCTTTTAGACTTCTGCCAGTTCACCCAGACTCTCAGCAATGGCAGGGTTTACTTTCAAAAACAAATTTTATGTCGACAGATGCCTCCCCATGGGATGCACAGTATCCTGCGCCCTATTCGAGCAATTCAGCTCTTTCTTCCACTAGGCATCCAAAAACAGAGTCCAGGGGCCAAGGTAGTACACTACCTCGATGACTTCATGGTGATGGGACCAGCAAAGTTGGGGGAATGCAGTCGAGCACTGCTCATGTTAGAAAGAATGGCCGCATTATGGGGCACCCCTCTGGCAACAGAGAAAACGACCAAACCAGCCACCAACATAACCTTTCTGGGCATTGAGATAGATTCTGCCGGGGGCTCATGCAGAATCCCAAAAACAAAGATAGCTGAACTCCTGTAAAAAAATACAAGGCCTAACAACTAAAGACAAGGGCACTGTAAAGGAAATCCAGTCACTGGCGGGAAGTCTCAAATTTGCAGCCAGAATCATCCCCAGGGGAAAATCATACACCAAACCGCACTTACACATCCGGCTAGGCAAAGAAGTGAAACAAGATCTGGAAATTTGGAGGAATTTCCTCAGAAACTTCAACAGGACCTCACTTTGGCACACGCCATTGAATACATGGGCAAAAAGGGTCCTCTTCACTGATGCAGCCAGGAGCAGGGGTTTTGCAGCCCTCTTAGACACAGAATGGGTGGCAGCACACTGGCCCAAATCATGGCAATCTGCAGAGTGGACAAAAATCAACACCCTCCAAGAAATATCCCCATTTGGCTAACCATACACATCTGGGGCAGACAGGTAGCTAACACGGAACTCTTGGTCTGGTGCGATAACATGGCTGTGGTAGGCTCCATTAACAGAAGATCTACCAAATGCCATCTAGTGCTGAAAGTACTACGAGCCATTACAGCAGTCACACTACAAGAAAACATTGCGGTCAAGTCAAAACACATCACGGGAGCAGACAATAATATTGCTGATGCTTTATCTCGCTTTCAGTGGCCAAGATTCCGCGAACAGATGACGGCAATACCAGCAGAATGCTGGTCAATAATGGGAGACAAGGAATAACGGCATCAACGCCAGCGCCAGAGAGCCCAGGCCGGGATACCCAACAAGAACAAGGCACCACAAAAACAGATGCCAACAACACGCTGCCCACAGAGAACACAAACCCTGGCTTGGGGTTCCTAACAACGATGGCAGAAAAAGCACTGGCAAGCACCACCGCAGCTCAGTACAGTAAGTGCTTACAAACAGTATTTAAAGCCACAGGTTTAAACCATGTAGAATTAATATTGATCAAAGACATAGAAATATTTTTAAAATGGGCGCATGAACAGGGTTTTAAGAGAGATTGGGCAAAAAGACACCTAGTGGCAATTTCATATTTTTCAAAAATACGGGGAGTCTCAGATCCCACCCAGAACGTCCTGATCTCCTATGCCATGAAAGGCTGGGGCAGAACAGAGGGACCCCAGGTAGACACCCGCCACCCCCTAGTTTTCAACAAGCTAGTAAAGATAACAGACCAGCTGGAGACCATACGCTGGCATCCATATGGGACCATGCTATTTAAAACAGCATTTTTCTGGCTTATTTCGGGGCTTTTCAGGTAGGAGAACTCATCGCCTCCAGCACCAAAGCCAACAACGGGTTAGGCATCATGGAGGCCAGGGTCAGACAGGACAGCGTCAGCATAGACATACAACAGTCCAAAACGGGAGCCAAAAGAACCATCAACATTTGCTGCATTGATGATGTAACAAACTGCCCGGTGTGCATCAACAACCTTTATTACGCACAAAGGCCCAAAGTGGGGCGGAGGTTTCTAATCCACAAGGATGCCTCAGCACTAAGCCGCTACCAATTTAAAAGGGTGCTGATGAATGCAATCAGCAAAGCGGGATGGGATCCGAAGGAATTTGGCACCCACTTTAGGATCGGGACCTCTACCTCAGCATGGCAAGGAGGGCTGGCACCACAACAGCTAAAAAACATAGGGGAATGGAAGTCTGACTGCTACAAAAGATATATCAGACCACAGCTAATATAGCCCCCCCTTTCTCCTTTTTCTCTCACCCCTCCAGAAACAACAGACGGGGGGAAGACTCCACTCCAATCAGCATGGATAGTCGGACACTCATTCGTCTTCAGGACAGGTCGGTGGGCAGAAGAAACCAAAGAGGGCCCACCTTTCAGGAACACCAATGCTTCCTGGTGGGGATACAGAGGCCTCCATTGAGCCGACATCCACAATACGCTAGTAGAGCTGGTAGAATACAGAGACCCGCCAGAATTCCTGATAGTACACCTACGGGGCAACAACCTGGTGACCACAGGAAGGAGAAAACTATTCGAGGAAATCTGCTCCTCCCTAGCTGGCATTTCACACAACTGGAGGAACACCGAAATATGCTTCTCGGCCATCCTACCCAGAAAGAAATGGCAGGGGGCTTTATGTTACAAATTAGTAGACATCTCCAGAAGAAAACTCAACAGGGGGCTAGAGAAATTCTGTATAGCAAGAGGCCTGGGCTTCATTAAACATCCGGCCATTACATTGGGTGACCCAGACCTTTTTCTTAAAGACGGCACCCACTTATCAAACCAGGGCATGGAACATTTCTTTCGAGAAATTTCAGCAACCCTAGCCTCCAGGGGCTGCCTATAAGAGATACTTTCGGGGGAACACGGTCTGTCTTTATACCTACTCTTACTGCTCTGACCTTCACAGCATCCTGTGTGCGTTTATGGCACTGCCTTTGTAGGTGAAGTGAGCACATTGCTTAGAAGGTGATTTAATGCTTCTTCATCGTCCCACAACAGTTCTGCATCCCTCAAAGCAGGATGACTTGTGCTTGTTATTATTTTATGTAACCGAGAGTGCCAAAAGTGTCAACTTGCGAAGGTTCCTACTGTTTAAATACAAATTATTTCTTACCGTCAACATATCCGCTTTGTGTCTGTAGCCCTCCTTAGTGAGCTAAACATAATTACCTTACAATACCAAATGTAACCATTCTCTCTTGTTCACTGTTTGAAGAATTTTGAAGGCAATGTGGTTCCATATTTTCTAAGGAAAACTAACAAAAGAGTGAAATGAGATTCTTGACACATGGAAGAAAACATGAATTGCCAACACATTTTGCACTCCTCTCGTTTATCCCTAAATCAATGCAAGTTTCGGAACTGGAGTTGGTGTGCTCAATGAGTTATCACGTTATGGGGCCTTCCACCCATGCATCGGAAGAGTATTAAGTCGAACGCCTTATAGTGCCAATGGGACTTCTACCCATGCATTGGAAGAGTATTATTCTCAACGACTTAAAACGTTATGGGCACTTTTATCCATGCATTGGAAGAGTATTATGCTGAATGCCTTATAGCGCCAAGGGGACTTCTACTCATGCGTCTGAAGAGCATCATGCTCAATGCCTTGTAGTGTCATGGGTACAGAAGTAGAAACCCATGCATCAGAAGAGTATCATGCTCAATGCCTTATAGTGTCATGGGTACTTCTACCCATGTGTCGGAAGAGTATCATTCTCAATTCCTTATAGTGGCATGGGCACGTCTACCAATGCATCAGAAGAGTATCATGCTCAATGCCTTCTAGTGTCATGGGTGCAGAAGTAGAAACCCATGCATCAGAAGAGTATTGTGCTCAATGCCTTATAGTGTCATGGGTACTTCTACCCATGTGTTGGAAGAGTATCATTCTCAATTCCTTATAGTGGCATGGGCACGTCTACCCATGCATCAGAAGAGTATCATGCGCAATGCCTTCTAGTGTCATGGGTGCAGAAGTAGAAACCCATGCATCAGAAGAGTATCATGCTCAATGCCTTATAGTGTCATGGGTACTTCTACCCATGTGTCTGAAGAGTATCATTCTCAATTCCTTATAGTGGCATGGGCACTTCTACCCATGCATCAGAAGAGTAACATGCTCAGTGCCTTATAGTATCCTGTGCACTTCTACCCATACAGTGGAAATCAGTGGCACTTCTACCCATGCAGTGGAAGAGTATCATGCTCAAAGCCTTATAGTGTCATGGGTACTTCTACCCATGCATAGTGGCATGGCCACTTCTACCCATATAGTGGAAGAGTATCACGCTCAATGCCTTACAGTGTCATGGGCACTTCTACCCACGCAGTGGAAGAGTTTCATGTTCAATGCCTTAAAGTGTCATGGGCACTTCTCTTTACCCATGCAAAAAAGCATAATATTCTCAATGCATATAGTATCATGGACACTTCTACCCATGCAGTGGAAGAGTATCATGGTCATTGCCTTACAGTGTCATGGGCACTTCTACCCACGCAGTGGAAGAACATCATGCTCAATGCCTTACATTGTCACAGGCATGTATCCCCACACAGTGGAAGAGTATCATGATCAATGCTTTAAAGTGTCATGGGCACTTCTACCCACACAGTGGACGAGAATCATGCTCAATGCCTTATAGTGTCATGGGCACTTCTACCCATGCAGTAGAAGATGAGCATCATGCAAATGGATAAAAATGAAGTATTTTTCGGAATGCATGGGTATTGTGAAGATAGTGATAGTTACAGAATGTACAGGTATGAAGACATGCCAAGCAACAGTGGCTGCAGTTGGGGGATCATTCGGGTAGGGGTGAAACACTGTAAGTCTCCGAGGCTCCCTCCCAGAAGAGAAGGTGCATTTTAAGGGTGACATTCCAGCAAGTCGCTGTTGGAATAGCCTAATTTCCGAAGATGAGGCATTTCAGTGATGAAGAGTCATTAGGAAGCTGTGTTTACCTACTTCACTGTCTGGAGAGCGAGTCCGAGGTAGAGAAATCAGAGAATGAAGCTGGAAACATGCTGTCCTCCAAAAATGTGTTTTTGGCCTTTCTTTTGCATGGGAAAAGTATCATTGTAGCAACCTTTGGTAAAAAGAGACAACTTATGCTTTCACTTGATTTAATATTAACCCCTTGAGTGCCATGGATGAAGTATCTCGTCCTTGGGATTACGTCCCTGTTGCCACGACGAGATACCTCGTCCTTGGAACTTAAGGGGTTAATGAGAGAGAAAACGTTAGAAGGCATTATATGGTGATATACCAAAATCACCAAAAAAGGCCTTGGCACTGGGGGGGAAAACCCATGGCAGTTTAAGAGACCATGCATTTCCGGATGGGCACACATAGGACCTCATTATGAGTTTGACGGTAGCCCGCCTGTACTACCGGTGGGTTACCGGCAAACTCGCTTTACCGATACTTGGCGCCTGATATCTCAGTGTTACCGGGATACTACGGGTGCCTGCAACTGCGGTAAATTCCCATGCCATGGAGTCACATAGGACTCCAATCGGATGGGAACTACTGAATTACTGGCACCCTTGTTAACAGGGCCGGTGATTCATTCATTTCTCTGCTGGTAGGGGCCTGAACTACCTTCAGGTAAGGCCTGCCGGCCGTTCACTGCCCCTACCGGCAGACTCGAAGTGAGCCGGTCCAGTAAAAATAACAGTGCCAGTAGTACCAGCATTTTTTGGGGCATTTTTACAGCACTGGCTCGCCTGTAATGAGGCCTATAGTATAAAGGCGGAAAAAAACTGTTACCTGAATTAGTGCCCCGATTAGGAGTCACTGCAGGACGCCAGTGACTGGCCGTCCTCAGTGTATGAATGCACGCTGTTGGAGCATCTAACTTCCTGCCTGAACAGGGCCAGGTGCTGACTCCTCAAGGCAAGAAATGACTCCACATCCATGCTGAGTGTGTGGCACGAGCCAACCTCTGGTGAAGCAAGCAGCACTACCACAAAGGTTGACTTTGGGCAAAACATCATCAAGAGTAGAGCCCTGCCCCACGCTTTCGTAGTTGAACACATTTATTTTTTTATTTTATTGGACATTTGTATGGCGCCAATACACATTTATTGATTCCCAGTAATTGCCAGGGACCATACCTGTTATCAATGCAGACAGAATGAGGCATGACTGTGGAGACTGTCTATTGGGCTTTTTAAAAAAAAAACAGGAAATTGACTCTATAGCTTAGTAGACGAGCACCGTACTTTTCCCCTGCCATAAGGCGAACTGCAGTTTTACCTCATGCTGTAAGAACTGTGATGATGAGAGGGGAGGCACTGTGTATTAATGTGCAACTGAGATTGCCCTGCATTTAACCTCCTACATATTCAATGTTTTGTGAAATGTGTTTATTAAATGGTAAAAATAGTGACGAGCCATTCTCCATGGTATTTATATAGAAGAATCCTAGCCCTCCCAATTGCTGGACTCATTTTCCCTTCATCCAGGGCCCCGTCTTCCACCTCTCGCCGTGTTCCCTTGCGCACACATGCTGTACACACAGAATGAACCTAGCCTTCATCGTTGAGGCGGCTGCTTCAGCGTTCTCCATAGGGACGATACTGAGACAACAAGGGGAGGACCGCCTTGAGCATCTCTCGGCCAACTGGGAGGACGCGAGGAAGGAACGGGCATGTATTGAATAATGTTTCTTGAATCTAGTGTAGATGTTATGAGTTCATTTTCTATGCACTGTATAAGTTCCCACGTGCACAGGAGATCACGCTGTTCGTGTTGCCACTTGTGTGTGCCACTTGTGTGTGCCAAATAAAAGCAAAGAAAAGGGCATACGCGATATTAAATGCCTGATTCATGGAATTATTTGCGTGAAAAACGCAGATTTGCGCGCCTTTCTGCCTGAAAATCCCCATACTTCAAACAGGGATTTTCGGACAGAAAGGCGCGCAAATATGTGTTTTTCACGCAAATAATTGAAGCCCAGTACTACAGGCCAGTTCCTGGACTCCAAACTCAGATCCTCTTTTTCTGTGATTAGTTTGAGTGCATTCATCGTGCAGCCGCTGGCCCTTTAACGCCAAAGCTCAGGTGGAACAGCACGAGCTTAAATATTCCGTAATGCCTTCATTCATAATGTACTCTTCCCAGTGCATAATTTGGCCATCATTCCTGCACAAAGTATTACAGAAATAACCGGTTCTCTGAGTTTCTACAACAACAATGACATACTTTTTCAGTGACACTTTAATAATGATTTTTATTTTGGGGGGGTCCTCCTGCTAGCCCCCCATTTGTACAGCTTTTTTAGCCCCCCCCCCACCCCTTTGAATCCCTTACCCTCCCATATACACGTTAACTAAAAAATGTGTTATTCAGGTGTCACTGAAAAAGTGTGTCATTATTTATTTTTCGTTATCAACACTGCATACCAAATAACCACTTAGCTTCTATTGCTAATGTATTAATTACACTTTTTAGCAAACTGAGAAGTATAGGTATTTTTTTAACGTTTTTATTTCATTATTTTGAATCAAATACTTCCATGTGCAAAGTCTAACCATTTTCTGAAATAATTGTTGAAACAGCTGGACTGGCTGTGACATCAATCTGTTACTCCAGTAGTTGGCATGCTTCTCATACAATGCAGTTACAACTCCCCATGCTCAAATTCCTCATTAAGACAGACTCTATCAGCTGTTTGCGGAAAGGATGCAGCATACATACACCCAGCCGTTTCCGAGCATGCAAGACTAACAATGCCATTTCCGATTCCTTTTGCTTCGGAGGCATGTCCAGAAGACCGTGTTCGGGGCCTGCCAATGAGAAAGGTGTGCAGTGCTCTTTTGCATCCTGGTGGGTTTTGTTCAGCAGACTGTCTTAAAAGGAAAACTGCAAGCTAGGTGAAAGATCACCTCTGCAACAACGACCCCAAATCTCCAGGCATCGCTCCTGTCAGCCTCTCTCCCGCGGGAGAGAAACGGGATCAGGAAGGCGAGCGAAAAAGCATGAAAGAGGCCGAGGGAACTCAAGCAAATGGAGAAATATTTTCCATCAGTGAAATGAGATACCCTGACGGATCAATGGCGAGCCTGGCCGGGCCTCGGCAGAGTAGAAATGGGCCGCGAGACTGCAGTCTTAAAGCAGCACTGGGCGCCACTCAGAACACGAGCTCTCATCAGAAGGCCATCCGAGGTGCAGCGCTCCAGCAGAGGAAACAGCTCCCACCATGCGCGGCCAGGCCTCCGGCTGTCCATGATGTCCACTGCCTTCCCTGCAACCGTACAACAGAGTGTGAACGAAACATCGTGTCACTTGATAGACCAGCGCGGCAGAGTGCACCCAGTGAGTGCATTTCTTTACCGGAGACCGAAAATATGTTCTCGTTTGAAATGGTTGACTCCACAGCTGCTTTCCGGTCCCTGGGTGCCCCTGAGACAAATGATGCGAGTCAGGCTGCGCTAACAGGGTCAGTTTTGCAGGCGGCCGGGAGCTGTGACTGATGCGCCACCGCCGCAGTTTTATCTGTGGAGGCATCTATCACTGCCCAATGACACTCCCGCAGGGCTGCCCAACGCCCTTAGAGTATTGTTCACATTAAAAGATAATGGGAAACACCTCGAGGAAGACTGAGCCGCCAGATTAGGCCCCGCGTTCAAAGATCGGGCTCAACGGCGTGGCAAAGAGGCGTAGCCTGGATTGTCTAACAAGTGAGGCCTGAAGCTAATGTAGTTGGGTCCACCGCAGTAATATTAACATTTGTAAATGCCCACACTGCGCTGCAGAGTGGGCATTTATAGATTTTGGGTGGGCCTTGCCCGCTCAGGCCCTTCCCAGTCTGCACCTCTTTGCACGCAGCATAAGGAAGACATCAGGAATGGCGTCTCTTTATCCAGACAGTTTTCCACACATGTGCATGCTGTTATGAACACTACCCACAGAGTTGTGCACCTGTGGTCAAACATTTGCACGCGGCCAAAGGTTCCAGTCGATATATCTTTGTGTTATAAATTACTTTGCATTACAGAGGCTCTCTTGGGAAATAAGGCATATTAGTTGGGAAAAGCTATGTATCAAATGGTCTTAGAGGACAATGGGCCTCATTACAAGTTTGGAGGTAGCCATGCCCTTAATAGGGGCATGGCTACCCCCAAACTCGGGTGCGGCTCCGGGTCCCACGAAAGGGGAATTACTGGGCCATTCCGACCTCGGCGGGACCAGTAATTTCCCTTTCGCGGGACCCAGAGCCGGTACGTCCCCATTTCCATTTGAGCCTCCATAGGGCTCAATGGGAATGGGGAGGATGGTAGCAGCGGTACCGTTCATAACACTACCGTTGCTACTATCCCGTTCTGCTCGCGGGTGCCGCTTTGCACATCTGGTCTGACCAGGCGTCCAGAGCGGCCCCCGCAAACAGAACTCGGCGGCATGGCAACAACGGCGCCAGTAACACTACTGGTGCTGTTGTTGCCTTACCGCCACTGTTGCAATGAGGCCCATTGGCTTTAAAGGGTACAGGAAATAGACAAGGCTTTGCGGACACCATTTAAATACCAGTAAATGCAAGCATTAGCAATGTTTACATTTAATAGTGCAAAGGTCCCATC
This sequence comes from Ambystoma mexicanum, assembly GCF_040938575.1. NCBI lineage: Eukaryota > Metazoa > Chordata > Amphibia > Caudata > Ambystomatidae > Ambystoma > Ambystoma mexicanum. Next base: position 844,836,772 of record NC_090924.1, on the reverse strand, counting down.
CCCAAATCCAGCAAAGCTGCAGAGCCTAGTTGGTTAGACAAAATTATTCATTTCAGCATGTGCCAAAATCCGAAAAAGGACACAAATACTGAAATCAAGCAGGTCCCAGTTATTCACAAGAAATGCCCCGATGCGCCAACATTCACACCATTTGCCAAATGTTGCCATTCTGACATTATATGGGAGATATTGCCATGATATTGCTGTGGGCCTAATTCCGCGTTTGGATGCAAACAGCTGTAATTGCACAATACGGAATTACTCATACTGCCAACCATGTTGTCTGAATTACTGTATCATTACGAAGCCAAGGCCTTGCACCAATCAGCCAGGCAGGGAACGGTAATTCTGAATCACGGAAATACCTTCCAAACACACCACCAATATTATTTGGAGGAATTACTGAGCGCTAATTCCACCAACAACTGGCGAAATGAGTGCTTGGCATCAATAGCGTCATGAACAAAATGGGAAGATGAGAGGTGGGCATGTTTAAAAATTGAATCCATTGGAAAGCACCCATTTCCTGGTGCCATCCAAAGGTAACCGACACAGCAATCATATCAAGGGACAAGCAAATACAAAGTCCCAGAAATGAGGCACAGTAGCCCAAGGTTCACAGATGCTGAACTGGTTGTATTGTCTGATGAAGTGGTGATTCACACGCAGGGCTTTAAGTGGGCCGAGGCAGACGGGGCCGGGGCGCCGCCAGGCTCAGAACTCTCTTTTTGAGGCGGCCCCCTGCCGGGGCTCACTAGTCTCTCCTGGAAGCCCCGGTCACTACATGGCAAGCATTTTTTCTAAAGCCTCAAGCTCTCGCTCGTGTGCGAGAGCTTCAGGCTTCAGAAAAAAATGCCTTTCATCCATAATGGTGATGCAGCACTTGCGAGGCATCCCTTCAAGCAAGAGATGCCCATCAGCCAGCGCAACCATTATGGAGAGAAACGTGAGGCCAACTGGAAACTGAGGCCTTGTTTTCTCAATCCTGAAGTTCCCGCATTCGCGGGAGTTTCAGTCTTTAGGAAAAAGGCCTCAGCTTCCAGTGGCCTCACCTTTCAGCCTTATTGACGCTGCCCCTCCCCAGCTGTCAAGGGGCAGCACCACCGTTAAGGCTGAATTGGTGAGGTGCTGTCCCTTGCCAGGCAAGCCTATAGAAAATAAATGCAGAGATCAGCACCCTCTCCCCTTGGGGAGAGGGTGCTGAGCTCTACAAAAGGCTGCCTGGCAGGGGTGCCAGTAGCCCATTGAGCCAAGGCTTGTCAAGGGGGCGTGGCCTAATGGGCCAACCGGTGTCCCCCGCCATTAAGCCACGCCCCCTTGATGAGCCCCAATCTCATTTAGCAGTGCCACATAAGGCACTGCTCTTGCGGAAGAGGTATTTGGTGACCCAAGCCGGAAAAGCACACACCGCAGGTAGTCTGTCATCTAGGTAGAGTTGTGTGAAAAAGTGGGGGCATTCATGACAGTTCCCCGGGATACTCAAGAAATACTTAAATTACCTGAAGGCCGTGGTCCGCAGTCTCCTGGCACTCCACTGCAAGGAGACTGCTGCCGCTTGAGGAGGCACTGTGGTGTCTACTAATCTGACACCCCCCTTTCCCTTGGAGGAGACAGACAGTAGCATCCCCCATATGGCTGGCTTAGAGGATCAAGGAGCTGCCGAGTGTGAAGCTTGCAGTCAAGCTTACCTGGTGAGTACATGATAGTCCAGATGCCAATGAGAAACGCATTATTGAATGGTAGTGCCCTCACTGCCTGTTAGCTTGCAGACTCTGAGGTTGGCAATGCACAATGGAGTAAAGCAATAATCAGGGTCCAAGGCAGGTCACACCCAAGAAAAGTGGACGTGCAGCGAGACAACACACATCTCAAATTACCAAACATATCACTTTATGGCTGTGCCACCTATCCAGGATTAGCTGCAGTATTCCCAGTCCATTGACATGCGCCATAACTCTTGACTCTCACACACAGGCATCCCCACGCCATGACAGAATATTCCCTCAACATCAGGAATGTAATTTACCACACAGCAATGTCCCAACAAGTAGCAAAAATGCCTTGCCCATCAGTCAGGTGGCACACCATGATGAAATACATCACACTTCACCACTGCGAACATTATCTGTGCGCACTCTAGCATCGCTATTACCTCATCTGACCTACTGCATGCAGGTAAACTACATGCATTGGGTACACTGTGAGCACTGCCAATACAAAAAGTCCCATAGAGCTCTTTTCAGCCAACCCTATTCATTGCATCTATTATTGGTTGCATGGAGATAACCAATCAAGTACTAGGTACCCCTTGTGCAATGTCAACACCCCTCCATATTTGAACTGCATTGAGCACCTGCAAGATGCTGAATGCAATGCACAACAAATCCTTTGTGGCCATCTCAAGAGATAGCATTTCACATCTCTCACAGGAGGTTCCCATGCCACTGTCCACCCCTAAGTATTTTAAGTGATTTCAATCTGGCACACACCCAAGTCTCGCCCAGCATGTAGTGCGCAAATGAAACCCTTATTTATTTTTATCTATAAGTTCGATATTCTGAACGATATACCACTCATATCACACCCTTCTCCTGGGACCCCCCGGTCACACTGAACCAGGAATCAGACTAGTTTGCAAAGGTAAATATTTATTTATGTATTTAGAATTTAAATCACAATATATTTTAATAGGTAACAACAATCACCAATGGGGTGACAGAACACTGAATAATATCTTTAATGCACTAGGAATCAAGTAATGAGCACCAAAAACAATGCAGCAAAGAAAATAATACTTTTGGACTGCTATAGAACAGATAGCCTTATGGTTAGGGGTTCCCCGGCAACACCCGTAAACCAACCAATAGGCAATTTAACTAGATGTGAGGAGAGAGCAGGTACTCAGGAATAATACAGATCAAACAGAATATCACTCCCACCTTCCCCCTTTAGACACAAGAGAAAAACGGAATTGACTTTTCACTGTCAGAATGGCTTTGCAATTGGCTGAGCAAAAACGCCAAATGTGGTCAAAAATGCTTAAATTATTATACATTTCTACGGGAGCCACTTTGGACAGATGCAAGCAAACACCAGCAATGATTTAATCAAAAGGAAACAGTTGGAATCTCAAAGTCAAAGCGGGAAATAACTTAAAGCTGATTCACACGTGTAAATCTTTTCAAAATGTCAATTTCCGGCAAACTTTTCCTTATGCTATTTTTATATAACGGGTCAATCACACTGTTTCATGCTGTGGTTTTGGGTTCCAGAGATAGCTAAGGATGTTGGGTACAAGTGGGAGTTGAATGTTCGTTTCTATCTTTAAAACTGAAGGATTTATAGAGGTTTTCATGAGAGGCGTTTTTTTTGTTGCAAAATAGGCGCGGAAATGGAAAACAGAAATTCGGGTTTAAAAATGACAGATAGGTTTTCTTATACTATATTAAGGACTATGAAAAAGAGAATGCCACGCAGGAATCAGTTATTCACGGACGATCATAACTCTTCATGCGTGATACTCTAGTTTCCGTTTGGTTTGGGAATTACTTTTCTTAATCAAATCAATAAGGAATTATGGTTTAGTAACACAGATGAGAGAAAATTCAGCGCAAGGATAGTTCTAACAATACTATGGTTCTGAATTAAAGATGGGATGGGTTTGAGATTGCGATCATACAATGCAGATATATTATGGGTTACTGTTCTTCCTATTAATACTTACAGAATAAGTTATTAAATTGGACCGTCAGCTCTGGTCAATGAATTAGGTCTGGTCTACCAGCACACGGCACTTCTGGAGGGATTTGGATCAGTGGCGCGGTTCTGGTCAATTTTGGACTGCACCTCAGACTGGATTTGGAAGGGCCCCTCCTGGTTACTGGACATGGTAGATAGCCGGATGCAAGTTTTCAGTGGGCAAGCCTAATAGTAGCCAGCCAAGCTGAATTAAAATTAGGTCCCTTCAAGTTTGGGATTTTTTGCAATTGGTCAGGCTAGCAATAATTTTGCAATGCTAGAATCTGGATTCTGGAAAGAAATCTGGATCTCTCAAAGAATTCTGGAGTCAGTTACAAAATGAAGAGTTCTGGAATAAGCTGCTGCACGTACATCTGGATGGGTTCTGGAAGCAGGGTGTTCTGGAAGCAGTCTCTCTGGAAGCAGTGTGTGTCTATGTGTAGTCAAACTCCTATATTTATCCATTATACATTTTATAGCACAGGCAGAACTTCAAAACACACCCAAAAGTCTGTGAGTGGCTACAGGCGTGCACTTTGTTTTGGTTGGCAGCCTAAACAGAGCTGTCACCACATGACGGATTTAGAGACTCCCACCTGGATTTTCACCCAAAACATACTTTTGCACAAATGTAAATGTCTACCATTATGTACCCTCATAAAATTAGACACATATTTTTCACATTTCATTGTCTACATTTACATTCAATTTCCATCTTTGTGAGAGCTGTATTTGTCATTCTATGGATTTTTATCAGTTTTACCCATAACACTTTGGATTAATCATACCTAATATGACACATCTCTGGGTGCTGATTAGTGGATCGTGTACATACAATTTTAAGCTTGCTACATTAATAGTTTTGCCACAATCAGTGTTTTAGTGTATCTTTGGTCCCTTATGTAATAAGAACTCCTACCACATCTTCAACTGTCTAGCATGAGTTCAGATTTATAAGTTTGTATTTTTCACTTGTCTTCTTATTTTGGCTGTCATGTTAACTGTCATAAAGTTCTGAGGCAAAAACAGGTTTTTTTCTTACTTCCAAAGTGAGCAAAAACAGGTTTTTTTCTTACTTCCAAAGTGAGCAAATGCAAGTCCTTTGAAGTTCACTGACAAACCTCCCCCACATCCTGCTCCTCCTTGCAGAGGCCAATTCTCAGCATGTCCTTTGTTCTTTGGACAGCCCGCACACGAATGTCTAATGCAGCCCCATTGAGTAGCTTGCTGGGATTATGCGTGAACCATTAACAGCCATTAGCCTTCCTGTTCTCAAGGGAGTGTCAACGGAGATGTCAGTTTTCCCAGGCCAGGCATTGTCAGATAAGAGTTCACATTGGTGGATTGGCTTCAGGCTGGATTCCTACACATTAAAATCTTTTCAGTTCACATATAAAATATAAGCCCAGTGTATGAAGGATTTAAACCTTTTAAAAGAATTAGCCCTTCACCAACATGCTTCAAATAGTGGATTTAGCAATTTTTCAGGACAGAGAAAATACATGTAAACTAAGTTTTACAGTCAATTTTTTTAGGCAGCTGTCAGGCTGTGATGCCTGCATTCCTCTGACTGCCTGGAGGATCCATGATTACAGCACACTTTCCTTTCAATAATTCACTGGGGAAAATAACTGAATTTAGCGCCAAAACAGCACTTTGAAGATTGCAATTGATTAGGAAACTGTGTTTAGGGGCTTTTCAGATTTTAGCCATTCTATGGGCTTGTTTCCAGTGACAGATGGCAGGTGACAGATGACAGCAGTGTTGACAGATGACAGCAGTGATGACAGATGACGGCAGTGATTCCTGCTTTTACACCACTTTGCCTGTTGGCAAAGGGGTGCAGATTAGCACAGTGGCGTGGATAGAAAATACTCCACAGTATGCAGGCAGAGTGTGAGAAGTCCCTGGAAAATAGCAGAGCAACAGCTGCCACCGTTCCAGATTCACCCGCCTCTGCATCTTCTTAGCCTGTTAGTACATCTGAACCAACCTTTCTGACTCAGTGACACTACAGCTACTTCTACCACCATCACCTCCAGCACCTCTTCCACCACTTCAACCACTGTTGTAACCCCATATGTCTCTGAGGTGCCTAAAACCACTATGACTTCTACCACCTCTGGCCTATGACTGGCTGATTTCTCCAAGGCTTTATTCCACAAACTCTTGTTCACTCAAGGGTGGACATTCAACTGCTGGACTCCACTCTACTACACTCCATCTCACCTTTCCCCACCACTCCATTGCCACGATCCCCTCACCAGGCACTGGAGTGACACCATCAGCAGGACACCGATTCTCCACCTGAGGAAGATGTCACTGCAGATCCCAGGGATCAAGCCTATAGAAAGAGGCTGCATGATGACGCAGCATTCCCAACCCCTCAAGACACCCATGACATTATATGGCAGAGACACAGATAGATGAAGCAGTGACTGGTGCGTATGGAGTCCATGGCAAAGAAACAACTGGGCCATTGTCAGGCTATGTGTGATGCTCCGCAGGGTACATCGAGGAAGGTGACATCTACTGTGGAGACGCAGAGCATTAGACTAGCAGATGGCACTACTGCCATCACTGTAGTTGTGCAGAGTGTGCAGGAGTTGGCATAATTATAACAAGAAATAACACTATGCTGAAATCCTTTACTTATACTCTACAATATTTCTGGGGGAGACTCAACTAACTCCATCTCAGCGACTCCCACATAGGAATTTGTTCAGAGAAGCCGAGTGAGCCCCTGTCGCCAGTGAGTCCCGCCCTCACCACCAGCTACAGAGGGACATGGTAAGGCCTCAAGCAAATAAGGGATGGTATATCACAAACTGGTTTGGGGATGAGGCTGGAGGATGGGCCTGTATTTTGGGGATGAGTGTGGTGGGTGGGCTTGGGCCTTAGGGAAGAGTGTGGTGGGTGGGCATGATTAGCGATACGTATGGTGCGTAGGCATGTTTGTTGAGGTTGTGGGTGTTGAGTGGACATGGATGTGTACCTGTTAAAAAAGGTGCATTGATACATGTTCAAATATAGTTCTCAATCAACTCCTGATTGATGATGTACCCTTACCTTCCAACATCACGTCCACCCCAAGGTGGCCTGTGATTACCTGCATCATGATTATCATCCTCTTCATCAGAGCCTGAGGTTATGCAGCATTGTACAGAGCCTGACAAATGTGCCCACTTTCTCACAGATTTACCTGTGTGCCATGCCAATTTGGGGAAGGCACCAGAATCATCCCTATGCAGTCCAGATGCATGTGCTATACACACAAACTAATCTCGATGCGTTCCTTCTTGTAGGCCACCTCCTGTCTGACGGTTCCTGATGGGTATCATCAGACATGGTACTGTGGATAGCCAGATTCCTCTGCAATGGGTAAGAGAAGTATTTGGTGACTGAAGTGCTTGCTGTGTAAGTGCTCAACATTCTACTGTGCTTCTGGGCTTTCTGTATCATATATATATTTATATATATATATATATATATATATATATATATATATATATATATATATATATATATATATATATATATATATATATATATATATATATATATATGAAATGTTCGCAAATAAACAAATTGGGGGTGTTCTGAGGACACTGTCCGTATTGTTCGTTGTCAAGTTGAATGTGTTCTAAGAACACTCGCGGTGTCCTGAAATGTTCGCAAATAAACAAAATGGGGGTGTTCTGAAGACGTTTCTAAGAACACTCGCGGTGTCCTGGAATGTTCGTAGGAGGTGTCCTGAAGGCGTAGTCCGTATTGTTCGCTGGCAAGTTGAATGTGTTCTAAGAACACTCGCAGTGTCCTGAAATGTTCGCAAATAAACAAAATGGGGGTGTCCTAAGGACACTGTCCGTATTGTTCGTTGTCAAGTTGAAAGTGTTCTAAGAACTATCGCGTTGTTCTGAAATGTTCATAGGGGGTGTCCTGAAAACGCTGTCTGTATTTTTCGCTGGCAAGTTGAAAGTGCTCTTAGAACACTCATAATGTCCGCGGACATTAAAAGTTTCCATAGACCATAGTTGAAATGTTTGACTCTATGGATGTGATATGCTGCGGTGGTTGTTGCCAGGGCATAGAGTCTTGGGTGCATGGCCATTTGGTCATGCACCCAAGACTCTATGCCCTGGCAACAACCACCGCAGCATATCACATTCATATTTGCTTATAACTTTGGGTGAAAAACAAATGTATAAGGAACAAAGGTATTAGATACTATGGATGTGATATGCTGCTATGGTTCTCCTTATTATTGTATACTTACTGTTTGGTCTAGTAACGGGAGTCCATGTTTTTCTTGTTAATTTCTGTGATAAAAGAAAATAGCATGTTAGTATTAGTATTTTGAAATGACTTATTACATTGTATAATCAATATACTTTTTTTTTTTGGACCCTCATATTTAGTAGATTACAAATCAGAGTACTGTGTAATTTGCTCAGTTTCTGTATTTGTTGCTAAAATCATTGGGTCTGTGGGAGAAAAAAAATCCATGTTGGATTAAAAAAAACCTTTTTCTGTTATGCTACAGTTTATTTGTTTGTTTGTTTTCAGTGTTCACTTGTTGTTTCTGGCTAATGCTTAATACTTTGGCTTGTTGTATTTTTTTGGAGCAGTAACATATTATTTATTTGTTTTGATATTATAAAATTTTGGAGCAGTTAGATACCAATTGGCGTATTCTAACTCTTTATTTTTTTGATATATTTTAGTGGTATTGATTTATCTATTTGGATATTGTTAAATTTTGGGACAGTTAGATACCAATTGGCGTATTCTAACTGTGTATTATTTGGTCTAATTTAGTGGTATTCATTTATCTGATTAGTTGTTGTAGAATCGTTGAGCAGTTAGATAGCTTTTGGAGTATTCTAACAGTTTATATTTTTTTAACACAAGTTTACTTAGGGTTTAAATACAGTTTAGTTATCAAATTTTGGTTTTAAGAACATCAAATAAGCGTTTGTAAGATTTGCTGGTAATCTCTGCTTTAGAGTAATGGTACTATCATTACATTCAAACCATCCACATTTCTTTTTTATATATGCAGTGTAGTGCCCTGAATTGGTTGTGGCTCCTGCGTGGTAGATTATACCTATTGTTGTGAAGGTTTTCTTACCAAGTGATATTTGACCATGTGTGAATCCAGTCAGCTTGCAGTTGTTTTTGGTACCATCTGCATTGTAACGTAGAAGCATTAGTATTATGTATTTACTATGTGTTTGTATTACTAACGTGGAGCGATTATCTGAATTGCAGGTAGAGCATAATCTACCATGGTTTGCATTTTGTACAAGTCACTGAAATGGAATGGATTCACAATTTGGTATTGATATATATATGAAGCGTTCATTGGGGATTTCTTCTTGTGTCACATTGTTGCAGAGAGTGCATGTATGTTTCCACATTTATGAAATCTAAAAGATTTCATTTATAGGTATGTTTTTGTTTTCCAGTACTTGTAGTAAGTACATTAGAAATTCTTGTGGATCTTCCTGTGAATTTATAGTGAATTTCACCATTCCAGCACAGTAGTCCAATTGTTGTCTTATTCCAAAAACACTATACGTGTTGTCAGGATTGTTTGCTGCATTTCTGTGAAGTACTAACATTTGCAAACACAATGGGTCTGTACTGTGTAAGTAAATGTTGTCAACAATTGGTGGTAATTGAAATAGAATATTCATTGCTACATTTGCGTAGCAACTTGCACAAACTATATTTGAGAATTTAAATGGTCCAGGTAGTTCTGTATCTAACTGCTTTTTTGGAGTTTGTCTTCCTTCTTTAAAGAAGTACTTGGTTTACTTTCCCTAATTGATTTTTTTTTGCTTGTGGTACTTGATGAAGTATTAGCTTCTTTTACTCTCTTTGGAGGATTTGGAGTGACATCCTGTTGCATTTCTGTTTGATTTATTTTTCTTTTAAAACGTTTTACTTTTTGTGGAACAGAATATGTGTTTAGGTGGGGGGTGTATAGTGAGCGAAGTCTATTGTATTCTGAAATGCAAGGAATATCAGCGTTTATTTTACTTGCATGAAAGTTGATTAGAAATAGACCGTCAAGTGTACGTAAGCGTGATAGTGCTACATAGCTCATGCCTTCTTTAAAGACTGTGTTACCAATATCTATCATTGCTTTGTCTAGGGTAAGACCTTGTGATTTATGAATCGTGACTGCGTATGCAAGAGTTAGAGAAAATTGTTCTCTGCGTACATACATATCTTTGAAGAGAAGGAATCTAGCTGTTGAGCGTCCTATCCTTTTTACTTCTGAAAGTTTGTCAAAGAGTATATTGACAAACTGAATTTTGTTGTCGCGTGGGTATGTTTGAAAGCCAACAACTGTACCCAGTGCTCCATTAACTAGTCCTTGGTCCACGTCAAGGTTACGTTTAAGCATTACTCTGCAATTTAAGGATAATTTTAATTTCTTTTCTAAGCCTGCTGTGTTTGAGATTGATTTTTCTAAACTATTTAGTCTTGTTGTGGCTTGGTCACACATGGGTAGTGCCATACCATGTACATCTAGTTTGTCTGTGGCGCTAAGTTCCATGATTGGTTGCATTTCTTTACTTAGCATGATTTCATTGAATTTGAAACAGCTTGCAAGAGTTGGCATTAAGGCCATACAATTGACATTTTTGTGGGCTAATTGTTCCATAACATCTGTAGCACATGCATTATCGCCATAAAGTGCATTAATGTGCCGGGTTTTCAATATTGCTTCTGCTTCTTTAGAAAGTATACCAACTCTGATACTTTTTAAAATGTTGGCATAAGTGAGATCTGCAGATTGCCACATGTTTCCTGTTAATTCTCTGTATTGGAAATGTTGCCAAAGGTTGACATTTCCAATGCTGCCAACAGTTTTACGGCAGAGTTTGTGTCCTAATGTTTTAAAAATAGGCTCACTTTTTAGTGGTGTTAATTGAAGCAGATCTCCAAAAACAATAATGTGTTTTCCTGCAAAGAGCTCTTCATAGTCTGTTTTGAGTACATCTTGTAATCTGAGGTGAATCAAAACTAACATCAGGTTGGAGACCAGGCTCACTTCATCTATTAGTAGCATTTTCATTTGTTTCAATACTCTGCGTAATTCCATTGCAGCTTCTGCAGATAGTATGTAATAGTCTAATTTGTTCTGGTGTTCTACTGGTAATAGTAGTAATCGGTGTAATGTAACACCACCTATGATGTAGGCAGCTAAACCTGTGGGGGCAGTGACAACAGCTGACAGTTTGTTGTTTGTCAATTGTTGAAGGAACTTACTAATGATTTTGATTAGGAATGTTTTGCCAGAACCAGCTTCACCACTGACGTACAGTAGTATAGGTTTATAATTATGGCAGGAACATTCTTTATTTTCATGTTTTACACCATGTGCAATTTGTTTTGTTACTTCTTGAAAAATGCTACTTTGCTCATTGTTTAGTTTTGATTGTAGTATAGTTAAGTCTTCCTTATCTTCATACTGACACATGGTGTTTTCTACTTCTATCAAAGCTAATTCTGCCTCCTTTATTATTAGTGGTTCTCCCAGTGGTTCTTGGCTTCCTGTTACAGAAGGTTGACTACTGTCAGGAGTGTCCTTATCTAGTTGGGCTTGGAGTTCTTCTTCGTGTTGCTGTTCATTGTGCAACATTGTTTTGTACTGTGTAAAGTTTACATCAGTTATAGTGCTTTCATTTGCTTTGAAAGCATCCTCATATGAGTCATAGTTATCTAATAATTATTCTTCTTTTCTCCATGGTTTGAAGAGTTGTAGCAGGGACATGTAATATACTTTTTTATGTTGAGGAGTCTTTAATGACAATTTGATATGATTAATTACATTTGGTTTAGTGAGTTTAACTAAGCTGCCTTCACAGTTTGTTACTCTATATTTACCTTTTTTTTCATCAGGTTTCATATTATTTTTGTATGTGTAGTTTTGGGCTATGTGGTATAGACACATGTTTTTCAAAGTATTACTTCTGTTTGGGTAGTATGTGTCCAATAAATTGTTTTTTAAAATGTCTTGGCTGTTGGGATCATGTTTGGCTATTGTTTCTATATCTTCATATGATTTTAGAACTCTTTTTCTAGATTTAGCTGGACCAAGACTTAGCCATACTATATTTTCAGATTTACCATACAATGCAGTACTAGTTAAACGATCAGCTGGTTCATATGATCCATATTCTCTATGGGTGAGCATTTTTATGCCCAAGCTGTATAATTTCTGAGATACTGTTTTATCTGATGACAGGTCATTCCAGAGGTCTTGGAGCTCTGTCTTTTCTGCTTTAGTTAAGTATGCTGTGACATATCGTGCAATTGCAGTAGAATTGTCTGCAATGTACTGCACATCTATGTTTGCATTCCATAAGTGGGCAATGATTGCATTATAATCATTGATATATTTTTCTTCTTCTTTTCTTTTTATGTAATATGTATTTTTAGGTGACTTACCTTTAACACTATGTCTAACTGAAGACATGAGGTTGTTCACTTGACCTGCATTTGTAACTGGTCTAGGGAAACCAAATCGGCATTTGGTGTAGTATTTCCCTTTGTTTTTGTATTTGCGACGACAATATTTTCCACATTTGTGTCTTTGAAATTGTAAAATTTGTGCATGAAGATCACTATTTGTGGCTTCTGATGGAATTTCACAAGTGACATATTTTTCAATAAACTGTAAAACAGTGGCATCACTGTGTTGACCAAATTTAGGAGCATCTTTAATCCATAAAAGCATGTGGATATGTGGTGCTCCTCTGGCTTGGTATTCTTTTCTCCAAAAGAAGTGTTGCACTTCTCCAAGGGGAGGAACAGTTTTATTACAAATAAAATGTAGCATAGCAATGAAGCGATGGTGAAAATATCTTGAAACATTAACAGGATCCAAAGAACAAAGTTCTCCAGGTGTTAGTATATCTATATTTGTTTTGTTTTTATTTGATATGCGTAGGAAATCATGTAAATCTTCCCATGCATATTCTGCACAACTTAATGTAACAAACCAAGTGGGTGGGCCAAGGTTTCTGATGATACAACGTACATCTCCATGACATCGAAACCAGTACTCTTTAGTACCACGCATATTTGCTAATAGATTTGTAATATTTGATTGTAAAACCTCATCCTTTTGTTGCACTTTTTCTAATAATTTTGTCGCTGTCATATTTTGAAAGTGTGATCCTGATTTTAATAAGTGTGCAACTCCGTAACATAAAGTTGCTAGTTCACTTTCAAAGAGTAGGTGGAATATGTATTCCACATTTTGTCTAAATCTGGGATCTTCAGAATACATCCGTAATGAGCGGTATTCTGAAGCTGATATTTGTATAGGTCTATCATCATACCTTCCTCCTTTGCCAGTAGGAAAGAGTAGAGGAAAAGCACGTGCTTCTATACTTTTTTCCCATATGCTGATTGGCGATCCTTTTGTTTGACGCATTTGGTAAGTTTCCAGTGCATCTTCTACGGTGTCATTACAGTGCAAAGGATGAATTGTATAATGGTCTAAAGTATTTGATATTGTAGCAGGATCTAGTAGCTCAAATTGACCAGCTTCTTGTGTTTCTTTAATTATTTCAGTTGTATCTTTCAAGTTTTCTTCAATATTAATTTCTTTGTAATATTCATTATTCTCTTTAAGATATTGGAAGGCTTGTCTAACTTTATATAAATCTACCAGCTGTTGCCGTATTTTTTTGTCTTTTGTAGGTACTCCATTTACTAAGATAATTAAAGATTGCTGCATTGGAGGTTGCACTCCTAGAGTATGCACATTTTCTTTTAGACCTAATGGTAAATAAACTACTTTTCCACGAATGCCTTTTACCAATTCAGAAGGAGGTAATTTTGCTATTTTTGGTTGAAGGCGTATTATTGCTTGAAATGGGTGTACTGTTTGAACTATGATGCTCTCATATAAATTAAGTTGTTGTAGGGGTTTTGGTACTGGGTATAATTCCAAATTATTTGTGATAGCACGTGAAGGAGTTTGGTTGTTGTCAAGTTTTGTAGTGCAGTAACTGCAAAGTATTAAGGGCTCAGTTATTTCGTATTTGTTTTCTGCTACAAGGTAGAGAGCTAATTCAAACCATTTAGAATCTTCATTGTCTTCTATTTTGTATGATAGGTCTACAGTTTTTGTGTTACTTTTATAAAATGTTCTACGGCAACATACACATACATGGTTTGGTACTTCAGCTGATGTACTTTTAAATTTTAGTATTTCTTTTTTGCATGTGTTTAGTAAAAAGTTGCCATGTGTAGAATTGTTGCTTAATTGGTTTAAAGCTATTTCATTCTGTAAATGGCTTTCACTTCCAAAATATTTTTTTCTGGATATAGTGAATTTCTTCAAGTAGGTCTTTTGCTGTACCATGTAGAAGGATGTTATTTAACTTTGCTAGTGCTAAAGAAGGACTTTTAGCATAGTACACTTTATAGACTAGATTTCTTATAGTTGAATGATGTGTTGATATCCTTTTGATATCATGGAAAGTGGTTTTACAAGTAGGTCTATTATTTATTGAGGAATTGGCGTAAAGATTTGAAACATTGTTTGGGAATGTTACACATTGACGTGCATGGCCATTTGTACACTAGACGTTCTGATTCAGTTGAATGGAGGGGTAACTCTAAGTTTTCAAGGCATATTTTTGTAAGGAGTACTTCTTGTTCCATTATGGTATTATTCACTTTTTCATAACCTCGACCACTGCTATGTATGGCAATTGTATTTGTTTGCTTTTGTTTGTACGCTTCTTCATTAAAATATGGTTCTGTGCTCGTAGTGTGATTCCATTCACCTCCGCAGATACTTAAGAAGTTCTTTCTGTTGACATTTCGCTTATTGAGAAGTCTTTTTTGTAATTTTGTTATTAGTTTTGTTAGTGGTTTCATTTTGTTTAACAGTAAAATAAATAACTTTCTTTTCAGAAGAATTGCACTGTCCATCAACGCTTCTAAGATTAATTTCCTACGATAGGTTTTAAGCATTGAACCTGATTTCTCTCCTGTTTTTATAAGATTTTGAAGGACTTTGTGACGGTACATTTTGGCTAAAATACTTTTCTTGGTATGCTTACTTTGCACTATATTAAAATTTGAAGAAGTAGTTTTATCTGTAGTGATAGCTGATTTTCTGTTAATTGTTTTTTGGTTTGTTTTACATTTTGATAGAGTAGGCAACGTTTTTGTACTTGAAACTTCTTGTGTTTCACTAAATGACTGTATTAGCTGTTTTGTTTCAACTTTTTTTTACAAATTCTGCTAGAGATGGATGCTTATGTTGGACACTTTTATTTTCATTTGCTCTACTTTTGCGTTGCTTTCTATGGACTTGACTTTTGGTAGGCATTCTTTAGGGTCTGTTGAAAAAAATAAAGAAGATATGGGTTGGGGTGTTCTGGAATGTATGTGTGCTGTGTGCATGAGTGTTTGAGTAAGATGATAAAGATGTATGTAATGGTGTGTGATTGTGCATTGGGAACTACAACTAGTAGGGATAGGTATTCTTGAATTTATGTGTTACTAAACTGGGGTTCAGATGACAAAAAAAAGTAAGCTAGTGGTGTGGAAAAGTACAAATAGTAAATCTAATGTATACAATTAAAACAGTTGTTTGTTCTATAATATGAAAATTGTAGTGGTTCAGTTGGGTAATTTGTGTGTCCAAAAATAGAAATTTGTGGGCCATTTTGGCTGTAAATCGCTGTTTAAGACATGGAGATTTTTGGACAAAATGGTACACAATCTCTAATTTAAGGCACCAAAATAGCTTGTATTAATGTTATAGTATGTTTGATTAATAATACAAATATTATGGTGATATTCTACTTACTTTTTTTCTTAAATTAACAGGTAACTTCTTAGTTCTTCTTTGTTCTTTGAATTCGGCTGCTTCTTTTCAGTAGACTGGTCTTCACTGCAATTGTAAAAGCTTCAAATTAGTAACTTTGTTTGTATATAGCGCTGTTTTTAATTTAGATATTGATTTTTTTAATTGAAATCCTTAGTGCCTTCTTTAAAACCATTAAACTAATTTATTTACATAAGATACATTACATCAGTTCAGTACATATGATATGTTCTTAATGAACAAATTGTATTGAATGACTAACTGTAGCAAAAAAAAATATCTTTACTATGTCTTGTGAAATTTATAATATACCAGTGAATACTACTATTTCTGTAAGTAAGCTGTTCTAGGTAATAGCGCCTCAATGACATGTCTAAATTAAAGTAATTAAGTAAATAAATAAATAAAAACAAAAAAATATGAAATTGTATAAGTATTGTTTTAAAGATTTAAACATAGATTGTGCTTGCATGCAATTTTGTTGGAATATATGTAGTCTATATATTTCATTTAAAAATGTTTAGTTTAACATTATTTGAGTGTGTGTGTATAAAGAAAGTAAATAGTATAAAGGTTTATAAGTGATAGTTGATTTTAGGATTTTGAAAAAAATACAGTAAATTCATTTTACAGATAACACAAGCTAAAAGTATGTTTGAAAATGTGTTCATCTACTGTACAGAAAATATGCATACCTGAAGTTTGTGTTCATGCATATGGATATGCATGAAGCTGCAAGTAGAAATCTTGGAGACTTGTACAGTATTTCTGGTAGATGGTGCTTGCCAATGATATGACACTTGTACTCAGAGAGATTCACAGTACATTTGCAGTGCTGATCTATGATGATGCAGTTAGATCTAAAGGTCTTGAATGTGATTGGTGCATGGTCATGTGATTTTTTAGCTACATCCAATGAGGGAATGGCAGAGAGAGTGAAGTGGAAATGGTAGAAGGGCTCTTCATATTACGATATGTCCGTGGACATGGCGGTAGTTCGCGGACATCGGGAGTTACATCCAGGAATTTTTGGGTTCAGAAGTCATGCAAATGAGAATAAGCACTGAAAGGGATTGGTCAGGAAAGTTTAGTGGGTGTGTTGTGCCAGGAGAGAGTTTTTCAGATACTCTTTTTGCTGAGAGAACAAAAGATAGCTATGGCTATGTGTTTCAGAAAACAGATTGTTTGGATTTTGTTTGGGAGATTAGTGGATACATTGGTTGAATGTGCATGCAGAAAGCTGTGGAGTAGCTGTAGATCTTGGATTCCCACATGTGGAAGTACACTGACATGGAGTACGTGGAATGAAGTGGTTGGACTTGCTACCTCTCTGTGCTACTTTGGAGACAGATCAACATCCAGACATAATTGTAATTCATTGTGGAGGGAACAGTTTAGGACATGTGACTGGAATTTTTTTGCAATTTGCTATGAAAGAAGGACTTGGGAAGGTTATGGACATGTTTCCTAATTCTCAAGTGATATTTTCACGGATTGCGCAGAGACAAATGTGGCTTTGTTCTTCTTCATTTGGTCCACAAATGGAAAAAGCAAGGCGCAATGTTAATAAGGCTGTTTGTGCCTTTCTAAGAGATTTTGGCATGTCTTCTTTTCAGAATGAAAATATTATGTTTCGTAGTACATACATTTTTCGCAGAGATGGAGTCCATCTTACTTATGCTGGCAATCAGATTTTTCTGAGAAATGTACAAAATGCATTGCGACCTTTTTTGGAATTACAACAACCATTTGGAAGTAGGTGTTAAGCATTTATAATTTTTGACTTACAAACACCACCCAAAGGCTCTTTTCAGAGCCACCACTTCTTCCCAGAGAAAATTGCAATGTTTGTGATGGGGTAGCAACCCAATTTTTTAAATGTTCGCGAACTGTCCGCGGACTTCAAAAAAATACAAAGGGCCCTGCTTCATTTACTTTCACTTCTATTTTTTAACTGTGAAAGGCGGCTCTGAAAAGAGGCTTATTTTTTTTTTGATTTTTGATATTTTGTATTTTTTTTGGTTTTTTATACACGACACACGAGGAGAGGAGGGGAAAGGAAGGTAAAGGGGGGGACACCAACCACAGGGATAAGAAAGGGCGAGCTGAGAGAGGAAGATGTAGAGAGGGTTTTATTTGGGTAGTGAGCAGATCTTCTCGTGCTCAAAAGCACTACGAAGTCGCTCCCCCCAGTATTGTGTCACAGTACATACATACAACTGTGACCCTCGAAAGGTAAGGGTCATCAGCATTCTGTATGGCCTGTGAGGCAGCTTGAGGAAGACGTTGTGCCACAGAGGTGGTCCTTGAGGTGACAGGATCAGAAACAGAGGATGAAGTAGAGGAAATCAACCTGCTACGTTCTTCGCAAGGTAAAACCCTGCGAATAGCCCCAGAGTGAAGTGAGGTGTCACTTCATAGTAGTGGTCCCAAAGCTGTACTTACCGTGCTTCCCACGACTGAGTATCATTTTGCACTCATTGCAGGTAACATGGTTTGCACGAGCCTTAGGAACATGACCATGAATGGTAAATAACCGCCACACCCAAGACTCACGCCTAGTGCGGGTAGTAGGGTTTTCCTCTACCTCATTCTCATCATCCTCTTCTTCCTCCTCCGCATCCTCACTCCTGTTCCCCTCTTCAGGCCCTTGGGGACATGGTGGTGGTGGAGGGGGTGGGGGTGGTGCTGAAGCAGGTGCAGCACCAGGTGGCAGTTCTGCAGCCAGGGATGCCATCTCAATGGTGTAATCAACAAGTTGCTGGAGAAATAGCTGTGCTCTGAAGAATAGCCAGAAACACAATGAGAATAAGCTCTAGGGCGTGGTCTTTTATGGGGTGCTTGTGCGCGGTTTGCGGACATGCGCGCTGTCCGCGGACAGATCGAACACAAATAAAGTTTGAAAAGTTTCAAAAGGTATGTAGAAACTCAGGATTACTATGTGGGACTTGTGCCATGGTGAGATTTTATTGAAAAATATTATGGACTTTTAATTTGTTCGGGGACCCAAAGAGTGTCCTCATTCAGAACACGCGATCAGCGTGGGCGCGGTCATATGATCCGTTCGCGAACAAGTCCGCGAAGGAAGCGCATGTCCGTAGGACACCAAATGCATGGAGATTGGCTAGCGCATGCGCGTTGATGTTCTACGGACACTGTTCGGGTCCTGAACTAATTAAAATTGCATCACACGTGAAACGAACATTTCAGGACACTGCGTGTGTTCTTAGAACAGTTTAAATTTGATAGCGAACAGTAACAAAAACAGGAGAATTAGGGGTTTCATCATGATTGTTATTAGGTGAAGAAGGATGGAAGTCTCATCAAAACGTTTTGGGTTATGGAGAGGGTTTGGGGATAAAATGATCTTCAACAAAAGTTTTCAAATTATTAAAATTGGTCAACAATAAATCAATTTTTTCTTTTATGCTGTCAAGCGTGTTTTCCATAACAGCTTCTTCAGAGGTAGTTTCTATTTTGTTATGCTCTGTACAAAAAATATATATATATGTTAAATGTATACAAAATAATAATAATTAAATGGTTTATATTATAAAGTGTATACCATTAGTTTCACTATCTTGTGACATTTCTTCATGTGGGAAATGTTCCTCTAGCCATTCCAGAGTACTAGACATTTCTGTGAGAGAAAAAAAAAAAAAAGATAATATATTTTTTTATCTAATACAGAAAGTTTATAAATATATGAATAAAATTAAGTACACTTACTATTTCAGGTAAGATATGTCCTGTGTACTCAGTGGGTCTGCTCTTGTTCTCAGTTCTGTTGTGTTTGTGAGGTAATTATGTTGGAAGCCAATTTATTTTCTTGTGGTATATTCCATTTTAGAACATAGTGCATTTAAATGAATGGTTAGTGTGTTGTATATATGGGTTACATTTCTTATGTATTAGTACATATAATGTGTTTGTGTGCTTTTTTTTGAATTTGTTAAATGTTCCTATGTTATGATATAACAATCAAACATACCCCCCCAGAGTTTTTTAGGTAGTGGTACTGTTCTTCGAACATGTCCGCGAACATTAAATGAGTTCGCGGACATCAAGTACAGTAGAAGAGATTCAGTCAGTTCCATATGATATGTATATAAAGTGAAAGTCATTATTGTTAAGTTGCACTACTAAAAACCTACGAAATTCAGTGAAAAAACTTTGTTAAAGGGACGTTATGGTTAAGTTACGCTACTAAAAACCTATGAAATTCAGTGAAAAAACTTTGTTAAAGGGACGTTATGGTTAAGTTGCGCTACTAAAAACCTATGAAATTCAGTGAAAAAACTTTGTTAAAGGGACGTCATGGTTAAGTTGCGCTACTAAAAACCTATGAAATTCAGTGAAAAAACTTTGTCAAAGGGACGTTATGGTTCCAAGTAAAACCGAAAACCCCTTGAAATTCGCCAGTTATGGGAAGCTAAGAAACCATAACTCGTGCCACCACTGTGCACTGCTAGGACTAACACCCAGGACATCAAAGATTACATCACAAATGTCATTGATGACATCACTGATGACATCACATGTGTATGTACTTTTCATGAAATATGTGTACAAGGGATTCTTATTATAATGTTGCGAAAAAAGTGTCAAGGATCATTGCAATAAATATCACACCCATTGAACGATGCATTGATATAAATAGCTTTCTATTATGGGGTTCTATCTAGTATACAAAGCTACTCATGCAGAAACATAGCATCGTGTGCAGCGTACAAGATGAAGGTATAATATTCGTAATGTTAATATGTTGAATAATGAAATGATAATTGTTTTCTTAATAGATTTTTGTGTACTGTGAAATATGTAATAAGTAGCTAATAAAACCCATGTATTACATAATTGCTTTACTATAGACAAAACACAAAGAGACAAGAACACATACCAATATGGGTATATACAGGGAAAGTGAAGTTAGCAAAAAAGCACAAGTAGTAGCAGAAACAATTCATAACCTAACTGATTCTTTTTATGCAAATAAATGATTGCTGTTTCAAAGCTGCTATTTACCCTATGTATATGTATCACTTGATGTGATTGGACCCTAAGGAAAGTAGTGTGAGTACAATGTATACAAATATGACCATATACAGGGAAAGTACAGCCATAAAAAAACAACAGAACTATCAGAAAGTGCTGATTAGTCTATTGATTATCTTTATGCACAAAAAGGATTGCTGTCTTTCAAGTTTGTGTCTTCCCCTATGTATATGTTTCATATGATGTGACTGGACTCTAAAGGAATTACTGTAAGAACCTACTTGAAGGATACGTCTACAAATAAACAAATAAAATAAAATGTTTAGTTTCTGACTGTTACTGAAGAAAACCATGTGGCCTAGATATGTCAGCAAAAGAAAAAAGAGTGAGCCAGACATGTGATGTCATCAGTGATGTCATCAATGACATTTGTGATGTCATCTTTGATGTCCTGGGTGTTAGTCTTAGCAGTGCACGGTGGTGGCGCGAGTTATGGTTGCTTAGCTTACCATAACTGGCGAATTTCAAGGGTTTTTCGGTTTTACTTGGAACCATAACGTTCCTTTGACAAAGTTTTTTCACTGAATTTCATAGGTTTTTAGTAGCGCAACTTAACCATAACGTCCCTTTAACAAAGTTTTTTCACTGAATTTCATAGATTTTTAGTAGCGCAACTTATCCATAACGTCCCTTTAACAAAGTTTTTTCACTGAATATATATATATATGTAGTGTCTCTCTCTTTCCAACACTTGTGGTGTGTGTGCCATGGAATGGGAAATTGACCTACTTATGGTAGTGAAGAAAACAGAGGGAGCCACACATGTGATGTCATCAGTGATGTCATGAATGAGATTTGTGATGGCATCTTTGATGTCATGGGTGTTAGTCCTTGCATTGCACACTGGTGGCACGAGTTAAGGTTGCTTAGCTTACCATAACTGTCGAATTTCGGGGGGCGTTTTGGTTTTACCTGTAACCATAACGTCCATGTAACAACTTTTTTCCATCGAATTTCATAGGTTTTTGCTAGTGCAACTTAACCATAACGTCCCTTTAACAACATTTTTGGTTAGTGAATTTCATAGTTTTTTAGTAGGGCACTTTAAGCATAACGTTGCTTTAGGGTAGTTTTTTCAGTAAAGGGAAAAGGTTTTTAGTAACATATATCGAATTCACCTGGTTGGCATGTGTGCAATTACACAGCAAGTATACATAGGACTTTATTAGTGACTGCATGTCCATCTTCAAATGCACTTTTAAGTAGTTGTGGAGGCTCATGTGTTTACGTTCCACACCTAGACCCATCCATAGGTCCTGCACTGTATGCTGATAACACAGCCCCTGTCGCCAGCACTACGTATTCATGCAGTAGGCTACCACATTTAAAGTATTGCTGTCCACTTTGTGGGTGGCTCTGCAAACTTAGCAATGTGTGGCTAAAATACTCCTAACTGTATAATGGCCACTGGTAAACAAAGAACAGCAACCTTCACTGTGACATGGGCGTGTTAAATGTGACATTACTTTGATTTATCTGCTGCTTCCCTGTCCATGACCCGTGAAACTGATACATTGTGTGTGCACTCACAGTGTGACGGAAAGTATGAACAGGTCGTGTGCAGGTTATACAGTTGAAGAATACATGTAAGTGGACATGGGACAGTTTGCAGTACAGCTGCAAAATTGCAAAGCTGGTGCACCTTCCTCATGCTCATATGTGTGCATGTAAAGGCAAGTAAGGAAACAGCAGAATATGCAGAGCGAAAAAAAAAATCGTACTGGTGGTTAGAAAGGCGCTGTATGTACATGAGTTGCACAGAATAATTGGCTTTGTGGTATACGTAAAAGAAGCTACGGTTGGGGTTGTTGTAAACATTCTTGTATTCCACAATGTATGTATATCCGTGAATGGTACCGTCAATAGTAATGGTGTAGCATAAAGTGTTTGTACTACATGTGACGACAACTCAAATTAAAGAACTAAGGAGCAGTGGGCCGGCTATCGCCTTTCGAAGAATGACTTTGGGTACTTTCATGTACAGCATTTGCCACCTCTGCTGCAGGCAACAAGATGGGCACTCCTGTAGGGCAGCGGAGCTGTAAAACAACCTTTCCAAAGCATATGCTGCGCTACAGACCGTTACCAGGCAAAGGGCATTGTATTGTACATGTAGTGCAATGCGCTACTGTACACAGGGATGGTACTTGGAAGTGCATTGCAACAGTCATTACAGGAGCATTACAATGAGTGCCACCTATATAGATGAGAGCCACCCAATAATTCCATCTCCTGGCACGTCCCCTGTTGTATCTAGGCAGGTGCTGCCCCTTCTGTATCTGACCTTTCCTGGCTTTCCCTCTGTGGTGTGTGTGAGAACACAATAATAAATAAAGATGCACTGGGGAATGAAAAAAGGTAAAAAAACGAAAGCACCTTTTACAGATGAACAACGGGCAGGAGGCGTGGCATTGTGGAGAACATTGTAGTTCAGTCGGTTAGAAAGGAGTGCACTGAGATTTCTTTACGTGTTGCAGAGCGTTTTCAAGAGAGTCACAGCGCAACACTTACTACAAGAAAATATCACTACTTGCACATAAAGCACTAAGGCAATTTAGACAGGGTGTGCATAAATCGAGATAGCTGGCACAGTAAGATGAACGTTGTAGCTAGGGAAAAGTATTTGTGCTGTGAAATGTCATAATACCATGGGCGAAGTATGCCATTGCAACATGACAAAGAAATGCACAAATACACTTCTTTGCAATATACCGCACTGTCTCCATTGACTGACCAAATAGAAAATGACTCTGCCAGATCAGTAGCTGCATATTGCGATAGAAAGTTATGCAAGAGATCGTCTAGAAACGCATGAACTGGGCAAGTTACTTAAGTAACGAATATTGTAACTGTCTCAATCTCTTACGTTCTTCCTCTTCTGCCACTGCTTCATCCCATGCAGGCGTCCCTTTTATTGGCATCCATGCCCTGCATACCGCTCTGAGACTTTGTCCCCTTCTAGCGTATTCATCCAGGGTGCAGCTCAGATAGATACACCCTCCCTCACCCTCCAGGTCTACCCATGCCTCCTCGTACCATTGTAACTCTCTGATCTCCTTTATGGTTGTGTGATATAAACTATCTACTATATGTCCTGTGTTGTATATGGCAGTCATCCTGCATTTGGACTCTGTGCAATCACCAGTTTGTACTTCCGCCTCATGTTTGATTTGTGCCACACCATTTGCACGTCCCATTGTTACCATCATCAGTGCACCATTTGGTACTGCATTTGCGCAGCATCCGAGTCCCAATTGACAAACACAAAAAATGAGGAGTAAAAAGACGATGGGCCTCATTCCGAGTATGGCGGTAAGAAATACATATTACCGCCATGGCGTAAACACCATGTACGATGTGGTTGGAAGGCGCTATTTCCACCATATTCCGACTTCGCGTGCACGAGTATTCCGCCATGGCGGTAAACTCCCTTGCGGCATAGCGCAAAAGGTCCCGTCAAACCCCTTACCGCCATAAACCTAGACGTATTTAACACCATCGCCTTCGATGGAATCCGTAAATAGCGGAGACCGTAATTTACGCTAACCGTAAATTACGGCCACCGTTAAAAACCGGAAACGGAAATAACGTCATCGCACAGGAACGGGAAGCATCACGGCGGCCATATTTAAAATCACAATCCATTGCAATCCTCTCCATACAGGACATACAGGACTCCATACAGGACTCTGATCGACCAAATATATTTCAGAGACCAGCATCATGCCTAAAGTTCTGAAAAAGGGCGCTGCGCGCATCCGAAAAGAAAAATTCACCCAGGATGAGTTACAGGTCCTGGTCGACACTCTGCATGAACATGCAGATATCGTATTCTGCAGCGACATGCGTAGGCCCACCATCCTCAGAAAGAAGGAGATATGGGAGTTGGTCGCACAGAGGGTGAGCGCCGTTGGGAACACCCCCCGAAGCACAACGCATTGCCGCAAACGCTGGGATGACCTCCGTCTCAGGGTGCGGGCCATCCTCTCAGCAAACCATCAGCAGGCCCTGGAGACAGGAGGAGGCCCAGGCTCACCCATTAAAATGATGCCCTGGGAGGAAACATGTGCGGAGATGATGGGCACAGAAGCCATCGAAGGTTTTGGCGAAATGGATTGCGGTGATCCCTCATCTGCTGATGCAGGTGAGTGTCATGAGTCTAAACAGTACATGCATCCCTAATGTAATTCACCGCAAAGGGCCGGCCAAAGAGTCACATCATGTTTGCTTCGTAGACCCCCCCCCCCTGCAATCATGTCGTAACAAGTGGGACCCAGGATGATGTCAGGTGCAAGGCTGACACCCACATTGGCCATGCCACACAGAAAGCTGGTCAATGTCACTCACCACAGTACTCCGCCAACATGATTGACCCCGCCAACACTCACCGACCAAATGTCACCAAGACGCTGCTCTCCCAATGTGTTACCATAGGCTTGAAGTCATGATGACCCCCAGATCATTGCTCATGCTGTCTCTCTCTTGCCCCCCACAGGTAGCGGTCATGAAAGTGAGGAGCAGGAAGGCTGCCGGCCAAGTACCTCCCGGGGCAGGGGCAGGGTACAGCGCATACCTGCTGGCAGACATAAGGCCCATACTACACCACCTGCTCCAGCAACCCCCATGGAGGGTACACAACCCCCACCTGCGCACCTGGACATGCCTGCAGTTCCGCCGGTAACATGCCCCACGCTGCACCCTGAGGAATCCAGCATGTCAGGGGAGAATGCTGCCATGTGCCTCCTTAGTGTGCCAGACAGCCCCACATCCAATTCCGTGGTCAACGTGGAGGAGACCAATGACTACAGCCCTGAGTCACCATCGTACAGCCAGGTTGCACACAGCGACTCCGGGTCGAGTGATGGGCCAGGTCTCACAGGCGAAGGGGTAACACCTGTCTCACATCATCCCACTTCCCCTGCCGAAACACCTGAGAGGCCTGCAGGCCCAATACCAAGCCTGCCAACCACATCCCCCACATCGGCCGCAGAAGCTGTGCACTCCCAGAACCTCACGGCCATGATAGAGGAGTTTCTCCGGGACAACCGGGAATCAGGGTTGGTGCATCACAATGACCTGCAGGCTCTGGGCGAGGTCATCACTACATGCACAAACCGGCTCTGTGAGGTGCTCGGCAGGATTGCTGATGCCCTGGAGGCAGCAACCCCAGACCTCAGCCCCAGCAGGAGGAACCACCCTCCCAGTGCTCCTCCACGCAGACCAGCCCGGTCCGCAGGTCACAACGCTCAATGCGAAAATGATACCCCAGGCTCGGGGAGTGCCCATTGACTATGAAGCCACACACATGTGGCCTATGTAGTATTGATGGGACCATTGTGGGGCTGTTGTGGGGGGAGGGTGAGGGGGGTGAGGGTGTGCGTGGGAGTTGGGGGGGAGGGGGGTGAGGGTGTGCGTGGGAGTTGGGGGGGAGGGGGGAGGGTGTGCGTGGGAGTTGGGGGGGAGGGGGGTGAGGGTGGATGATTATTTGTACACGTTTTCACATGATTATACAATACACAGTTTGGTCTATCCTGGAAAACAGAGTGGACATTGATCATTGTGCATGTGTCTTTTAATGTCTCACAGTGCATGTAGTACATGTATCCCCACACCCAGTGCCCAATGTCCTATCATCCTCACCCCCTCAGCTGACTTGTGACTCAGAAATATTGGTCAATCAATGCTTGTCGCACGTGACGTCCCTCCTGTGCATCGGCCCTGTGATGCTGTCCTGCCATTCCTTCCTCCTCCTCCTCCTCCTCCTCATCTGGTGGTAGCAGACCCACGTCAGGGGGCAGTGGCACGTTCCGATGGATGCACATGTTGTGCAGCATTGCACATGCCATGGTGATCTTGGCCACCTTCTCGTGGCTGTAGATGAGGGCCCCACCTGACCGGCTGAGGCAACGAAATCGTGCCTTCAAAAGGCCGAAGGTCTGCTCTATCACCACCCGTGTACGGGTATGAGATCTATTGTAGTCCTCCTCGTGCCTGTTTTGTGGGTTGCGGACCGGGGTCATGAGCCACGGCTTCAATGGGTAGCCAGCATCACCTGCATGAGAGTGGAATGAAGGTAAGTGTTCGTGCAATCATGGTGGAGAACTGTGCTAATCTAACATTGCAGCAGGTGTTCACTGGCCATGCACACATGTCCCAGGATACAGTCACCCCATTACATCGTACAATGGCGTTGACTGTCCCACCCGTATGCATCTCTCTACCCCCCCCTTTACCACCCGGGTGGAGTATGCTGACAAACTACTCACAGCCCCAATGGACTGCCATGGCCCATTCCGGTTACTCACCAAGCTGCCAGGTACGTCGTTCAGCATGTCGCTCCATGTAGCGTGGTAGTGTAGAGTTCCGCAGGACCAAGGAGTCATGAGTTGATCCGGGGTATCGGGCATTGCATTGTGTGATGGCTTTACTGGCATTACACACCATCTGGACGTTGATGGAGTGATATTGCTTGCGGTTGCGATACGGCACCTCCATGGCATGGGGAGCCACCAATTCTACGTGGGTGCAGTCGATGGCACCTATGCAATTTGGCATGCCTGCAAGTGCATGGAAGGCAGCTTTGGTATCATATGTCTCCTGGGGAGTCCGGGGGAGGCATATGTAGTCCCTTCTGTGCTTGAGGAGGGCATCGAGCACTTGGTTGAGTATCCGGGAAAATATGGGCTGTGAAATGCCATGCATGTGCCCCACTGTATGCTGGTAGGTCCCTGTGGCAAGGAAGTGGAGCACAGACACTACCTTTAGTAGAGGGGGGATGGCAGTGCTGATTTCTATTAGGCTCACTATGTCGTTATGTATCAGGGCCACTATGGTGGTTATGGTGTCCCGGTCAAGCCGGTACAGGGTGTGTATCTGCTCTGGTGTGAGGTTGAAGGGGGTGGGTCTGATGCGTGGAATTGGGGGCTGACGGCGTGGTAATGGTGGCTGCACCGGTAGGGCATGCTGGGCCTGTCTCTGCCTCCTTCTCCTCCTGTGTATCCTCTGTGGTGGCGGCTGTGGTTGCTGTGGTTGCTGTTGTTGATGTTGTCGTAGTTGCTGCCTTGCAAGCAGGGCCTCCAGCTCCATGAATGCTGCGAGAATTGGTATTATCTTGGTGTGGGAGGGGGTGTGGTGTGTGGGTGTGCTCCTTTTGTGCTGTGCCTGACTCTATGGACTCCACCTGTGCTGATTGGGTGCACCTGTTCCTCTTTCTGGCACTGTTCAGGGTTGTTAACACCTTCTCTACGATGCCGGTAATTACGCCATGGCGTTAAGGTACTTTGCGCCCTTGTGGAGCCCGTTTTTACCGTGTCCGCTTTACTTGGGATCAGCACTGGTTAACGCCTTAGCGTTATTTCCGACGTGGTGTCTCGGGCGCGCGACACTGGTCCGCTATTTACGCCGTCGTACTTTACGGCGGCGGTAATTACGGTGTGATGGGTCGGAATAGTCCACGGCGGAAAAGGATGTCGGTATTACTTTACCGCCATCGTTTTTCCATTACCGCCGGACTCGGAATGAGGCCCGATGAGTGGTACGAGGAGTTTTACCATCATTCCAAGCCAGGAGGGTACCCATGAAAAAAGATTGTCAAACCAGGTGCTGGGTTGTGCTCCTCCTTCATTCTTCATCTGCTCGCCAAGGCCGTGTACTGCTGCTATCACGTGTGAGAGGGACCCATTCTCAGCGTCTGCAGAAGGTCAAAATGTGCAACATGTACTCCCGATTCTTCGGCAAACACCTCCATCGCTAGCTGTTAGCAGGTGCAGGACGTATCGATTTTGCATTGTCATTAACTGCAAGGCTCTGAGTTCCACTTTGATGACATTGAACCCTTCTCTGTGTCGTTGGCCAATTGGATGAGCTCCCATCTGGTTATTTGGAGCCACTCGGCATTTGCTCTCGCCTGGATGCTGGGAATGAGGGACGCGAAGAATGTCTCCACGGAGCTAAAGAGTCAGAACCGGTCAGGTATTTGAGCCAACAGTTCAGAGGACTTGGCGGATATGTAGTTGGACGATTGTTTCTTTCTCCGGAGTGGATTTTGGACCCCTTCCTCATCTATGGCATATGCAGGTCTCGCCTCGAGCGGTGATGGGGATGGTTCGTCTTGGATTGCTGCATGCTTACTCCATCCGTTGATATGGCTCTCAGGGATTACCATCAGTGCACAATGCAAGGTTGCCAAGGAGCACGTTCCTTTCCATGATTGTGGGAGATGCAGGTACACCATGCTGCCGCAAACCCAATATGTTTCCGTTAGCGCTGCTGTCCCTTCTTCATGTCCGGTATTATGAGAGTTTTGCTGCAGTTCTGGTTGCTTCCCATGTCCCTCTTCTCTTCTCTGTGGAAGCACAGTTCATACAAAATGTTTTTTTTGCAGCTTGAAGGGTTTTTCGATGGCGGTAACCCACGTGAGTTTGCTTATGTGTTCAGTTCATATGGGAGCGCATGTTCTCTGTACCCATGAGAGTTTTTCTTCAGACAGTCCTCGTAACACTTCTGCCTTGCACAATATCTCTTCCTTCTGCCATTTATTGTCCATTTACAATGTCCCCTTTATTACCAAAAAAGGCTCTTTCCCACAAATTACTCCTTGCGGCCTGGAGTAGCATGTTTGCTCGTTCTGCAAAAGTTTGAAAGAAACTGTGTGTGCTTGAAAAGTATTTTTAATTCGGCACAGTGCGAGATGTAGGAGACATTGGGCCTCTGCAAATGGAATTTCTTGTGGCAATAATACCTTGGGAGTGCCTGAGGCGTGGGGTATGAGTGAGCTGGGGCCTCGTCCATGCCCATTGAGGCTCCTAATAAATGAAATACAAGCATTTGTTCATCATGTGTATGCTTTTTACAACCATTATTTTGTACATTTCAATTTCCCTTTTCCGGGTCATCATCTTACGTATGGTTAGCTTCATGGTCATATTTATATTTACACATTCTCTGTACTACCGCATCCCTCCGTTCCCCCCCCCACACCTTAAGTCTGGGGAAAGAGAACCGAAGGAGGCAGAACACAGTCACATCATTTCATTGCTAGAGGAGGGAAAAAATGTTATTTTCAAACCCATGTTTCAGTCAAAAAATAAATCCATGGAAATGAGTAGGGGGAGGGCAGAAAGGGAGAAAGAATAGGCAGTTCACCAGTAACTTACTTCGTCATGCAAGCATCAAAATGTTATTGCACTATACAATTATTTACACAGTTTACCATTCCTGAGTTTCCTTTATGCTTTGTTTGGTACCGGTCCTTGTACACTCTTATTTGCTAGATTTATGCATTACCCTCTCCCTCACCTTCTTTGGTGTCTGAACCATCTATATTCCCATGGGCTCTACGCACATCGGTCAAATGTACTCAGTACCACAGTCCCTGTACTTTAACTGCCATGGGCGTGCAAAAGATCACTTTATAGGGGCCATGAAATTTCGGCCCATTCCATCTCCGCACAAAACTTCTTACGTATACCATGTCCCCTGTCATCAGCTGGCAGTCTGAGCTTTCCGTAGCTGGGGCTACTGTGTCGGTAGAGTTGTCTTGTGTGAAGGGGGGTGCTATTTGCTTTGCTATGGCTCGCGCTGCTTTTGTCAAATTTCTGAGATACTTGTGAAATTCTTCCCCTAGGACAGTGGCGCTTTGATGTGCATCTGATTGTCTGCGAGAAGGTGAGTGGGCTGTATGCATCCTCTGACCTTTCACTATTTCATGCAGTGACAGGTGGTGGTCCTTACTGGGTTGGTTTCTCATTTCAAAAAGTGCCAGGGGTAAGCAATACACCCAGTTCTTTTTGAGTGTGTGGCACAGTTTTGACAATCTACTTTTGAGCAGTCCATTCATTTCTTGAACAATACCGTTCGATTGCGGATGATACATCGTGCAGAGCTTGAGTGTTATGCCTAGCATTGCAGTGATATGCTTAAACATGTTGTTCACAAAATGCGTTCCATTGTCGGAACGTATGACGTCACAGATGCCCCAGCGGGGAAACACCTCTCTTACCAAAAATGTAGTAGCACACCGTGCGTCTGGGTGAGGGCAGGGTCCGGCCTCCACCCACCTCGAAAAGGGGCACACGACAGCAATCAAGTATCTTGCCCCATTACACCACTCTCCCATGTCTGCATAGTCTATATGCAGCTCTCTAAAGGGCACTTCAAGTTTTGGCAACGTTCCCCTGAGGATTTGTAATGTCATGCTGGAATTGTATGTTTGGCAGCTGATGCATTCTACTATTAATTTTGTGACATGTTCCCGTATTCCGGGGGCAAACCAATTTTCCTGTACATCTGCAATGAAGTGTTGCTTTGCATTATGAGCCGGGTAATGTAACTGTTTAAATGATACTTCTAGCAATTTTGTTGGCATCACTACCTTGCCAGTATTATTTTGTCTCCATAGTAAATCAGTGGACGATTGGCTGCATCCCCTCTTTACCCACATCTCCTTCTCTTCGCTAGGTGCATCGTGTTGCAGCTCGAGTATCTGAGATATTGGTAATGAATTAAAGCCGTCAGGTTGCATTTCCTCCACTGTCTTTTGTAGTATGTACTCACCTGCTGGGACTTTCGGAAGATAGGATGCCTCTTTCGCGGCAGCATCCGCTGCCGCATATCCCAGTGAGATGACGTCATAACCTCGGGTATGGACCTGGCATTTTACAACTGCTACAAGCGTGGGTTCTTTCACTGCATCACTCAACTCTCCTAATAGTGATGTATGCTGTATTGGGGACCCGCCTGCCCTTCGAAATCCCCTTCTTCCCCACCTTGCTAACCCTCCATGCACAGTCGTAGCCATATATGCTGAATCTGTATAGATTTGCTGTGTGAAGTGCCTCTATGAGTGCTACTAATTCTGCTGCCTGGGGCGAGAAGTGTGGTGGCAACCTTTTCTGCACAATTATTTCAAATTCCCCATCTTCCACCCAAACTACTGCTGCTCCTACATGTTTTTCTCCTGTTTCACAATCTATAGAGGTAGACCCATCCACAAACTAAATTTCCCCTTCTGACAATGCATTTTCATGTGCTTTGGGTGTGTCATCATCATCTCCTGTGTATGTGGCGCAGTCGTGCTACTGTATGTCTTCTACTGTGCACGCCTCGGTGATAAATGTGGCTGGGTTCACGCTTTTTCACCACACAATATCAATGTTGGCACTAGAGATAATCAATTCATATGCTGTGGCTCCTTGAGTGGTTAATGTGCTCTCCGATCTTTCAAGAATGGCAAACAGAGAGTGTTCTACGTATAACGTGACGGAGCAGCCCATCACGATCATCAAGCTTTTTTCTATTGTGAACACGGCAGCTGCAAGAGCCTGTTTGCACGCAAAATGTCCCTGCATCACTGCATCGAGTGTCCTGCTGTACAATGCCAGGGGCTTATGGCCCAAGGACGTCTTTTGTGTCAGCACGGCAGTCATGAGTGTGCCATTGCAATGTGAGAATAAATAAAACTCCTGCTCATAGTTAGGGGTCGCAAGAACTGGGGCAGTGGATATCAGTTCCTTAAGTGTGTCAAAGGCTGTGTGCATTTCCTGTGTCCATTGCAGGTTGGTATTTTCTCGCTGTGCTTCCTTGAGTGCTTGTAGCAGGGGTCTAGTGTATGACGCATAGTCCAATATCCAGGCACGGCAGTAATTACACATGCCGAGAAACCTTTGCATCTCCTTTACTGTATTGGGCTCTTTCACTGTTCTTATTGCTGCTGCTCTGTCTGGTATGATTCTTTTACCATCTTTAGAAATTAATTGTCCTAGATACAGTACTTCTGTCAGACAGTATTGTAACTTCTGTCTGTCTACCTTGTACCTCTTCTGTGCAAGATGTGTTAGCAGGGTGATAGAATCTTTTCTGCACTCATTTTCACTTTTCCCGCAGACCAGCAGATTGTCTACGTACTGAATTATGGGGCTCGTTGTGTGCATATTTCCGAGGTCTTCATGCAATATTCTGTCAAAAATGCTGGGGCTTTCACAGTACCCTTGGGGGAGTCTGCAATGTTCATACCTTTTTCCCCCTAGCGTGAATGCTGTTAGGTACCAAGAACCTCGATCGAGTGGGATTGAAAAGAATGCGTTTTTTAGGTCCACTACTGTGAAATGTGTGGCTTCTATTGGGATGCTACATAGAATTGAGGCAGGATTTGGGACAAGAGGGAACTCCTTCCGTACTACGTCATTAGGTGGGCGTAGATCTTGGATCATCCTCCACGTCCCTCCCTTGACCTTTTTGATCGGGTAAATGCACGTGTTGCAGGGAGAGTTAGATGGAACTATTATGCCCTGTACCATTAATGCATATATAGTGTCTTTTATTCCTTCCTCAGCCTCCCTTGATATGGGGTATTGCTTCACCCGTGGCAGGATGGCACCGGGTTGGAGCTTGATCTTTACTGGTGTCACTTCGTGCAGTAGCCCTACCTCCCACTGTTATGTCTAGCTATTCAGTGTATGGAACCTCGACCACTGCCCCAGAGAACCCCTGCATTTCCAAAGTCTGATTAGAAAGCGGGAACCTGCCTTCCTTAAGGCATGATTTGTCTGCTCCCGAATCCACCATGAAAATCAATTGTTTGTTTCCTATCGCCGCCCCCATGAGTGGTTCCTCTGCTGCGTTACGGGTTGTCGACAGTACTGGACACGCAAGTGCTCTCTGTGGGCTGTCCTATGCTGAATGCCATGGGAGTTCATCTACATCAAAAACATTGCCTTTTACCATTGCTGTCCCCCATTGCGGTGTGGTTGGTGCCCCAATTGCCGTGGTAGCATACGTGTTATTGCGCATGGAGGCGGTATTGCCATGACACTGGGGGTGTGGAGACGTGTCTTGCGGGGGTAATGGGTGCTCATTCATGTACCTAGGGTCGACCTGGCTATCCCGTCTGTTTCTGCCCATTGGCAGCCCAATGGGGCTTCCCGGGTAGGGGTGTCCGATCTGATGTTCATTTGGATATGTATTATTGGGTCTACTCCGGCATTCTCTCATAAAATGATCCCACCTCCCACAATTCCAGCATTGCCATTGCATTCCCCCTCGGGAACCTCCATACCCTGCACCCCCTCCTCTTGATGCCCTGAATCCCCCTCTGTTGCCCCGCCCCCCTTTCGTTGGCCACTGTGATCCCTCATATTGGTTTTCCCCTGACCATTGATCCTGGCTGTTACCTGTCCAGTTTGCCACCATCTGCATTGGTATACCCAGCTGTCCGTCTTCCTCTTCCCACACCCATCCTGCTGCACTGGTTGCTGCTACTGTACTGACCTTCAGTAGTTTACTCTGCACTAATTTAGCTTTGTCTGCCAACCGCCGCTGAGCTAATTCCTTTTCATTCTCTTTGATCCTCTTGCAGTGATGCACTATGGTGCTTTGAATTTCTGGCCACCCCTTGGCTTCTATCCAAGCTATTTTGTCAAGGGCCTTCTGCACTTCCTTCTGGAGCCCCCTTTTTATATTGAGGTAAAACAGGGACGTTGATTGGTCCCAGGCCGTACCCGTTTCCGCTCTCCACATGTCTTGCAACCGGAAAATGAAGGACATTGCATCTTCCTCATCATTCATTGTGCATTGCATCACTGACTGTAAATCGGGAGTGTCTGGGAATGTTTCCCTCAACGCATCCCACTCGTGAGCTCGCACTGTGTTAAATGAGGCCCCATCATGGCGGTCACAATCTAATGTTATTCCTGGGAACCCCGCCTTTGCCCAAACTCTGTTAACCTGGTCTCCCACCGCAGATACGAGCAGACCTTTCACATCCCCCACTGCCAAGGGCACTCCTCCCGTGTGTTTCTCAAATGCATATATCCATTTGCTGGTGCCTCCTGATAGTGGGGGTAGCTGCTTGAGTAAGTTAGCCTTGTCCATTTGAGCCCATGGTATGTAGTTTGGCCTTCCCGCCCCCCTGTGTATCAATGGCAGCTGCAAATCCCCCCCCTTCTTAGTACTCACCTTCTTCCCTTTCTTCCCGATCACAGCCATGCGCCCTGCTCTGTTTCTTAACCTCCCCCTCCATTCTTCCATGGGAGACAACCCCTCTCCAAGCGAGGCCCCACCAGTGGCTATTCCCAGCCTTCTCCCCTCCTCCTCCTGTTCTTCTATGTCACTCCAATATTCTTCCTCTCGTTCTGAAGCTACCCCACCTTCTTCTATCTCCTGTTCACTGTCAGCTGTATGGATTTCTGATTCGAGTAGGGGTGTCATTTATTCGAAATAGTATCTCGCCTTTTTTCCACCCATCTTCCTCTGCCCTTACACTAGGCTGGGGCATCTCATCACTTGTGCTCGGGGGGTAAGTGACCCCCCTTGCTCACCAATAGTGCAGGGGTACTTACCTTTCTGGTTGTCCCCTGGCTCTCATAAGGGGGTGGCGCTGTACTGGATGGCTTAATTGTGGGGGGCGCTGTGGGCTGTGCTACATATTCGGGATCACTGTATCCGTCTAAACACTTGTGACCTCTATTGTTTTCCCATCTTTTGTAGTCGGCCCTGTACTGCCAGCTGTTGTCAGGGGAGATGTGCTAAATTCGCTGCTTTTCCCTGGAGACACCTCTTCAAATAAGCACCACATGTCCAATATCTCTCTACTGTTCTGCAACTGCTTTCCCTTGTACTTAATGAACAAGCATGTGGCAACCATGTCTAACACCTCCTTATCAAAAGACCCTCCTTCAGGCCATACTTGGGGTAATCCTTCCCCCTTCAACTCCACAACCCACTGGTCGTGGTACTTATTGATCTTCACCACATACCCTGGTAGAGTTTTACAGATATGGGCAAGGGGCGTTTCTGCACCCATTGTATTTTTATTCTCAATACGCCTTATCTGATCTTTTTATTTTATACCTGTTTACTTCTTATATAACCAGTTTAATGCACTTCACAATCCTTCTTAACTAAGATGGAATGTTCACTTACTTTTCAATGTCTTAAAACCACATTGTCATGCATGTAACTTTTTCACATAATGTCAAATTTGTTCATTATGGTTATGCACATAAATGCTCTTTCTACACAAACGAATGTTTAACAATTCACATGGACAATGAAAAAAATAAACAACATAGATTATATTTCACCGTCCCTAATACCCCTTCTACTTTTGCCCAGTTCCCCGTTCTCTTCTGAGTTTATTCTCTCCCTCCACCTTACTCCAGTTCACCCACTTGAGAGAGAGAGAGGAAAGGATAGATAAGAAAAAGTTGGCAAAAGTGTTTCTAAATACTACTCCAGGTCTCCCCTTGGACTCCTACATTATCTTCTTTGACCTCAATTCCTCATGCCCATATATCCTGTACTAGTCGAGATAGCACTATGCGGCGCCGCCTTCCACCCCCCAACGGAGATAGGATCCCTGTCAACCTCTTTTCACCTTGTATTTCATCAGTGTCCTAATGGCCATATGCGATAGAATGAGAATAGTATGGATAGTATGGAATATAGAAAAGACCCAGACTCCCAGAACCCCTTTTACCCCCTTCTGCTACAACCTGCCACACCTTTTTCTTTTTACCATACTTGTGCCGTTTATCCCAAGACCTCCTAATCTGACTCCCACCCGTGCTTTTAATATCACTCGCACTTGATACTCACGTGTCCGTCTTGATCTGAGACCCTCTGGACCCGATCGGTCAGTGCGCCGCTCCTCGCTCAAAGACCACGCCCGGCTCCCGCGAGTGGTATGTTTGGGTTTTGTTAAGAGGGAAACCGTACCCGCCCGCCCTATTGCGTGCGCACGTCTAAGTGTACCGGTTGCCGTTGGCGGGTAGCTCTTGAGGGAGCGCGCTCTGGGTCAAAGCAGTGGGGCGTCTCGTGCCAGAAGGACGGGATAGAACGCTATTGCGCCGGGGTCACCAATGAAAGTGAGAGGCCCCCAATACTGCTGGCAGATCACCCAACAGAGTCAGTAAAAGTACATCCCAGGAGGGAATGAGACCAAGACCAAGTGAGAGTGCGATTAAAGGTTTTTATCTAAAATTAGGGCAAGCAGAATCTACTCTGCTCACGCCGAGAGCGCTCTGCAGAAAACATGTTACACTTGCATTTTATTGACACAAATCGTCATCACTGTGGGAAGGCCTAGGGGGCACATGAGAAGTCGGGATTGGATACTAAGAGTAGGCACCTTTAGGTGCTATAGGGTCGATGACGGCTGATTGGACCATGCGCAAGTGATGAGATGACATGGTGCTTGAGGTCAAACGTTCAGCTGGGCTCCTCAGCCTGGTATTCCATGTTGATTGTTTGACATCCTATCTTGGCAACATTTTGACCTCGTGGTCACACATTCTCATCCAGTCAGAACTCTGACTTGCTTGTCTGGTGACAAGGCCTGTACCTCAATGAAAATAGGGTTCTAAGTAAGGTTTATTTATTGCCAGTCATGAATTAACCATTTCGCATCAAAGGTATTGCTCCCTTTGTTCAAACAAACTAGGAATGTGTTGGCTAGGGGGTAGAGCTCAAGGGGTCAGTGTATGGTCAGAGGTCTCTCTTTGGTACCAACAAGGGGATTTCAGAATATATGGCTGGAATGACCAGGTCACAAAAGGTACATATCATGATAAGCATGCATTACATTGTGGGGGTTCAATGATCACATGTCCAAACATCACTGACTCTCTGCTGACACCCAAATGGACTTGGACAGACCGGGGCCCCCATTACAGTCTGGTTACATATTATACAATAGCTCAGGGGCTTTCAGAACACAATTTTACATACTGCTCTTAGCATGTGGCTGGTTGCTTAATACTTAAATCACATGGGTCTAAAGCAAGTTTTCATCTTCAATTAACTAGGCATTCTCATTATAACAAAAAGGAAAACAGAAGATTTGTTAAAGAGTGATTAAGAACTACACCTGTCTTTAACTCGAGATTCACTTATACATACACGCACAGTGAGGGTCTATGGGAGCGCCTTTAGCTCGGGGTGCAGCTAACCAGGAGTGATTTGCCTCTGTACTTTCTTTATATCACACTATATATGTATTTACATTCAACTTTATCAAAAATGAGGTAGCATTGTGCTAGCATGTACAGATCTATATTTCGTTAAACATTGTAATGTTGCAATTAGTGTTATGAGCATTTCAGAATTATAGGTCGACATACATTGTGCTTTCAACATAGCAGGTTAGCATAGGAACTTCCAGTTACACACATATATGTATTTACATTGTTTACTCATAGGCCTTCTTAGTTTATCATCAGGTTTGTACGATTTTGCACAAGAAGAGAAAGCGTGCTTACTTATATCCATGTCAAAGGAAAAATAGGCTCACCGGTTTAAGGGTCTTTTTAAACTGTTGGTTTTTGCCCCAGATGGCACGGGGGTTATGTTTTTATGGCCAGGGTCTGTGGGGTGTGGGGTAGGTTTATAGAGACAGATACATCTTGCTCTGGCCCTTGCTCTGGGTTGTATCTGAGTCAGTGAAGGGAGTCGGGAGGCAGATGATGCAGTGTGGATTTTGTTGCATTCTCGCAGCCAGCCTTCTCATGGGAATCAAGCGGTTATGTGGACGGCAGAGGGGAGGAGGTGATGGGAAGGAACCTGCTCGCTGTGCGCGCTTAACGGGGAGGGCTGCAGGCTGGAGTGAAGTCTTAATAGCCATTTAACATTACAAAATGGAGTCTTATTCACCCCTGGTTTTGTTATACAAGGGTGTACGCAAGGGTATCACAGCACCTAGAGATATTCCCGTACGAAAGGGTTCACGGTTCCTAAAGGTGTTCCCGCACGAGTGCCCCGGGGCCGGGGCCCTGGACCCAAAGCATTCATGGCTGGGCCTACCCAGGAAGCGTAGGAATAAGGGAGGGCGGTCTCAAGTGCCCTCTCCTTCCACTCACTCTGCCAGATCGGTAGCTGCATAATGCGATAGAAAGTTATGCAAGAGATCGGCTAGAAACGCATGAACTGGGCAAGTGGCTCCTTCATAGGAAATGGCACTGAAACTCGTGAAACATGCTGTGCAATGTTCCCTGCACAATGAACAACAATAATATTGTCATGATTGCGTGATTGCGTATCAGACACACAAACCAAAATCAGGCACTTCATTGTACCTAGTCCATAGCAATATATATGCACATCATAGATTCGTAAATGAGTAGCGAGTGCACAGTGTTTTGCATTCACTTGCACTGAATGTATGTCGGCATACCCTAAAATCTGCACGCTGTGCCTCATAAAGCACACAGCCATAACGGCACCCTCTGCATTTCTGTGAACAAATACACAATGTAGCACCGTCGGTCCATACACACCACACCCCCAAACTTTATTGCCCAATCCTGTAGCCTCTGCAGACCTATTTCTATGGGCGTCATTTGCAAAAGGGGCGTATGAATCTATTGCGATATTCGCAGACTTTTTTGTGGTGAACGCACGCGAGAGTGGGCAAATAACTTTCTACCAGGGGAGCGCACGTTGTTGGTTGTGGTGGCTCTTAAAAGAATATTTTTTTTTTTTTTTTTTTAAAGGTGCTTCCCTAGAAACACTTTTTTGGGGGTTTTCTTACGTGAATGTGTGTTTTCAACTTCAGCTCACATTCTTACAGTAGGGTCTTCAGTGCAGTCTGTAGAGTGTGAGCAAACATTTTATTGCCACTGGCCGACAAAGGCATGCCATTTGCCTTGAAAAGCAGTATGTATCGGGAACCAATGTTCTCATTCTCACAAGAGAACATCCCACCAGCACTCAAGAAGTCACACATGCTTCTGTTGATAAGACCATTTCCGACCTCTGGCTGGCGACAGGAAGCATTGGAATAATGCCACGCGATTCTCTGCAGTATACATGAGAAAAGCACCTTGCAGTAGGAAAAATGCGCTGCACTGCTTTCATCAAAATCTTCAGTTGACTGAACACATGGGAACTAGGCATGTAACCCAAAAAGAAGCCTCCAAAGTGCACAATCACAACATGTACAATTCGCCGAAGAGGCAACGCATCGACATTCTAGAAGCAGTCCGCCGAAACAGCACGATTCCATACCACTCCACAAAACGTCCACTCCCTCCAAATCTAAATTGCTAGACAAGTCTTCTTGGAGGGCATACACGCACAGATCTTCCACAAAGTAATCACCCACAATGAAAACTGTGCATCTTGCCATGTTTGCCAGATGCAATATGCAAGGTTATGTAAAAGTGAATGCCCACCTTTCCTGTGACTCACACCCAGAGCACCTGATTGGCCAAAGGCCATAGTCCCATTTCCATTGGCCAACATGGTGAGAAGGGCAAAATGTGGTACGTGCCTTTCCCCAATCACTGCAAGGGAGGCGCCCTGGTGAAGCAGGAGGACTCCTTCTCCCTAATGGTGCTCTTTTCTGTAAAATACACTCTGACCACCTGATTGGCCAAAGGGCATAGTCCCATGTCTATTGGCCAGCATGCTCTCAAACGCAGAATGTGGCACATGCCTTTCTCCAAGTACCGCCAGGGCCGCGCCCCATTAAAGCCAGTGGAGTGCTTCTTCCTATTGGTGGACTTTCCTCTGACACACACCCTGAGCAGCACATGATAGGACAATTGCTACAGTTCCATTTCCATAGGACAGCATGGTGAGGAGTGTCAAATGAGGCATGTCCGGGTCCCCAAGTATGTCGAGGGCCGGTCCTCAGTGCAGCAGGAGTCCCTCTTCCTATTGCCGCACATCCTAAGCAACTCATTTGACAATCCCCACAGTTCCATTTTTGTGGCCGCCACCTGCAAAATCCCTGCATGTGACTTTCGTGCTGTGTGCGGTTGTGGGGGAATAACTTGCAACCAGGGCAGGGGGAGTTCGTAATAAGATGCGACTCTTAAAAGAGTCTGTTTTTTTTGTGTAGATCCTTCTACAAAAACACCTTTTTTGTCTGTTTTTAGTAGCTTTTGTGTTTTCTACACACATCAGTTCAGTAAACTGTTCACCGCTTACTGTAGACGAGCAAACAAAACTGCATTGCCAATGGACAACAAAATGCCATTTTCTTTGAAAAATTCAGCATTTCCACAAGTAATAAGGTAATTGTTGCAGAAGAACATTCCACGAGCGGACAGAAAAGTGTACATGCTTCTGTTGATGAGACACCTTCCTTCGTTTGGCTCGGAACAACATCCATGAGCAGTAGACCATACTCTTTGCAGTATTATAGATCAGAAAAGCACCTTGGCGATGGGAAAAAGCATCCTCATGACAGCCAGCAAACCTCCTCAGTCTACAGAACAAATGTAAGCAAGGCAGGTAACCCATATGCATGCCTCCCTAATGAATTACGTTAACATCTACTACTGGAAACGTGGTGAGGTCTTTGCAAAGTGCATGCATATCGACGAAATGGCACTCAGAGACAGCGTTCCACAATGCGTCCACTCCTTCCAAACTAATATTGCCATCAAAGTTTCTTTGCAGGGCATAGTTGCGCAGATCTATTACAAAGGGATCACCTACAGTCAACACAATACGTTTCGCCATGTCAGACACTCTCAGTACGCAGAGTATAATGTGCAACCGTTTCACCTCCCCTTCCTGTTAACCACACCCACACTACCTGATTGGCTAATCCCTACACTGCCATGGCAGTTGGGCAAGGTGGTGTAAAGGGCACATTTTGGCACGTGCGCCTCCCAAAGTAGCACGTGGGCCACACCCCTGTAACACTGGAACAGTCCTTCTTCCCTTTGCACTATCTTCTCTGCAGCTCTACTTCATTAGGTTACTGGTAAAGAGGCATACACATATCCACCAATCGCATTAAAGCCGCCATCATCGAACACTGTCACTTCTCTACAACACTTGAAATGTACCATTACACATCAACAGTACCAATGTCGTGTCATTCCAAAGCATGTCCGCTACAAAGTTCAATGTAAGTATGCACGATTTCTCCATCCACATACATCCACATAGCCACCCATGATGTGGCACGTGCCATCCTGAAAGTAACATGTAATCCACTACCTTTTCATGATAGTGAAGGTGGGGCTGGGGGGTTGGGTGGTAAATAATATGAAACTGGGTGGGGGATTCAGTCTTCCAGCGTATTTGTATAAAGTGTTTTTTTTTTACGTGCATGCAAGCAATTGTTTTTTGTATTTTCTCCTTATCTGTGTTTCTGTTTGCCTGTCCTCACATTTTTACAGCATTCTGGTCAAGGCTTCTTGCACAGTGTGAAAGAAAACGGCATTGCCAATGGCGCTCAAATAAATACCATTTCTACGGAACCACTGCATATTTTGCGACCTCATGATCTCATAGTGGGTGGAGAACATGCCAGCAGTCTGCATAAACTGACGCATAATTCTGTTTATAACACACCTTCCGACTGCTGGCTGGGGACAAATTACACCATCATGGACGCACACTGCTCTTCGTGTTATGCATGAGAAAACCACCTGGGCAATAGGAAGAATACGCATCACTGCGGTGAGCAACCTCATCAGTAGACAGATTAATCATCCACACAACATGTAACCCAAATGAGCACTTCCATAGTGCACCATGACACAGTCCACGTTCGTGATGGACTCCACATATCTGCAAAGGCGAACCATCCTACCGAAACTGCAGTCAACCTTACAGGCCCACAAAGCGTCCACTCCTTCCAACCCGAAATTACCAGCAACGCCTCTTTGCAAACACCTGTGCAGATGGCGCACAAAGGTATCACTGACGATAAGCACTGTGTGTCTCTCCATGTCGATCACCTTCATGACACAGTATTGTGATGAAATGGTACCGCCCCTTCCAATGAACCATGCCCTAAACTCAAAATGGCCTATTTCCCACAATTCTATTTCCATTTCCGCCCTGCTCATAATGGGAGGATGTGCACGTGCGCTTTCCCATCTACAGTGAGGGCAACGGCCCAGTAAAGCTCTGACAATACTTCTTCCCTTTGCACTGTCACTTTTTGCAGCACTCCTCAAATTGGTTGTTGTCACATTTGAATACACACGCATCCACCAAACACATACAAAACCTCTGCATTGCACACTGTCATTTCTATACACCACTCCGTATTTACCGTTAAACACTCTCAGTACATGTTCTGTTTGATTGCAAAGCCCATCCACCAGAAATGTCTGCTAAAGAAGGCACAATTGCAGCATCCACAAACATCCTAACACACCAGCACACCTTTAGCTATGCACACAACATTGCAACCATTTCCACACGCACCACAAAACTACACATCCAAGCAAGCGACCATGTGGGCACCGAACATTA
Source organism: Ambystoma mexicanum (assembly GCF_040938575.1). Classification (NCBI taxonomy): domain Eukaryota; kingdom Metazoa; phylum Chordata; class Amphibia; order Caudata; family Ambystomatidae; genus Ambystoma; species Ambystoma mexicanum. The sequence continues at coordinate 844,793,889 of NC_090924.1, read as the reverse complement.
TGCACAAACATTACATACGTAGCGGCAGTTCTACCCATCTTCCCCAAACCATAAAACAGCCATTCACGAAAACGTATCACAATTAGCAGAAGCCACAAACATACCGCAGCGTGCACCACCCCTACGCACTACCATTCACAAGCTATTGTGTCACTGCCAACCTATGCACACCACCTTCACAACATTGGGCCTACTTCAATTAATCTGCATACAGCAGATTAACCAACCACATATAAGCTGCCCTTCAACAATACCCACTTCCATACTCACATTACGTATGCACTGCACCCTGTGGCCACCCTACCCAACTTCTGACTGCACCATCACCTGCCATACACCAAATACTGTAGCATGTTCCAACTTTCACCACAACCATAGAATGCACAATACACACTTTGCAACTCACTTGTGCTACAGTAACACGTCGACAATGTGCTCCACACACATTCTCCAAAGATCACCACCCTGTGACTCATCCACTGCCAAACCCACATTGCTCCCGTGTGTCTGCTCCTTGCATACATTCCCCCGACTGTAATTCAACAATACATGTCAGCATATCACCAATTTCCACTATGCACATATGCACCACTGGCACCAGCAATCCTAACCAACCTTGACACCGCAATGAACATGCACATCATTACATAGAACTGTTACCATAATGTATAAACATTACACTGTCTCCGGCACCCCTACGCCCTTTCATTCACATCTTATTGACTTACCCACTTCCACTCAGAAAGGATTGTTTCACTGGCACCATAAACAGAACATGTTTACAACATTGCCCATACTGCAAGTATTGTGCACACAGCACACTATCCAAGCACATATAAGCTGTCCTTCCACCCTACCCTGTAACATACTGACAGTATACAAGCATTGCACCCAGTGCCCACACAGCTTGACTTTTCACTGCAGCATCACCAACCACATGGCACTGCCATGGAGCCATGCAGTTACAAATTGCAACAGTTACCATAATGTACAAACAAGACACTATCTCCTGCATCCCTGTGCACTTTCAATCACATACTATGGGCGTACCCACTACCATTCATAAAGTATTGTGTCACTGCCAACCTACCCACAACCTGTTTACAACAGTGGCCTGTAACGGCTTAAATGTGCTCCACACCCATTCCTTACATGTCACCACCCTCTAACTCATGCACATTGAAAAATGCATTGCTGCCGTGTGTGTCTTCAAGGCCTAGGCTCTTGAATGCATGGTCTACGGCCTACGGCCATGCATCCATTAATCTAGGCCTTGAACACACCCAGGGCAACGTAATGCCACCATGCATGTCTCCATATCAGCAAATGCGACAATCCACATAGACACCACTGCCACCAACACTCCTATCCAACTTGTACACCGCCATGGCGCTACGCAGCAACAAATGGCAACAGTTAACATAATGGTCACGTGGACAGCTACCATTTTGCACAAACATGCCACACATAGGCAGCAGCACTTCACCCTAACTCTCCCACAACATAAAATGCCCAATCACGAACACAGGTCGCACTTACCAGAATGCACAAACATACCACATCCTCCACCACCTCTACCCACAGCCATTCACAAAGTATTGTGTCACTAACCACAACATTTTCACAACATTCGGCCTACTTCAATAATTCTGCACACAGCATAGGCATTGAACACACCTACTGCAACGTAATGCCACCATGCATTTCACCATTTCACCAACTACGACCATCGACATACATACCACTGCCACCAGCAGTCCTACCCAACCTGCGCATCACCATGTAGCTATGCAGCAACACATTGCAACAGTGAACACAATGTGAAAAGGAAACACTCTCTCCTGCACCCCTGTACACTTTCATTCACATACTATAGGCGTACCCACTCCCATTCACAAATTAGTGTGTCACTGCCAACCTACCCACATTCAGTTTGCAGCACTAACACAACTGCAATCAATCTGCACACACTGCACTATGCAACCACCACCCTGTTCCGGATGCAGACTCAAAAATGCCTTCCTGCGGTGTGTATGTTGCAGCCCTATGCTCCACAGTGCATGCCCTACAGCCTACGGTCTACGGGCTTCGGCCATGCACCCAATAGTGTAATCCTTCCACAGACCCACTGCACCTTCATCCACCCATATATGCCTCCATGTGCCCAAATAACGCATTCCATCCGCAGCGCACCACCACCTGCGCTCCCACCCAGCCTATATCAAGTGCAATTCACTCCCCATCTGCAAATGACCTGCCACCACTCACCACGAAAAGGGTTCGCTGCAAACAGATTGTGGCAGAAGCTAAGGGGCCGTTACTACAGCTGTCTCCAATTACCACAGAAAATACTAGTCTACATATGTCACATATAAAGCACTTCTCAGTCCCCAAGCCATTCCCTCCCTTATTGCCGCCAACAAAATGTGTGTGGTACATTTTCCAGATCTTTCTGCCGCTGCACTGTCCTCCGATACGCCATGGCGGCTTTCCCAAAAAAATGTTGATGCACAGCACTCTTCCCTCCAGCCAACCACCGGTCGCTTACAAACTTCACCAACACCACGCCGTACCGCGATCCAATGACACTTCTGTCCGCGGAGCGAAGAGTGAAATGGGTCTGCAGAGAGTTTAAAAAATGTAGACTGAATTGCGATTGCAAATGAATTCAAATGGAAAATGAGAAAATGATACTGAGTTAAGAGAACTAGGCCTTATATTCAATGTGATGGCATGGTATAGTTAAAGGGCCGAATTTTAGAATAATATATGCTTGGTGTCCAAATGGAGAATTGAAACTTGGCTCACTGTATCACTGTCTTACTCGTACACTAGCTTTCTGCAGCTTTAGCACGTGTTTGTAAAATCACTCACCTTGCCAGGGGGATGTTTATTTAGCAACCAAAACGTCTTTAAACGACTAGTGATAAGATAGCGCGTGCCTTAATTGCACAATGAATGCACATCTGTGTTATCGCATGAAGGTGGACGTAGTGACCTTGGAAGACCAAGGCTGGCCTGTTTCCTCATAGATGAAGTTATATCATCTTCCTTTAGTTGCATCCGAACCCATGCTCTGAAAAACCTAGATAGGTTGTTGTACTGGGGGTAGAGGCAACACAACTCTGGGATTTCTTGGCGATTGTGTAATAACCATTTCTGTGTTCACCAACAGGGCTGCTATTAATGTTTTACCAAATTAACTTCACTGACATTGTGGGTCCAGAGTTTGATTTCTTCTACAGAGTTTGGTGCCATTCACCTCGGATACGTTTATTGAAAGTGTGCCCCAGAAAACCCATGGCCAAGCCCTCTCAGCGATGCCCTGCTCCCACTGAAGAAGGTAAGATGCTTTGTCTGAAAGATGATTTTGCTAAGTGGGTGGGTCGATCAGACGTTTTGCCAACTGGAGAAAGAGCTGCTTTTGTTCAGAGGATCGCTCAGTAAATATTTAAGATTTAATTGTTCTTTGTTGTGTTTATTGTCTCTGTCCATGGCAACTGTCATTCTGGATCTATTAACAAAGTGCTCTTAACAAACCTATCTAGTCAGGGGACAGCTGGCTGTCATTGGTTGAATCACATGCATCCAGGCACAATGTTTAATGGATAAATGACCATTTTAGAGACTTCGTGATGGCACAGAATACTATGCGGGTGCCGAAAAACAACTGTGTGCAAGAGTTTGCTGTCTGTCTGTCCTCCAGTTCCCAACACAACTCCTTTGTGTAGCCATAGACGTGTTGCGTCGGCAAGTATGGCTTTGGTGAAGACTATCACTTCTGCTCTTTTTATCCTAGTAGTGCAACGAGGTGAAGCACATATTTATCTCGAGAGGATAGCTCAGGTACAACGTGCTTGCCTTCGAAGCAAGACAACACAGAGCAACACAGGTTCGATCCGGGTACACACTTAGAAACCTCTGAGTATTAAGAGCATTATAAATAACCTATCATATCATATTCCTACCCCTGTGTATGTGTCACTCTTGTCTTTTCCCTATTTCTTCTCTGGTCCACTTCCAATGCTGATGTAATAGGGGAATACACTGAGTCTCAATACTACTGTGCTGGGAGTGGTTACTGGTTATTGAAAAGCAAATGTTAATGGAGGCTGAACTGCATCTCGAAACTACTGCATAGAGCGTGGTTACTGAGCAGTCAATCATGAGCTGTGTCATGTCTAGTAGTGTCTCAGTGTTAAAGCATGGGGCTTTTCAAATTTCTGCATAAATAGCACTATTTTACACATAATAGTGGCATGAAGCAATTTTCTGAGGAATGCAGATTTGATCTTGGTAAGATTTTGTATTTCAGAGGAAGTCTAGAGGCTTGGGGATGGAACGTTCACCAGAAGCAGACTGATTCCTTCTTTTTTTGCTGACACACTGAAGTCACTAAAAGGCATTCTAAATCTAAGACCAGAGCTCTGAAAGACGCCTGAGGGAAAGCCCAAGAACGATCAATAGAACAGAGAACAGAATAAGACAATATGTTCATCCCTAACCTCAGAAAGGTTCACAGTATACTTTAGCTGGTGCTTCAATGGCCACCCCCACCAAAAGAATCTCCGGATGATATTTTAGAGTTGTATGATCTTGCACAGTGGTATTCTTCCTTTTCTCACTTTCCCCCAGAAGCTCAATGTCTCCAGAGCCCTCGTCCTCTCTAGGCTGGATTACTGCAACAGCCTCTTTCTCAATCTGCCTGCCTCTACTCTTCGCCCTTTACAACTTATCCAGAACAAGACTGCGAGAATTGTCCTTGGCCTCAAGCTCAGGGATCATATTTCTGCAGCCCTGAAATATCTCTGCTGGCTCCCTGTGGCTGCAGGTATCAAGTTCAAGCCCCTCTGCATTGTCCACAAGGCTTTCTGGGGCCAGGGACCACACTACATCCAACTTTCTCTTCCGAATCATCTTCCTTCTCGAGCGCTCTGCTCATCCACCTCCAACTCTCTGAGGATCAGATGCATTTCCAGGCAGAGAGTGTGGCGTAGATCTCTCTCTTCAGCTGGGGCCTCACTCTGGAACAGCCGCCTTGCCTCTCTCACACTTGAGCAGGACCATCTAAGGTTCCAGAAGCAACTCAAGTCCTTCCTTTTCGCTTTCACTTTCTCTCTCTCCCGCTCCCTTGCTGATGTCTCTCTCTGCTGTGCACTCTGGTTACCAGGCCACCCACTGAACTTATGGGACCAGTCTCCTGCACAACCAGTTTCCCTTGCACTGCCTCCGGGCCTCCCAACCACTTAAGGAACTGTATATGCAACCCTACAGTCCCCTGACTCTCTGCACTTATGAGCCACCACCCAAAGCACTTATGAGCTACTTGCACTCTCCTCCCTCCACCCCCTGCCCCCTGGCACATCTCTCCCACCCTCCCTACTGCACTTGCACAATCTGAATGACACAAGGCCTAGTAAGATCGTTCTTGTGCTCTCCTCTGTTCGCCCTTCCTTGTCTTGTCGCACCTAGAAACACTTGTGTACAGGCGCATTATAAATGACCTATCATATCATACCATATGTTGAATCTTGCACCTCATCAGACACCATACCAACCACAAACAGCTGCATTTAACCCATGATCTCCCCCGTGCAGATTCATTTCGAGAGCCCAGATTAATCCCTTAGTGAACCGCCAACATTTAGTGAACCTTCACCTACACAATCACTGGAAGGCTGTACATCATGATCACTTTCAACCATGATGCGCTGTGCGATAGATGCCTGATTTCTAATATCTTTGGCATCTTACCTGCATCTAATGCTTCTGCAACTTTTGATGGGTTCCCTGGCATGTCCCTTGAACTGATGCTGCAGGGTTCCCTTGGAGACAGCTTACAGCGGCAGGCAATGCAAAAGTGACTATGTTCGCACCATTGGGCTCCACTCATCTATGTAGTGTTTAAAAACTGCAAAGACCCCATTAGGTTTCGAGAACCGTAACATTTTATCACTGGCTTTTATAATCCTCGTGTTCTGATTTCAATGGTGAGAGCTGGCCCTTCTCCGGCACTTTACTTTGTTAAAGCAGAAAAGCAATTGGCCATTACAAGAACTGCCCAGGGAAGCATGAAAAGATTTCATTGATCAGCTACTGCGAATGATATTAGAAATCTGCTCCAACAAACAGACTGGACTAAAATCAATGCAGCAAATACTGCACCACAAGCTGTGGTTTCCGTATTTGTGATGGGGCTGCAGTCCAAGATAGCTGATGGAATTAAGGCATTATGATTTAGCTGCGAAAATAAGAACTTGACTTAAATGTGATTAGCTGTGCAGCACTTTCAAGAAAAAGCAGAGCGACAGAAAGGAACTACTGTGGCTAGATTAATGACGTTACAAATCCAGCAGCAGGTGCTAGTTTTCGTGGGAGAGGATAATGCAGAGTAAGAGGGGCCCCTTTAACCTGGATCAAGGAGGAGCTCAAGTTAAAAAGAAAGACGACAACTATGCATAATGGTCATTGAAATGACTAAAGAGTTTGGGCACTGGAAGTCTGACTGCCTGAATTAGCCAGCTCAACAGTGGGCGAGACCAATGCAGCCCCCTCGTTATTTTTCACAGTGATTTCCTCATCCTCCACTGCGAGCTATGCTTCGTACACAAGACAGCCAAGGTGCCAGTAAACGTATTGCATCACTGACACTGCTTTATCCACCTAATCCTTATTTTAATTGTGATGTTAGCGGGAAACATGTTTCTTGTTGATACCAGAGCGTCATGCTCAACTTTGAGAGCCTGCGAATTTTCAGAAATGGTGAATGCAGTAGGTATCGAAGGTCGACAAACAACCCATTTATTTAGACGACGCTATGGCTGTCACTTTGATTTCTATTTCTGAGCATCATGCTTTTCTATTGAGCCCCTCAATGCAGGTCTTTTTGAATTGATAATCCATAGTGTTTAGAAGCTTGAAGCTAGTGGTCGTTAGCCTCAAAGGATTCCTATGGAAGATAAATGCAGTTGCATGTAATGTAGACTGAAATGTAATTGCAAGTGAGTTCAAACGGAAAATGAGAAACTAGGCCTTATATTGAGTGCACTTGCCTGGCATAGAGTCTCTAAGTACAGCGATAACAATTCGGTCTAGCTGCACACATAATCAGTCTCCTTGACTCACATACTCTCCTGACAGCCTCCACAGAACCCATCCACAAGCCAGCTCCACATATGATGTTAGCAGGGATTTAGCCACCCCTACCTATCTGAGTACTGGCTAAAATGCACACATGCACGGTAAATTCCTCTGCCCAATCTCTCATATCTCAGATTTCAGTGCTCCAATGGTGTTCCCCTACAGCGCTTTGATGCCATACCAATGGGAAAGGCACTATACAAATGCCGTATTACATTATATTACAAGAAGCTTGGAAAATTGAAACTTGGCTAACTGGAGCAGTATTCTATTCACATATTAGCATTGTATCATACACTAGCTTTCTACAACCTCAGCACAGGTTTATTGTAGCCTCACTTGCCTTGCCAGGAAGATGTTTATGTTTTAACTGACACCGTTTCTAATCACTAGTGATAAGAGAGTGTGCACCTTAAGTGAATAATGAATGCATATCTGCCTTGGTATCACTTGAAGGCAGCATGAGTGACCTTGGAAGACCAAGGCTGGCCTGCCTCTACATAGATGTTTATTGTGCTAACTGGAAGGTGTAAAAACCTTCCCAGTGATGTCATAAAATATTCTTTTAGTTACATTAGAGTCTGCATACTGAAAACCTATATATGTGACTGTAAGGTGGCAGTGGGAACACAGATTCAGGATTGTTTGGAGATCATATACTGTTTATTTCTGTGTTCACCTGCAGTTCTCCTATTAAAGATTTACCAAAGTAACTTCACCCAAGATTCAAGTCCAGAGTGTAATTTCTTCTACACAAATGAGTCTGTGCAGTAGGCAGGGAAATGTGATTTGACACATGTCTTATTAGATCATCAACTCCTTGTACCAGCACTTTAGAGAAGGATGGCTGGGTTGTGCCCAGTAGCATTCCTATAGTGTGCTGCAATGTGCCTGTTGCTGGGAAGTGCATGGGCCAGTACCCAGGGCAAGGGCATGAGGTATGGGCGATTTCCTTCTCACACGTTTTCCTTGCCAGGTCAGTATCCTTGTGAACCCATACACATAGGGCCCTTTAGGACAAGGTAGCAATACTTAGAGATGGATGGGTATGCAGAATTTACTCAAACACCAATAATCAAAACCAATTCAGGAAGTTGGCTGAACTTTGTTCTGTTTAATTTGCAATTATCTAAAACAGGGAGGTTACAACAGACATTATCCAATGTTTGCTCAAGCTCTCAATGCATTTCAGAAAAAACATAACTTTTATAGTAAAAAATCATCATCAATGACATCACACTGCGTGGCAAACTACAAACACCTACTTGGGGATGTGATAGGCTCTCAGGGAACATCTAAATATACTTTCCATACTAACGGGGGTAGTGATTGTGTCTCTAACATCAGAGCAAGTCACGACGATTCATTGGTTACACAAACTATAGGGCTTCTTTCTTAATACGTGGCCCTCTACAGTTGGTTGGCACTCTTGTACCCTTCTGGAATATTCCACACGCTAGCAGCAAGCAGGCTAACCCTCCGGGTGCATGGAGGGTCGGCGTGGTCATGCCTCCCCACCCAATTAGCTCAACATCTGTCATCACTCTTGCCGTTTGCCATTCAATTAAGGCTCTGAACCTGGCCTTGCAGACGCTCTCTGTGCCTGAGAATTAAAGGGAGTATGACATGGTCTTATCTTCTGGTTTCGGTGTAGCTCGACCCAATGTCTATTTTCATCAGACCATGTGACTGGAGACCATGTTTCCGAGCTCTTTGCTGAATTTAATACTATTAAATGATGAACTCTTGGCACCTTCAGTGTTTTTCCATTTCACTCAAAACAGAAGTTTGTCTGTTTCTCACATTCATTGTAACTACTTGATAGACAGCGAGGCTCACGGTGGCCTCGACTCTTGGTGCTGGGCCAGCCAAGCCTTTCTTGAATTTCTCCTTCGCCATTAGCTGTTTTCCAACTGCGCCACACTGAAAAACCTTTCCAATCACAGGGTTACACGCCTTGCTAAAGTGCATTGTGGAACATCCAGGTTCCATGCATTCCTATGTATATACATTGGCACATCGACACAAACTATTTACTACATAGACAGCCTTAAGATCACTTTGTCTACTTGCGTTACTGCATCTGCACAAGTGTAAAATGACTTTGCATTTTCTTCAGCGTTTCCTTGCATGCGCATCTTCATCTCGAGCCCGAGATGTTGCTCATCTTCAACACCTCCTCTTTAGATCTTATAGAATGTTTATGTTCTTCCGTCTTACATATCGTTTCAGGGTGCGTCAGTTCTGCTCCACATGAAGTCACCATTCTTCTTCCTCTCTCATTTTTATACTTCTTCCAGAACTTCTTCCAAAAGAACGTTATTTCTTTGTGCATGCATATAGGGTTTTCTGAATGGATACCTTGTTTGAAGGATTTTTTGCGGTACATGCATTCCCACTGGAACTGCACCTGTTGCTATTTTCGGTTCCCAACATATAGCCAACATGAGGGCAGAGCTTCTGGTATGGATACTTGACTCCTCCTCTACACTTGGTTGCTGCTTCTCCACATGTCTTTGAACCTCGATAAACAGTAGCAAATTGTGGAGGTCATAGTTCACATTTGATAGGGTCTGCATGTTTTAGGGGAGTGGGTTTGGGGAAAGGAGCCCATGAATGCAATTGGATGTACCTGTGGCTTCATTACAACATCTGGATGAAGTTTACCTCCATCTCTTATGTGGATGGAACAGCACTAATGTTTGGGGAGAATTATCACCTGTTTAGGCAGTATTTTGGTGATATGTCAGTCACTTGTAATACTGCAGATTTACGTGTTCATTCCTACAGAGGAACTCACACTGGAGGAATTACCAATGTTTTTTGATGTGCTAATTCCTACAATGGAATTGGCCCTAGAGAAATTAGCACTGATTTTGCGTGGCATGCAATTTGACAGAGTTGTAAAAATTGTAGTAATTCCATGTTATTGTAATTCCATTACCATTACTTTTTGCATTTTCCGCCATACCGGAATGACGCCTCGTATGTCATCTATCGCCATGATTTGGAATGGTCATCCTACTATGTATAGTTGTGCCATTTGATGTCCTGATACACACTTTATATCCCAAATATATCTATATATATATATATATATATATCTATATCTATATCTATATCTATATATATATATATATATATATATGTATATATATATATATATATACATATATATATATATATATATATATATTGGTCACAGCTTTGCATGGGTACTACCTCGCATCTCTGAACCCTATAACATATTTTAAATGTTTTAATATTAACCCAAGCTGACAGGATGGAGTATTGTTACCTCGAGGATCTATCAGAGCGGCATTGACAACGGAATAGCAAGATGAAGTGGACCATATATAAGGCATTGTGCATCAATGAGCAACTGATTGATAGATTCCAAGACACCCCTACAAGTGTTCGGGACGATTCTCTTTCTAACCAGATCTCAAAGAAGATACCCCAAAAAATAGCTCTGAATAAGGCTGACTCCCCCTTAACACACAGCTATCGAGTGGGAGTTGTGGGGCTACCATAAATTGGAAATATCTCCATTATGCACAAATATATAATTAAAACTAATTTAGCTGATGCTGAATTTGTTTTGGTAAGCCAAGCACATGATGTACACACACATGCAACACCAGCTCGCTCTGCACTAGAGGTTTCACACTAAAACAAGGGCTATCCTAATTGGTACCAGGCACAAGCACAGACAAGATCCATACAACATGAATGGAAGAATGAGTGAAACACAGTGCAATATTTGGGAAAGAACATTTGCTTGCTCCTTGTCTGCATCAGCAAGGGCATGGAGCAAAGCAAATTCTGCTAGAAACTGAAAGCTAAATTGAGGGAGGGATTGGCAGCACAAGGAAAGGAGAACAGGTATAGCAGTGGGACAAGAAACCCCAGGAAGCCTGCAGGATCGAATAACAGCCAACGCCATTACAAGCATCCGTGCCAGAGAAGGGGTCAGCTCTGGGGACGGAGGATGCCTGGGATGTTGGGTGGATCCAAAAGAAGGAAAAAAACTTTAACTCCTGAAAGGAGGGCAGTGGACGTTTCAAGGGGCAGGAGAGTGGGGTCTTTAAGGTCTGGGGAGGAGGTGGACAGCAGAGTCTTTCAGCTGTGGATCTGCAGTATGCTGCCACCTGGACCACTTTGTGTGATGTTCCAGATCGCTGCTTCGTAGGGTCTCCCCACATCTGCACATAATCACTGAGGCACTTCATCAACAGGGCTGCACAGGGCAGCAGAGACACAATGGTGATCATCATTCGGAGGTGGCCAGAGCCAGGGCTGGTCTATTGCCAGGTAAAGGATGCTGGACACTCACAAGTGCTCACTCCAAATCTGGCAAAAAAGTACCAGTGGCATCGCAGGCGACCACAGGTAATCTGAGAATGGGCAATGACACTGAAAGATTTGTACAAGCAGGAACAGAATGGAACAGGACTGCTTCCACACTCTACTATGGCAGATGATGTTGCCTACAGATGAGCAGCCTTCCCCAGAGCCACTAAAAACCAACCATTCCAACCACCAGTCGGCTTCTCGCGTCTGGTACTGAAGCCGACGCGCAGGGACATGGCCTCGAGATATGTGATTTCTGAGGTAAGGTAACCGCACGTCTGAGTGTGGCCGAATGCTGCTATTTAGCAATCTTGAACTAAGATTACATATGTTTTTTATTTTTTTTATTTTTTTAGTGTGGGCGAATGCTGCTATTTAGCAATCTTGAATTAAGATTACATATTTTTTTTATTTTTTTATTTTATTGCATCAATTAGTTTCCCAAAAAACTTTAAATGCACATATAAAAAAAAGAAATTAAGATTACATATGAACATTGGTATAGATTAAAAACCAGGTTGCTGGAAACTCGCGATTTTTTCGTCACATTCACTTATAAGCTCATAGTGGTAATGCGGGATAAGCAACAATGGCAGATTGTCATAGTAGACACTGAATAGGCAAGCCTGAGAGGGTACATTGAAGGGATACCGTAGAGAACGTGCAGCATCATCCCTGTTACCCCAATTAACAATGATACTAAACCGGACAGATATAGACTAGAGAAGATTTTGGGTGACAGGACTATGAGGAAGATGGGTTTTTAATAGTTTTACAAAAGAAGTATGAGCCACGTGTTTTAAATATGGAAGTATATTACTTTGCAGGTGGGATTAAACCCGGTCACCTAATTGACCGAACAATAAAAATATCCATGTGTGGTAAGAGTTCCTCCCTGGACTAGCGTGTATTATTGAAAGAGAATATAGGGTACGTAGTACGCAATATGGAGAATAGGACGAAGGGGTGAGGATGTAACCGCTCATGCAGATTAAGTTGTGCATTAATGAGTATGGGATTGTTTTTGGAACACGTGTTATGAAATGGTGTTGAAAAGGAAATCAGTGAGAAAATGGCAAGAAATTCGAAATCACCCGTTATTTCTTTAATGTGGGTCATGGTACACGGCTTGTAAAAATGCTATTTGAATGATATTATCAGAGTGGAACAATGTAGCTTAGCTATAGCACACGTTATTATGGGACAGTTTTGAAGCGTTATATGGTTTCAAGGTTTATTACCGCTGGTGGAAAGTTATGATATGAATGCTGTAAACTTAAAAGGTTCTTTTTATCTTTCTCTTTTATGTCTTTTATGAAATGTCTAATTTTGAGATGGCTAATGTCCGGATATGATAAAGGCACAGGATGCCAAAACACATGTTATCCTTATGGGCTTTTTTCCACAATATTGGTACTATATAATTAAATGGCACTAGTTTCTGTGTTGAAAACAAGTGTGGCGCAGTCATTCGTGAGAAACAAACCAATTGTTCAAAGCGGAGGTTGGGTTTCTTTTTCCTCTGATTATCTCATAAGCGCGACACAGAACTGAAAGGATTTAGGAACAAGTCGCTGAGAAGAATAAGTTGATATCAATGAAACCCATTGAATTGAACACGTTTCACCTGGTATACTCTCCTGCCAGGTTGTTTCATATAGTTCCTTGGTACAATTTGGGTGAGGGTCCCGGACTCGTAAAACACCTGCTATACTCTCCTGCCAGTTTTTCTCATATATTCATTCACTTTCAAGATCTGAGGTTATATGCTTTTTCCCAAGTACCTTTAATCATTGGTGTATTTGTATCCCCCACAAACACAGGGGCTATGCAACACAGTTTGGGTTGTAAGTCACAGGGAATTTGCCCTCTGTTCCAGTTAGGGACCAGGAATGCTTTATTCAGCTCACTCTCGGGACCCTGACCTTCCACATTGGGCTCAGAAGCTTTAGGACGGCTCCATTTGCTTCTCTGACCTGCTCGGGTCCTTCTTAGCTTCCGCTCTCTTTCTCCACTTTGGCCAGCGCTTTCTCCAGTTCCCCCACGAGATCCTGATCTTTCACTGTGAGCTCACCACCTTTAGGATGACTACTTTGGCTTGTACGACACCACTTGGGTCCTTCTCAGCTTCCGCTTTCTCGCTCCAGCTTGGCCGACGTGTCTCTGTGGCTGATGGCAGTCTGTACTTTGCTCTGGTTTCTCTTGTGGGTGCAAAGCTTCTTTGCCTCACATCTCGCTTTGGCATCTCTCCTGCCTGCGAGAATATGTCCCGGATCCAGATGCCACTTCCCTCTTTCTTCATGTCGCTTCTTCACTCGCATGTCCATCTGACAGCTTGCGTTCCCCCGGCAGTCACTAGCCGGTCGCGTCTCACCGCAGTTCTCCACGTACCCATCTTTGAACTCCTGCATTACCGAAGGGAGCCATTTGGAGGCAATCAGATTTCCCCAACAGCTAGACTACTCACTTCAGTCCATCTGAGCGATCTTCATTCTAGATGCTCTCTTCCTCATGTCAGTCTTTATTATTGATGTAACTACATGATGTTTAAAGGTTCTATGACTAAGGGCCTCATTCCGAGGGAGGCGGTAAGGGGATAATGGCACCGGTGATGGATGCCGGTGCTGTTAACCCCTTACCGCCGCATTCCAAGGTCCCTTAGCGGGTCCCAGTTTTACCAGCCGCCCTTAGCGGGAGCCACTAAAGGACCAGGGAGCTAATAACGGGCCGTTATTAGCTCCCTGCCCATTCCCATTGAGCCCTATGGGGGCTCGAATGGGAATGGGGATGGGTATTTTGAATGAGGAATTACTAGGTCCTTCAAGGTTGGAATGGCCCAGTAATTCCTCATTCAAGTAACCTGGACCGATTTTGGAGGCAGCCATGGCGCTAATAGCACCATGGCTACCACCAAACTCGTAATGAGGCCCTAAGTGTTGGAGAATATGGAGGGTTACTGCCACAATATGTCATGAGCTCCTGAGGTACTGAAGGGTTTTCCCTAAAAGGGAATAGGTGATACCATGACTCACCCAATGATGTCACTCCACCCCCCTGAACATCCCCCCCATGTGGTCCTCCCTCAAATAGCCACCCCCAGGATCAGGCAGCAGCTGCTGCCCCCTGGCAACATTAGGAAAGGCTACCTCTTGGAAAGGAGTGATGACACCATTGGATTCATCACAGGGTCCTTATCCTCAGACCTGGTTATCCCCTAAGTGGACAACAGAGCTTGGAGACCTGCCCAAACCACACACAGCTCATGTTAGAAGCTTAACATTAATCTTTGATGGTAAATTGTCCCTGATATCACTGTGGTGGTGCAAACTGGACTCTAGTTGCTGAACACCTTCAAATCAATGTTTCAATTTCTAAAGCAGGAGCAGCAAATGACTGTTACTGTTTGCACTTGTACATTCAAAAATAGATCATGCAAACGCCCTCTACCTGCAGTGTCTTCAGTTTTTACAAAATGAGGCAGCCCTGGAAATTATGGGAGGCAGAAAGCGAGATTGTGTTTCCTCCTATCCTTCAGGAACTGCATTAGCTTCCACTGAGTGAAGTTTAAGACTCTGTGAACAGCACAACACACTTTGTATGGTTTCTGGCCCGCGTTCCTTTTCTAGAGAAACTGAATCATTAAATCCCCACCATGTCTTCTCCCTCAGTTTTGAGTCTTCATTTGATGGAAAGAGGTTGTCTCAAATTGCGACCAGTGGCAGAGCGTTTAGTTGCCTTGTTCCAAGTGTATCGAACTTCATCCCACTCTATGAGGGAAATCATGCCTTTCCCAGATTTTAAAAAACATCTCAAGACCTATCTTTTCAGAGGACATTCCGGATGCTTATTCCATATAACAAAGTAGCCAGGTCAGACCTATTCCAGCTTAGCATCATGAGGCTATTTTTTGACCTTAGAAACCTATATAAACTCTAAGACATAGCATACCAAGTGCACACATTGTTGTTGCCCAATGTTCGTCCCTTCTCTGTTCTATGACCCCATTTTCTTGTACAGGAATTTGAGTTCCGGAAGGACTTGGCTTGCAGTCAACCAAATAAATAAATAATCCCCTCATCTTATTTAGTGAAATCACTTGGATTCTTTAGATACGTAATTAAATATTCTTTTTTTTTCAAGACAAAAGTAACCCATGTTTGTCCCCAAAAGCATAAATAAATCTAAATAGGAACATGCTTGTACCTAATACTCAGCCCCTTCATTGGCTACAATACAAGTCTTGCATCCGGTTTGTTGGTAAAATATCCATCGGGTATCTATGAGTACAGTAGTAATGGTTAACCACATGTGGTATTTTAATTAACTCCTATGTTTAAAATGCTACCTATGAGTTGGAATCATATGGGCTGTTTAAGCCAAAGGTTCATTAAACATACTGGATTTGGTAATGTTGGGTTAATGATCCCCCAGCCATACTTTCTGTATATGCCACACTGTAAATATCTGATGAGATATATTTAGGTAGTATTTTAAAAACAGGGGGTATTTAAAATACCACATATGTTTACAATGGCCACCCTACTCAAAACGTGGCCCTATGTATGAGGAGGTAATCCTCGTTTTACACCAGTATACTGTTTACCACACCCCATTGTCTATCTTTATTTGCCCTCCAAACTGTGTGATCAAGGGCCCTTCTGTTATTTTGTAGGACCTCTGTAACCATCCTTGTGCA
Organism: Ambystoma mexicanum; assembly: GCF_040938575.1. Lineage (NCBI taxonomy): Eukaryota > Metazoa > Chordata > Amphibia > Caudata > Ambystomatidae > Ambystoma > Ambystoma mexicanum. The sequence continues at coordinate 844,777,700 of NC_090924.1, read as the reverse complement.
GCACTGCCATCTGCCTTGCTTCAGGGAACCTTTAGTGTCCTTGCTCCATGAACGATTATGTTGCTATGCCCTCTGCCATTGTCCCCAGTTACTTTGTTTGAGCTTGGGGTTGCTCCCCTCGCCCATACCATTCTTTACAGCTCCCCTTTTCTGGCAACAATGTTAGCGCTGGAGTTACACCTTTTCCGGCAAATCTTTTTTGGTCCAGGTAGAGCCAAGATACAGAATCAGCAGTACTCTAACGTGCTGTCAATGTATAGCGCCTACTGGACAATAAGAGCGTGTCTAACTGATTTCACAACCCTCATTCCTTCATAACTTGTTTGTGATTTGCACCAATTAAAGTACTGTTACACTTGACTGCTCTTATTTTCACCTGGCTAAGTCTTGCAAAAATAAGTCCTCCCTTGTGTATGCCCTGGTCTATTGGAGTTCTTTCCACTGTTCTGTTCTGTTCAGTAAATGAGCTTCGTGATGTTGTCTGATTCTAATATTGTTATGTATAGGTTGGTGAATGCAGCGCTTAGTGTAAAACCTAATTTGCTTTACTACCTCATGTCATGCATGATATTTCCATCCAGTTCGGACATTTCACTTTGCATGCTAAGGTTTGCCTGCCCCTGATTAGAATGACAAAAGCTAAACTACAGGTCATGTCATCAGAACGTATAGAGCGCAACGTTCACCAAAACGGCAGCTTGGCGCTACTTGAAAAGAAGAGGTAGACGGTCTAAAAAATATGAGTTTCCGATGCTTGACAGAAGGGCATATGAGTGGAAATTGTCAACAGTGTACCAGGAAGAGAATTCCAAAAGGAAGCCGCTGCGACAGAAAAGGAACGTCCACCCGTCCAACTGTATTTAAACCTCGGGATAGGGACGAGAAGGGCATTTGCTGAGTGCAGAGCTCGGCCAGGAACATATGGATTACATTTTGTCTGCAGGTATTCAGCACCTTGTCCATAATAGGCGCAATGAATTAGGCATAATGCTTTAAATTGAATGCGCTGGGCTACCGGATGCCAATGAAGCTTCTGTAGCATGGGTCAGATGTGGGCACAGCAAGGGGTGGAGGTAGCCAAACGGGCAACATAGTTTTGTAGGCCTTGCAAACGTCAAAGGAGATAAGCAGGCTGCAATAAAAACAGGAAATTGCAATAGTCAATGGAAGAGACAACCAGAACCGAGACCACCAGAGCCGAAGCTGTACTGGGATAAGCGGGACGACCTTGCAGAGCCTTTTCAGATGGAAATAGCCTTGCTGACAGACTGCACCAACTTGAGGCTCCATGGACAGTGAAGCATCTAATTTCACACCCAAATCCTTAACTACAGGAACTGGGGAGCGAGGGGGACCTAGAGTAGAAGGCCAAAAAGCTGGGGTCCAGTATGAAGACACAGAAAAAGGGTCTACCACCATCACCTTGGTCTTATCGCCGTTGAACTTAAGCCTGTGATTCCCCATCTATTCCCCCAAGGCCACCATACAATTCATACAAACATACATGTACTGTTACTACATGCAAACTTTGAAATCCACCCAAATGACAGACAGCTACACATTTTGCAGCAGCCAAAAGCATGTACACTACATGACCTTTAAGTATGTTCCCAAAATCCACACTCTCAGTTCCACAGTAAAAGACAGATTTGCATCATGCCTGCAACTGGCTGTGATTGCAGACTGACAATTACTCGTAAGGATGTATATGAGTAGCCATCAAGCCTATGATTGATCCAGTGAATAAATGCTAGGTGAATTCCATAATACAGTATTTGTCATCGACATTTGTGATATTGGCTGACATACAATGTACCCCTTTCATGATACCAGGCCCTTTCCCACAGTAAGCAGGCTCCAACAAATATCTTTATTTTTCTCTTGTCACTACTAGGCCTAGAGGAAACTGAACCGAACCTCTAAACACTCGGTTAGGTGTGGCACTACATATAAACTTCAGTGCCAATTAGCAGGGTTTTGACCAAACCCAGCATGTCGCATTATCCACTGCAGAGCTGAGCATACACTGAATGCCATCACAAAGGGGGAGCAGAACACATGCTAACAAATGCTGACACAATGTGCTGTGCTTGAAGCTCCTGTATGCTTGGGGTAGCAATTAAACATGCATAGCTAAGTAGCTAGGGTATGCGCTGCTGCCTGTGAAATGACATACGACAGCTGGTGGTAGTCAGTCCAGGGATCAAAGTGCCCAAGATCAGAACTCCTAGATGACCAATGCTGTTTGTTTTATAAAGAGTTTTTAAAGGCCTAGAGTAATTAACTGTGATGCATATTGTATTTTTTTTCTGTAAGCAATTATCCTCCTGAATTGGTAGCCAAGGAGATCTGTCTGTGCACTTGGAGCTGCAGGCGGTCCATCCCAGTATGAAGTAAATATGTATATTGAATTTAGAGGCGATAAAAATGTCCATTCTTTGTGCAACATACGGCAGCTGTCTCATGCTGCACTTCAGTAAACAGGCATGTAATTTGCTTGCAAGGGCTCTAAGGTCACTCCATATGTAGTGCTGGGGTTTGCATGCTTGACTTGACAAAGGGGTCAACATTTGGAGTTTTGTATGATCATTTTTGTGTGTTCCCCTCTTAACTATCATAATTCTGACCGGGGCAACAAACTGTTATTTAATAATGTGTTAATCTCCTGGAGAGTACCCAGTCCCATCTCTGGTATTTGCACCTTATCTGATGGAAGAATTCTGTCTAACTGAGATGCAAAGGCCTGTGCTGTAATTATGTGAAGTGTCTACTATACAGTTAGGGTGTGTTTATGGTGTGTGCTTTAGTTGTGTGCCTGGTTTATGCACTGTACAGAAATTGTGTGTTTTGCTACATTCTAGTGTCTCACCTATAATGTGTTATATCATTTTAATGTTAATGGTATTTCTACTGTGCACCGTCACCATCGGAGTGGTCCCCAGGTGCTCTGGCGGATCTGAAAAGGAGGCTGTGAAAAAGAAGGAGGCCTTGGGTGGGTTATTAGGGTGCAGTGGGAATAGGAAAGTGAGAGTTATGGTGTCCTGTTGGCAGCTTCAGTTTGGTTTGCATTGTTCGCTGGCTCAGTTGTGGTTTTCGGGTCTGTGCGAATTCCCATGTGCTGCTGTGCTGGGTTATGTGTTGTTAGTCTGTTGTTGCAATGTGGTTAAGTACGTGCAGATTGCTGTGCAGAGAAGTGGTCGTGTGAGTTTCTGTATGCAGAGTGTATGCAGAAAGTTGACGTTTTAGCGTTGGGTTAGCAGGTTTTTCTTACCTCTTTGTCTTTGCGTTTCGGCTCTCAACATCTGTGATTATCCTGTGTTATTGGGAGTGTGGTTTGGCCGCCTAGTTGGTAGGGATGTTGAGGAGCAGAGGTTTTCCTCTGTATTACTCTAGTGGTATGTGTACTTTGGCTGATGTAGGCGTCTTCCCCGCCGTGTGTTGGTGAACTATAGGTAAGAGGATACTGTCCGTTCCTGTCCACCCCGTTTGGGAACCTTACCTAGCTACGTTTTCCTCTGAGGACTAGCGGTATGTGGGCTCCCTCTGGTTAGGAAGATTGAGTAGGGGTCATGGGTTCTTCTCCGGATTCTTGTTTCGCGCTTGGTCTAAGTTTGCTAGTCATTTCCTTCTGGTTCTCAAATGGTAGGCAATGAGAAAAGGCCTGAGTTTCACAAGGTAGTAGACAGTGAGAGACACACCTAGGTTTGAGAATTCCTAGGTAGTGGGAGAAAAGCCTAGGTTTCACAAATGGTAGGCAGTGAGAAACGTCACACATCTATCTAGATGTGACATCTTCTAAACTTTGCAATTCTATCCAGATCTGACGCATGCCAAACCTCACAAATCCATCTAGATGTGGTTCCCGGTTTTCCTTGGTGGCTGCGACACCCCAGGCCCCAATATGTGGGTTGTCCACAAAGCCAAATCCAGTCTTCCCCAGGGCATTTGATGTACCAGTGGTTTAGCCTTCTCCCTTTGCGCCCAGGTAGGTGCACCCACACATGTGAGGTACTGTTTCGTCGGGACACCTCCCCGGGTTTTGCACGCAAAACACTCCGGCAAGATCTTCTTGGATAGGTTGGCACTCATGACGGCACTCCGCTTTGATACTGGCCTTTTCACTTACCATGCTACTGTCTTGGGGCTGCTAGCTGGTGATTGTCATATTGCTGTCAACCCACCATGTTATTATAGTAAAGTGTTTGCAACAATGTCATGCTCGCTGAGAGGAGCAGTGTGCGGGCATGGCCAGCATCAGTGCCCAGTGCCGCGCCTAGAAACAGATGCGTAAGGGCGCGTTGTAAATGACCTATCACATCATAGTATTGTCACCTTCCAACTCATTGTTATTCATGAACATTCATAAAAAGCCCTGCCCTAGCAACGTGGGTTATCAGTTTCGTGAATAAGAATGAGGCAGCCCAGGGTGCAGAGACCCTGGCCAGTGCACACTGTTGTTGGTTGTTATATTACTATGACTGACTGAGCAGAGTTTGCTGGGATAGATAGGGAGGGGTCACCTACTTTCGGTGCCACTGTTTGAGTTTCTGAAATATGTTTCCAACTTTCCTTTATTCAGTGCCCCAAGAACCTGGATTTCTCTGCCGATGAAGCTAAGCAAGGAAAGAGTTGTTCTTCAATCCCGCAAGAAGTCGGTATCCCTTCTTTTCTAAATTTGCTTTAATTATAGGCTTGCTATGAGGATTAGCAAGAGAACAGCACCTGGAGGTGGTTTCACAAAATTAAAAGAATTGAAATAACAGGTCATTATTACCAGCGGAAAGCCTAATGAATGTGATGATTACTTTTTTTGAGGAATAATTTGTTCAAGCACTGTGCAAGGTAAACAGAGTTCAGGTGACGCATAGGCAGTTATAAACGACAAAGGATTTCACCGTGAGTTTCGGCAGGCATGAAGCCACTGGTACCTTATTTATATACTCTACAGTGCCAAAAGCGAAACACATCTCAGGGGGGTTATTTTTAGGTGTCTTTCAATACTAAACCAGCCTTTCTATTTTTTCTCAGCATCAATCTAGGAGGGTGGATGGAGATCTCGTGCCCCCCTTTGCTTAGTGCCTGATGATTGGTCTATATACGTCTAGAGAGACCAAATACATCCCTTAACTGTAATGCCCCAATCGTTTACATACAAAGTGTACTGAAAGATTTACTTTGGAAATTCAGATGCTTCAGGATAAAGAAACAACCCCCCGGCCCCATACGAAAACCAACCTAAAAGAAATTGTGGGAAGACATTATTCAATCTGTCCACAATTCATTTTGATTCAGTCAGTGCCCAAAAGACAGATGAGAACAATCGCTTAACTGCATGGCATGCAATGGCTGACCGTAAAAGCGGTCTGCATCGGCAGGACACACCACCCATTATTTAAGCCTGACGGTAGAGACTCACACCATTGGGCTTTTCCCCATTAGCACAAGCATGAATGGGAGCCACCAAATGGCGAGTGGATGGAGCCAACAAATGGCGGGTGGATGGAGCCGAATTAGCGTGCTGTTCTTCCCCTGCTGCACCATATCCCACGATCGGTGCCTCATGCCGAATCAGTATTAATGAGTAGTCGGTGATTCCAGAGTGAATGCCACTCACTTTTAGACGCATTGCCTCCTCACCCACTGGGGAGACCACATGGCACCCCTCTTGGCATAAGAGGCGCTTCTTGTTGGATCCTGTTACCATCCTCCCAGGGCAGGACTGCTATTTAAATAGGGCGACCAGATGTCCCTGTTTTTGCAGGATCAACCCTAGGGAAGGCTGAGGGGGCTCTAGCCCCTGGTCTTTTGGTTGTAGCCCCGGATAGCAGCTCAGGAGCTGCAACCAAAAGGCTAGCTAGCCCCGAGTCCCGACCGTCCCAACATTAGAGTAGCCCCAGATCTTTTCCAGACCTAGCAACACCTCTGCAACCCGGTATTAGTCCGGCCGTCCCGCCCCCATCCTGAGGAAAAGAAGGGTGGCCACTGCAGAGATGAAATAAATCAAGGTGACGTTTATAGACAATAAAGAGCTTAACAGTTCCCTAGATTCCCATTATCACCTTTGTCACAAACATTGCTTCCATCCATGGGTAGGCTGGATCCCCCAAATCTTCTGTTCACAGCCACAAGCATTTACTGATTACGTCACAGAGCCTGCAACAACAATGAAAGCCAAAGCTCTGTTATTTATCGGATGTTTAGTGCCACAGCCGACTCTGCAGCTTATATATGAGCAGGGATGGAAATTCGATTTATTTTAATGTGTGATCCTATCGAGTGTGGCGATGGGTGGGGACATTTGGGGGGTTTGAATGGGCGGGCTGTGCTAGTCCTACTTTTATGTTTGTGGTCTGTCCAGGTTTTTTATTTTCATAACCTGGTCACCCTCTACTGGCTGGGTGCCAACAGTGGTAAAAATGCCACTGTCCACGGCATGTGTACATTTCAGTGGCAGCGATAGAGCCCCTGCAGGAAAAGGCACTCCTGCATTATAACTTAAGTGTTCTGTGACAGCACTGAAGACAACCTGCACATTGCAGCAGCTGCTGACCGGCAAGACACTTGCTAAGCGCAGCTCAGGCCTTATCTTATTTTTGGTGGCAATTATCAATACCACTTCAACATGTTGAATTTTACAGTCCAATGGTGCCCGTCTTGCAACATTTTCCATTTACTACCAGCGGTCTATGGGCTTGAGTTACAGAGGCGTTTTATAATGATGCAATCCCATTGAAAAACGCTCTGTGAATAAGGCCCTATGGGCCTCATCACAAGTTAGGCAGTATCCCGGCAGTAAATCCCCTGGGAGTCCGCCCAATTGCGGTACCGCAACTCGGTTATTAGCGCCGGATCCCGAGTTGCAGAGAGGGTGGTAAATCCCCATTCCCATTGGTCCCAATGGGGCATTGTGGGCGCTACTACTGCTGGCACTAATAGTGCTGGAAATGGCTGGAAAGTGGCAAGATTTACCTTTAGCTAAAACTTAGAGGTAAATCTGCTACTTCCCGCCAAAACTCAGGATTGGCCGCATTTTTATCACTCCCCCAAACCCGTTAGGAGGCCCTATGTGTCTTGTAGCCATTAATGCTGAAAAATAGCCCCGTTTGTCATTTGTTATATCACACAGCTATAAATTAAAAGAGTATATTGATGGTATTTGTTCAGCAGAAGAAATCGTGAGCTGTCAACATGACTACTGCCTGGAGCTCTGAAATCTGCCTGTTTTTCTGATATATGTTGTGCATTCCTGCTCCCGTGGGTGACCCCGGTGCAGTGCGGTTAGGCGAGCGACTTTAATAAGCTTGTGGGTCCAATGCACAGATTAATGTGGCATGTTGACATCCAGTGCTTAATGACTGGCCATGTCTGTCCGCTCATCCGCATGATAATAGACATTTCAAGCTAAGATACCCGGCTGTGCTATAGGAGAATCACTGCCATGCACATTATTGCACAAGGGACAACTTGCAATTGGGCGTTGCTTGACACTTAGTGCACTTGGATGTGATTGGAGAAACAGTCTATAAATGGCTGTCAGTGTGAAATGATTTTATCACAAGCTGACATTTATTAGAAACTATGCAAATCCCTGCCAGCAGTCTGGTCCTTTACATATAAAAAGAAGAACACTGTGGCACAGAACCAACTTCATTGCAAAGAAATCCATCAGATTTTATAAAATGAGACACGGCCGGACAGTCCTTGCAAAAGTTCCGATGATCAAGTATAGTCTCAAATGAATGAAAAATTTGTTGAAAAAGATAGGACCTAAAAAATAAAAAAATATAATTTTCGTTTTCTTCGAAGAGTTGGAAATATGTAACTGGATATTGTGTCTTCCATTCTGCAGAATTTGTTCGTCCAATCTCTTTGGCTGGAAGCATCTACAGTAGGACATACAAATGAGAGTGTCTAGGGGATACCAAAGAGAACTGGGAGTGGGGAATATCCCCTGCGCGTGACCGGGGTCATTGACACCTTCGGGTATAGGCTGCAAATGCGTGCAAGTGTAAGTTCACTACTGGCACGAGGAGCAGAGTGAGGTTCAGAAGAAGGCACAAGGAGGATCATTTCTAGCCTGTGGCTCAGTTCCAATGGAGGTACCGTCTGATCTTTAATGAGGATGCTCCTCTCATGCGGATATAAATCAAACGTTGCTTGCATGTTATAATGAACGCCTGGAGACAATTCATTTCATATTATGTACACTACAAATAACATTGCATTAAAATAAGCACATAAATGCTCAGCAACCCGGGTCATCGTGTAGGCCCAGGTTTCTGAGCAGATACAGTATTGATAATATTACAGCCTGATTTCAGATTTGCATTGAAATAATATCCCATGAACCTGTGCCTGGGAACATGCCTATCACTTCTGCTACTACAGAGCACATTTCTTCTGTTTGCTCTACAGCACAGGAACAGTCCTGGGACCGGGAATCCTTGCCAGTTCTTTTAGAGCGGTTGCCACAGTTTTCAGTGACGTAGGCTACCTTACAGTTTTTGTAGTTCCAGTACTACAGGGAGAATCCACGTTTGCACTAGGAGTAAAAAAATGCCTGCTATACAATTCCGGTTGTGCTGATGGTACATGGTGAATTCACATTTAGAGAGCAGCAAAGGATGCGCTGGGCACACCTCCCTGACACGCTTCTCCGTCGCCTGACAATTTTACTAGATAGATAGTCTTAGCTCATAGTCTCAGCTTAGCCCTTACAAGCAATTAGCGTGTTTTGTCGCTCCACTATCACACCTTAGACACAGCAACAAGAACGCATCATAATATCCCTGTCCCTATTACACGTGCACCCAGCGTGCAGCCTGCAATGCCCCAGAGAAGCTGACAGGGCTTCAATGCAAAGATATGGCAGGTGTGCGCTATGCAAATTCCAAAATCATTAACATAACGACCAGGGTTGTCTGGGGGTACAGGTTCCTATACAGTTCCTGCAATGCTGACAGTACAAGATGAATACACATCTGAAGTTCTGGAACTGAGCCCACTTTGTCCGTGCAGTTTTACTAGCACTGATGCTGCCTGTTGAACTCACACTTACACTACAAGGACTGTGGAAGCAGTGCCTATGCATCGGGGCTTGCACTATATGGATTGCCTTAGCCTTATCTTCATGAGCCAAATCAGAGTTTTCGATTCGAGCAGATCCAAATGGCCCTTTCATCCTTCCCAGGTTGGTAAAATGTGTGCTACTGAGATGGTTATAATCAAAACTGTTATTTGAACACCTAGGAACAATACAGTGGGTGATGTGTGCCATATGGCGAGCTGCTAGTAAATGGGCAACAATTACCAAATAATGATTGTAGTGTTGATTCAGACAAAAATTGTGCATCCAGATCCCATAAAAGTCCCTTTGGAAAGTAAATACAGAGCACTTTCTATATATGACTAACATAACTCTCCAGGGATGCTAGTGTAAAAACTAGAACAGAGACTGTTTATGGTTGGTATAGTGCTGATGCCACACGTCGAATTTAGATTAGCGGTATAAGAACTATCCTGTATAAGTCCCTGAACTATTATTGGGTTGTATACTAATTGACCTTTTCACAATTGACCTCGGGAAAATTGACCTCGGGAGAATTGGCCTAATCTCGAAGGTCAATTAGGACATGTATGCGGGGGAAACTCCCTGCAACCCCCCATCCAATCCAAAAACCCACGCAACCTCCCACCTAATCCCTTTATATTATTTATAATCCAAAACCAGCCCAATACATATATACAATAACTAAAATAATATAAAGGTCAATTGTGCAGAAGGTCAATTGTAAAAGGTCAATTTGGGTAATACCCTATTATTGCAAAGTGATCTTAGCATGTGAACTCACATGTCTACCGCAAGTTCAAGAATTCATGAGTTAGGTAAAAGAGGTTGATTTGTTGACTGCTTTAGAAGGAAACGCTGAAATCAATGTTCACCGGATTTCTCATGAACATGGACATTACTCTAATTGGTGTTCAAATGTTTGAACTGGTTTGAACTTATTCAAGAAGATCACCAATAAGGGCCCTCCAGGGCACCTTATTTACCGACATGCACATCAGTGTCAGGCCCCTGAAAAGGAACCCTGACATCAATATATAATTTCAACACAAAGCCCAAGACCAATGGCTGCAACCCTTGTGCTGTCAAGCAATTTACATTTGATAGATAGATGCCAAGCAGTTACTTTTCCACTTTCACATCTGATCACTCAATCCCGCGTGTGTGCTGTATTGGAGCAAGCAATATTGCGATCAAAATTACATTGATAATAATGGTCTTATACATAAGCCGGTCAACTCAATTTAACTCACACTTTTGGGATTTGATTGTAGCCGCCAATGTCGAGATCCAAATCATGTATGGACTAATACATCCAGAATACTGAAGTGCCTCTTCCTTGGCAGCATGAAGCTCCCTCTGTCTCACTACACACATACTGTATTCACATTCGAGTCCCCTAAGCTTGTTCTTCCCCCTATAACTGTAAAGCGCTCAGTTGCTTCTCGAAGCTAGGTTTGCGCACAATAAATACCCCAGTAACAATGATGTTGCCATTTTGAGAAGGTTAAGCGTGCAAGGATACTAACGGGCTAGATCAATGTCTATTATTCACCTTGCTAGGGAATGGTAATCGTGGGATCTCTGCATTGCGCCTCCTTTTGCAATCCTTTATACTTGTATCCATGAACCCTGTGTAAAGGTAGCATACAACTAGTGATGCATTTGCATGCAAACAGGAAAAGGGACATCACAGTGATGACGGAGTGAATGAGTATTTATCTATACGTTACTCCAGGGGTATGGGTTTATTAACAGTGTCTCCAAACATCTTCATTGGGTCAAGAATGGAAAAACCAAGATAGTGATTCCACTGTCTACCATCCTTTTCTGTACAGAGCTCTTCCTTTGGTTCTAATTTTATGTCCCAAGTATGTTTTTCTAGTGTTAGTGTTTACTTCTATGTAAATGCATGGAGGGTGCCCTCCACTAGAGGCTTCGATCTCCATGAGGAATCCAGTTTCTCCATTGAAAAGGTGCACACCTGAGTCAGCAAAGGCATGCTACCCAGTGTGGATGCAATGCATGGTTTGAGGATTCTCCCCCTGCTACTGGGAGAGGACCTTAGATGGGACCCCCAAGAAGAGAGACTCCGGGTTGCTGATATGTTACACTATTATCTGTAAGGACAAAGCAACCTTCTGCCCCAGACAAGCAAACCTGAAGTAAGAGAAAATATTTGACAGAGTAAGTGTTTACATATAATCCACATGCACAGATTGTCTAACAGGCCAGTAATGTTCTGTTCTGTTCTGTTATGCGGGTGTTCTTATAGAGTGCCCTGCCACCACCAGTGGCCATCTGGCACTGAAGAGAGGCAACATCATCGCTCTCTAATACACACTGAAAATCAATCGGTTGGTCAAAATAGAAGAATGAAGAATCTTCCCCGATACAAACTTGTTTACATTTGGTTTTGACCAGGACAGAGTGGGAGGGTGATGTCATTGCTCTGTAACATGTATAGTGTTTAAACATACACCTTAGGTAAGCGGGTGCATGTCCATAGAGAACTCTGTGGGCAACACAGATGATATCAAATGTGATGCAAGATGAGAGAGGAAGCCAATGCCGACATCTCAGGATCGTGGTAATCAAATCCTAGACTCTGGAGCTGGCGGTAATCGCATGTGCTGCAGCATTCGGAAGACATTGGAGTTGCTTAATGAAGAACATCAGGACATCAAGATACAGGCTACCGGCATGGTCAAGTCTACATCCTAGCAGCACTTATATCATGCTTATCTTCTGTTGATTATCCAGCAAAGGTAGAATCGATTCAAACGGTTACAAAATATCTCAGTGTTGCCCGGCCTTCTAAGGCAACTCAGCACTCACCACATTTTTATGCTGGCTACTGCGGGCACCCTTTAAAACCATAACACAAATAACCTAATGATTTGCAATAGCGGTTCACATTCTCATTTTCCATGACAAAGATGGCTATCGCAAACACAGGAAAAAGAATATTCCAAGCCCCAGATGCCACCTCATGTTGTCTAGAAAGGCACCTTAGAGGGGTCTTGTCTGTGTGCTGATGCTGGCCAGGGTCTCTATGACTACCTTGTTGCTGGCTGCAAGGGTAGATATATATCGTCTATATGAAAGGCAGTGAACGTGTGAAGGAGGCGACTGGCATCAGTGGGTAACAATGTTTGACAGCTCTGCATGAGGCACTTCTGCCCAGCCTGAAGGACCGGAAACCCAGAGCAGCGCTAAAACGAAAATTAGGGCAGGAGTTCAAGGAGGGTGATGGCACTATGGTGGGTAAAAAGCATCACTTGCCATGCTCAACAATGCCAAGCTGTGGCCATAACCAGAGACAGACATGGCACCGGACACACCAGCTCAATGCCTTCATGCCCAGGCTCCCTCTGAAAGAGTCGGTGGCTGCGTCTCCTCTCAAGGCACAAACAGCCTGAGTAGTGAATTGCCAAGTAGTGAATTGCAAAAGCATGCATGCAGCGTCAAACACTGCCAAGTGCATGCAATTGATGTAAATCTGTAGCAATCGCGTGATTTCCTGGCTTTCGATGGCAACATCTGATTTATGATAGCAAAACTGGTCATATGATGTCAATATGAGAGCAAATGATGGTAGCACTAGGGCTAAAGTGGCAGATGGTGAACGTCTGGCAAATGGATATACAATACTGATACATCAGCCAAAACTGTTGCTTAGTCAAAATTCAATTTGTTTTTCAATCTGTTGAGCATTGGATGTCCGAGAATTGCCTCAGTTTGAATGAAGAAAACACATAAATGCTGTTGGCTCGCCCATCAGCCTCCCTTAAGAAAACAATCGAGTCGCACCTGGAGTTTTCTCTCTCAGGTCAGGCTACAAAGCCATACATATCTGTTAAAAGTCTCGGCATTAGTTTTGAATCCTCCTTTATATCTACGTCTTTGCAGGTCACCAAGATATTCCGTTCCACAGCTTAGCACTTGATGATCTTCGGGTAAATAAGATCTTTTTTGTCATCTGAACATTGCGCGGCTATTGCTCGAGCAATAGTAGGTGCTAAACTGGATTATTTCAATGCCTTGTATGCTGGGGCCATGGAAGCTTCGATCCGTCACCTGCTCTTCATACAAATACATCTGCTAGAATAGTAACCAACGCTCCTTAACACACTCGTATTACACGCGTTTTGAAAGCATGACAAAAATAATGGGCCTCATTACACGGACGGCGGTAAGGGTTAACGGTCACCGTTAATGGCAACGGTGACCGTTAACCCTTACCGCCGTACTACGAGGTCCCTTTGCGGGTTGGAGGATTTAACGCCTGCTTCTTGCAGGCGTTAAAATCCAACCCGCTAAGGAACCTCGGAGCTAATTACGGGACCGCAAAATTGCGGTGCCGTAATTAGCGCCTTCCCCATTTCCATAGAGCCCTATGGGGCAGAAATGGGAATGGGGAAGGGCAATGGCGGAAAGGGGATTTACCGCCCCTCCAACCTTGGAATGGGGCGGTAAATCCCCTTTCCGCCAAGGCGGTGCCGGTATTTTACCGGCATGAGCCATGGCGCTAATAGTGCCATGGCTCACCGCCTACCGTGTAATGAGGCCCATTGGCTCCCTGCAAAAGCAAGACTTTCCTTTAAACGTCTAACTATTGCGCATAAAGCATTACATGGATGCATGCCTCAAAATATGAACCAACGTTTAAAAGGGCGTGCTGCATTGCACCCCCAGAGAGCACCTACTCAGAACAACGTGAACACTGCTTTTGTCGCTCCAGTGTGCTGGGTCGCTCAGGCCCCGTACTGGTAGCTATAGTATGGAATTTGCCTTCTACTGATGTGTGATGCGTACGTGATTGTGACACGTTTACAAAACAAATTAAATTGCATCTTTTCTAAGGTTTAGCCTGTATTCTTTTTAATTATTTTCTCACTTTTCTCATAGTTGATTTCCTCATCTTTGTTTTAACCCTTCACTCGTTTGGGTCCATGGTCTTCTGCACACTTAGATATAGTGACGGCTGGTGAATTTTTTAATTGGAGGGGCATAAATATTCCGCACAAATATGTCAGATACTTTTTTTTAGATTTGGTTTAAATGGTGCATTATACAGCACACTTTCTGTGAAAAACTGGGTAAAAAGCCAACAGTTTGCAATTGGCTATGTAGGATAACTCCAATCCAAAAATGCAATAGCTGCAAGTCACCAACAGTGCACAGGAGCATTTCCCAGTGCATTTTCATGATGCCTTTGCCCACAATGTATGCCAGTAGAAAACATTTTCACACTGGCTAAGTCCGTACATGTCCATGCTGGTAGCACCATTATATACCAGAATTCCTATATAAGAAGATACTCATGTTTGCTTTTCATATGCTGGCAGTAATGATACTATATGAAAAAATGCCCAACCTGGTTCTGCCAATATATGGCAGTATCACCACAAAAGAAAATACTCCTTTTGGCTTGGCCTTTAAAAATGTCACAACACAATAAGAAATCATGTCCAAACTGGCTGCACAATGTAGTCCAATCTAGACACTTAATAACACCTAACATTATTGCTTTATCATAGATGCCCAGAATAAAAAGCCATGCCACAGTAAGACTAGACTGGCTGCCCCATAATGCCAGTCTAGCTAGGTAACACATACCTTGCTAGGCTTATCATAGATGCACAGAACAAAGGTCATGCCACAGTAAAAAAGGGCTAGTCTAGCTTCCCCAGCATTCCAGCATAGCCAAGTAATAATACATATCATGCTTGGTTCATCTTTGGTATGCAGTACACATGTCATGGGCAGTAAGAAACTGCACATTAGCTGCCACAAAATGCCATTCTTGCCAAGTAATAACACATCAACTTTTCTTTCATCAACAAATGGTTGATGAAAGAAAGGATGATGATTTTTGTATTGCACATTTATGATAGATGTCCAGTAAAACATGCATTGTTGCACTCCAAAGCTCATGGCTCAATAAGCATGCACGGCTGTGGAACTAAACTGTCAAAGGGAAACTGTGTTAGATACCAAACCTGTGTTAGATATCTGCTTAGATACCTCCGGGTCATAGTGCCAAATACCCTCCACCATCGGGATTTGAGGAAAAATACAATACAATGCTTGTTTTGGCTGTAGGAACAGACACACATGACATTGGCCATAGTCATACAGTTCATGCTGAAATTCTAAACATTTACACGAATGGGATATGGAGTGAGACTCAAACTGTGTCACCTGATACACCCGCATTCCAGACCCTCCATGCAAAGATTCTGAGATGAGGGATAAGTGCAGTATCCTTAGAGATGCACATCTCCAACCCGTTCTCAAATCCCTGCTGAGAGAAGGGTGACCAGCGGCTCTGCAATTGTGCCTGTTGTATACAGTTGCACACTGCCAGTCCTAAAGGCTTTGACCAAAGCACAGTCCATTGATGCCTGCGTCCAACAGACATTTGACCCAGGCCCAGTATCCTAATGCCAGTTCCCAAATGACTGTAACAATGAAGTGACATAGTGTGACAAGGTCAGTGATCAGAGGGGGATGGGAACACCTCTCAGCCTGGTCTGGGAGGCCTACCAGGGTGGATGCAAGAGTCCAGATTGAGGCGATGTCAGTTGACAGGGCCCCAAATCATGTTCCCTCCCCAAGTGCATCTCGTTACATGTGCAGTACCAACTTGCATCACCCCATGCCTCTTAGCAAAAATGCTAGAAAAATGTTCTCTTTCTTTTCTAGAAATGCCAGAGAAACCACAATCACGAAAGAAGACCACCCACAGGACAGCAGCCCATCCGCACCCCACGCAATTCAATGTCAGACCCCAGATGGATAGAAAGAGCCGGTGGAAAGAGAAGCAGAGCTCCTATACACCTGGTTCGGGTCCTATTTGACCCGCAGATCAACATTGCTGGGAGAGAAAGAACAAGTGAACGCTGAGCCAGAACTCTTATGTGGGTGTTTCAGATGTTGCACACTGAACCCCAGCTTGGGCATACATGGTAGCAAAACCTCTGTGGCTGCCCTAGACCAACATGAACTTAAAGTAGAGTCGCAACAACTTAAAATAACTGAACTTACCTTAAGGGGAACCAAGCAAAGGTCATCTAGATGAATTTGGATACACTTTGCAGTGCAGGCTACAATTGTTGCAGTACAGCTGCCCCATGCAGAGAAAAAGGGGCAGGAATTAACCAGCTCTTTAAAGTTTTGTGTAATTCCGATCCCTCCTCAGCAGGAAAGTCAGGGCCAGAGAACCCACCAGATAAGGGGGAGGGGGTTAAAAGAACCCCCAGGAAATAGGAAGTTGTGAGTTGTTCTTCTGAGGCCAGAGGTGGAGGAGGTGGCAGACCACCAGGAGGAAGGATGGTGGAGATGAACATGAAGGCAAATTGTAGAAAAGGTGAGGTATTGGTTAGTGCGTGCAAATGGTTCTGCATTGTGAGTTTGCGTGAAAGACTAAAGATTGTGATTAGGAGAGGGAGTGTACGGAGTGAATGCAAAGTGATTGTGAGAGTGAGGGGGGTGCCTGAGAAGAAGGTGGGGTGAACTTGTAATAGTATTGTGTAGTAGTAGTGTGGAGGAGGGAGTAGTAGTGTGGTGGTGGGAGTGGTAGAGTGTAGGTGGGAGTAGTAACATCAAAGGCTGGCGGGAATGGTAGAAGCAGTAAGAGATATTGGAGGAACAGAGGAGGAGGGATGCAGGGAGTAGTAGGAGTGAAGGAGGTAGGAGTAGGAGGCTAGAGAGAGAGAGGAGGAGAGTAGAGAATAAAATGGAGAAGGGGGAGCAACGTCAGGTGGCAAGAGGAAGATGTCCAAGTCGGGCAGAGCGTCTGAAGGCACATCCCAGCTCCTCCAGTAGCCACTAACCAACTGATAGTGTAGGGTGAGCCTAGGAAGTCCCTGAGTGAGTCTACATGCAACTGCCTTTAGGGTATCATGACCAGCTATGTAGAAAATGCTTAGTAGGGGCCAATAGTCTCGATATTCTCTGAACATGGGGAATAATGACTCTGGGGTTAGGGTGGAAAAAAGCTACATAAAGATGAGAGAGAGAACCCTGCTAAAACATTTAATAAAATCCCTTAAACCATCTTTGAAATTGGAGTATTTTTTCAGTTGTAACAATAGACACATAAAAAGGGGAAGTATATATATTAGCACTACAAAATAGCACAGAAATCAATTCCTGCACATTAGTGTACACAATAAGAATATCAGGTTTTTATATAGCACTCCATGCTGGA
Organism: Ambystoma mexicanum; assembly: GCF_040938575.1. NCBI lineage: Eukaryota > Metazoa > Chordata > Amphibia > Caudata > Ambystomatidae > Ambystoma > Ambystoma mexicanum. The sequence goes on along the minus strand of NC_090924.1, from coordinate 844,760,415 downwards.
TTCCTAACGCTGTAACAATAACAGTTATTGTTACTTAGTTTAATGGTACATAACTTATTGAACTTAGAAGGATGCCAGCTGGGTTTGCCCTGTAAAGCGTCAAACGTTAAAAGTACAAGCTGCCCCGTGTCAGAGACAAGCCCGTAATCTGTGTCCTATCCAAATAAAAAAAATAACAATACTACTAAGTGGAGAAAAAACGAAAACAACATTTTTGGAACATGATTTTAAAACATGGATTTCTATTTTAACATGTATGTCACATGATTTATTTAAAGGATGTGGAAAGTCATCCATGCTATTCTTGATTCACAGATTGACTTTTGGGAATCCACAAGAGTGTACACATAAAGTGCACCTGATTACACAGACTTTCACTAATCATGTTTTAGGGAATGTATCCCTATGGCTGGGAAGAATATGCAGGCATGAGGATAAGAGAGTAGTATCTGCTGCAGATATCACTGCAGGCAGAATTCCTTCCTCTGGGAGATGCAGATTAACGTTTCATACAGAGGCTAATCTTCATACACCCAATCCATTTTTCTCGATCCCGCAGGAGCGCAGGAAAATAGCAAATAATTTATACTTTTAGGTAGGTGAGGTGCCGAGGTATGACAGAAACAGACAGTGAAATGTAAGGAGTGACAACAGTGCAGGAAATCGGCTGGCTGTTCCCAGATCTGGAATCTTGCAATAATGTTCTCCTCAGATCCCAGAGCACATTTTGGAAGCTATATGTCCATGCCTGAGTTACACTACAATTTTATTTTCCAGAGTGGTGAGCTGTAGCCAACTCTCAGAGACTGACTGTGGTGGCCCCAATGAACACAGGACACTGGATGGAGGTCAAGGCATTTATTTGGACATGTTACACAACAGGGGGGTTGGTGCTGGTACTCACAGTTCAGTTTTATAGGATCAGTACAGTTGGCTTCACTGCACTATCAGCACAGCACATGGTGTTTATACCCTCTTACTTGCTAGAGCTCCCACAAGGTTCTCATTCAGCCATGGCATTAAGCTCTGCAAGTAGAGGAGCCTGCTTAAGATAAGATGCAGGCGGCACTTCAAGAGCTGGTTCCTCGCTTGGCAGGAGGATCACGGGGACACAACCGTCCTCCTAGTCCCTCGTTCCTCATCTGCCGGGCTTCCGGCTTGTTGCGCGCTTCACATGCGCGATCTTGCGAGATCTCAAGCTCCCCGAAATCTCGCATATCAGGTCCTCACACACCTCCTTTTGTTGGAAAAAATTCAACTTAGTCCATGATGAAATCTGTGAATTTGGTTGGCTTTCTTCTTTCACGTTGGGGTCGATTCTGATTAACGGCTGTCTAGGGGGAATGGGTGTTCATGAGAGATGTGTCACTGGGGTTTTGTTCTGCTGGGGTCGCTTCGCGGGTGTAGGTCTCTCGCCAATGGAGTGGGGCTCATAAGGACGCTCTCACTTTGGTTTTCTTCTTCCCTGATTTCCCTCTCTTGCTGCTGAGGGCCATCGGTTGATCCCCATGGGTCATTGCCATCTCCCATTCCCAAGGAGGGTGGGCTGGTGACGCCTTTTTCTTGTACACAGCCACCCTTTCTAGGTTCCACCTTTTCCCATCACTGGTATAAACGTGGTTGGTGCTTTCCATGTGACTTGTATAGCTTGACTGTACTTTGAGCCTGTTAGGGTGTCTTTGTGGGGCAGGCGTATCTTCACTCGGTCTCCTTCGTTGACCTCCGTGCGATATGCTGCTTTGCACTTGTCACTCTGTGATTTCATGAACTCTTTGCTTTTCTGTAGTCTAAACACAATTTCACTCATGTTGATGTCGTCGTTCTGTCTGACTTTGTGTAGCCACTGTGCTACCAGTGTGGATGAGGCCCTTCTCCCTCTTTGCATCTGAAACAGCGACATGCCCGTGATGGCATTAGGTGTCAAATAGTGTGCCGTCACGGCCTCTTTGTCTGTCTTATAGGGATTCATGACCGATGCACATGCCAGTCATAGAGCTCCTTTGGTGAATCAGTTTGCCCTTTCTACCAGCCCATTGGCTTGTGGGTGATACAGGATTGCTTTCAAAATACTGGATGTTGTGCTTCTTGAGAAAACTCTCCATGTCTCCTGAAACTAATTGAACTCCATTGTCCGTCACAATCTCCTTTGGCAGCCCTTCTCTTTGGATGACAGAGTTGACCACTTCAATGACTGTGGCTGTGGTGATGTCCGGCACCAATTCAACTTCTACCCACTTGGAAAGGTAGTCCACCATGAATACCCCATACCTGTTGTTGCTCGACATGCCTTCTAACAGGCCAATGAAGTCCAGCCCTATTTTGTGGCATACACCAGCTGGAATTTCTGTGGGTATCATGGGTGCTTGCCTGACTTTTATCCGTTTGTCGCTATTGGCACATTCATGGAACCTCTCAATCATCGCCCTCACTTCTTGGTCCATGCTGGGCCAACAGTATGCGTTGCGCACTCTGCATCGTATCACATTGCTGCCCAGATGACCTGCATGGGTTCTACATAGTATGACCACTCAATCATCGCCCTCACTTCTTGGTCCTTGCTGGGCCAACAGTATGCGTCACGCACTCTGCATCGTATCACATTGCTGCCCATATGATCCGCATGGGCTCTACATAGTATGACTTTGCCCATGCCTTTTGAAGGAATTACTTGGTTGCCTCTCATCAATAGGTCATCCATTTCAACGATCGTCTCGTTGACCTTCCAATACAGTCACAAACCTTCTGGGATTGTTCTTGCAATTCAAAGTTTTATTTTCAAATAAACAAAAATTTGGCACCCACTGCTTTAGAATAGGTGCTGCCACCTCAGCATGGCAAGGAGGCCTGGCACCACAACAGCTAAAAAACATAGGGGGATGGAAGTCAGATTGCTACAAAAGATACATCAGACCACAGCTAATATATCCATCCCCTCTCATCTTTCTTTCTCCCCCCCTACAGAACCAACAGGCGAAGGGAGGACCTCACTCAGATCAGCATGGATTGTCGGCCACTCATTCGTCTTCAGGACAGGCCGATGGGCGGAAGAAACCAAAGAAGGGCCACCCTTTAGAAACACCATTGCCTCATGGTGGGGATACAGAGGCCTACGATGGGCCGACATCCACGAAACATTGGCAGAGCTGGTTGCATACAGAGACCCGCCAGAATTTCTGATAATACACCTAAGGGGCAATGACCTGCTTACCACAGGAAGGAGAAACTTACTCGAGGAAATCTGCTCCTCCCTAGTGGGCATTTCACACAACTGGAGGGAAACAGAAATATACTTCTCGACCATCCTACCCAGAAAGAAATGACAAATCCGTAGACATTGCCAGAAGAAAATTCAATAGGGGGCTAGATAAATTCTGCGCAGCGATAGGGCTGGGCTTCATAAAGCACCCAGCCATTACCCTGGGTGACCCGGATCTTTTTCACAAAGACGGCACTCACTTATCAAACCAGGGCATGGAACATTTCTTTCGAGAAATCACTGCAACCCTGGCCTTCAGGGGCTGTTACTAGGAGACACTTTTGGGGGAACACGGTCAGCCGGTAACCTGCCTGTGTGTGGCGGCACGGGCCAGAGGGGTAACCTCAGGACCCGGTGCCCAAAAGTATGACATTATTATATGTGATTATTGTTATCTCCATAACCATATCTGTACAGTAAAATCCTACGCCCTTTTATTGCCAACACTTGACAAAATGTGGTGAGACAAATTATTTCGGGTGAGGGTTCGGGGTCGGCCAATAATGATGCATGCATATGGGTTCATCAGTTATAGCACGTCAGGCAAGGCCCGGTCCCCGCCTGCTCTTATAGTCAACAGAGCCACCTCTAGTCTTCCTCCATCGGCTGTCAGCTGGCATTGTGCAGTCAGCCCCTGCTGTTCTCCACGGTGCAGCCGGTCTCGCCATATATTAGCCGTGTCTAAGCAGGACGAGCCAGCGTTCTAATTGTCCCGCCGTTGGTCCCGCATTTCCCTTCAGCTCTGTGCAGGTTACGTGCTGGTGTCGCTGCCTTCATCAATCCCAGCCAAAGTGCGCGGGAAGCCACCCGGCTTCGGCGCCAACATTAACGGTCCCTTAGGCAACGGATTGGCGACCTGGGACAAGTGTCTACCGGCAGCTCCCACATTTTACCCACTGCTTCTCCACATATTTATATGCACCCTGAGGTCATTCGCTCTGCCATTTGATGCCACTTGACGGGAAATATTTGCGAGATGTAGCTCGTTGAACAAGGAACTCGATCACCTGGCGGCCATCTTTCTCGGACTCTCCATGTTTCTTTCAGTTTTGAAGGTACAGTTGCATGCTTCTAATTTTAGGCTTGAATTCAGGATGGGGAAAATAAAGCTACGATCATACACCTTTTGGTTAACCTGTAAACATGCTTATATTATCAAGTAACTTTTTTATGTGATTTGTTCATATTTATTTCAAATCATCCGTATAAGATGGAGAGTTACTTTACCGCATTTTCTTTAACATTTTTTGCAAGTCTAACACTTTCCTGTCATGACCCCAACCTTAGCCCCACCCCATCACTCTAGCCACTCTGCTCCCATATATGTTATATTTTGGCATTTCTAGCCCTAACACAGACGGTAGGCTATTATATTGAAGGATACAGACAGCATAACAGTGACACAGGCAACATAGCGAGACGGGCATCAAGAGCAGCACACGCAGGGGTTAGTAAAACTGAATTGGCATGTCTTGGCTGTGTATGAATTGTGCACATACCCAATGGTTATTGGCTCTACATTATTACGTATTGCTGTTTTTCAAGGTCCGGTGGTGCTCAGAGTCATTGGGTATCTCTGGGCGGTATTTCCACATGCCCATTTCCTAACGGAACTGTGGTCCGATAGCCACAAACAATTCATTGTTAGTGGCAAACACTACAACTGCCACACATTTATTTGTGTGTGCGCATTTCAGCCCCAAATTAATAATGGGGCATTGTGACGGGAACTGAGTTGCCAAACCACAAGAACAAAGGAAACAGGGGCCCATCTTGACAAAGGGCAAAGAAGATGGAATTCGCAGTGGAATGTTGGTCTGGCGCTGCAACACAGGGAGCCGCTAATGTGCAGCCGGTTATCCGTTTGCCTGGGACACTGGCAGATCAGGGGGGTGTGGGGGGGCATGTACTTGTGATACTTGCACAAAGCAACAATAAGGCCTAGATGTTATAGAACATGGAAGGTAGATGTAACCAATAGAGCATATTATATCATTTAAGCCAAAACATCTCCTGTAGAGGACCACAGTGGTCGATCTTCAATTAAACCGAAGATGCAAACTTCATTCTTGCAAAATGCCATCTCGCTGAATGCATTCGATTGTAATTCCATCTCCACCTGCCAATGTCCTCCTCAGATGCGCTCCCTAAATCCATTGCATGCTTGTCTTCCCTGCGAATGCATGCGGCACCGATGCATGGACAAGTCTCCCATTAATTGAACTTCTTTCCATATTGATGTTTCTAGTAATTTATCTTTATTGCCGGCATCCCGATAGTCTGCCTTTCCTACCCAAGGTATCAGTAATAAATGGAAGAGTAAGCACCTGCAGAGTCTATTAATCTGCAATAAATTTCACTTTCAATTTCTGTTCATATCATTTAAGAGGACCATAAAGCCGAGAGAGATGTTCTGCTGAAAAGGCGGTTCTTAGTATGTATCACATTATGATGCGGCTCTGGAAAACCATTTACATTTCATTTGCTCTGGCTTCTCTTATTGCTTAATGCGGCAGGGCAAGGAATGAGGTAACATTCCAACACTATCTACAGGCCGAAGATAAAATACTGCTTAAGTAATGAGCCAAGTGCGAATACCTGGCATACAAGATTGGACGCTGTGGATCCATTTATATTGACTTCATTATCAACAATTAATATACTTTGTTGTTGATTATAAGGTGGTACCGCATGGGTACACAGCCAAAACAATAAAAATAAATAAATGTCATAAATGGATAAAAAATCACTTTTACTGAAAATAATTCTGGTTCCAATAAAGAAACCTATGATAACCCAACATTAATATTTAATATATTCACGAAAATACAAAACAAAAAGAAAACACTTCTGCTCAGGAGCAGAATGGTTCCGAGCAGGTAAGCGTAGGGGGGAGCAGGTTTGGAACAGCGCTTGAAGGTACAAGGGTTCTCCGGTTTGTACACTAAGGAACTGAAATACATGACCTGTACTAAAGCCCAGCCTTGCTCGCAGCTTAAAGCAAGCCCATGCCTTGACATTCGGAGTTCCCACTGGATCCCACTGGCCTCGCCAGCTGTCAATCAAGATGCTGGAACCAGTCCATGGTTTCAGGTGGATGGAGTTCTCTTCCTATCAGTCATCAAATCATCTGACGATATTTGGTATCGGCCCATCTGTCCACAGCTGACTTATTGCATTAAGCAACAGGACAACGTATCATATTTTAACAAGCTAGGTTTGGGTGGGCAGAGCCAATGGAGTACAGAACAGGAGGGTTGGGGGACCTGCCCAAATAAACGCAACAGTAAAATGCCTTAAGTTAATCCATGCGGCCAGATGTCCCAGATCTCAATATTGAATGAGCTCTGGGGGGTTTGGGAGGCTTATATAACAACGACATCACTTTCACTTGCTCCTCGTGGGTTTTGTTCTGCTTTTAGAGTTTGCAAGGTAAGCCCATAACTGCCCTTTCACAGGTGTTTTTGTAGGTTTTAGTAATGTGTGGTGCTCCTGTTTGTCAGTGTATTAGATCTGAGTGCTTATTAGGCTGCCTTTGTCATAGTTCCTTTTTACTCTTACTTTCCCTCATGCCAAAATATTTTTCCTTTCTTTTTCCCTGGTACTTGTGCTATCCTAAAACTTTTTTTCTTTTTAAAGGATCTCTCCATTTTCTATTCCGAAACATGTTTGGCGGTGTATTTGTCTTGACAAGCTTTCTGTGCTTCGTTCCATTTGTTACCTTGCCTTCAACACCAAAAAAGACAAAAACAAATATAACTGCATTCCTGCTGGTTTGTTCAACTTACAATAAACGTCCCTTTTATGTGTGAACTAGCCAGTCCGGTCTGTTTCAGTCCGCCTTCTCTGTGTGCCAGAGAACCCTGTGTGAAGTTGTTTGCCCTAGTCCCAGTCATTTGTGTTAGTGTCTAGTGTGTTATGCAAGGGTCTTGAAGAAGGAAGCTGAAACAAAGGTGGCATGGTTTTGGGTATAAACTTGTATTTCTTGAATAGAACAAACCTATCTGCCCCTATCTCTATGAGGGGTTTCCCTGCCTCGAACTAAAACTAAAGGAATTGTCAGAATGTCCATCAAATCAAAGTTCCACAGCCCCTGTCAAATCCTCCTCTAACCCTCGGCTATAACTGAAGGATAAACTAACAGAAAGTTCCTTCTTCAGGAGAATGGCTCCCTTCTCCTGCTTCTTGAACAGTGTCCAAAGAATGTTCTCTTACAATAGAAATGCCAGAGGTAATGACTCCCTTCTCCACACTTACATATTTCACCCAGTTTTTACGCAGTTTCACATCCAGGAGAACGGTTCCCTTCTCTTGTCGATTTACACAGTTTCCAATAAAACCCAGAGGAATGCCTCCCTTCCCCTGGTGTCTCCAGTACAAATCTCAGCCCAGGACCAAAAGAATACTTCCCTTCTCCTGGTATTACTTGATACAGTTCACCACAAGGCCAGGGGGAATGACTCCCTTCCCCTGGCATCTTCAACACAAGTCCTGGGACTGTTCCACAAGAATGGCTCCCTTCTCCTGGTGTTGCCTGGTTCAGTTCCCAATACGGCCAGGGGGAATGATTCCCTTCACCTGGCATCTTCATCACTGCTCTTCGTTTGGTATCAGGAGAATTACTCCCTTCTCCTGGTATTGCTTTGTAAAGTTCTTTCTCACTGTTGGGGTTCCTGACCCTTCTCGGGTGGACAGTGGTTTCCTGGATACCACTGCACCAAGGATGATTTCCTCTGATGCTCTTTTTCCCGCTGTTGGGGTCCTAGAGCCTTCTCTGGTGGGCAGTGGTTTCTTCCTTACCAATGCGCCGAGGAAGATTTCCTCTGATACTCTTTCTCACTGTTGGGATCCCAGACCCTTCTCTTCTGGACAATGATTTCTTCGTTAGCACTGTGTCGAGGAATATTTCCTCTGAGGCTAGCTTTCTCACTGTTGAGGTCCCAGATCCTTCTCCCGTTATGCCCATCAACGCTCTTGGTAATGATGGGCCAGGGAAAAGCCACCTTAGCCTCTGTGTCAATGCCTCCATCCCCTCCGGTTCTCGTGTACCTCCCTCTACCTCTTATAGGGCTCTGTTATGTTGCAGGGACTCCCTGGGACCGGGGCACACTTCTCCAGTTCTGTGGGCTTTTCTCCTCTGCACTCATGGCTTTGCAGTGTTCTCTTGGCTTTTGGATTCAGTCAGCCTCCACTAGGCATGTGGAGAACTTCTTCAACATCCTCTTGCCGCTCTCCGCATTTACCCAACTGACGGGTGGCATTTGAACCTCCTGCGCTGGAGAATACAGACGCTGGCTGCTATCCGCAACAGGGCTGGTTACCGCTGTACCTGCCACCACTGTGCTTCTCGTTATGGCTGCGTTCGCTCTGCGGCCGGGATTGACACATCTAATAGTCCTTTGTTCCTTTTTATACATTGGGCCTCATCACAATTGTGATGGGAATCCTTAAAAGGGGTGGTAACGAAATTAGCGGCGCCAATATCACTCTGCCGGATCACAAGCCGGTGCTAATCCAGACAACTGTAAAATCAACCAGCGCTTTTACAGCCAGCGCTATTACAGCCGGCGGTAAATGCGCCGGCCACATGAAGCGCAAACACAGATGCATCACAAGTCCATATATGGCATTACTAGCGCCTGGTTCGAGTGGTGTGTTTTCTAAAGCAGCTGTTCACAGGTTTGTCATTTGTTTAAAGCACAGTAATGCAGTTGCAGCCTTTTGTAGAACATGGGCATTATTGCAGTGTTCTTGGATGTTGTTCTATGATGTCTTGCAGGAAGTAGAATAGGCCAATAATGCTCTCAGTTCACATGGATAACTGAATATTGTAAGCAGAACTACTAAAATAGCACTAGCGGGACTCTAGAACATGAGAATAGTAGCACAAATACTAGGCATCTATAACTTGTCAGTGACCCCCACTTCAGTCAGCCACTACATCTGTGGCACAACAGCTGCAAGGTTTTCTGGGGTGAGAGTGCGGACTGAAGGTGGCAAGGAGACTGTCTAGCGGTGGTGAGAGTTTTGCAGAAGAGGTCTTCTGACTTCACCCCAGTCCTGTATTTCATCATATTTCATCATATGGCAAAGCAATGATGTGGTACCCAGCTTGCTCCCAGACTTTCACCTGCATGTCCCTTTATTTCACCCAGTGCAGATGTCATCCTTTGTCTTGTACTTCCAAACTTTGGACTTTCTTACTGGAGTAGGAAGACATGTCCTCCTACTCTCTTTTGGTCAGGATGGTCGTGGTGGAGTTGGTGGTGTGCTTGCCACATACTGACATTGTGCACTTTGAGGTATGACAGGCTGTATTTGAAAGATCATGTACAAAGGTGGAATAGTCGCTTTTTTACTTCACATCTATCTCTGTAACCGTGGCACCATCATCCTCCTTCTCCTTTTCTGCATCAATGGTTTCTAAAATCACGTGCTCAGGGGCCTTGATTCAAATTGGCCATCACTTTTATCTTGATTGTCATACCCATCATCATCCTACTCTTCGGATTCATCATCAGTGCATGTGGGTGGTGGTGGAGGAAACCTTGAGCATCCCACAACCTGTACAACCACAATTGTTCCACCCCGCTCATCAGTAGATATAATCTGGAACTTCATTCCCAAATGCTCCCCAGGGACAATGGGCTGAACCTCCTCCACATGCCCCCCTCTCCCCTATCATGTTTAGATGTTGCAGATATGTTGGCACTCAAAAGAGGATAATATGGTGCAAACTCAGTTGTATCCACTGAATACAATCTCCCTATACCTACCAAGCAGTATAGGCCTTTTCTCTGCAACTCTTTGGTCTGATCACTAAATTAATACACACTCCGTTACAGACACTGAATACAATCTCCTACTGCCTAAGAATAAAAGTTACTTTTTTAGTATTTGGCACGGCCAATTAAAGACAACACACTAATTTACAGAAGCTGAATATAATCATACTTTTTCTCTGCAACTAGAATTTAGTATGGCAACTAAAAGACAACACACTCAGTTACACACACTGAATATAAACTCATCTTGCCTACCAAGACATATAAGACTTTTTCTCTGCAAATAATATTTAGTTATGGACACCAAAGGATGGTGCTGTAACCGACAGTCAATTAATGTAATGTAATCTTCCTCCCACCAGAAAACAATTCTGTGGTCTTATTCACCTCTCAGGGAGTATAAATGTCATGTGTGATTATGTTGTGAGAGGGTCAATGTGATGTAGTAGAGTCAGTAGAGTTTTGAAATGATGATCTATCCTATTTCAGCTTTGCACCACTGCCTCAACTAAATTCTATTTCTATTTTCTATCTGTCCCTTAATTAACTGTCCCGGAGTCTGCTGCAGAGTCTTTTGGTCGTGCCTGGAGAGAGACTCTACAGCGTTTGCTCCTGATTCCAGTGAGGGTGTGCTTTACCCTTTTGTCCTCTTTCTACTTCTACACTTTGAGGACTTAAAATACCCAGCAAGCCGCGGAGCGGCCGCGGAGTCTGCTGCAGAGTCTTTTGGTCGTGCCTGGAGAGAGACTCTACAGCGTTTGCTCCTGATTCCAGTGAGGGTGTGCTTTACCCTTTTGTCCTCTTTCTACTTCTACACTTTGAGGACTTAAAATACCCAGCAAGCCGCGGAGCCGCCGCGGAGTCTGCTGCAGAGTCTTTTGGTCGTGCCTGGAGAGAGACTCTACAGCGTTTGCTCCTGATTCCAGTGAGGGTGTGCTTTACCCTTTTGTCCTCTTTCTACTTCTACACTTTGAGGACTTAAAATACCCAGCAAGCCGCGGAGCCGCCGCAGAGTCTGCTGCAGAGTCTTTTGGTCGTGCCTGGAGAGAGACTCTACAGCATTTGCTCCTGATTCCAGTGAGGGTGTGCTTTACCCTTTTGTCCTCTTTCTACTTCTACACTTTGAGGACTTAAAATACCCAGCAAGCCGCGGAGCGGCCGCGGAGTCTGCTGCAGAGTCTTTTGGTCTTTAGGCTCTGCAGGCTCCGCGGCGCTCCCGCCCCGTATACCCATTGGAACTTTAATTAAAAACACCAACCAGAAGCTCCTTGTGAAAACAACAACCGCAGTATACTATCATCATACCAACCCGGAGCTGATACTGCCGCTCTACTTCGACAACTGCTCAAAAGCTGCACTCTCCGGACAGCGTGTCACCAAGACTCCCCCCCCCGTCAACTATCCACCTACCAGGTGAAACCTACGCCCGACAGCCCGCCTGGCCCAGTCTGTTCCCCGGCACCCCTGGCTGCGACTGCTGGTCCCCGCGCGACCACAAGCTTCACCTATGCCCCAGCTGCGACTCTTCGACGTCTCTAAAGCCTGCAGTATACGGCTCATCCTATCGATACTTTCACACAGTCCTGTAGTGTAATATCTCACGCCCAGGACGTCCACTGAGGATATCACGGGACTTCTTGATCACTCGTCCCAGTGATTGCTAATCAGTTTGCAAACACCACACGCATCTCAGTGGAGAAAATCTGTGGAAAACTCAACACTGCTGCTCGCTTTAATGAGCTCCGCCACTTGAACATCGACAGGCCTGCCCAACCCACCTGTGCTCCAGGAGACCGAAAGAGCTTGTCCCTTGGATCCCGCGAACGCCAGACCCTCAACAAACAACATCCTTTTTTGACAACACCTGGATGTGAGATATTGAAAGAGCACCTCCTTTAGACACACCTGCGCCCCAGGAGACCGAAAGGGCTCGTCCCTTGGATCCTGTGAGCGCCACATCTTTAACAAACAACATCTTCCCTTGAAACCACCCGGACTTGAGATATCGAAAGATTATCCTTCCTGGATACACCTTGGAAATAGACAAGCCGCCACACATCATCTACGTCCCGCAAGGGCTCGCCCCTTGGATATTGTGGCCGACAGACCTTTTAACAGATCACATTTCCATCTGACGACACCTCGCTCTGAGAGAGAGAAAGAGCAACCTACAAGAATACACCTGGGTAACAGACAGGCCTGCCCACACCACCTCTCACCGAGGAGTACGAAAGGGCGTCTCTTGGATCTTGGGCGTGCCAGACCCTCAACAGACTAAACCTATCCCTGAAAACCCCCACCACATCTGTACTTCTAATTCTGCTACACTGCAGGAGACCGAAAGGGCTAGCCCCTTGGATCCTGCGGTCAGCTAGCCAACCACTTCAACCAACCTTCAAGGAGGAATAAAGCTACCACCTCCAAAGGAGACCGAAAGGGATAGTCCCTTGGATCCTGAGGTCAACTCTTTCACCACCTCAACTGAATTTCTAGGAGGAATCAAATCACCACCATCAAACCTCGAACGCGTCGGGAAACACCAGATCCGTCAGCAAACAAAGCAGAAATGCTGGAAACTCGTCCCAAGCAACCACCAGCTGCCCGCCCGAAGACGAGACTGAGAACAAAACTTAACACAGCTGCCCAATCTGACTTGGATTCGTCACAACTCACGATGGAACAATCCTTTTTACGAGGACAACATCACCATTCCCATAAACCTCATAACCAGACTGAACAATTGCTCAATATAGACCATTTCACAAACACAACAAGTCCGACAACAAGGCTACCAAATGACCATCGTGATATGCAACCCCAAACCAGCACACAAAACCAAATACATAACACACCTGAGACTTCTGAACATATCACTAACAATCCCGCGTCAATATCAGCGAAGATGATCAGCTAATTGCCCAAGCAGAAGACGCCTCAACTGCACCACTACATGATATCCGAATTAATCATGACAAAAACCCCCCGTTAACACTGGGCTCTAACAAATCATACGCCCAAGACGGCAAAATTGCACTTTCAATTAATGAAGAAGCAAACCCCCCGCACGGACCAATGGACCCTAAGATTCCCGACAACACAAAACAATCTCATGAAATAACAACACTACCATTACAAAGAGATCTCGCCCTACAACCAGCGGAAGATACGAACATTAGTCCTATACAAGAACAACTGGAAAAGATAAACAACTCACTGAAAAATCGCCCTGAAGATAGACGCGAAGAGTTGGTCTTGCTCAACACCGTCACACAGCCTCATGCAGAACCAGGTGCAAACAGAGAGACCTCTCCATCAATCAAACTACACGACAGAGTACAAGCTCTCGGCTCGACAGAAGACAGATACAACTCCGAGCTGCAATTAGCCACAGCAAAAAATCAACAACGAACCGATAATACCGAACAAAAGAACAACGGAAAACAAAGGCCACTGGACAATACTATTTCCTTAGTCAAAAATCACAATCATAATAAAGACTATCCTTACAATAAAAACGTAGACTTTCCTAACCATGAACCCATCAAACCGCAGCCAGAAGATTTACGAAATTCCACCAAACTATGCACCTCTTTAAATAACACACTGCAGCAAACACAGAAGGAAAAAGCAAGATTAGCCAAACTTGCATGGCTACAGACTCACAACTCAATCAAAAGCCCCCAATTCCAAGAACCTACCAACACCAAAACTCTACTCAAAGCAAAAAGACTATCAATGGACATAACAGAAATAGAATCAATCATGTCAAGCCTCGACAAACGCAAAGAAATATTTAGTACAACTACAGGAAACCAACAACTACAGATGACATCAACCCCGTGTCTAACACAAGTAACCGGAAAAAGACTCATCAAGACAGAAAGCGACACGAACCAACTAGGAAACCAGAATATTCCCAACCAATTTAACTACGACACGATAGAATCCTTCTACACACCGGATAACATAAACAAAAACGATAACTCAATGCCGCTACCAGAACCAACAGAATGCAATTCTCCTACCACAACACCCAACAAACCGGAAAATGACGAAAATACCAACCTAAGAATTCCAACTACAATGATTGATTTGCAAAACATGTTGATGGCAGTACTTTCTCAAACTATGATACCTTTCATCAAATTACACGAATCAATGAACGATAATATCAAAGACCAAGGAACCCTCTTAGCAATGATCCACGCCAAACAGATTTATATCGAAAACTTCCTAAACAAAACAGAGGCCCGTCTCAATTCAGAAGCAGAGCATTCAAATCGATGGCAACAACGTCTAATAGAAATGGCCAGAACCGACCGACAGGAAAAAACCAACCTAAACAACGAACTTCTAGCTCTACTTAAACTACAACAACAATTCCAATCTAACCAAAAATTAGTCTCAAAGAGCATTCAACCTCAAATACCTCAGTGTTCAAACATCCAACAGACTGCCACACAAACCGAAAGCTCGGACACAACCCTTGCACAACAACCCGTGTCAGTGGCTTCTGCCACTCCAACAGAGCCCCACGTCTCTTCCCAACCACAAGCAACCAAACCGGAACAGTTCAAGATCTTCCTGAAAGAAAAACCAATTCTTACAACCAAATCAACACAGCCCAAGACAACTAAGAAAAAACAAACAGGGTCTAGAGCCTTCCTCAGAACAATAAAATCTACGGATCAACCTATACATGCGTCAAAAAACAAAACACTTATACAGGCCCATCAAGCACCATTGGATCAAGCAATATCACAGCTGGCAAAACCTTCAAACAGACTACAAGCCTCTAAAGATACTTCAAATATGCAACTGCCACAACTCCTCCCACATTCACCTTCCATCGACGAAGAACTTCTAAACTGTTCAACACACGAAGACTGCGAACTAGATGACACACCGCCACCCATAACACCACCAGGATATATCATTCTTGATGAATACTCCACCACCCGCGAATCACAATCCTCATACCAATATGAAAATATTTCAGAACATCCCTTACAGGAAACTTCCAAGATTTCCTCGAATACTTCTGACTGCACATCATTACTTGTGATGACTATGATCAAGTCTCAGATGCTTCCTTTGCCTTTCATAAAATGGATTCCACTGACTGCACATTTCCTTCCTTCATCAATCCGCTAGAACAAAACCTAATTTATCAAATTCACATTGAAAATCAAACTACCAGACCAAAACCTTTAATACTCAATAGAACTAATACCCTTAGACTATTTGGAGCGATATCACAGCTAAAACACATAACATCTAGCAAGATTGATTCAATAATTTTCAAAGATGAAGAGCACCTAGATAGAATCATCGTAGAATTATCTGATCCAGACGATCAAGAACTAATCATAACAAAACGTGACCAACTCCTCAAACTTGGATTCAATTGCTGGGCCTCAACGTCAAGGAAAAATCCTACAAAAAAGTACACGCAAAATCGTAATAAAAATTACTCAACGAAATATCCAATCTCCCCGTACTTCCCAATTCCAGAAGAATCGAACACACACGAGAGACCATTCAAGAGAATTTATGATCCAGAAACGTCATTTACAGAAACCATCTCCTCAAGAAGTTCAACCTACTCCCACGCATAGCAACTAAACAATAACAATATAACATGGTCACTCTGTTCATGGAACACAAGAGGAAACCAACATTTGTTTACTCAACCCTTGCCTGACCTCGAGAAATATCTCATCATCTGTCTCCAAGAGACTTGGATCACTGGAACACCAGCATGCGACGGCTATCTTTCTTTCCTAAATCTTGCCATAAAAAAACACCAAGGAAGACCAGCATCAGGCCTACTCACACTAATCAAAATTACCCCGCATTGGAAAGTAGTGCGCAATGAAAATATAAATCCCTGGACTCAATTGCTTATAATAACAACACAAGCGCACCAACAACGAAAAAAAGGAACTGGCGAAACAACAATCGCCATCTTGAACTTGTACTGGAATCCTGCAGCCATTTCACCTGTCGCATTCATTGATGGCGTATTCACGACAATAGACAACCTAGTAATGACCCATCAATGCCTTGAACTTATACTGTGCGGAGATCTTAATATCAACCTAATCACACCAAATGGAACCCCGCGCCCACTCGAACAACTGACAGGCAAAGCAGCGACATGGATGAACGAAATCAGAACGCGAAACCTTACTCTCCTAAATCATGCAAAAGATAACTCTACTCCCTTTGTCCCAACATGGAACAGAGGCCATTCAGCAGCAATAATTGACTATATATTTCTTTCCCAAAACCTTCATGAATCGGTCGAGACAGCTCTAACATTAACCTCTGACCACAGCGACCATAACAAGATAACTGTCACCTCACACACCATTAGTCAACAAAACGCAAAAGTTGCACCGCTCGAACTTACTGGCACATCATCAAGGCTACGAATACCACAATCAGCGCTATCACTTCTGCCGATGAAACTACACGCCTCAACAAAACCAGATCTTGAAAAGTTGAATTATGAATGGATTCTGCTCCCATTTCATCAAACATTAAAAAACCGCCCACAAAGAACTCATGTACATTCCTACAATGGAGAAATAGCACAAAGAAAAAAGGAGTTAGCTAAACAGATACGCCAACTCAAGAAAAACAAAACATCAGAAAACATGACAGAGAGTAGAAAACTGAAACTTCGATACAACAACTGGAGGAAATCACAACAAGCAATCCTCCTCCAGACAGATGCAGAACCAATAATGAAGACCTACAAGACAAATAATACAAGAGAATTGTGGAATCTACTGAACGACAACCAGCAAAAACAACACAAGCTCGTAGCTAACGTACCAGAACAAACATGGATTACTCACTTCTCGTCCATGTATGCAGCACACGAACAACAATCTCAAGAAAACTTCAACCTCAAACCCAAAACAAACTGGACTGTAGTCATCATGTACGAAGAGCTATTACTCATGATCCAAAACCTCAATCCCTCAAGAGCCCCGGGTCCTGATGGTCTTTCCAATGCTGCCCTCAAACAAGATCCTGAGGCATGGGCTGAATTCATGATACAGATTTTGGAAATTATAAACAGACACAACCGAATTCCAACTACATGGAGAACAGCCACCATAGTGCCGATCCATAAACAAGGACCACGTGACCTTCCTCAGAACTTTCGTCCGATTGCCTTGCTTGACCCACTCGGAAAAATCTTTGCAACAGCACTCTTGAGGCAACTCACTGCATGGGCTACTTCCACTGGACGACTATCACCGCGACAAACAGGCTTCACACGTAACGTTGGAACTAACATCAATCTTCTTTTATTGCACGTAATTAAGCACGAAGCAATAAACAATAAGTCCATGATCTACACGGCCTTCATTGACTTAAAGATGGCCTTTGATGCAATACCTCGCCAAAAGCTTTGGGCTAAATTGAGCAAATGGAACTGCCCTGCGAATATCCTAGAACCCATTATACAACTTTATTCAAACACTTCAATAAAAATCAGACTCACAAAACAAGGTCTGACAACGGAGCCTATCAACACAGTGAATGGTCTAAAACAAGGATGTCCCCTCGCAGCGACTTTATACAACCTGTTTACATCAGACATTGATCAATACCTCTCCAACACTCAAACAAACCCTCCGAAAATAAACTCAATACCGGTCCCCATTATGTCCTATGCAGACGACATCGTCTTGCTCGACAAAACACCATTTGGTCTCCAAACTTCTCTTACAGCACTAAGCGCCTACATGAAACAAAATGAGCTAACAATTAACAGCACAAAAACAAAAACCATGGCTCTAACAAAACCTAAACCAAAAGCAAAAAAAACACCGGATTTCAACATCAATGGAATACGTTTGGAAAATGTCACAACAATTAAATATCTTGGCATCATGATCAATCAATCAAAGACAGAAAGAGATTGGCTAGACAACCTAGAACAAAAGGCTCAAGCACTCGCACGACAGGGCTCCATCCTACACAGAAAATATGGAAAATTTTCATTTAAGCCCATCATCATGTTCTACAGACAAAAATACATTCCCATCATAACCTATGGAACGGAAACAATGATGAACGCAGACCAGGTAGACTGGGTGAAATTTGAAGCAATATTCTGGCGCAGGATCTTAACTCTTCCTCAATCGTATCCCATGGCGAGAATTCGATACGAAGTAGCTACTCAATCCATCGGTTCCATGGTACGATGGAAAAGACTAGACATATACCGAAAAATACTGTCGGATGACAAGACCCCGGCAACCCAAATTCTGAAAACTAATTCAACTGCTCTAAATAACACAATACTACAAACCTGGAAAAAAACAACAACCAAAGAAATGGAACAAGAAAACATATCGGAAGAACTTCTAACGAAACGTCCACAACACGCTAAAACCAAAATTCTACAAAATGATTGGATCAAAACCATCGAAAAGAAAAATACATACAAACGGACTTTGCGATGCAATAAGGACAACAGAAAATTACATGAACCGCAGCCATACATCTTGTCATTCCCTGATCCAAATATCAGATCGACCTTCTTAAAAATCCGCCTGAACACTTTACCAACTAATGAGTACTTGGCATCCATTAGACAAATTCCAAAAAACCAGAACCACTGTCGATTTTGTGAAATCACCACGACACCAGAAACCATATTCCATTTGATCATAGAATGTCCCTTTCTTGCCAACCACTGCAAGCAGTTTGGGGCCTACTTTGACATGGCCTCGCAGCAAATGACAACAGATGAAAGATGGGCTGCGATTCTCAGTGGACAAAATAACAAATACACATTCACAGCTGTCCTTTATCTTCACAGCATTCTCGAGATTAATGGAGGAAAAATGATACCCTAGCAATGTAGACTGCATTGCTGTCTCTTCTTCTATCCACGTACTTCGCACGATCCACAAGATGAAAAAGTTTGAGACAAAACTAAAACATCAAAAAAAAAAAAAAAAAATATCCTATTTTCATTTTCTACGAGTGTATCAACTAAAGCCTGTTTTAATGTTCTACCTCTCTCTCAACTCATTGCTATTCATTTGCTAACATTCCCTCATTGAAAGAATATTCCCTCAACTGCTCTATTACCCCCCTGCCTGTCTGCCTTACAAAACAGTTTCTAAAATCAAAACACACATGCTCTATCTATACTATGTTAGCATGTGCCATCCTTATCACTTTGCCTCAACCACTACTAATGCTCAAAACAACCCGATTCATCACAAATGCAAAATAGTCAGGGGTTTTGATGTTATGTCTGTATAGATTCAGCTATGCTTTGTTCAGGGTTAGAGGAAATTTCCAGCACACTAATAAACCAGTAAGAAACCAAACACACATTTATAAAACAAATAAATATATTTGGACAGAATTTCTTTTTATCTACGAAAAAATAACAATACATTTAGGCCCTCCTTATGAGTTTTCTCTAATTATGTACATATATATTTACGCGATACCAAGGACTTCTTGAGTCACATTTCAGATATACCTTGGGAGGAGGGCTTAATGTTAGCTACCTTAGATGTTGTTTCCCTTTACACATCTATAGATCACACGACTGGATTGGTAGCCTGCAAACATTTTTTGGACACGCGTTCTTTGAACTATTTGGGGCACAGTGGTATGATTTTGGATATGCTTCTGTTCTGTTTAACTAACAATGTATTTCTTTTTGAGGGTACCTTTTATCACCAGGTCAGAGGTACTGCTATGGGTAGTACATTTGCGCCATCCTACGCTAACCTCACCATGGGGTGGTGGGAAGCTACTTTCTTGTCTGAGTTACTTTCAGTTAGTTTTTCTACACAAGTTATTGGTTGGTGGCGGTATATCGATGATATTTTTATCATCTGGAAGGGAAATGAGAATGAGTGGGGATCTTTTGTGGACAACATTAATAACAATTTGAGATTCACTGAATGCCACAGCTATACTCAAATTGTTTATTTGGATGTTAATGTAAGATTGGACAACCTAGGCATTCATACTTCCCTACACAAAAAACCCACCAACACTGGCCTTCCCCTGCATGCAACGAGTAGCCATCCGCTCTCCTGCAAGAACAGTATCCCTTATGGCGAATTTATTCGCTTTCGGCGCAACTGCACAGACATTCAAGAGTTTGATTGCTGTTGCAGGTTGGCTGCCACTGACTTTCTACGGCAGGGGTACCGAAAAAAGATTATTGAAATGGCTTTCTCCAAAGCACGGTCACTTTCAAGGGAAGTGTTACTACATGGTTCTGCCAGTAGGAGGAAAGATAAGGGTCAGGATGAACCTCGCCTTATTGTTACATTTAACAAAGCCTCTTATGATGTTCGTAAAATTGTTGCGAAACATTGGCATATTCTCAGGCTGGACAAAGATCTTGGCCCATTACTCTCCAAGTGTCCCACAGTAACCTACAAACAGGCACCTTCGTTGAAGGATAGACTGGTTTCCAGTTATTTGTCTCCTGTCCAGAACAATTCCACTAGGACCAATTGGCTACCCACCTTACCCAAGGGTTTTACCAAGTGTCAAAAGTGTAAAGCCTGCCCTCATGCCACTAATTGTAAATCTTTTGTACATCCAATCACGGGTATGGAATTCAGGTTAAAATATTTTATCAATTGTGAGACTCCGTTTGTAGTGTATGTTTTAACATGCCCCTGCCGGAAATGGTACGTGGGATCCACAACATGTGTACTCCGTATTTTACAGCATCTCAGAGCGATTAAGAACTTTGATCCTACGTATCCTATGGCCAAACATTTCAGGCAGGAACACGACAGTGATGTTCATTTGCTTGCATTTTTTGCTGTGGCTCATGTACCAATTGATCCGAGGGGAGGTGATCGCACTCTGAAATTGAGACAACTGGAAACTAGGTTTATCCTGGACTTTGACACTAAGTATCCCAATGGGCATAATGTGGATGAGGAGTTACATACTTTTGTGGGAACGTAATTATTCTGTTTCTTTATGCGCCTACACACACCTCTCCTTTTCTCTTGCTCTGTGTTATGTGATCCTGGTCCCTTGCCGCCATATACTGCTTTTCCCATTTGTTTATTTGGATTTTGGCCCTGGCCTGGAATTGGTTGATTTATTTAATTTGCATTTTTTCAAGTTTTCCAACTTTTTTAATTGTTCAGTTGGTCTATGTTGGCTGTCTTGCCCTTTTCTGATGTTTAGGGGGTTTGAATGTTGGGAGTACACGATTGTATCTGTACTCTGTAATTCTGGGTGTTTTTGACATTGCTTTTTTCATTGTAAATTGCCTTTACTTTTCCCACAAGCTTCAATATTGCATTTTGCACCAACATTTTATGATTACCAACTTTTCTGCCTATCTAATGCTGCTAGAGTCATAAGTTTACAATCTAATGCACTTGCACTTTACATTGCAGCCTGCAACATGTTTTTATCTTAAAGGTCGCACATATTGACTGTCCCCAAACTGTCAACAGAGTGTTCATATTAGACAGCATTTTTTGTCCCAGCTGTGTCTTCTCTATGTATTATTATCATATTGCCTTGGTGAGCTAGACATGCACTCGCATTTTAAATATATATATTTTTATATATATTTTTTTAGCTATTACATACATATTTTTTTATAAGCTTACATAGGAATGCATTTGCACTCTATGTCACAGCTGTGGACTGCTAATTTTTGCTAATTTTTGCTAATCTGTGCTAATGTTTGCTTTGAGTGAAATTTGTTTACATCCATCTCACTGCATGTCCTTTTACTATATATCTACATGTTTGGTGCTGAATTTTAATGTGCTATTGATTCTACTTCTATTTTTAACCTGTTCTTTTTATGGTTAATGCAGTTTTCTGCTACACTCTAAAATGGCCGCCATGTTATTGCGCCAAACTGTTAGCTTGTGTTGGTAGGCAACATGGAAGAAGGACCCATTGTTAATATCTACTCTCATTGTTTTCATGTCTCCCTAACGTGATCAAGCGCTCGGAGAAGCGCGAAACGCGTCGTTAAGGACACTGCCCTGGCGTTCTGTTTTGTTTGCTGTGTGTCTTTTGCCTACTATTTTTAACCATCTATTAAACTCGTTTTTCTGGCACTTGGATTCGAGTTTGCTATTTTGTTTACTGGGACCTGCAGACCTCATGCTTGGAGTGCGGTTTTTTCCTTCCTCCATGTCTTAATGATATATATATATATATATATATATATATATATATATATATATATATATATATATATATATATATATATATATATATATATATGACATGCTACAACATGTAGAAGAGTACTACAGCCTTAACCTTAAAAGTGTTGTGAAGGTCCAGGTTAAATGCTGCCAAGGGTGGCACATGTCCAAGTTGCGCAAGTAATGTGGTGATGTCGAGAGTGACGTGGTGGGTGATATCGGGGGTGGGGACATCATTGAACGCAGTGCTGCTTGCATAAGGGGACACAGAAGCAGGCACAGCACAAGAAGTCCCATGGTCGAACGCAATGAAGGGTGTGTGATTTGGGTATAATAATGGGTAGTTTTATAGCATGGGTGGCGGTGCAAGGGCCCTTAGGGGGCTGATTTCTGTTCCTCCCTACTCTCAACCACCTCTAACCTCCTCCTCATTGGCGATTTCAACATCTAATTGGACTCCCCTGTCACAGCATCCACTTTCTTCCTTGACCTCGGAACATCACTATCCCTCTCCATTCTCCCTTTTGGCCCAACCCACTTGGCTGGACACACTCTGGATGCCCTCATCCATTCGGACCTCTCTCTATCCACCACTCTGGTCACTCAACTCTCTTGGTCAGACCATTATCTCCTCTCCTCGCACTTGGGTCTCCTCGGCCCTCTGACCGCCCCTCCAAAAGCCCTGACCACCTCGTTCACGGACATCCACCCGATGAAACGAGTGTCAGCTGCTGCCTTCGCATCCACCTTCACCCCTTCTCCTCCAGCCCCGGACTCTACCACCAACTCTGCTCCCAGCAACCTCCATTTGGCCATTACCAACACCCTTGACATTCTTGCCCCAGTCATGAGGATCCACCTGAAAGTTGCCTCCAAACGTAACACCTGGTACAACTCTGAACTTGCAGACATGAAACACAAGTGCAAAGCTGTGGAACGGAAGTGGCAAACCCCATGCTCACCCTCTGACAAACTGGCATGCCGCCTGCCGCAAAGGCAATACAGACACTCCATCCATGCCAGAAAAAGGGCCCACATCCAGGCACGGGTATCAGGTACATCCAACAACATGGCTGAACTCTTTAAAATCTGCACGGAACTAGCCAACCCTTCTGCAGTCTCCTCCTCCTTTCTTCCGTCCCAGGCTCTCTGCAATGCACTAGCCATGCACTTCACCACTAAAACTCTGGACATCCTGAACACCCTTGCTACCCTCTCACCCTACCCCTCCCTCACTCGCTTGCCTCCTACGGCTTCTCACCCTCCTTCTTCCTCTCTCTCCTCCTTCCCCCCGTCACACCTGAAGAAATCACCAGAGTTGTCCGCTCCATGATGGTCTCTTCCAAAAAGGTTTCCCCTTGCTCCCCCAGAACCATCAAGGACAACATTGGCTCTCTTGCCCTTGCACTCGCGGATCTCTGCAAACACTCTTTTGCCACTGGATCTTTCCCACCTTCCCTGAAGCACTCCCTTGTGTGCCCCCTCCTGAAAAACCTTCAGCAGACCCTACCTGTCCAGCCACCTACCACCCTATTTCTATCACCCCCTTCCTTTCCCAAACTGCTAGAGAAGCTGACCTTTCCGCAACTAACCCAACACACTGAACCTGTTGGTGGTCTCCATGAACATCAGTCTGGATTTTGAACATCCAGAGGCACGGAAACTGCTCTTCCGAACACCTGTGAAGAACTGCTTGCCTCTCTGGACTGTAACTCTCCAGTTGTCCTCATCCTACTCAATCTCTCCTCTGCCTTTGATACGGTTAACGATTCCATCCTCATAAAATGGCTCCATGATACCCTTGGTATCTCTGAGTGGGCACTGGACTGGCTTCCCTCCTTCCTAACTCACTGTTCGTCCCAAGTCATTTTGTGCACCTTCTACTCACCTACTTCCTTCTCCACCTGTGGTGTCCCCCAGGGCTCAAACCTCTCCCCATGGCTCTTCAACACTTACTTTGCTCAGATAGCACTCCTCATTTCCTCCTTCTCCGCCAACTTCCAGTGCCACACAGATGACACACAGCTCTTTTTCAAACTCTTGCTGACCCTCTTGCATATCCAATCATCCCTGACTGCCTATCTGCCATTCAGTCCTGTTGTACTTCCAACGATATCTGGCTCAGTGCCAGCAAGACTGAGATCATTCTAATTTGGACCCCTGCTCCTTCCCTTTTCTCACAACTCTGGCCATCCTCTATGGGTTCTCCTCCTGCTCCTTCTTCTGAAGTGAGAAACCTTGGAGTCATCTTCTGCTCCTCTCTCTCCTTCCTCCCTCACACCAAGGACATTGCCAAGAAGTCCCACTTTCAACTCTTCCTTTTCAAAGGAATTCTCCCTTTTCTCACTTTCCCCCAGAAGCTCAATGTTACCTGAGCCCTAGTTCTCTCTAGGCTTCACTACTGCAATAGCCTTCTCCTGAATCCACCTTCTTCCATATTACAACCCCTCCAGCTAATACAGAATAGGGCAGCAAGACTTATTCTTGGCCTTAGGCCCAGGGATCCCATCCCTCCTGCCCTAAAAACTCTTTACTGGCACACATTAAATTCAAATCCCTCTGCATCATCCACAGTGCTGTCTGGGGCCTGGGACCACGCTATCTGTGTCATGATCCGCCGCGACTGGCGTGCATGGAGCCGATGGCGTTGGAGCGGCCATTAGCGGTTCCGCCACGTCTCCGTGCAACGCACGGTCACGGTCTAGTCTTCCGGCCGGCTGCCGGGAGGTGACCGCTTATTAGCCGCTCCTACCCGGAAGTCTGCGCGTTGCAACCTATTCGCGTCAGGCTTTCGGGTTGAAGCGCTAGTAAGTTTTCTCTCCCTCTGTGTGTTGCTCGGCGCCTTTTCTCGGTGCCGGTATTTCTCCCTTCTGCTTTCCCCTTCCTTTGGATTTTTCCTTCTGCCCTTGGTCCCGCAGGCTCGCGTCAGGTTTAGCAGGGAGCGCAGCATTTTCCCCCCTCTCCTCCAATTTTCACTCCCTTTCTCACTTCAGTATTTCTTGCGTTCTGATCTCAGGTTCGCCAGCCCTCGTATCTCTGCCTGCCTCTTCCATCCGGCTTTTCAGACAAGGACTCACCTTCTGCCGATCTCATCTCAGTACTTCACCTAGGGGTTTTTTATGCCTACGGCTTTTTCCCCGCTGGTCTGAACCGGAGGAGGGGCCCCCCCCAGATCTTCTATTCAGAAGTCAGGGTGGCTTCCCTTTGGGGCAGATCCTTTCCACAAAAAAAAGGAAAGAGGAAAGAAGAGCTGTGGAAGAAACGGTTCGGGGGAACCCTACATTCGGAACTCACAGGTGAGGAGGAGGGGGATTGGAGTGAATCGGAAGGGGCGAAGGAATCATCGGAAGTTGACAGATTGCAACGCCAAAAGATTCAGATGGCTACCCCGGAACAGTTACAAGAGTTGGTAGCCGCGGTTCAGGCTATGAACACAGAACTACAGAACGTCAAATCTGAGAATGCCACCCTGAAGCAATTGTTTACTCACCGAGAAACACGGGAGTTTGATTTACCTCCCATGGTCTTGTCCTCCGGCACGTACTTCGCACGATCCACAAGATGAAAAAGTTTGAGACAAAACTAAAACATCAAAAAAAAAAAAAAAAAATATCCTATTTTCATTTTCTACGAGTGTATCAACTAAAGCCTGTTTTAATGTTCTACCTCTCTCTCAACTCATTGCTATTCATTTGCTAACATTCCCTCATTGAAAGAATATTCCCTCAACTGCTCTATTACCCCCCTGCCTGTCTGCCTTACAAAACAGTTTCTAAAATCAAAACACACATGCTCTATCTATACTATGTTAGCATGTGCCATCCTTATCACTTTGCCTCAACCACTACTAATGCTCAAAACAACCCGATTCATCACAAATGCAAAATAGTCAGGGGTTTTGATGTTATGTCTGTATAGATTCAGCTATGCTTTGTTCAGGGTTAGAGGAAATTTCCAGCACACTAATAAACCAGTAAGAAACCAAACACACATTTATAAAACAAATAAATATATTTGGACAGAATTTCTTTTTATCTACGAAAAAATAACAATACATTTAGGCCCTCCTTATGAGTTTTCTCTAATTATGTACATATATATTTACGCGATACCAAGGACTTCTTGAGTCACATTTCAGATATACCTTGGGAGGAGGGCTTAATGTTAGCTACCTTAGATGTTGTTTCCCTTTACACATCTATAGATCACACGACTGGATTGGTAGCCTGCAAACATTTTTTGGACACGCGTTCTTTGAACTATTTGGGGCACAGTGGTATGATTTTGGATATGCTTCTGTTCTGTTTAACTAACAATGTATTTCTTTTTGAGGGTACCTTTTATCACCAGGTCAGAGGTACTGCTATGGGTAGTACATTTGCGCCATCCTACGCTAACCTCACCATGGGGTGGTGGGAAGCTACTTTCTTGTCTGAGTTACTTTCAGTTAGTTTTTCTACACAAGTTATTGGTTGGTGGCGGTATATCGATGATATTTTTATCATCTGGAAGGGAAATGAGAATGAGTGGGGATCTTTTGTGGACAACATTAATAACAATTTGAGATTCACTGAATGCCACAGCTATACTCAAATTGTTTATTTGGATGTTAATGTAAGATTGGACAACCTAGGCATTCATACTTCCCTACACAAAAAACCCACCAACACTGGCCTTCCCCTGCATGCAACGAGTAGCCATCCGCTCTCCTGCAAGAACAGTATCCCTTATGGCGAATTTATTCGCTTTCGGCGCAACTGCACAGACATTCAAGAGTTTGATTGCTGTTGCAGGTTGGCTGCCACTGACTTTCTACGGCAGGGGTACCGAAAAAAGATTATTGAAATGGCTTTCTCCAAAGCACGGTCACTTTCAAGGGAAGTGTTACTACATGGTTCTGCCAGTAGGAGGAAAGATAAGGGTCAGGATGAACCTCGCCTTATTGTTACATTTAACAAAGCCTCTTATGATGTTCGTAAAATTGTTGCGAAACATTGGCATATTCTCAGGCTGGACAAAGATCTTGGCCCATTACTCTCCAAGTGTCCCACAGTAACCTACAAACAGGCACCTTCGTTGAAGGATAGACTGGTTTCCAGTTATTTGTCTCCTGTCCAGAACAATTCCACTAGGACCAATTGGCTACCCACCTTACCCAAGGGTTTTACCAAGTGTCAAAAGTGTAAAGCCTGCCCTCATGCCACTAATTGTAAATCTTTTGTACATCCAATCACGGGTATGGAATTCAGGTTAAAATATTTTATCAATTGTGAGACTCCGTTTGCATGTGTACTCCGTATTTTACAGCATCTCAGAGCGATTAAGAACTTTGATCCTACGTATCCTATGGCCAAACATTTCAGGCAGGAACACGACAGTGATGTTCATTTGCTTGCATTTTTTGCTGTGGCTCATGTACCAATTGATCCGAGGGGAGGTGATCGCACTCTGAAATTGAGACAACTGGAAACTAGGTTTATCCTGGACTTTGACACTAAGTATCCCAATGGGCATAATGTGGATGAGGAGTTACATACTTTTGTGGGAACGTAATTATTCTGTTTCTTTATGCGCCTACACACACCTCTCCTTTTCTCTTGCTCTGTGTTATGTGATCCTGGTCCCTTGCCGCCATATACTGCTTTTCCCATTTGTTTATTTGGATTTTGGCCCTGGCCTGGAATTGGTTGATTTATTTAATTTGCATTTTTTCAAGTTTTCCAACTTTTTTAATTGTTCAGTTGGTCTATGTTGGCTGTCTTGCCCTTTTCTGATGTTTAGGGGGTTTGAATGTTGGGAGTACACGATTGTATCTGTACTCTGTAATTCTGGGTGTTTTTGACATTGCTTTTTTCATTGTAAATTGCCTTTACTTTTCCCACAAGCTTCAATATTGCATTTTGCACCAACATTTTATGATTACCAACTTTTCTGCCTATCTAATGCTGCTAGAGTCATAAGTTTACAATCTAATGCACTTGCACTTTACATTGCAGCCTGCAACATGTTTTTATCTTAAAGGTCGCACATATTGACTGTCCCCAAACTGTCAACAGAGTGTTCATATTAGACAGCATTTTTTGTCCCAGCTGTGTCTTCTCTATGTATTATTATCATATTGCCTTGGTGAGCTAGACATGCACTCGCATTTTAAATATATATATTTTTATATATATTTTTTTAGCTATTACATACATATTTTTTTATAAGCTTACATAGGAATGCATTTGCACTCTATGTCACAGCTGTGGACTGCTAATTTTTGCTAATTTTTGCTAATCTGTGCTAATGTTTGCTTTGAGTGAAATTTGTTTACATCCATCTCACTGCATGTCCTTTTACTATATATCTACATGTTTGGTGCTGAATTTTAATGTGCTATTGATTCTACTTCTATTTTTAACCTGTTCTTTTTATGGTTAATGCAGTTTTCTGCTACACTCTAAAATGGCCGCCATGTTATTGCGCCAAACTGTTAGCTTGTGTTGGTAGGCAACATGGAAGAAGGACCCATTGTTAATATCTACTCTCATTGTTTTCATGTCTCCCTAACGTGATCAAGCGCTCGGAGAAGCGCGAAACGCGTCGTTAAGGACACTGCCCTGGCGTTCTGTTTTGTTTGCTGTGTGTCTTTTGCCTACTATTTTTAACCATCTATTAAACTCGTTTTTCTGGCACTTGGATTCGAGTTTGCTATTTTGTTTACTGGGACCTGCAGACCTCATGCTTGGAGTGCGGTTTTTTCCTTCCTCCATGTCTTAATGATATATATATATATATATATATATATATATATATATATATATATATATATATATATATATATATATATATATATATGACATGCTACAACATGTAGAAGAGTACTACAGCCTTAACCTTAAAAGTGTTGTGAAGGTCCAGGTTAAATGCTGCCAAGGGTGGCACATGTCCAAGTTGCGCAAGTAATGTGGTGATGTCGAGAGTGACGTGGTGGGTGATATCGGGGGTGGGGACATCATTGAACGCAGTGCTGCTTGCATAAGGGGACACAGAAGCAGGCACAGCACAAGAAGTCCCATGGTCGAACGCAATGAAGGGTGTGTGATTTGGGTATAATAATGGGTAGTTTTATAGCATGGGTGGCGGTGCAAGGGCCCTTAGGGGGCTGATTTCTGTTCCTCCCTACTCTCAACCACCTCTAACCTCCTCCTCATTGGCGATTTCAACATCTAATTGGACTCCCCTGTCACAGCATCCACTTTCTTCCTTGACCTCGGAACATCACTATCCCTCTCCATTCTCCCTTTTGGCCCAACCCACTTGGCTGGACACACTCTGGATGCCCTCATCCATTCGGACCTCTCTCTATCCACCACTCTGGTCACTCAACTCTCTTGGTCAGACCATTATCTCCTCTCCTCGCACTTGGGTCTCCTCGGCCCTCTGACCGCCCCTCCAAAAGCCCTGACCACCTCGTTCACGGACATCCACCCGATGAAACGAGTGTCAGCTGCTGCCTTCGCATCCACCTTCACCCCTTCTCCTCCAGCCCCGGACTCTACCACCAACTCTGCTCCCAGCAACCTCCATTTGGCCATTACCAACACCCTTGACATTCTTGCCCCAGTCATGAGGATCCACCTGAAAGTTGCCTCCAAACGTAACACCTGGTACAACTCTGAACTTGCAGACATGAAACACAAGTGCAAAGCTGTGGAACGGAAGTGGCAAACCCCATGCTCACCCTCTGACAAACTGGCATGCCGCCTGCCGCAAAGGCAATACAGACACTCCATCCATGCCAGAAAAAGGGCCCACATCCAGGCACGGGTATCAGGTACATCCAACAACATGGCTGAACTCTTTAAAATCTGCACGGAACTAGCCAACCCTTCTGCAGTCTCCTCCTCCTTTCTTCCGTCCCAGGCTCTCTGCAATGCACTAGCCATGCACTTCACCACTAAAACTCTGGACATCCTGAACACCCTTGCTACCCTCTCACCCTACCCCTCCCTCACTCGCTTGCCTCCTACGGCTTCTCACCCTCCTTCTTCCTCTCTCTCCTCCTTCCCCCCGTCACACCTGAAGAAATCACCAGAGTTGTCCGCTCCATGATGGTCTCTTCCAAAAAGGTTTCCCCTTGCTCCCCCAGAACCATCAAGGACAACATTGGCTCTCTTGCCCTTGCACTCGCGGATCTCTGCAAACACTCTTTTGCCACTGGATCTTTCCCACCTTCCCTGAAGCACTCCCTTGTGTGCCCCCTCCTGAAAAACCTTCAGCAGACCCTACCTGTCCAGCCACCTACCACCCTATTTCTATCACCCCCTTCCTTTCCCAAACTGCTAGAGAAGCTGACCTTTCCGCAACTAACCCAACACACTGAACCTGTTGGTGGTCTCCATGAACATCAGTCTGGATTTTGAACATCCAGAGGCACGGAAACTGCTCTTCCGAACACCTGTGAAGAACTGCTTGCCTCTCTGGACTGTAACTCTCCAGTTGTCCTCATCCTACTCAATCTCTCCTCTGCCTTTGATACGGTTAACGATTCCATCCTCATAAAATGGCTCCATGATACCCTTGGTATCTCTGAGTGGGCACTGGACTGGCTTCCCTCCTTCCTAACTCACTGTTCGTCCCAAGTCATTTTGTGCACCTTCTACTCACCTACTTCCTTCTCCACCTGTGGTGTCCCCCAGGGCTCAAACCTCTCCCCATGGCTCTTCAACACTTACTTTGCTCAGATAGCACTCCTCATTTCCTCCTTCTCCGCCAACTTCCAGTGCCACACAGATGACACACAGCTCTTTTTCAAACTCTTGCTGACCCTCTTGCATATCCAATCATCCCTGACTGCCTATCTGCCATTCAGTCCTGTTGTACTTCCAACGATATCTGGCTCAGTGCCAGCAAGACTGAGATCATTCTAATTTGGACCCCTGCTCCTTCCCTTTTCTCACAACTCTGGCCATCCTCTATGGGTTCTCCTCCTGCTCCTTCTTCTGAAGTGAGAAACCTTGGAGTCATCTTCTGCTCCTCTCTCTCCTTCCTCCCTCACACCAAGGACATTGCCAAGAAGTCCCACTTTCAACTCTTCCTTTTCAAAGGAATTCTCCCTTTTCTCACTTTCCCCCAGAAGCTCAATGTTACCTGAGCCCTAGTTCTCTCTAGGCTTCACTACTGCAATAGCCTTCTCCTGAATCCACCTTCTTCCATATTACAACCCCTCCAGCTAATACAGAATAGGGCAGCAAGACTTATTCTTGGCCTTAGGCCCAGGGATCCCATCCCTCCTGCCCTAAAAACTCTTTACTGGCACACATTAAATTCAAATCCCTCTGCATCATCCACAGTGCTGTCTGGGGCCTGGGACCACGCTATCTGTGTCATGATCCGCCGCGACTGGCGTGCATGGAGCCGATGGCGTTGGAGCGGCCATTAGCGGTTCCGCCACGTCTCCGTGCAACGCACGGTCACGGTCTAGTCTTCCGGCCGGCTGCCGGGAGGTGACCGCTTATTAGCCGCTCCTACCCGGAAGTCTGCGCGTTGCAACCTATTCGCGTCAGGCTTTCGGGTTGAAGCGCTAGTAAGTTTTCTCTCCCTCTGTGTGTTGCTCGGCGCCTTTTCTCGGTGCCGGTATTTCTCCCTTCTGCTTTCCCCTTCCTTTGGATTTTTCCTTCTGCCCTTGGTCCCGCAGGCTCGCGTCAGGTTTAGCAGGGAGCGCAGCATTTTCCCCCCTCTCCTCCAATTTTCACTCCCTTTCTCACTTCAGTATTTCTTGCGTTCTGATCTCAGGTTCGCCAGCCCTCGTATCTCTGCCTGCCTCTTCCATCCGGCTTTTCAGACAAGGACTCACCTTCTGCCGATCTCATCTCAGTACTTCACCTAGGGGTTTTTTATGCCTACGGCTTTTTCCCCGCTGGTCTGAACCGGAGGAGGGGCCCCCCCCAGATCTTCTATTCAGAAGTCAGGGTGGCTTCCCTTTGGGGCAGATCCTTTCCACAAAAAAAAGGAAAGAGGAAAGAAGAGCTGTGGAAGAAACGGTTCGGGGGAACCCTACATTCGGAACTCACAGGTGAGGAGGAGGGGGATTGGAGTGAATCGGAAGGGGCGAAGGAATCATCGGAAGTTGACAGATTGCAACGCCAAAAGATTCAGATGGCTACCCCGGAACAGTTACAAGAGTTGGTAGCCGCGGTTCAGGCTATGAACACAGAACTACAGAACGTCAAATCTGAGAATGCCACCCTGAAGCAATTGTTTACTCACCGAGAAACACGGGAGTTTGATTTACCTCCCATGGTCTTGTCCTCCGGCAAGTTTGATGGAGCCCCTAAACATTTGAAGGAATTTTTGGAAGCATGCTCTGTCCACTTTGCCTTTCGTCCACAGACCTATTCCACAGACCACATAAAAGTGGGATTTATGGTGTCTAATATGACAAGCAATGCCCTGGCTTGGGCTACACCTCTTGTCACATCCAACGACCCAGTTCTTCGGAATTATGATGCCTTCTTGACTGTGCTGAAACAGACATTCGAACAGCCCGACATAACACTTGTAGCGGCTGAACAGCTACTCGAAGTACAGCAGGGATCCAGCGACCTGCTTTCCTACATTTCCTCGTTTAAACGGTTGTCTACAGAAGCAGGGTGGCCGGAACGGGTTCAGTATACCCTCTTTCGTCGAGGTCTTAGGGAGGAACTCAAGGATGAGCTGGCTCGCATAGCTCGACCCACAACCTTATCAGACCTCATGTCGATAGTTCTGCAGATAGAATATAGACTCACTGAACGAAAGGCTGAAAGGAGGAAGCAAAGGACCCCAGTCACCCATTCCGCTGGAGCCTCCTCTCTACCTTCCGTCCCATACTTGTGCCATAAGGAAGAACCAATGCAGATCGGAACAGCTCGGCCTCCGTTGACACCAGAGGAAAGAAGACGACGGAGAGAATCTGGCCTATGCATGTACTGCGGTTCTAATACCCATCTATTAAGAAATTGCCCAGCTGTACCACCTGGACGGGCGGGAAACGATCAACCTCGGACCTAAAGGGGACCAGTGTCCGAGGTCTAAACCTTAGTCCCTATGTTTCTGTTACCGTATCGCCCCAAGTCCCAGCAACGGATGCGCGTCTCATGGTAGTAGCTATCCAGTTGAAGATAAGAGACGTAGACCTTACCACTATGGCTTTGCTTGATTGCGGGGCCGCGGGGGTGTTCATGGACACTGTATGGGCCAACCAGCAAGGTCTCATCCTCTTGCAACGTGAAGACGCTCAGAAGGTGGAAGGGGTGGATGGTACCCCACTCTCCTCCGGACCAATTACTCAGTCCACGGAATTCCTAACTGCAACCATCCTTCAGCATTCCGAACTTATACAATTCGATCTCATCAGAGCGGCTCATTTCCCTATTATTCTCGGGATTCCATGGTTCAGGAGACACAATCCAACTATAGACTGGAACCGTAACACTATGGCTTTCGAGTCAGACTTTTGTAGACAGAAATGTCTCGTTCAGCCGCAGGCCGACACTGTGCAAATCATTACTACTGAAGATAAGAACATTTGCACCGTGTGTCGGATCCCCCCAGAATTGTCGGAATACCAAGAAGTGTTCAAGGAAACTCCGGTCCTGGACCTGCCTCCTCACCGGCCAGAAGACTGCGCCATAGAGCTGATCCCAGATGCTCTAGTACCCTTTGGGCGCATGTTTTCGTTATCCATGACAGAGAAGAGGGCCCTTCGTACCTATTTGGACACCCATTTGACTAATAGGCTCATTCAACCTTCACGGTCTCCTGCGGGAGCCTCGTTATTTTTCATACCCAAACGGGATTCTCAGGAACTAAGACCGTGTATAGACTACCGTGGCCTTAATAAAGTCACTATCCGGGATCGCTACCCTATGCCGCTTATTTCAGACATTCTTGAGGCCGTACAAAACGCCTCGGTCTTCTCCAAATTGGATTTACGAAGCGCCTACCATCTCCTCCGTATCAAAGAAGGGGATGAATGGAAGACGGCGTTCCGAACACCTTTTGGTCTGTATGAGTATAGGGTTATGCCCTTCGGACTCGTTAATGCACCAGCCGTTTTCCAGCGCTTTATGGACCGTCTATTCTCGGATTTACTCTTTCTGAATACCATCGTTTACCTGGATGACATCCTAGTGTTCTCGACCTCTCATCAAGAACATACTCAGCACTTGAAGACAGTACTCAACCGTCTTCGTTCTCAACACTTAAAGGTCAAAACTGAGAAATGTCTCTTTAAAGTCTCGTCCGTGCCATATTTAGGGTAC
This sequence comes from Ambystoma mexicanum, assembly GCF_040938575.1. Classification (NCBI taxonomy): domain Eukaryota; kingdom Metazoa; phylum Chordata; class Amphibia; order Caudata; family Ambystomatidae; genus Ambystoma; species Ambystoma mexicanum. The sequence continues at coordinate 844,725,881 of NC_090924.1, read as the reverse complement.
ATCCTTTCCTCTGAAGGCATCACGATGGATCCCAGGAAGGTGTCGGCTATCCTGGACTGGCCAGCTCCTACTTCCCTTAAGGAGGTTCAACGCTTCCTAGGTTTGGCGAACTTTTATAGGAAGTTCATAGGTCAGTTCTCACAAATTGTTCTACCCATCACCGCCCTTCTCAAGAAGGAATCACGACCTTTTCTCTGGACAGAACAAGCGGACCAAGCCTTTATTACACTCAAAGAAAGGTTCTGTACTGCTCCGATCTTAAGTCAGCCAGATCAAACCAAACCTTTCATCGTAGAAGCAGACGCATCAGCGAGAGCCCTAGGAGCGGTTCTTCTACAGACTAAAGACGGGAAGGAACATCCTGTGGCTTACCTCTCAAAAACCCTCACTATCAGTCAGAAGAATTATTCGGTGATCGAGAAGGAATTATTGGCATTGAAGGCTGCTTGCGAGGAATGGAGACACCTACTACAAGGAAGTCTGCATCCTTTCACTTTACGCACGGATCATAAAAACCTACGGATCCTCAGGAACATGGAATGTGTGAACTCTCGACAAGCACGTTGGGCTCATTTCTTTAGTCAATACGATTTCATCATTACCTACATACCTGGAACCTTGAATGGTTTGGCAGATGCGTTATCTAGGCGCAACGTCCCCGATCTACTACCAGAACCCACACCTGAGTTTATGTTTCCTAGGAACCGTCTCGTGGGTATGATCTCCGCCTTTCTTCAAGAGGTCAGAACGGTTACTACGTCTGAAACAGAGACTCTGATACCTCGGAACCAACAACACCAGGTCCGATGGTCAGATGGTCTATTGCTGGTGGGTCAGAAATTGTTCATCCCCACCAAGTCCCTACAATCTGGGATCCTACGTTGGGGCCACGACCATGTGACTGCAGGTCATAGAGGGATCAAGGGTACCCTAGATCTTATTTCCCGATCCTTTTTCTGGCCCACTCTTGCCCAAGATGTCAAGAGACATTGTAGAGCTTGTTTGACCTGTGCCAAGAACAAAAATCCAACTCATAAACCTTATGGCCTCCTCGAACAATCGGAGACCCCTGTACAACCGTGGTCCCATATTTCTACAGATTTTATTGTAGATCTACCTCCGTCTCAGGGTTGTACCTGTCTGATGGTTACTATAGATTCTTTTACCAAAATGGCTCATTTCTCCCCTCTAACCGGAGTGCCATCTGCCTCGGTCATGGCGGAAGTTTTTCTTAGGGATATTTTCAAGTTACATGGGTTACCTGAGAAGATTACCAGTGATAGAGGAAGTCAGTATACCTCTCGATTTTGGGCGGCACTATGTCAGCGTTTGGGAATCGAACGTGCCCTTTCCTCGGGGTTTCATCCGCAGACAAATGGGCAGACTGAGAGACTTAATGCCTCACTCGAACAATATCTCAGATGTTATGTTAACAGGGTACAAGATAACTGGGTATCCCTCCTACCTACTGTGGAATTCGCATATAATAACTCCTTGCACTCAGCCACAGGTTTTAGTCCTTTTTTTTGCACTTATGGTATACACCCACGAGGACTGCTTCCCTCTTTCAAATCCTTTTCCAATATACCTACGCTTGAATCCCATTTAGCTGAGATAACCACCGCACACAAGTCTGCTCATCAAAGTCTGCTGCAATCCCGCAGTAGGTATAAGGAGCAGTCAGATCGATCTCGCCTTCCTTGTCCCGAGTGGAAGGTAGGAGACAGAGTATGGCTGTCCACCAAATATTTACCACGATGGGTTCATCCGAACAAACTTACTCCCCGATTTCTGGGTCCATTTAAGATCGTCAAGCAGATAAATCCGGTGGCCTTTAGACTACAACTCCCCAGAATTATGCACCGGATTCATCCTGTATTTCACTCTTCCTTACTCCGACCGGTGGATTCTGGTACTCCTTGCAAACGAAAGCTAACCTTACCTGCAGCCCAACCACCTTTCCCCGAGGAATACGAAGTTTCAAGTATTCTAGATTCCAGGTATCGACGAGGGCGGCTGGAGTATTTGGTCGCCTGGAAAGGGTTCCCCCATTCTGAGGACTCTTGGGAGCCTGGTTCTTATGTACATGCACCCAGGCTGACTCGACGGTTTCACCGACTCCACCCGGGTAAGCCGGGGGTGTGGGCCGTGGAGGGGGGCATACTGTCATGATCCGCCGCGACTGGCGTGCATGGAGCCGATGGCGTTGGAGCGGCCATTAGCGGTTCCGCCACGTCTCCGTGCAACGCACGGTCACGGTCTAGTCTTCCGGCCGGCTGCCGGGAGGTGACCGCTTATTAGCCGCTCCTACCCGGAAGTCTGCGCGTTGCAACCTATTCGCGTCAGGCTTTCGGGTTGAAGCGCTAGTAAGTTTTCTCTCCCTCTGTGTGTTGCTCGGCGCCTTTTCTCGGTGCCGGTATTTCTCCCTTCTGCTTTCCCCTTCCTTTGGATTTTTCCTTCTGCCCTTGGTCCCGCAGGCTCGCGTCAGGTTTAGCAGGGAGCGCAGCATTTTCCCCCCTCTCCTCCAATTTTCACTCCCTTTCTCACTTCAGTATTTCTTGCGTTCTGATCTCAGGTTCGCCAGCCCTCGTATCTCTGCCTGCCTCTTCCATCCGGCTTTTCAGACAAGGACTCACCTTCTGCCGATCTCATCTCAGTACTTCACCTAGGGGTTTTTTATGCCTACGGCTTTTTCCCCGCTGGTCTGAACCGGAGGAGGGGCCCCCCCCAGATCTTCTATTCAGAAGTCAGGGTGGCTTCCCTTTGGGGCAGATCCTTTCCACAAAAAAAAGGAAAGAGGAAAGAAGAGCTGTGGAAGAAACGGTTCGGGGGAACCCTACATTCGGAACTCACAGGTGAGGAGGAGGGGGATTGGAGTGAATCGGAAGGGGCGAAGGAATCATCGGAAGTTGACAATCTGCAACTTTCTCTTACTAAATACTCTCCCTCTAGACCTCTGTGATCCTCTGGCACCAACTCTCCGTGTGTAAAGCGTTCCGCTAAACTGAGGGCCAGAGACAGATCAATTTTCAGCTGGCTCCCTCTTATGGAACAGCCATCTCCTCCCTCTTTGGCTTGATCAGGACTTCCTCTAATTCCAGAAGCTCCTCAAAACTTTCCTCTTCACCTCCTCCTTCCTTTGTCCCTCCTCTGCTAATCTCACAGTCGCTGTGATTGGTGGCCAGGGCCCTTATCTATCCCTCAGAGACCTGGCCTCCAATACCCAATTGCCCAAGAATCTGACAACCTCTCAGCGATTGCCTCTACATCCACCTGCCTCATTTCAGTAGGCTTGCACTTTCTACCTAAATTGGCTCCAGGCCGCATAGCATTTACCATACTATGCACTTCATCTGCTGCTAGTCCACGAGCACAGACATTCCAACACTTACCCCCAGCCCCCACTGTTATGCTTGATTTATGCTTGATCTAAAATGGCGCGGGTGCGCAATGCATTCTGGGAGCGCTCAGAGCCATGTTGGATATTTAATTCATACCGCAGTGAAACGCTGCACAGATTTTTCTGAGTGTTAGATTCACAGTGCTGAGACAAACATGCTTTTCCAAACCTGGTATGCGGTCAAGGCCATTTCTGCTGGGAAAGCTAACATTGTTATGGCTTGCTACTGTTCTTTGTGGAGCGTGTTTTTAGAGAAGGGAGGCACTGCGCTTCTTGGGGGGAGCTCTCGATTGACCCAGCTGGCAACCGACAGCTGTTCTTCAACTGCGCAAGTGCAATTTCCAGAATGTTCAAGAATTAACGCCCCTTTGTGGAGTGTGTATATCTGCGGAAACCCGGAGGTGGTCAGGTGAGACTTCAGCCGGAGAAGGACGCTTACGGCCGGCCTTCTTGTGAGCTGTGGTGCTCTCGGCCTGGCTGTTCCCGGGGTCTTCAGCCGCTTCTGGACGAGATGAGGAATTCTGTTACGCTCACAGTGATGTATTTCTTTTTGACTTCTTTGCTTCTTCTGTGATCTATGTCCTTATTATTTTTATGAGTTCTTTCTATGTATTTGTAATCTTTGAATAAATAGCCGTAAAGAGCTGATTATCTTCTAATGAGTGTGTGGCTGTGAGTTATTGTGTCTGTCTGTTTATGGTTCAAAGTATTTGCTCTATAATTGCATTGGTAATTTATGGTTGTTCCGTGCACTTTTTGGGGAAGAGCAATACATTTTTGGCGTCACGAACAGGATGCTTGTGATGAGTTGTTCCGAGTGTCCAAGAAACTGTTGAAACGTAGATAAGATTTGGTTGTCGTGTGAGTGAAGTTTTTGAATAGTGAAGTTTTTTTTTCCCTTGTTTCAGTGTTTGAGTGCATGTGGGAGTGATTGCAGTGTGGAGAAGAAAATATATAGGTTCAACAAGGTTTTGCTTTGTTTGCGATAATGAGTAGTTTGTTCAAGAAGAAGAACGTTACCGCTGGCGGTGACTGTTTGGATGTTGTTATCCCAGGTTGGACTAAGGGTCCATATGATAAGTTGGCTCAAGCGTGGGCATGTGGTGCCGGTTTAAGTGAAACTTGGGATCAAGGATTGGGAGATGCCGATCCAACTGATGTAATTGCATGCTTGCAACAAGTTCCAGTAGAACGTGGCAAAGAATGTGCGGCATTAGGTAGGCGAGGTTGGGTTCTTTTGCATGCTTATACGAAAATACATCAAATGAAGGTGGAAATGAAAAATTAGGTTTCAGAGAGAGCTAGCTGCAGAACGGCAGACTGCGTTAATGCAGCAGATTCAAATGAAACTGTTTAAAGATAAGGCCGACACATATCAGGCGGTGACCGAGAGGGCAGCAGTCCGAGTAGCCCGGTATAAGTACAGGAAAAGACGGGGAGGGGTCAACAAAAGAAAGGTGGTAACCCAGAGGCGAAACAGAAAACAGTGGCGGCGAAGCCTGTTAGAAGAAGGCGAGCCGGACCACACCCGCAGAATCCTGCTGGCGGAATGGTGGATTTAACCATGCTGGAGGATGACACACAACAGGAGGTTGGGGAAATTATTACCCGTTTGAGGCAAAAATCAGGGGAAGCTTTATTGACATGGATGGCGAGATTACTAGATGGGGGTGCTGCAGGATTGTTGATTGATTCTACTGATTCACCGCGTTTTTTACCCCTGCCAATTGACACCAATGTACAGGAGGTCTTAAGAGCAGGACCGCCCCCTTACGCAAATGGTCAAGATACGCAGGTGTCTTTGTTGCACCTGGTAGCCCAAGCATGTAACCGTAAATACCCTATTACCACAGATTGGCCCAGTGAAGAAACAAAGTGGTATACGTTGAGAGAAGCAATTCAAAAAGTCAGTGAGCATGCTATGAAAGAGGCGATTGACATAGATGCGCCTGATCACATGGGAGCCGTGCCGCTCTCAGTTTCAACTCCAAACATGGTGATTAGAACTGCGCCACCCGCATACAAAAGTGTCATTATGACTTTGCTCGTAGGTATGACGGGCAAGGCTACTGATGAGGTAGCAGATGCCATTCGGCAACTTGCAGATTTGGGAGAGTGGGATAAGAGTGATAACAAGCCACGGGAGAGAGAGGGACGTAGTGAGAGGAGAACTGAAGGCAGGCGGCAAGATAGCAGAGACTCCAGAGTGTCCCGAAAAGACATGTTTTTGGCTTTGTTAAAAGATGGAGTGCCACACGAAGAAATTGATGGCATTGAAACCAGAGTAATGTATGAATTATACAAAAAACGAGGACTTGCAGCCAAAGAGCGCTATAAACAGGTTAAGAAACAAGTAGTAACCACGCACAGGGGGACACCTCACATTCTGCTCCCCCTGCGGAAGAACAAGACTAAGGGTCTATGGGGACACCTTCCCCGTACCAGCCGACATACGCTGATTTGAGAAAGGTAGTGAGTGCGATGCTAGAGGCGGAGGCGAGTCACACTCATTCAAAGTTTGACTAGGGCTTCGGCCAAGCTCCGGCAGTGTCTGCCCACATAAAAGTGGATAGGCGGCCTCATGTTGATGTTAAGATTTTTTGGGGGCCAGGAAATATACAAGGGGTGCGAGCATTGATAGACACCGGGGCGGAGGCCTCTTTGATTCATGGTAATCCGACACGATTTAAAGGCAAACAGTTTACGATTACAGGTTTAGGGGGAAAGGAGACCCTGCAGTGCAAACGCGAGTGGAAATGAAAATAGGCAATTTAGAGAGGAAGAAATACCAAGTGTTGATTGTCATTTTGGAAGGGCTAACCTTGGGACTTGGCGGTAAAACGTATCAGTTTGGGGTGAGTGCATTGATTTGTACACCCATTACCGTAGGCAAATTGAAGATGCCCCCAGTGCAAGTGCCAGTGGCAACCAAGCGGGTAGTCATGAAACAATACCGCATTCCTGGGGGGCACAAGGAAATCTCAGACACCATTAAAGAGTACATGGAGGCGGGTGTATTACGCCTATTACCACCTCATGGAACAATCTGCTCTGGCCTATTAAAAAGGGAGATGGGTCGTGGAGGATGACGTTGGATTACAGGGAGTTGAATAAACATACTCCTCCCTTAGTGCCCGCAGTCCCAGATGCTATTACCTTGAATGTCCAAAAGTTTGAGGGGACTTGGTATGTAGTGATCGATTTAGCTAATGCATTTTTGTCCGTGCCAATTGCTGATGAGTGTCAAGAACAGTTTGCATTTACGTGTGGTGGACGTCAGTACACTTTCACAAGACTACCCATGGGGTACATGCACAGCCCGACTATCTGTCACCGGCTGGTGGCAGAGCACTTAGACAAGATACTGTGTAAATCTGACATACAAATCTCTCAATACATTGATGATATTTTGATCCAGGGCAAGGATGAACACAGTGTGCAAAGTCAGCTAGATGTCCTTATGGAAGGATTAAAAAAGGAAGGGTGGGAGATTAATCCGAGTAAAAAAGGTCCAGCTGAAACAGTGATATTTCTAGGGATTCAGTGGCATCATGGGCATTGAGAAATGGTGCCAAAAGCTCGACAGAAAATACTTGAATTCACCACTCCAACGAACAAAAAGCAAGCTCAGCAGTTTATAGGACTGTTTGGCTTTTGGGGACAGCACATTCCGCATTTAGGGCAGATATTGGCCCCCCTCTACAAGGTGACACGAAAGAAATATGAGTTTCAGTGGGGGGAAAAGCAGCAGAAAGCCTATGAGATGGCGAAAGACACGGTGCAGCAGGTGCTTGATTTATGGCCCTTGAAGGAAGGCGAAGTGGAATTAAATGTGTCTGTGCAAGACAATTATGCTAACTGGAGTGTGTGGCAGAAACAAGACAGGAAATGTGTTCCATTAGGATTTTAGAGTCGTAAGTTGCCCGACGCTGGTAACTCATATACTCCGTTTGAGAAGCAATTGCTGGCATGTTATTGGGCTCTTGTTGATACCGAGCAGATGATGGTGGGTCATGATGTATTTATGAGACCTGAAATACCAATCATGCAATGGGTACTGAGCTCTCCTAAAACGCATCGTATAGGACATGCTCAAGAAGCCAGCATAATTAAGTGGAAATGGTATATTTAAGACAGAGCCAAATCAGGAAAGGGTGGAGTAGCAAAACTACATGAGCAAGTAGCCAACATACCGCCCTCAGATTAGATACCACCGGAGGTGCCTGAAAAACGTGAGCCTCCAGTGAAATGGGGAGTACCTTACAGCGATTTGACCCTGGAGCAAACAGAGCATGCTTGGTTCACAGATGGCTCAGCCCGATACGTGGGAACTGAGCGGTACTGGAAAGCAGTGTCGTACAATCCCAAAACAAAAAAGATGTTGACACCGACAGGGAAAGGGAAGAGCAGTCAGTTCGCAGAACTTTACGCGGTTTACGAAGCGTTGAAACAAGAGACCCCTGGTCAATGTTATGTGTACACAGATTCATGGTCATTGGCAAATGGATTGGCAGTGTGGTTGCCAACTTGGCAAAATAATGGATGGAAGATTCATTCAAAAGAGTTGTGGGTAAGGGAACTGTGGCAGGATATTGCCGAAATGTTGTTACAAAGTGAAGTCACTGTATATCATGTGGACGAGCATTGTGCCACAGATTCATTAGAACGTTGGTTTAATTCTGTTGCAGATGAACACACCAAGATTTCCTCAGTGGATGCAGAGGCTCGGCAAGACGATATGGATGGTTTGGCCAAATGGGCCCATCAGAAATGTGGGCACCTTGGAGAAAAGGCTACTATCAGGTGGGCACAAGCTCGAGGCATCAGTCTTCCTTTAGAAGTAGTGAAAACCATTATTTTGCAATGTCCCGTGTGCCAGCACCAATTGCATAGACCGATACCTCAAATTGTTCGAGGCACATTTAGAAGAGGAAAATTACCAGGTCAAATTTGGCAGATTGATTATATCGGTCCTATGCCAATCAGCAGAGGTTGTCAGTATGCATGCACCATTGTGGATACCTACTCGGGATATTTGATGGTTTTGCCGTGCAAACGTGCAACCCAATTGAACACCATCAGGTTGTTAGATCAGATCATATTATATTATGGAGTGCCTTTGCAGATTCAAAGTGACAATGGGTCACATTTCAAAGGCAAATTAATCCAAGAATTTTTTCAGGAAAAGAGCATTGAGTGGATCTATCATGTGCCCTACCATTCAGCTGCGGCAGGGCTAATTGAACGAATGAATGGGTAACTGAAAGAACAGTTGCGCAAATCTGGAGATGGCAGTTTGGCAGGCTGGCATGATCGTGTGTTTGATGCGGTGCAAGTATTAAACAATAGGCCTGTGTATGAACATGGAACTCCTTTGATGAGACTAATGACTCCTACTTTGCAGGTTCAACCCAATTCAGTCAGAGAAACATTATTATACTGGGAAATTACTCCAGGTTCTTTAGCTCCCTATCGAGCAACTCCAGAGTCAGCAGGGGTAGACTTGCATTCCAATGAAGAAATCAGATTAGATCCAAGAGGAATAGTTGTAATTGAAACAGGAATTGGAGTACAGATTCCCCCAGAGCATATGGGATGGATTGCCCCTAGATCTGGCCTAGCATTGAAGGGTTTTCAAGTGTTGGGAGGGGTAATTGATGCTGATTACCAAGGCGAGATTAAAGTCATCCTAATGAATAGTGGGGATCAATTGTTGTCAATCCACAAGGGTGATCGAGTGGCCAAATTGATTGTCATTCCCATTAAATTGTCCATGATTAAGAAAGGGGCGCCTCCTACAGTATTAACTACCCGTGGGGATCGCGGTTTTGGCTCTTCAGATAGTATGGTACCGGGTGCAAAGGTGTGGGTGGAAAAGCCAAGTGGCCCACCAGTGCCCGCAGATGTCATTGCATCAGGCAAAGATCAAGTAGTTTTAGTCATGGAGCCTGGTAGAAAGGAATGGCAATATGTACCCGCAGACAAATGTTACCTGAGAGAGTGATGTGCAACACTGATATCTCTTTTCTGGGTTTGCTTTGTAGATCCTGGGTCTGGTTGGTGTAACTGTGGCACTAAATGGACTCCATTTGGGCGAGTTAAACAATCTGCTGTTACAACCAAAAAATGTCACATCTGTGCCAGTGATCAAGGGGATACTGATAGTGATGAATAATGTTGTCCCCAAGCAGCCCTATGCCAGTGCCGAAAAGCCCGCCAGACCGAAGACATGGATTCGTGAAATGCGACAAACACATCAAGAGCAAGTGAAAACAACCTTGATGCCAGTCGTGCCAGACGCGATTGTAGGAAGACGGAAACACTCTCCTATGATTACCCAAGAAGAGAATATGTGGATATATCTGGCACAGCAAGTACTGAACATATCACACTTTTGTCTTACAGATGTGCCCAATGCTGAAGCTTTATTGACTACGTGTTTAGTAGCGGTGCCGATGCCTGTTCCGGTTTTAAAGCATATCTTCGGCGTCACACATAATGATTCTTTAGTTCAAGACTCAGATATTATAGCATTTTTTTCAGTTTACGAATACTGTCGGTTCTGCCAAGAAACTGATAGAAAATGGAGAAATTTGACACGGGTTATTACTTACAATATAACTCAAGGTGATGTGTGTTACATTATGACATGCAAAGCACAAGAAATTGGCAAATGCCGACAAATAGAGTTGACCCATCAGTACAATAATACTATGTTCGAGAGGCGACTATGTTCGCGAATGTCACGCAAATGCACCAGTGTAAATAATACTATGTCCTGCAATCATACAGTGATAACTGCTAGTTATTTGAATCATGTGAAACTTCCAACAGTATGGCTCTTTTTATGTGGTAACATTACATATACTTATATTCCAGCTAACATTTCTGGAGGTCCATGTGCTTTAACTCGATTAGGACTAATGATGTTTCCTTTACACTCAGCGATAACTCGAGGTAAAAGGTCAACTTTCGAATCTGTAGGGCTATCTCCTGACTGTGATTCACATGTACATTTGTTATTAGAAGCTGAGGTTCTAGCATTAACCCTTCTATTAGTGGGTGTTTGAGGTTTAGCTGCTGGAGGTTACAAATCTTTGATGAAATTAGCGTGTTTAGTAGTTAAAAGTCTTAATCATACTTCGCAGGCTTTAGAAGAATTACTCCTTGATAGTCAAGTTATTAGAAAAGCAACTTTGCAGAACAGAGCTGCTGTTGATTACCTATAGCTAAAACATAATTTAGGGTATAATGCCTTTGAAGGTATGTGTTGTTTCAATTTAAGTGACCACTCACGATCGATTGAAAGTCATATTCGAGGTTTGAGGGATCTCATTTCTCAAGTGTCTCAAGATCGTAATAGAAATTGGTGGGATTGGTTATTATCATGGATACCTGATCTTGGGGGTACACTATGTTACATTTTTGCTTGCATTTTTATTATATTATCTATTGTCATTGCTTGTTGTTGTTGCATTCAATGTATTCCCAATTTAGTCTTAACATTTTGTAGGTTTCAGTTTCAGAGACCGGTTCCTGTGCCACCGGGATATGGAAGATAAATATTCAAAGGGTGGAATTGTTATGCTTGATTTATGCTTGATCCAAAATGGCGCGGGTGCGCAATGCATTCTGGGAGTGCTTGGAGCCATGTTGGATATTTACTTCATACCGCAGTGAAACGCTGCACACATTTTTCTGAGTGTTAGATTCACAGTGCTGAGACAAACATGCTTTTCCAAACCTGCTATGCGGTCAAGGCCATTTCTGCTGGGAAAGCTAACGTTGTTATGGCTTGCTACTGTTCTCTGTGGAGCGTGTTTTTAGAGAAGGTAGGCACTGCGCTTCTTGGGGGGAGCTCTCGATTGACCCAGCTGGCAACCGACAGCTGTTCCTCAACTGCGCAAGTGCAATTTCCAGAATGTTCGAGAATTAACTCCCCTTTGTGGAGTGTGTATATATGCAGAAACCCGGAGGTGGTCAGGTGAGACTTCAGCCGGAGAAGGACGCTTACGGCCGGCCTTCCTGTGAGCTGTGGTGCTCTCAACCTGGCTGTTCCCGGGGTCTTCCAGCCACTTCTGGACGAGATGAGGAATTCTGTCACGCTCACAGTGATGTATTTCTTTTTGACTTCTTTGCTTCTTCTGTGATCTATGTCCTTATTATTTTTATGAGTTCTTTCTATGTACTTGTAATCTTTGAATAAATAGCCGTAAAGAGCTGATTATCTTATAAAGAGTGCGTGGCTGTGAGTTTTTGTGTCTGTCTGTTTATGGTTCAAAGTATTTGCTCTATAATTGCATTCGTGATTTATGGTTGTTCCGTGCACTTTTTGGGGAAGAGCAATACACCCACATCCCCTCTTCTCACTGCACTTGCACATTCTGAATGCTCACAAGACATTGTAGGTCCGTCTTTATCTTCCACTGTATTCATTGTTTTTCAATCCCATGTTCCCTCCTTGTTGCCCTGTGAGTGCTTTAAAACAGAATTAACTTACTCTGTAAGCACCTAACAAATGCACAATAAATAAATAAATATGGTAGGGGGTGCTTTTTCAGCAATATGTGAACAGTAGACAAGCCATTTTCTTGTAGGCCCATGTGTACAGAAATGTTGCATGGCTGAAGTTTCTCAGGAGAACGCAGTTCCAAGTTGTGCCAAGAGATACGTTGGAGGGCAGTGAGCTAGGCAGCCGGGTGTACGAGGGGAATTGGCAGAGGAATAGAAATCAAATACAGTTGATTAAAATCAAGCCACGGTGTGGTATACTTTTTTTTTGGTATCAGGTAATAATGTCCCCATACATAATGTCCCCATACATAATGTTGCCAGGAAAAGCTGGGGTTGTCCCCCACATCTTCAAAGTAATAATGTCTCTGCAAAAAACAGTGACTTTTTTGCGGGGACATTATTACATGGAACCCTTTTTTCAAACTACACTTGGCAGCAAGGCATGAGAAGGGAGATGGGGTGCCATAACATTGGGGTAAGGTTTATGGGGTCTGCTACAGAAAGCCTATCAGCGGATAGAGTTTGTGGTGTCCTTAGGAACAAAATTGTACAATGCCTCGTTGATGTCCGCGGGGCACATCATTGGCCAGACCCGGTGTGAATGTCACGTCCCTTGCCATCTCAAGCCATTTGTATATTGGGCATTGCCAACAAATGGCAAACACGTTTTTTTCACTGATCAGCACTATCAAGTAATTGAGGGGCGGTGTGGGAAGGTATGTGACGTCACGAGGGGTGTCAATGTGATTTTTTCTACTCAATCAGGGTCACTTAACATATACATGTATAGAGGGGATGGATGTAGTTTCACCAATCACCTTCCCTAAACATTTTACTAAAATGTTGTGTGATAATTCTGTAATTTGGGTATACAATGTTTATCGGCAGTGTGCGGCGTTGCAGCTCATTTAATTTAGTTCAGTTCTACGGGGCTGTCTGAACTGTGTTTCCCCGCTGTTTGGGTCCAATAAATGTGTGTTACTTCTTGCTTGGTGAATGCTCCCTTTCTGGATTGGTTTTTCGTTCCTCTGATTACTTTTACTGGAGGTCACCTTGATTATGTGGCCTAAGCGAGATCCTCAATTCGACCAGCGAACTGAGGGTATTCTTGCTGCACTCCTGGAGGAGTGGAGCAGGCAGGCCGAGACCAGTTCGAAGTGCACTAACGAGGAAGCCAGCATACACTGAGTTCACAAAGGTTTGCTGGTCCCGAGCTCCGCCCACGCTTAAAGGGAGGTGCAGGCCGTGGGGGAAGGCTCAGCATCAAGAGGATTCGAAGATCTCCAGAGCATGTGTGTGTGTTCTTGAATGAACGTGCCGTGCATGTGTGCATGCAGCAAGGGTTTTTATGGTGTATATGATGCATCCTACAAGTGGAAGGACGGTAGGCCATAGTAGTCGTAGATATTAGTTGCACCCCTGTGATAGGGAGAGGGTGTGTGGTGGGCACATCTGTAGTAGAACAGAGTAGTGTGTAGATGGTGGCATACTTCCATTAGATGGTAGTGGTGTATAGTTCAGGTGATTATATAGTTGTATCATTCTTTATGGGTGATTGAGAGAAGGTAAGCACTGGTTTATTGTTGAGGAGCGCGCTCAGTAGATTAGAAATATTGTGGTATATTGTGTTGGCCAAGATGGAAGGGCTGCCGCAAGAGTGTTGCTGTAAATAGCAAGGCTTAGTGGTTGTTAAAGTAGCTTGGTGGCCTGAGGAGGAGGGGCCATCTAGCTGTATATTAAAAATAGATTAGCTGGTAGCTAGAATTGAATGGGCCTGTGGAGAGGGTTGTTTAGTATTATTTTGGTGAAATTGATGAGGATGTAAGGTGTGAATGTGTGAGGGGAGTGGAGTGTTGAGTAAGGGTATATGGGTGTGTGTTTTGTTAAGTTCTTGGGGATTTGTTTAAGTGAACAAATTGTGATTGCCTTTTATTTATATATATATTTTGGGAGGAAAGTTAAATTGTACGAGGGTAAGGAGGGAGGAACTTGCAACTGTGGTATGTGAGTCGGAGTGAACTATGAAATAAATTGCTCTAGTATCAAGATAATATTTTAAATTACCACTTCCAGTGGGTGCAGGACAACGCTGGGCAATGATTTGTTTTTTCAAGAATGGCCAGAAGAAGCAACGTGAGATGGTGACACAATAGAGAACATGTTTTCATATTTGTTGGCGATATATAAAGGCACTAAATTGAAGAGTAGGCAAAATATTCTAGGACTATGGATGCTATATAAAGAGAAAAAAGAGGAACATCCCCACCACGAGTGTCCCCTAGTAAGGATAAGGGAGATGTAGGGAAGGGAAAACCAGAGGCTAGAATCATCACTACTACTGAAAGATCAGCCTCCAGTAACAAGAAGTACTTGGCAGACATAGAAAAAGGTGTGCAGTGGCAGTTAGAAACTGTGTTCAAAGCAGTTGGCGGCCCGGAAAAAGGAGGAGGAGCAAAGGGCAGCGGGAACACCAGGTGGCTGGACGTCCAGGAAAATTATTTTTAAGTTGGATAATGAGACTCTGGAAGAGGAGGAGGAGAGCTCCATGCGGTCTGAAGCAGACTCCAAGGACACAGATGAAGGAGGACAGAAGAGCAGGGCCTGACGGGGGGGAGATGTGGGATGAAGGGGAATGGGACAAAGACAGAGAGAAGGAAAGGGAGGAGTGGAGAAGATGGAAGAGAGAAAAAGAAAAGAAAGAAAGAAAGAAAGAAAGAAAGAAAGAAAGAAAGAAAGAAAGAAAGAAAGAAAGAAAGAAAGAAAGAAAGAAAGAAAGAAAGAAAGACTTGGGGAGCAATAGGGACTGGTCCCAGACCCTCCGAAACAGGATAGGTAGGATGGCGGTAGCTAGCACTGCCAAGGGAGGTGTGGCTCCCACGTCGTAAACACAGTTTCCCCTGTTACAGAAAGGCAGGGAAGGAGCACAGTATATACCATGGCAAAGCATGGACAGAGATAATTTGATGTATAGCATGCCATGCAGGCAAATGGATGTATACTCTCAAGAAAGAGACAGCAGGGATTACCCCGGGGATTGCCAACAGGAAGAGCTTATTTTCAGCTATATTGGGTGAACAAGGGGACAAACTTTGGGAGCAGGCAGGATATGATGGAGTAAAATTGAGTAGTAACATACACAACAGTGTTCCCTTTAACAACTACCATGCACACGTGTGGATAATATTAAGGACTATGTACATAGACACATCAGACATGGGGGCCATTTTGACACGCAAAATGAAACCAGACGAGGATCCCGCAGAATACATACAACAAATACAGGAGATGTGCACATTAGAGATGCAGCAATCATGGGACGTGAACATACCAATATTTTACCACATATTGGTCCGCAGCCTCCCCTCAGACGTACAGACTTCTCTAGAAAAAGTGATTGGGATAGAGGGATGGCCAGCAATACAGACCACCATAGTCCACTTTTGTAAGAGTAAACTGGAAAGAAGGAAGGCCATGACAGAAAATGCTATTAGGGCAGATGCAAAATTCATGAAAAAAGAAATTAGCAAAAAATATCCATGGAAGGGCCTGTACTTACCAACATTGTCCCAGGACAGCTTGAAGTAGCACCTGCCAAACAAAGGGGGTTTCCCGCAGGGGGAATGCCACAGGGAGGAGTGTATCTGTAGCAAGGGAGTTCCAGCAACAGGGAGTGTATCAGCAACAGGGATATTACCAACAGGGAGGGTATTACCCACAGACGAGATACTACCAATAGGACAGAGGATACTTGCAGAGAGGGAGGGGGTTTGAATATGGAGAAGTGTGACTCGGATTTGCAGCACCATATTTTTTATGTGGGCAATGGGGATACTTTGCACAGATGTGCCCGCACAGACAACAGAAGCAGTATGGCCAAAGGGCCCCCAGGTATAAGTTCAACTCATGCAGTCACAGATGCAGCCCATACAACCACAGATGCAACCACATCAAGCATGAATGCCACTACAGCAGGTGCAGGCACCCTTTACATAGACAATGCAACCTGTAGGGTCTGCAGTCGCCCAGACACCCCAGGTAAACACACAGCAGCGGGCGACAGTACCACAGAACTCCTTACAGACTCAAGCACGGATATACAGGCAGGAGGACAGCACATCGCTAGTTCAGAACACAGTACAACACTACACAGTAGAAGCCGTTCTTGGAGGAAACCCGTTCCTATTTTCAGGACAAGGCCCAAACGCCCAATAGGCCAGCCCACAGATGGCATATGTGTGTCCAATCATTTCAGGAAGTGAAGACCCAGACGAGGAACCCGATGTAGCTGTGAAGATTGGACATAAAGAATTCTCATTTTTGGTTGACACAGGAGCCACCAAATCCTGCATTAAGGAGGATGTCTTTACTCTGTCGGACAAAGTAATGAACACACTGATTTCCTGGGGCCATTGTAACAGTTCCTAACATAGATGATTAACCACTCTCAATAGGCACACAGAAAATAGTAGTGCACCTGTTGTACTCAAAAGACACTCACATGAACATATTAGGGAGAGACATCATGAGCATATTAAATATGACTATTTCATTTTCAGAAAAGGACATTAGTATTCGCGACCCAGTATCTTTTATGAGCAGGTCGCAGCAATCATACAAGCATTTTGTGCACAGAGCACTTTACGCAGGTCACCATGCCACCCCAAGCATTTCATTTATGGGGTACAAGTATTGTAAGGGTGGGCACCGAAAAAGAAAGACAAAGTATTCCGAATGGCTACATAATTCCTGTTCAGACCAGTAGAAAGCAAAGATATAGTACCAGGAACAACACTCACAATACATTTAGAAGCAGCACTTACAAGGAAGAACATGGTAATTGTGTATGGGACAGATGAAGAGGGTACAGAGTGGCGCACAGTCCTGTGTATTGACCTGACATTGAGAGTTACAGACTTGACAGACAAACAATTGTTGTCAGAGGAAGAAGAGGAGGGGGAGATGGTATTCCAGATACGCATACAGAGAAGAGAGTGGGCACCACTGATTAGGAGTCTTTTCCAATCTTACAATCAATGTGGAAGTAGAAGTATGCAAATTATAGTTCAGAAGGAGCTGGCTGTGATAAGGCTGGAGAAACCCTGACTTAAAAATACAACAAAAGCTAGAGACCGAGTAGGAATACCAGGTCACACAGCCGCTCTCAATGGGGCCCAGACAAGGGCTGGTATTCTTTCAAGGTTCGAAAATGTAGTTCTTTTTCAGGTATCAAAAGTACAAAGTAAAAAATAAAAAATAAAAAATAAAAAGGAAGTCTGTTGATTTTTAAATAGTAGTTTATCCGAAGAAAAACAAAGCTGTCACTAATATCTTCTTAGTGAGGGAGCAGTTGCCGCAACTCATATGTAATACAGACTAAAGCCAATACATTTCGGAAATAATTCCTTCTTCAGGCCAAGTCTAATCAATTGCACATAAACAACATAATGCACCAATATCAGCCTAACAATTGCACATATTTGTGAAAATAATAACGATGTCAACATTCCAGTCAGTAGAGTTTCCAAAAGGATTCAACGAGAAATAAAATAGAAAGAAACAATAAGTAAATTGTATTGTAGATGACAAAAACGGAAAGATATGTGAGAAACTGTGGTTACCTTGATAGCGTTGCACAGATGAGAACGTTCGTTGTCAATGCCCACAGCAGCATGCGTCGCAACGATGAGCCGTGAATACAGCGGCTATGTTGTTAAACACAATCGTATTTGTGAATGGAATCTAATGGAGGGAAAGGTCCAGTGTGAGTGAGACAGCGTAACAGAAAGGGATTTCCAAAACGGTAGTTTGCAAATATTGCGATCGCGTCTCGTACCTCTAAGTACACAGAGTGTGTGAGAGCTCCTACGTGCAGTTGCCGGGCTGAATCTCAGACTGCTGTGTTAGGCGGTTGTCAAGACTACGGCTCTTTTATATTGCACGTGACCAACTCGCGTCATTGAGTGACCGATGGTCACGCAACAAGGTGTAAGGCAGGTGCAAGCCTGCATAGTTAAGAGAAGTGTGTAATTTACGGGCATACCAGTATAATGTTCTGTATGAGAAATGTATTTAGCCCCAACTAAAGAAAATCACTGTAAATAATACATGGAAATGGAAAAAATACTCGGGTGTTAAAGGGACTACAATGGGGTCCGTTTTGAACAGAAAGAAAAACAACAGGACATATCAAGTTACATAAAAGGCAAAAAACAATTAGTGTAGCAAAAAACATGTAGATTAACCTGAAACTCATTTGTGGCACTCCTCTTTATGGATAATTTAGCTCTAGCTAGTGCATTAATTTGTATTAGAAAAGAACATAGTACATGGAATCACATAAAATCAGCAATGGTTGAAAGTACGACACAACCTCGACGCGGGTGGTGTCGCCCATTACAGGCGGCACCTTGGGTCCCAGACCAGGGTCCAGGACTTGCAGTGAGGTTGTTGTCGAGGTAACACAAGATCCAAGGTGGTACAGGATATGGAAAACATGTTGGTCAATTACAATGGAAACAGAACAGAGTCAACAACAAACTTCACGCTTGAAGTGCTTTTACAGGACAATGGGATGAACAAAGATGTTTCAAATCAGACTCAAATGTAACATTGGTAATTAATCTCTTCATTCAAACCATTCGGCACCAGACTACAAAGTTTATCGATCCAAAATGTTTCCCTTCGGTTTAGGCGCAAGCCTAGATCTTCGTGAGGGTTATTTCTGGTTAAGACCTCCAACACCAGAAACTTAATCTGTGAAAGGTTGTGGTTATTTGCGGCCCAATGTCGGGCCACGGCTGAGTTTGGGTTAGAGTTCCGGATGCAGGACCGATGTTCATTCCACCGTATCTTAGCAGCTCTGGTGGAATGGCCCACGTAGTATTTTCCACAGGGGCATTTAATGCCATATATGATGTTGGTGTTGTCGCATGTACCAAATGTCTTAAGAAAAATCTTCTTGCCTGTTCGTGGATGGAAAATAACATTCCCTTTTACTACAGAGTTGCAATTGATGCAGTGTAAACAGGGTAATGTGCCAGTACGGTGTGTGATCAATTTTTTGGGGGGTAATCTATTCTGTACTAGTTCATCCCTGAGGTTCTTACTCCTCTGGAAAGCAAACACCAGTGGTTCGTTGAACAGATCTTGTACTCTCGTGTCATTTTTGAAAATACTCCAATGTTTTCTGATTGTCTTCTTGATTTTGTTGCTTTGGATGGAGAATTTCGACACGTACACAGGTGATTTCAACTCTCTGACTGGTTTCTTTGAAGCGGATAGTAAAGTATCCCGATCTAGGCTGTTGACTCTTTGAACTGCCAAGTCCAATTCTTCTTGGTGGTAGCCTCGTTGAAGGAATTTTTCTTTCATTACAAGTTGTTGTGCAATGCAGTCTTCAGGATCACTAACGATCCTCTTTACCCGTAGAAGTTGGCTAAACAGAAGATTCCTGAGTAAACTCGGTTGATGGAAGCTCAGGCGGTGCAACAGGTTGTTGCGATTGGTAGGTTTCCGGAATAGGGTGGTACTGTAGCTGTTGTCTTCCATTACTATCTGTACATCGAGAAAAGTGATCTTGTCGCGTGATGACTCTCTGGTAAACTGCACTTGTGGGTCAATGCTATTGATGTACTCAAAAAAGTCATCAAATCGTTGCTCTGTGCCCGTCCAAACACCGAAAATATCATCTATATATCGAGTCCACATGTGGATGTCTTTCTTCTATTCTTGTTTGGTCAATATATAGTCCATCTCGAATTTGAACATAAAACAATTGGTGTATGTAGGTTCCATGGTGGCGCCCATAGAGGTACCTGAGGTTTGTAAGTAGAACTGGTTGCAATATTGGAAATAAGAGTTTTCAGAAATAAACTGTAACAGAGTCAGAATGAATTATTTTTGGGCACGCACATCTGGTGATTGGAGTAACAACCATTCAACAGCTTCAATTCCGAGGTTGTGTGGTATGGAGGTGTATAGACTCTTAACATCTATGGTAAACATCAGTTGGTTTTGTTGAGGAGTGGTAGAGTTAAGTTTCAGAAGAAAATGAGTTGTGTCTCTGGTGTAAATTGGAGTTTTCTGTATAAGTGGTTGAAGAAAGAAATCGATGTAAATGCCCAATGGCTGGTTAATACTGTCTATCCCTGCGACTATGGGTCTGCCAGGGGGTTTTGTGGAATCCTTGTGGATCTTAGGAAGTGTATAGAAATTAGGAATTCTTGGGTGATCATTTAACAGAAACTTACGTGTGTGTTCATTTATCCATTCAAGTTCTAACGCCTTATCAAGCAAGATGACCAAGTTGTTTTTGATGGAGATGGTTGGATCCTGGTCTAATATGGCATATGTGGTATTATCTTGAAGTTGTCTCCGACATTCTGAATCGTAGTCCACAGTATTGAGAATCACAAGGGCACCACCTTTATCAGCAGGTCGAATTGTTATTTTCGTATCACTATACAAGTCTTTAATAAGCCTCATTTCATGCGGTTTAAGGTTCTTGTGAGGTGGAGTTCTGTAACTGATCCGTTCCAGATCGCGGGTGACCAATCTCTGAAAGATGTCGATAGAGTGTACGTTGATGGGTGGTACAAATCCGCTCTTGGCCCTTAATTCCTGGAAATCAGACATTTGAGTTGGTTTATCAAAGGTTTCCAGTTCCTCAAAAAACACTTTCAATTTCAACTTCCTTACGAACTTATATAGTTCAATCTTGCTGTTGAATAGTGTGGTACCATAAGTCGGAACAAAACTTAGTCCTTTTTGCAATGTATCTTCTTCAAGCTTGTTGAGGATTCTGTCTGAAATGTTAATGACTAGATTTTCCTTAGTTGTAGACGTGTCTGTGGTTTGGGTCTTGGGTTTCCTCCTCCCCTTGCGGGTTCTTTTGGGCGGGTGCCTAAAAAAGCCGAGGTGGATGGTGCTTGTGCTAAAGGACTAGCTGTACGATCTGAATTATTAATTGCTTGTTCCATAGGTGTCTCTGAATCCCTCGGTGCTTCTGAATCTGAGCTGGAAGTGTTTTCAGACGGATCCATATGGAGCTTTTTAGGTGCTATCGAGCCATATCTCTCCATCCATGTTTATACTTCGTCATTGATGTAATCGTACGTGTCTCGCTTACATTTCTTGACTTTCTTTTGTTCCAGTTCAGTTTTGTACTCTTCAAGTTTAGTATTTATATCAGAGAGAATCAGGTCGTATTCTTCTTTTTCCAATGATTCCACAAGTTCCTTTTCAATCTCCTGGATTTCTGTACTGAGAGTGACTAAATTTTTAGCAAGTTCTTAAATGGTGAGTAAGATCAAGTCAAGGGAGCATTTATTTAAGATAGCCTCCCATTTGCGAACAAATTCCTTACTCTCTTTGCAGAGGGTGGGACGCAGTTGTATTCGTAGTCTCCTTGGAATGCGTTGGTTCTTAAAGTAACGGCCCAGGGTGATTGCGTGGAGTTTCCTGTTGATCTCCTTCCGTACCAAGTATTCTAGTTGTTTAATCCGTATGGCTAGATCCTTTGGTGTGGTTCCATGTGTACCTATTGATGTTTCGCTGATGAGTTCAAGGATTGCGGTTGCTTCCTCCGTAGAAAACCCTAAGGTTTCAGCGCACTTCGACGAAAGACCTTCTATGTCTTCAAACGACATATTAATGTAATAAATTCTTGAAATGAAAAAATATTAGAGTGAAAAATTGTGTGCCTCCACTGTTTTGTGTCTCGCAATGGGAGGAAAAAGAGCAAACAGAGAAGAGAGTGGGCACCACTGTTTAGGAGTCTTTTCCAATCCTACAATCAATGTGGAAGTAGAAGTATGCAAATTATAGTTCAGAAGGAGTTGGCTGTGACAAGTCTGGAGACACCCTGACTTAAAAATACAACAAAATCTAGAGACCGAGTAGGAATACCGGCCCGACAACTGCACGTAGGAGCTCTCACACGCTCTGTGTACTTAGAGGTACGAGACGCGATCGCAATATTTGCAAACTACCGTTTTGGAAATCCCTTTCTGTTACGCTGTCTCACTCACACTGGACCTTTCCCTCCATTAGATTCCATTCAAAAATACGATTGTGTTTAACAACATAGCCGCTGTATTCACGGCTCATCGTTGCGACCCATGCTTCTGTGGGTATTGACAACGAACGTTCTCATCTGTGCAACGTTATCAAGG
This sequence comes from Ambystoma mexicanum, assembly GCF_040938575.1. NCBI lineage: Eukaryota > Metazoa > Chordata > Amphibia > Caudata > Ambystomatidae > Ambystoma > Ambystoma mexicanum. The sequence continues at coordinate 844,703,795 of NC_090924.1, read as the reverse complement.
TAACCACAGTTTCTCACATATCTTTCCGTTTTTGTCATCTACAATACAATTTACTTATTGTTTCTTTTTATTTTATTTCTCGTTGAATCCTTTTGGAAACTCTACTGACTGGTATGTTGACATCGTTATTATTTTCACAAATATGTGCAATTGTTATGCTGATATTGGTGCATTATGTTGTTTATGTTCAATTGATTAGACTTGCCCTGAAGAAGGAATTATTTCCGAAATGCATTGGCTTTAGTCTGTATTACATATGAGTTGCGGCAACTGCTCCCTCACTAAGAAGATATTAGTGACAGCTTTGTTTTTCTTCGGATAAATTACTATTTAAAAATCAACAGACTTCCTTTTTATTTTTTATTTTTTATTTTTTACTTTGTACTTTTGATACCTGAAAAAGAACTACATTTTCGAACCTTGAAAGAATACCAGCCCTTGTCTGGTCCCCATTGAGAGCGGCTGTGTGGCCTGGTATTCCTACTCGGTCTCTAGCTTTTGTTGTATTCCAGATACGCATCCCAGGTAAACATAGGCTCCCAAAGGATGCAGATATTAAGCACTGCACCAGTACACTCGTGGCACGATTTGAAAGAAAGTGGCAGAGGTACTATGGACCAGTGGGCCCCATGATGTAGGGTTGTTGAAGAGAGGAGGAGTGGTCTTCATTAAAGGGAAGGAAGGAGCACTGTTGCCCCGGGTTAAACAATACCATCTATCACGTGAAGCAGACAAAGGTATATATAGCACACTCCTTGCACTATGGCAACAGGGCATAATAAAAATATCAGAATCCCCATGTAACATGGCCATCTACCCTGTCAAGATATCGAAAGGTGCACAATATTATGTACATACCTACAGAAGCTACATGATTCACAGTTATTGATGTGAAGAATGCATACTTTTCCATTCCATTGCACTGAGATTCACAGTATCTCACTGCATTTGCGTATCGCTTGACGAGGTTCCAACATACTCCTTTACCACAAGGGTATTGCGAGTCACCTAGTATGTTCAATAAGGTGATCCAGATGGACCTAAGCAACTTGCAAATGCACAGCACAGTCGTCCAGTATGTGGATGACCTCCTGGTGTGCAGCACAACAGAGGACCAGTGCAGTACTGCCAAAAAGCATTATTGTACCTAGGACAGATAAAATCAGTAGATGGCAGGAGAATCCCTCCAGAGAGAGCAGAAGCGATACCCAGCATACCACAGCCACACACGGCCAACTAGATGCAGCATTTCTTAGGTCTGTGCAATTATTGCAGGGCATGGATCTTTAATTATTCCACATTTACGCAACCCCTCCTTCAGGGATTAAAAGAAGCACAGAAGGAAAAAAGGCCCTGTTGGGGAATTGTTGGACCCCCACCAGGGCTTCTGGGTCTCCGAGCTATGGGAGACCCCAACACCTCCCATTTCGCCCAAAGAAATGCAGCAGAGTCCCAAGCAGGCAGCAACATGTTCCAAACTGTGTTTATTTCTGGGCAGCAAAGAAAACCACACAGAGAGCTCCGTGCACAGCAAGAATCCAGGCACCGTCTCCCCCGGGGCTGGCTTGCAAGCCAGCTTTGTAACACACTGCAGGCTGACCTCACAGAATTGGACCAGCTCCCAGAAACCTATCTCATCCTGCTATTGGCTGCTAAGTGATAGGTTACCTATGTAGCCCTTATAGGAAGCCTGATAATTGGGCATTAGGACTTTTGCATCAGTGGGTTGGTTTAGCTGCGCCACCCCCATTACCTAATTCTAAAATTGTTGCAGTATGAATCTGTTCCCATCAGTTTTAGCTGAAACAGGCTTTTCGCCCGTGGGCCCTCAGCGTTCATTGGCCACAGCTGAGCCATTCTTGTTACAATTATGGTTCAAATGGTGTGTGGGTCTTGCGAAAATGTCTTTCGTTCCCAGGAAAAAACACTGGGCTCTGGAGGTTCTGTCTGCCAGAGTTCACTGTCGTTCAAAGAAGCAATCTTATCTTATTGTACGACCTTGGCTGCTCCTGGGTTTGCAAGGAGCATTGCTGAAGTCAGCACGAATCCCCACTGCGGCTGGTGTTCAGTGAGATAAATGCACTTGGCTGTGATTTTCCTGAAACATGGATTTACACTGTGCAATTAGATCAGGTTAATTCATATAGGCATCTGCAAGCCTTTAAACAGGGATTGTTGTGTTTTGTAGATTCTGGTATTGCTGCATTGGCTAATGTAGCATGTAGGTTGCAATGTTGGTGAAGTGGGTGTCTTTCAGCATATTTGTCACCCATGGGTGCGCTGGGGCCTGGTTCAAATGATAAGTGCGCTCCTTATTCTTCCTGCTGTCCTGTCTGTCGATGTGCCTGGAGTGAGGGGCAGGAGTTTGATCTCGATTTTCCCTCTTCAGCCCCATAAAATGGACATCTGAAATTAACTACTAATTTGCTGAAGTGAAGGAAGCATTAGCACACACACCAGTTTTAGCAACCTCAAACTATAATGAAAAATTCTTTCTGTTTTTGAATTCTGATGGAAAACTGATGATGGCTGTCCTCACTCAAAATAAACCACAAAGACACAAGCCCCTGCCTTACTAGAGTGGTCTTCTAGACCCAGTAATGCAAGGCCACTTCCCATGCAAAAAGGCACTTGCCGCAGCAGCATTTGCCATCGAGAAATCGGCCTCTTTGGTGAGCTGGTTGGCTCCATGGACATCGCAGCAGCGCTGCAGTACCTCAATCAATACGGAGCACACTAGAGTTCTGCAGCCAGCGTTTGCTTGTCAGCTGGTTTCCTAGTTTAAATCTCACAGCATCAGACATGTTCCTGCAACAACTAGAGTGCGGCTTGCGCTCCTGGCTGCCAGTAATTCTGATTACTCGGCTCATTGTCTTCGTCACAGTACCTTCGCATTTAGGAAAGTAGAAGTCCGTTTTTGATAACTTGTATGCAGAGTCTGGGACAGTGTTCTCAGTGATCTTGAAAGGCAAGTCAGTTGTTGATGACTTGTATGCAGAATATAGTAATCTATGTTTTATGTCCTATGTAAAGCGCTTTAGATTAAAGCGCTATATAAAATATGAAAAACATTATATGGGAGATCGTTTTCAGGAGTCTTAAAAGGCAAGTCGGTTTTTGATGACTTGTATACAAAATATGTGAAGGCATTTTCAGCAGTCTTGAAAGGCAAGTCAGGTTTTGATGACTTGTATATAGATACTGTGTAAGTATTTTCAATACCCCACCTAGGTGGGTGAGGGAAGGTATGACAATATGCCATTAAGGTAAGGGGAATGGAGGGGTATCCTCAAAAGACAATGGGGTATACCATGTCTGGTCCGATGATGTCATGATACCTCCCAGAGGCCTGCCTCCGACCATCTGATCCTCCCGCATTTAGCCACCCACAGGGTCCGGATCAGGTAGTGGCTGCCATCCCCTGGCCACATGGGGAGAGGCCGTCGCCAGGAAAAAAGTGATGACACCTCAGATTCATCACCTACCTTTCCCCTGAAGACCAGGCTTCCCGCCCAAGGGTTATTCTCTCTGCTTTGAATGGCATTTTCTCCCAGGAAAGGAATTCCTTCATCAACCTTAGTATCCCACCTCCAGACAGGGATTTCAGGTATAAACTCATCTTCTTCCCCAGAGGAATGTGGAAGGGAGGGCTCATATGGAGTGTCTCAAATCTGGGAAAGTCTGTGAAAGTCTATACCAATTATGGTCTCTTCCGGTAATTCTGGGAATAACAGCTGCATTTATTTGTTTCCGTATATCATACTGAATGCAATCTGATCGAATTAAACATTTTTGAAATTGATCTATTTGAAATACAACGTTTTTCGAATATTCACGCTGGCCAAGATGTGAAACTGTCAGGCAAGAACAGCTGCTTGATCAGTTTGCAATGTATGCTAGCACGGCTTAGCATATTAGTAAAAAAGAGTTAATTAATGATATCCCAAGGATATGAGAAGCCATCCACTTGGAAGAGATGAATGTTAAAATAGTCTATTCTATGGGCTGCATCCTACTCAGGAGATTTCCAATGGCTTTTTGCTCTCAGTGCCATGCCAGAACAGATTAACCATTTGCATATCAGTCTGATGCCACCCATAAGGTCTGCCCACCAGGAAATTCCAGACACTTCTCACCTGAGCAAAGACACCAACAACAGCAACACCAGATATGTGCTTCTACCTCCTTGGACGTCATCACTGAGGTGTGGCAAAGGTGCAGCGTCTCTCTCTAGGCACAGGTAACAAATAGTCTACGCCTGTTTTCTCCTTATCGTGGTGAGACACCAAGTGATCCTAAAATAGCTTGTTCTGTGGGGTTTCACAGCCATTTGGGAGGGTAGCAATGCAGTTAAGGTTTCTGGGGCATATGACAGCCGAATATCCAGTGGTAGTAGCATTTCCACCCTTTTCCAGAATGAAGCCCTTTGTTTTTGCTCAAGGTCACATGGTTGCACTACATTGCGATTCTCTCCATGCATTGTGCAGGCGGGCATCGTTGAAATCGGGTTGCAGCTGCTGCATCTGTTTTTTCTGCACTCACCCCTTCATGCGGATTGTTTGCCACACCGCAGAGAATGTTTCTCGCGCGGTGAGGCAACAAATATTGTAATTGCGCACTGGCACGAGATCTCGTAATCAAGTTGGTATATTTCATCCTCGCTCAGGCATGTAATGTTTGATTCCCCCTGTTCCTGCTGTCTGCGCGCACTAGTCTATATTTAAAATAATTTACTAGCAATTGAATTCCATACATTTATACTTACGGTCTATCAGACCATAAACACTCCAAAATGGCGGTTTTACCGACATGTTGAACCTGAACCATAGAGTTCTCTCTTAGTAAAATTTGAACTGTGAATCATGTGACGCGCGAGTAGCAGTTCGGAGGAGCACATTACATGGCCTGTGAGTCAATATAAACACGAGAATACACCAGTTGGGAACAACTACAAGCCTGAGGAAGCTCGCGAGTCAAGCGGAACGCGTGGCGTTTTTCCACCCGTTGGGGTGAGTGGTGCCTTATACCTGGTCTGACCAGGTATTGCCATGTATGCTTTTTATGATGTTTTGCACTACTTTTGCTAAATAAAAGAAAACATTTTTAAACTTAGTAAATGGTCGTGAGTGCTTGGGCAAGTCTTGGCTAAAGGTTGGAGGTTCATCTGGCTACCCGTATCTTTCTCATGACATCCTTCTGTAATATATATATATATCATTTTTTGTTAACTGTATTTATTGTTTTTTTAACAATGCATACCAACAACAACATAACATAACAATTCAGAGTGTGATCACTACACAAATAATAGAAATGCATATCAGCATCTTCCCCCAGTTCCCCAAAGTATTCTTGTCCATTGTCACTGTAGCAGTCCGGTAAGGCCCCCACTAACAACCACAGGCTCAGCCCATCCCAATACCACAGACCATCATTGCAACCAACAAGGAAGGGACAGAAAGAAAAACCAAGAATATCCATGTCCGTGTGCAGCCACCTCAGTCAGGCACAGCCGGCGTTCCACGCTCAGTCAGCAAAAATGGCACATAGGGGCCCCAAACAAATGGAAGACAGGCAGACAGGCATGCAGTGGTAGTGTTCGAATATAAGCCACCTCAAAATCATAACAATAGGCGATTTCCTCGAGCCATTGTGCCCACTTCGGCCTGGACCATTCCACCATGTCATAGCTATCCTCCTTCAGGCTAGAACCACCTATAAACATGCCAAACACTGATACAGCTGGCCCAGTCTCACAGTCAGACCCAGCAGCGACATCAGGGGGTTCATTGCCACTACTTCTTTAAATATTGCGGACAGGGTGTCAAACACCTCCCCCCAAAATTGCATGACAGGGGGACACCTCCAAGAGAGGTATAAAAAGTCGGCCTCAGCCACTGCACAAGGTGAACACTCCCCAGACGCTTCCCCGTAGTACTTGTGACATTTCGATGGTGTGTAATAGGTCTGGTGCACATAGTTAAAATGTATTTGTTTATATCGCGCATTTAGTGACACACTTCAAATGTGGGCCTTGAGGTAGTTCCATGCCTTCTCTCCAATATCTGTCCCCAGAGCCCTCTCCCACCTCTGCTTCACTTCATCTGCAATATACAGAATGGCGGCCCTCATCCTCTCATAGATTTGAGAGATCAACCTGCCTTTCCCCTGTGCAGCCATCACCTTGTGTAGTAGGGGAAAGGCAGGTGGCTGCTATTGGAACGAAGGGAAGAAGGCCTTCAACTTATTTCTGATACTATAATAGAGGAATATGTCTAGAGAGCCCCCCCCTTCTGTTTGAAGTCCTCTAGGTTTAGGAAAATATTGTTTATGTAAACATCCCCCAGCTTTGTAATTACCAGTTTATCCATTAAGACTGCGTATACTTGCTCACTGGTGATCCCCAGGCCCCAGATATGCTTAACCAGGAGTGCCAGAAAACACAGTATTGCCACCTCTACTTTATCCACTAGCTTCCTCCATGCCACACACGTGCTAGCAACCACCCCTGTGCCTCCTTTCCTTTGGCTCGCCTTCACCAGATCTACACCCACAGCAGGGGTGGCACCGCAATCACTCACTCAATTTGGACGTGGGGCCTACTGGGTCTCGTTTCGTACCAGAACGATAAAATGAGGCCCTGTGCCGCCCAATCATAATGTTTAAAATCTGGGAGTGGTAGACCGCACCCTTGATGAGATTGCGTAAGTACCTCCCAGCGTACTCTCTGGACTTTCCCCGCCATAAGAATCCCACCAGCATCCCTTGTAGCTTCTTAAAGAAGCATTTAGGAAGAATTATGGGGATATTCTGGAAGGTAGAGGAATTTAGGCAACCCCACCATCTTGATGACTGCCACACAGCCCATCAAGCAGGGGGAGACCCGTCCACCTACCCATCTGCTCCTACAGTCTGTCCACCCCCCTGCCATAATTTTCCCTGAAGAACACCTACAGGTCTCGCAATAATTCTACGCCGAGGTATATAGCGTTATCGAGTTCCCCTCTGAACCCATAATCATCACTACATTGCACCACCCAGGCAGTGATAGGAAATATCACCGACTTGTCATAGTTGATTTTTAATCCAGACATTTCTCCAAATTGTATTATCTGTCTCATCACCAGGTTAAGTTTTCTCTTGGGTCCTTCAGAAATAGCACGATATCGTCCAAATACAGGGAAAGGATGACCTTGTGGGAATACAATTTAATGTCTCTCTGTAAGTGCCATTCTCTTAGCGCTGCAGCCAGCAGTTTGATAGAAAGCGCCAGTAATAGGGGCGAGAGAGGGCAGCCCCGCTGCGTCTCTCTCACCATCTGTGGGGGCACCAACCGTTCACCATTAATGGTTATCTGCGCTATGGGGGAGGAATACAATAACGCTACATAGTCCAGGAACATGCAACCCAATCCCATTTGCCTAACTGTGGCAAACATAAATGGCCATTCGATCGAAGTGAACAACTTTTTAGGCATCTAACAGAACAACAGTGACCAGCAGATCCACCCTCTCAAGAAGGCAGAAAAAATGCTGTAGCCTGTAAGTGGTATTCCTCTCAGGTATGAACCCCGATTGATCCACTAAAACTAGTTCCCACATGAAAGGGAGGAGGCTATTCGCTTACAGGTTGGCCAAGATTTTATTATCCACATTAATAAGGGATATAGGCCTATATGAGGCACAGTTGTCTACCAGTTTCCCCTCCTTGTGTAATAGCGTTATCGTGGCTTACCTAAGTGTCAGTGGGAGAGTGCCCTGCTGCACTGCCGCCTGGTATACCTGGAGCAGGTACGGTGCCACAACATGACTATAAGCTTTGTAATATTCACCTGTAAGGCCATCTAGGCCCTGTGACTTGGCCCCGAAGCAGTTCATTAATCACCCCCTTGATTTTCTTCCACTGTCAACTCCCTCTCCAAGTATTCACTCTGTTCCAGTGACAGACAATATAGTTCCACCTCCCCAAGGTACCACTTTATGCTATCCTCAAAGTGCGCCCCCTTGGGCGAGTACAGAGTACTTTAGTTTTCACAGAACAACACCCCAATGTCGGCTGTCTCAAAGATAGATTCCCCTGTGGAGTTTCTTATATGAGCCACCTGAGTGGGTCACTGCTTGGCTTTGAGGAGCCGGGCCAAAAAGGCCCCCGTCTTCTGTACCTCCCCATACTGTTTTATCAGTGCAGATCGGTGCAGATAGTGAAACTCCCTGAATGCATTCACCTGGAACGCATCCAGCTCCTTCCTGAAATCTGCTAATGTAGCCTCATCTCCAGTTTCTTGATCCAGACGCTCTAGGTCTTTCAATCTGACATCATTGGCCTCTCACTCCTCTATGTTCAATGTTAGTATCCCTGCTCTTTCCGCCCAGACAGACCCCACGCACATAACATTTAAAGGTTTCCCATAGCACCCCAGGAGATTCAGCCGTATCGCTGTTGGTGACGATGAAGGCCTACATGTCTGCCAGCAGCTCCCCATAAAAAACAGTATCCCTGATCACATCTGACTTAAACTGCGGGTTCGCTCCTTTCACAATCACCCCGAGGATGAGGCACTTCAGCGTCACCAGGGAGTGATCTGATATTGTCCTTAGTGTTGTGATACCTCCGGGTCCTGAGCGCTATCAACAAATGAAATAAATAAATAAAAAGAAATGATCTCACAATGCCCCAAATGTATTCTCGATTGCCTGAAGACCAGAATGAAGTAAAGCCTGGAAGCCGTGCGGTGCATCTAAGAATGGAATGTATAGTTCCTCAATGTAGCGTGTTGCAAATGCCATACATCTACCAGGACATAGATAGCACAAATATCTAACAACGCACGATTCGCCCTAGATTCCTGGTGCATCCCACCAGTGGACCTGTCCAGGTATTCATTTAGAGTGGTTTTGAAGTTTCCCCCCCACAGAGGATTTAGGAATTCGGTATCGGGGAGATAACCCAATCAAAAAACCATGGGTCGTCTGTGTTCAGGGTATATGTGTTAAGCAATGAATTCTTTAACCCGTCTATGCACCCGGTTAACAGTAATGCCTACCTTCTTGGTCTTTGGACATCTCTACAAGGTGAAATCCAAGGGAGCTGTGCATAAAAATGGCCACCCCTCTCGCATAGGAGGAGCACAGAGAGTAGTATCAATGACATCCCCATTATGCCACCCATTTATTTTCATACTGACCATTTTAATGGGTCTCCTGAAGGAATGCTATTTTTATGTCACAGCGCTCGTGTATAGGAGAACCTTTGTAAACCTTGCCTGGGCGTTTCCTTCCGCCTATGTTGCAAGTGATCATTTTAAAGCTTTTCATCCCCCTCACCCCACCAGTACCAAAAATCATCGGGGACGTCATTCAACAAACTCCTGACTCCCCAGAGAGGCTGCCCAGTTCCTGACCACCCGGGCTCCTGCCGTGGACTGCACTGGAGGTGACATAATAAAGGACACTCTGAAAACCACCCCATTCCTGCTGCCGCAAAACAACTGATCCTGTCGGGTTCATCCAGGCTCCCACCGCGAATCCACACCTTACTAGATAATCCACAAACACTAGATAATGCTCTGAGAAACATAAATGTACCCCCAAACCCTTACCCACCACTCACCCTCTCCCTGCCGATCAACCACCCTGACATTTTCAGAACACCCCCACCAGAACCCCCCCTCCCTGATCCAACATTTGTGGAGTACACACGGGGCCCTCGTGCCTCCAACCAGCCTCAATCCACCACAAGCCACAATCGCTCCCAGCCTTATGTCACTCCACCCAAACAGGCCACAAATCAGCACCCCTTGTCCAGCCAGCCCTAAAACAATCAGACCTACATGTAACTATCTGGGATAAGTAACGGCCTACCTTAATAAGTGCGTTTTTAGTTTTTTCTAAAAGCTTTCGAATGAGTTACAGCTTCTGTGGTCCATGGTCACAGCATTCCAGCTCTAGGGTGCAGCCACCCAGAATGCACTTCTTTGGACTCGGGTTAGATTGGATCTGGGAACTTCTAATAGTTTGAGGTCATTAGATCTCAGCATCCTAGTTATTCTCCTTCTGTTCAGACTATCTGCCACACAGGCTGGGTATTGTCCTGCTAAACACTTATAAGTGATGGTTAGAAGGCGAAACACTATCCTTGCCTCCATCAGTAACCAATGAAGGCTTCACCTAGCATTGGAGACATGATTCCATTTTTTTAGTCCCAGAATTGCTCTTACTGTGCAATTCTGTATAATTTGTAATCTGGCTAACGCTCCCCTCCCAACCCCCACCTATAGGCTGCCTCAGTAGTCGATTTCCCTAGCATATAATAGCTCTTGCCACAGTTTCGCAACTTTATGGGGACAGATAAGGTTGAATGTGTCGCAGTAGTCTGATGTAGTAGGCAGAGAAGGATACAAGACTACTCATCTGAGCCTTCATGGATAGTGATTGATCAAAAGTGACTCCCAATGTCTTTATTTTATCTTTGGGAGGAATTGGAGGGACAGCCCTGTTAGTGGGAGGACTATGGGCTTAGTAAGTTTTGAAACAAGGGGGGCGTCCTTCCACATATATTTTTGTATTCACATTCATTCATGTACATTTTTAGTTTTTTTTCTTCATTCTTTGAAAGGGTCTTTTATTTGTTAGCCCATAACAACCTTGGCATAGAGAATTCTATGTCTACTGGTATCATCATGCAGTTATAAAAACACTGTACTAAATCAAGATCACAAAACATTTATTATTTAGCGTGTGAGCTTATTTTTTGACAATTATTTCATCGTTTTTCTGTTTGACTTTTATTTTGTCATTATTCATTTATCATTAATCATAAAACACATACAATAGTCAAAAGAATATACAAAAAGGTTAGCATGCATGTTCCAATATTACACATATGGGAGAGTGCTCAATGTCAGACTCCTCTCTGTTGACCTCTCTGAGGTCGAAATGCCTGTCAGAAGGGTGATTTAACATTAGGTCTAGTTCTGGGGTGAATCAAGTGGCCTTGTGGGGACTGCTGGGCACCTACAGTGCTGCGTCCATTGACGTTTCAGTTGTTGTATCAAATTGCCTTCTTCTGGGCCATAGAAAAGGTCTCCCTATAGAAGGAACATATAAATAGGCTACATTAGTGAAGAACTCATCTAAGCTGCATGTGTACACAACATGTGTTTAAAATGAAGAAAAGAAAAAGTTAAAAACCGTTTCATGAGATAATGGTTCTCATGTGGGCACACCAGTGCTTCACTGACCCTGTCTGAGTTTCTCTAAGGGGCTTCCTGAGGTATGGATAGACGGTGGCTCATGGTGTCTCTGGCACCGATCCAAATTGGCATCTATAGAAGAGCTTGCCAGTGGTACTGTCGGAGGAGGAGAAAAGAACAAAGAAGAAAGAAATGCGTGTTTTTTCTTTTTTTCTTTTTTTCCTCTTCTCTCTCTCTCTGATCCATACAAATGGCTCCAGAAGCAACCAGCTGCTACAATATCATTGGTTAAGGGGTAAGAAAAGTGGTAGCAGGGGTTACCTGAATAGTATCTGTGGAGCCCCCATGTCCATTGAATGGAGGACTGGGATGTTTATGTCTTCCCCAGTGCGCGTACGTGTGCAGCGGCACCCTGTAACGGTTAAGGTGCCGTGTTAGAGAAGTATGTGCTTTGTCTATGTTGCAGAGCGCCTGACCACATAGATAAAATAGTGCGCTTAAGACTGGGGGATGGCAATACAGTTGGTCACCCACCTACCTAGTTTTTCATTGTAGATCCCTGTGGAGGGGTGCGTCTGCAAATCAGTTGGACGTGTGGTGCCTGGACATCTGTTCGGCATTCGCTCGAGCAGGAGAATGGCTGAAAAATGCTCAGTGCCACAGTGGATGGCCGAGCTGTGTCTGATATGGAATGCGCATGGGTGGAACTTTAGTGTCTCTGCGGGTGTCTAGTGCGTATGCACATCGGTCGCCACGTCCCATTGCTAATGGCAACCTAGCAATTGGTAGCTGAATTGTGGCATTATTGTGTTAGTGGAAGGGGATACGAAAGCGCCAAACGGCGCGGACACGGGCCCCGGCCTGGCCAGCCAACAGTCAGTGGTCTCTCCAAGTGGAATGGAGGCTGCTCATGATTAGAAGCTCTGGAAGAAGGTGCCCCTCTGGTGGGCAATTCATATGCCATCATTCAATTGGATGGTACACTGACATCACTCATTGTGTCTGACCGTGGACCTGTGCACATGGAACTATTGCAGCGTCTGTTAAGGATGAATGTGTGCCAGCAGAGGTACAGTTGTGGGAAAAGGCTGTCATACTGCATGCTGGACCTTATGAAAAGATTTCTGGGCGTGTTTGTACCCTGGGGTATTTATCCATACATAGGGGCCCTGAATCTAATTGTAAGAACTTGTAGGTTGTGCTTCATTCAGACCCCTGGTGGTGGATTTAAGTCTGAAAATCCATCAAGATTCTTTGTGATTGAGAGCACTTATTGCATTGGCGGTGTTGAGGACTTTATCAATCACCCACCATGTCTTGTCATCGGGCCATGTTGGTGCTCCATGTAGTGGGAGACTAACAGAGCGGTGTGTGTTTTACGATGGAAGCAGGATCTGTGCTCTCTGATTCTTTTGTTTATCTGTCTCCTGGTTTGCCCTACGTAATGTAGTTCACAGGGGCATTCAATCACATACACTACATTGGATGACTTGCAGTTTGAGAAGTGCTTGAGTTGCCACTCCTCATCTTGCACCATGATTTATGCAATTTTTTCCGTAAGTTTGCATACAGTACATGTTACGCATGGGTAGTGTCCTCTGATTTCCCTCATGTTCCATAGTTCAGCCCTCATAGTTTTCTTGTTTAGTCTTGCTTGTGGACCTCCTTCAAATTTTGGGAACGTTTTAATGCCATTCTTGGTAGCAGTTCTTCTGGGAGACTTAGCTGTATCAGCAACCCAAACTTTTTAATTAGTCCTTTAAATTTGGTGGTATTGGGACAAAATGTTGTTACACGTGTCATGGTGCTTTCCTGTGTGTCGTGCACTTTTGGTAGGAGTAGAGAGTCCCTAGGTGTGTATAAATACTTAAATATTGTGAAAAAATGGGGAAAAAAGCATCAGCCAATGAATACTAAAAAGCTGACACTTTTCACATGTGTAAGAGATGTGTGTTTACCAGCAGCGAGCCTGCTGTTTCTAACAATGGTTGCCCTAACTGTACGAGCCTCCTTAATGGTCTAAAACCTGTTTGCACTTTAAATCAGTGGTGCGTTCCTTTGAATCTTAGAGGGAAGGACAACCCCCTAGGATTAGCCTAGGTGTGTATAGGGCTCTATTCTTGATATTCTTGAGGAGTTTTCTTGGTTATCATCTCACTTGCAATCTCACTTGTAGGTCAGTGGCGTGTTGCTTGTATTGTTCCATGTCTGTGCAGTTTCTGCAAACTCTCAAAAATTGCCTGTAAGGTAAGTTATCCCTTAGATTTTTGGGATGACTGCTCATATAGTGAATGAGGGTGTTACGGTCTGTATCTTTTTTGAACAGGATGTATGTCAGTTTGCTATTTCTGGGCCTGATGGTTAGATCCAGGAAGTTGATCTCCAAATTGCTCTTATTCAAGGTGAATTCAATTTCCTGGGTCTGTGAATTGATCCAGATGAGGAAGTTTTCCAGAGAAACATTGTCGCCTTGCCAGATGAAAATGATATTGTCGATGTAGCAGTACCATTGTGAGATTTTATCAACAAAGGGGTTGGTAATGTTCAGAATGTAGTTGTGTTCATATTCAGACATGTAAATGATCACCATGCTGGGCGCAAAAGCTGCCCCCATGACAGTACCACAGATTTGCTGGAAGAGCACGTCATCAAATGTAAAGAAATGTTGTGTCAGAGCTAATTTAAAAGTTACACAATAAAGTTGGTGGGAACCCGTCTCTGGGCCACATGATGTGTTAAGTAGTGTTGTATGCATTCTACTGCAGCATCTTGGTGTGAAACTTTTGATATCCATGGTTACTCAGAGTTCCTCAATTTGAATAAATGGTGTTTTTTCAAAGACCATAATGGTGGACGTGGTGTCCCGTAGGTATGTTGGTGTGTGTTGACTGAGTGGTTTCAAGAAGTGAACCACACATTTGCATACTGGTTCTAGGATAAACCCGCAGCCTGAGACTATAGGTCTGCCTGGTGGATTTGTCCTGTCTTTGTGCAATTTAGGGAGGGCATAGAAGGTGGGGACTCTATCCTGCGAAGTATTGAGGAAAGTTTCCACTCCACTGCTGCAACCGCCTTGCCCAGGACCTTCCATGGCACTCCGACACGAGAGCTGCACCAGCCGTTCTGTGTCCAATACGGACCAGGTGCCACCTATTTCCGGGGTTATATTCTGCTAGAGCTTCAGGCTGTTTTGCAGGATGTTGGCTCGAGCAAAGAACTCACACAGGAGCCACCATGCTGCTTTGGCTCTCGAGCGCCCCCTCTCTGTACTGATGTATAATAGGCAAAAAAGAAATGTACATGCATTTTTATATTGGTTGTTTGTTATGTTTTAATATTGGTGCACTGTTTTCTTATTTATAGTCTTTACAATGGAAAAAGACATCTATGTGAGTTGACATTGTACTTGTTGAGAAGCGTGAGTAGTTAACTCAAGAAGATAAATGTTTTCATGTTTCACTGTTGATATGATGTTTATTACTTTAGAGTAGAAATTTTGAGATTTTTGTCAATTGTATTTTCATAGGTAAAAGTTGTGTTGAATGTCAGGCAGAGTGATTAAACATGACGTTATTTGTGGTGTTAGAAAGATACGTCTTAGAATTACAAGTACATGGGAGGTGTAGCATAACAAAACCCTTAAAATTCAGTGAATGTACTTTAGTTAAGGTGCAGTTAAGGTGATAGGTACTCTGTAACAAATCCCTTTAAATTCAAAGAAAAAACTTTAGTTCAATTGATGTTAGGGTGCCAATTTAATGCCTCACAATCCATGAAATTCAGCAGGTGCTGGAAGCTACGCCACGTCTATGAGGCCCCCAGTGCACAGCACGTAAGCACCCTCACGGCATCACAAATGACATCACTGATAATATCACATGTGACATCCCTTATGGCATTGTGAGTGACATCACTGGTGCAGCAGATCACACGTGCAAAAAGAGAGATGAAACATTGGGGGGGAGATGTAATGCATGTTTTTGGGGACAAGCATTACCTGTGAGAAAGCTATCTGTTGGCGGAGTGAAATGTGGTAGGCCCTTTTTTTTGCCTTTGCCTCATTTTACCATGCACAAATAAAGGTTTTTTTCAACTTTTTGTTGGTCTTCATGAAGTTCAATGGAAACTTGGTGTGGGTATTTGGAACGTCTTGGCAATATTTGTTCTTTTGTGAAATAGCGTTAAGGTGAGTCGGAGACACATATGAATCCCTCAAAATTCTATTCTTAATAACCTTAGATTCGAGTAATGGATTTGGCCAGAATTTCTACAGTGATTAAAAGTCTGCGCCCCCCCCAGACTGCAGATTTTCATAAAGATTTGTTACAAAATGAAAAAGTTATTAAGCGTCACATTTTATTTTCTCCTAAAGTGCGGCCTCCTTCCCATTCATTTTCCCATAGACATAAAGGGTCAATTTATGCCAAAGCGCACAGCCTAAATCACTGGATGGATTTGGACCAGGTACAAAACAACTTAGACACGAATCGTTGACTCACAATCCTTTTGTGCTTTGGGGTTATTCCGTGCAATGGTCATTTTAAAATTTGACAGAGAAGGGGGTGCCCCTGTCCCCACAAAAATGATAGTTATATCTCCCATGGTGCATTGCAGGATCATGGTTTTCATAAATGAAACAACCACCATCTTGTTTATCTTTCGATGCGCAAGATATTCACAACTATAGCAGAGGTTATGGGAAAATGAAACACAGTAAAAAGCTATTTGTAGGTCAGAAAACATACGGGCTAGAGGTGGGGGGATGGCCTGTAAGTGATTTCAATCCAGCACTCCAACTAAGTCAACGCCTAGTATGGGATGCCCAATTGAAACTCTTATTTATATATTTTATGTCAAGTTATTTTAATTCTGGATGATGTACCCTTATATAACGCCCCTCTCTTTGAATCCCCCCGGTCTCAATGAACCAAGAAATAGGTTTGTTTTGCAAATTAAAAGATTTATTTGAAGAATTGAACAATATATAGATTATACTTTTATGAATATGAATAATATCTGAATATCACACTTATGAACAGGAACAATGATCAGCAATGGGTAATATTACAATATCAACAATCTCTTTAATCAATTAGGAGTAGGAATAGGAAGAATAATGTAGCAGAGAATACTATGTATGGTTCAAGGAAATGCAATGATAGGAAAGAATGCAACACAGAAATAAAACTTGATATGACTTCAATCAAAAGACAATATAATCACTCTTTCCCCCTGTTATTACCCACTCCCCCCAGTATGCAATATGAAGAGGTGAAAGAGAGCACACACGTTTCAGGAATAACAATCAATAATGCAGTTCAATCCCGATTCCCCCAGCAAGCTTAGAGAGAAGAGGTATGATTTTAAAACAGGTCAATTGCTTTTAAATGTTGTTTGAATTGAATGGGAAAAAATGCTAAAATGACTTTAATTCGCTAAAGGAGATTCAGAACTAGTGAGAGTGGCTTTGGATTGGGTCAGGTCAACACTAGCAATGATTGTAGAATGATTAGCAGATGGAAAACGAAATTCAGAAGTTGAAAACAAGAAACAGCTATTTTACATGAAGTGAAATTGAGCCAAATGTGAAATCGCAGCAACTTTTCCGCGTGCGGGAAACGCGATTGCGGAACAACTAAAAGGAATTGGAATGTCGTTTTGGGTTTGTTTCTAGGACGTACAGTTGAAAAGTTACAAAGGTTTTTGTGAAGGTAGATTTTTCAGAAACAGAGTCAAGATTCAAAATGAAAGATGCGCTTTAAGGCTTAGGAACCAAGATGGACTTATACTAAGGGCCTATGAAATTGCAAGATACCCAACGGGACAACCACCAGAACAGGGAGCCTTCCACTCTGATTGTTGTGCGCCAGGACACTTGACTTTCTTCAGAAAATATCAGCGCACCGATGATTATCGCTACAATTATCACAGACTATATAATGAGAAGAATTCAGGATGGACACAAGATTCTATAATGCATTTCTGGATAGGTTGAAATGGATTGAATAGGATTACTTTAAACTAAGTGATGACTATGGACAGTTCCATACTAAATACTCACTCCTATGGCTTTGGAATGGAATGGGCAGTCAAAGATCTGGTTAAGGGTTTGGACTTCACTCGCCACCGGACAGGATCAGGGAAACTGGACTCTGCTCTCCGCAAGGCACTCTGGTCTGCGCGGCCTCTTGGAATGGAACTGACGGGTTGGTTCTGGGTACAGCTCTGCTCTATGGGTCTGGATCTTGGTTCTAGCATGGGGTTCTTAGCTAGAACAGCAAAACAGCTCAGCCAGGCTGTTGGATTTTGTGGTGCCCCTTGGAAGTGTAGGGGTTAGAATCAGGTTGCTTAAGATTCTGAAGGCCAGCTGAGAAGAGTTTAGCTTTTGGGTTGGGCCTTTCTGCTTCAAAGTTCTAGAGTCTGGATTCTGGATCTATGTCTGGAGCCTGGATCTTCTTGCAGGGTGCTTCGCCAAGGAATCAGTTGATGAGTGGAAAGTGTGTATCCTGTCTGTCCTCAGCAGTCCCTATTTATCCATTTCCAAAGTGGGTGGGGAGGCTGATTATCTATGTCCAACCCTTTAAGGATCTGATAGGTGAGAGCATTTCCCCTCTCCTGATTTGATACAGGAGCAGTGTGTCATATGTATCAGAGTGACACTGTGTTTATGGTCCAAAGGAAATCCCTCCCCTTTGCTGTTATAGGGAATTCTATTTTCCCAAAAAATCATATTTCCAAGATGCACAAGTTGTTAATAATACATAATTACATGACAGATTGCTTA
Organism: Ambystoma mexicanum; assembly: GCF_040938575.1. Lineage (NCBI taxonomy): Eukaryota > Metazoa > Chordata > Amphibia > Caudata > Ambystomatidae > Ambystoma > Ambystoma mexicanum. Next base: position 844,685,820 of record NC_090924.1, on the reverse strand, counting down.
AGGTACATTGCTGTCCAACTCTTATCTTCCTGCGAGCTTTATTTCATAAATGACACATTTTTCACACTTTTGGTTGGTTTCTCAATGTCAGTTCTGCACCAATTTTTATACATGCACGCACATCCCATCTGGGCATATATCTATAATTTTTCATGTTCCTAACATAAACACAATGGCTGGAATATGAATAATTTCTGGGGTTCAGTCTCAGAACATCGCACAGATTCCAGACTAGTCTTAAACTATGAGCGAATTTTTCATTTTAACAATCTTTAAGTTTCATATTTTTGTCAGTTCAGTACAATTTGCTATAAGCATTTTTCTAAAACATACATTTACTTCAACTTCAATCCACATTTCCAGTCTGGCCCGCCACCAAAGCTGGGCTGAGTCAGAGGGTCACATGGCCTTCCTGCCAGAGCTGTTGTTGTCAGTCACACCCGAATTAGCATTTTCTATTCAGTTCAAGGAACCCATTGTTTCTTGCTCAGGGCAGCAGAGGAAATCTCCTCCCCTTCTGATTAACATGGCAATGCGAAATCCTCTCCTTTTGGTGGGAATGAACAAGGTGGGAGATTCTCATGGAAAGAAAGCCTCTTGGGAGTTTCAGCTAAATCAGGTTACCTTGTGGTCAATTGTAACATAGTTCCTTGTGAAAACATTAAATTTATAAATTTTAAATAAGCAAACATATCTTTAATTCCAGTCTTTTTCAACATGAAATCCATGTGTGGCACTCTATATGGCATTTTGATGGAAATCCCTTTTTTGGCATATTTAGCTTTTGACACAAGTTTCTCCTGTCAGATTTAAAGATCGCCAGCGTCTGTCGGAGGCGAGTAACGGTACTGCACCCATTTTGACAGATTTCTTTCCATCAAGTATCTTTAAAAGTGCATTTTGTTCTGATAACATATGATTCTTGCTGACATTGTAATTGTCTGGGTTCTTGAAGTAGCATGATGTGGAACACCCAACAAGGAGGTTGGATCTTTTGGGTGGTTTGTGAGCCATGATTTTTATAAATTTGACAACCAAGAAAACGGATTTCCAAACAGCTCTGTGTTTGTTTTGACAATCAACATTGCTTTTTCAAGTGGTTTCAGGCTACTTGTGGGTAGCCCAATAGTGGGTTTTTGCAGTGGTCTCCTGTGTTCACTGAGATAGGCAAAAGTGGATGGTGGCCTATTTTTCAGATTTTTTTTACTGCGCAATTTTGGGTGATTTTTAGCGAGTAGCATGCTTTCCAGTGGCCATTTCTGATGTTTCTGCTTCCAGCAATGCACAGTAATGTTGCAGGGCCTGGACCTGTGGGTTGAAACATCCCACAAGCCCCACTCCTGCGATTGGCGTTGATCGTCCATCAATGGAAATTCGCAAGACTGGGATGTCAGCCTCATCTCTTCTGATTCCACCAATGGCAAAGTTCAGCATCTCTTCCTCCATCAGGGGTGGATCGATCGGTTCTCCTCGCCCATCCTGATGTGAGTATTGAGCAATACTCCGGGCCCCTCGGATCTTTGTTCCCGGTCCCCGGGTATTCCTCCTTGGTTAGTCTCCAGGTTTATCTCTCTCTCTCTCTCTCTCCTATGATGACAAAGCAAAAACATATTTGTAGACATTTCCCCACCACTATTAATGTAGTGGGGCGGACATATATATTTTGAGAAATCAGGAGACATTTGCATTATTGTAGTTTATAGGCTATATGTGGAATATTTTATAGTTGGAATTTTATGGATCTGGAGTAGCCCCCTCTGGGGTTCCAGAAGACTCCTCCAGTGGCTGCAGAGTGTGCCTAGGATGGCAACACTTTAGTTGATTAATGTGGACCCACTTATCTTCCCCTTCCACCAAACTGCCTTTGGGGATGCGGATCTTGTAGGCGACTGGTGAGATTTTCTCTACAATTTCTAAAGGTCCCCTCCAGGTAGGCAAAAATGTGCATTGTTTGGCCTGGTTCCTTTGGAAATTGTAAAGGTAGACCCAGTCTCCTACATTGTATTCTTTTCTGGTAGTCTTCAAGTCATAGTGGGTCTTCATGCTATCGGCTGAACTTTCTAGATTTCGCTGAACATAAGCAAAAACATGTTGAAGGTGTTTTCTTAGGTTTTCAACATACTAATGGGTTGTGGAGGCATTGATCAATGTCTGCTCTTGGGTTCTGTAGAGCAGATGCTGGGGAAGCACCATCCTGCGTCCAGTCATCAGCTCAAATAGTGACATTTTAGTTGCAGATGAAGGGGTAGATCTGATGGCCATTAGGACAAGAGGTAATCGAATATCCCAACTTGGCCCAGAATCTGCCACACATTTTTTTAATATGCTCACAATTGTTCTATTATATCTCTCTACTGCACCACTAGAGGGTAGCCGGTAAGCAATATGTAGCTTCCTTTTAACCCCAAGTATCTCCCACATCTTTGTCATTACTTCGCTGGTGAAATGGCTACCTCTGTCTGACTCGATCCTTTGGCGTAGTCCAAAACGCGAATAGATGTGGTTGATCATCAGGGCAGCTGCTGTTTCTGCCTTGCAGTTTGGGGCCGGGAGACATTCCACCCATTTAGTAAACAAGCATGTCACGGTCAACATGTACTTGTCCCCCCTAGAGGAGCGAATCACGGGCCCGATCAAGTCGACTTGCAAATCTGACCATGGCAGTGTCATCCCCCTCTTTTAGAGAGGCGCACGGTGTGTGAGGGATGTTGGCTGAAATTGTGCACACACAAGACACCCCTTCAAGTATCGGCCGAGGTCCTGCCCCATGTGTGGCCAGTATGCAACCGCTCTTAAGATTTCAAGTGTTGTATGAAACCCCCTATGACCGGCTGTGGCCGCATCATGGGCGTGACTTAACATCAGGCTTCTGAATGAGGTAGGAAACACCCACTGATCATGGCCAGCTAGGGATTTCCTCACCAACAAACCATCTTGGATTCGGAACATTTTTGGACATTTCATCAACACTCTGAGGTCCTCTTTCCCAATGTAATCAGTATCCGTAAGGGGAAAGTTCTCAGGGTCCTCAATCTGTTGATAAAACTTACCAATTATTGGATTCCCCTTCTGAGCTGTGATCAAATCAGCATCTGGGGTCTCGTTACTCAATTGTGCAGTTGAGAGGTCATGGTGAGCATTTGTCTGGGACCTAGTGATAGCAGTGACCTGGATTTCCCCCAACAGGGACTCAATCTCTAGTAAATCCCCTTGGATGGCTCCGGTTTTGGCCAGCTGATCAGCTAAGTCATTTCCAGTTTTGTCCCTCTACTGGAATGACCCTTGATCTTTTTCCAGTGGATGGTCATCCCATTCAAGGTGACCAGATCATCAATATTTTGGATTACTTTCCCATGTTTCAAGGGTTTTTTATTAGCACACAGCATACCACAGGAAAGCCTTGCATTGACAGAATCCAGGAAGTAATTCGGGAATTACTCACATTTCCGGCCCGGATTCTGTCACTTTGGAGATATTGCAGAGGCTGGTGTGGAGTCTCCACTATGATGTGTTCCCCCTGGATGAACGGGTGGTAATTCTTCAATGCCCACACCGTTGCCAGGAGTGCCTTCTCACAATCGTTGAATTTTTCCTCCACAGTGCATAAAGTTTTGCTCGCATAGGAGATTACTTTATTGACCTTGTCATGCTTTTGGTATAATACTGCAGTCAAGCATGTATTAGAGAACCCTGTCTCCAACAAGAACTCATTGTTTCTAACAGGGTAAGCTAGGCAAGGCGCTTGTGAGAGGCTTCTTTTGAGTTGTCTTACTGCCTCAGCTTGTTCTGGACCTGTCACACCACTTCCTAGACCACCGACACACCTCCCCACTCGCCCCTCCTTGTCTACCCATTCCCGCACTCCCCGACACTCGTGCATCATGCACCCCACTCACGTCGCACACATCAGGGCACGGCCTGGCATGTTTGGGGGAGCGGGTGTTTATCGCCCTTCACGGCGGTGGCAGATCAACTGGAAGCTCCGTCACTTCAGGAACGCACATCCTTTGCGGAGACCGGCGCTTCCCGGCGCTTCACGGATCACGTGACTTTGGTTACCTAGCAGCATTGCAACGCTCTCGGTTCACATCACACGTGACTATACGTGCGTCCCTTCCGAGGATAAAAGGAGTCGGTGAACCGAAGGCGTTGCTTCACAGCTGTTTAGTTTTGGATCTCGTAACGTTCTCTCTTCGTTCAAGGACCTGCTCTGATTCTGACCTCGGCTTGCTCCACGGATTCCTCTTGCTTAACCCTTCAAGTACTTTTTGGATTTGCCTGTTACCGACTCACGCCTGCTCCACGGATTCCTCTTGCTTAACCCTTCAAGTACTTTTTGGATTTGCCTGTTACCGACTCACGCCTGCTCCACGGACTCCTCTTGTTTAACCCTTCAAGTACTTTTGGATTTACCTGTTACCTACCCACGCTTGTTCCACGGATTGCTCTTGCTTTAACACTTCATTGACTAGGACCTCGGTCCTGCAAATAGGTGGTTGCCTGTTCTACCCTACAGCACGTTTCCAGCCTAAGCTAGGAGACCCACGCCTTGACCCAAGTTCTCACAGGTATTCTGGTAATTTTGGGGTTTATGTACATGGAGGTATTCGGGCCCTGTTTCTTTGCTTAACCACTGTATCTTGCTTTGCAGCGCTCAAGGGGTTCTTCCGGCTGTTCCCGCGTCCTGGTTTTCCGGACTTCCACCTGTGGCCTTAATATTCACACTGACCATATAACTAAATCGGTCAGGGTGTTTCTTGGGGACAGAGGGGTTGTCCATACTCTACACGACCAACGAACTGCGTAACAGACTGTGAAGCCTATTTTTTTGGTCGTCCAGAGTATGAATCCCTCCGCCGGGGATCCAGTGACCGCCTTGTTACAAGCAGTAGCGGCTCTTAGGACTGACATGACAGCAATACACCACCGTCTGGATGCCCTACAAAGCACACGTTTTCCGTTACCCACGGATGCGGAATTCGGTGACACAGTCCCCTCAGACCAACCAGCCCCAGCCATGGCCCCTGCACCCACTCCTATACTGCTTCCTACGCCTGTTCCCCTTGCTGCCCCCGAACGTTATCAGGGGGATCCTCGGAAGTATCGCACTTTCATTAATCAATGTAGGTTACATTTTTTGTGCAGACCCCTAGCGTTCCCCGACTCTTGTACTAAGGCTGCGTTTCTTCTATCCCATTTGTCCGGGGTAGCGGCCACCTGGGCCAACCCGATGTTAGAGAATGACCATCCTGCTCTCTATGACTTCGATCTTCTTGTATCAGAAATGGCCAAAGTCTTTGATACAAGACATAAAGCCCATTCTAGAGATCTCGAACTCCTGGATCTAACACAAGGCAAACAAACTTTGATAGAATATATCACTAAATACAACCAACTCGCTGCTGAGACTTCCTGGCCTGAGGAGAAAAAAGCGATCGTATTCTATCGTGGTCTATGCAACTCCATGAAAGATGCCCTCTCAGTAGTTCCTGCCCTTCCCTCAGGGTTCTCAGATTTGGTGGATCTTGCTTTACAAGTAGACGCAAGGAGATCCGAGAGAAGGGCCGAAACATCCTTCTCTATTCACTCTGGACCTTCCGTATCCACCACCCCTGTTGAACCCATGCAAATAGGAGGTATCCGTAGCCCGATAACCCCATTAGAACGAGAACGCCGGAGAAACGACAATGCCTGTTTCTATTGTGGGTTAAATGGACACTTTGTAAGGGAATGCCCCCGACGTCCCAAGAATAAAACACTGGGTTTTCCGAAGGCTCGCCCATGATACAGGGGGCACCGGCGAGCCTCTCTTCGACCCCCTCCGAACCTGCCTTTGGCCCTATTAGACCGATAGTGGTCCATGCTCTGTTAAAACCCGCTGGAGAGATCAAACACACAGTCCATATTGTGATCGATTCCGGGGCCACTGGTTGTTTCATCGATATTTCCCTGGCCCGTCGCCTCAATCTGCCCTTGGTTAGGAAAGAACATCCGGAACCAGTACATGCTGTAGACGGTACTTCACTATCTTCCGGTCCGATTAGGTTCCAAACTGCTCCTATGGAAGTGGTGATTCAAAACATCCATAGAGAAACCCTGGCATTTGATTTGATTAATACACCACTGTTCGGCATCATACTGGGAATACCATGGTTACGACAACACAACCCATTGATCAACTGGGGCAACGGACAGGTCACGTTTGAGTCGGATGTGTGTCAACACTTCTGTCTCATCGACACTGATTCCTTGTCCACTCCTGCCACGATTCTTGGTGCCATGGCTGCCACCCATGTCAACGATAATGTTTCGGACCCGGTGCCTTCACACACTGTGGGGGCTGTCACAGCTAACATCCCTGCGGCCTATCACGATTTCCGCATGGTGTTCGATAAGGCCACTGCTGAGGGTCTTCCCCCTCATAGACCGTACGATTGTCCGATTGACCTGGTCCCAGATGCTCCTATACCCAGGGGTAGGGTTTATTCATTGTCACGGTCAGAGGAGCAAGCCCTTAAGGATTACATACAAAAAGCTCTGGAGTTGGGTCATATACGTCCTTCTTGTTCTCCAGCTGCTAATCCAATTTTCTTTGTGCCGAAAAAGGAGGGCGATCTCCGTCCATGTGTGGACTACAGACGGTTAAATGCCATTACCATTAAAAACAGGTACCCTCTTCCGCTCATATCCACGCTACTAGACAGGTTGACTAAAGCATCTGTTTTTACCAAGCTGGACCTCAGGGGGGCGTACAATCTGATTCGTATGCGGCTTGGGGATGAGTGGAAGACGGCTTTTTGCTCCCGACAGGGGTTATATGAATACACTGTAATGCCCTTCGGGCTTTGTAATGCCCCTGCCACGTTCCAACTTTTTGTCAACGAAATGTTCTCAGACATCCTGGACACGTTCGTGGTGGTATATCTGGACGATATTCTGATCTATTCGTCCTCCCTGGAGGAACATGTCGGGCATGTTAGGGAAGTGCTCTCTCGCCTTAAGGCCAACGCCTTGTTTGCCAAACCTGAAAAATGTCTATTTCATTCCAAGGAAGTGGAGTTTCTGGGTTTTCGCATATCCCCTGGAGGCCTGTCCATGAATTTATCTAAGGTCCATGCCGTCACTGAATGGCCGACTCCTGTTACTCTGAAACAACTTCAATCTTTTCTCGGCTTCGCAAATTTCTATCGGCGATTCATCGCCGGCTTCTCTTCTATTGTTGCTCCACTGACCGCCCTGACCAGCCCCCTTGTCCCGTTCACTTGGACCTCCGCTCATCAGAAGGCTTTTGAGGAACTCAAGGCCAGGTTCGTTTCCGCCCCTGTTTTGCAGCATCCTGATCCAGATCTCCCCTACATTCTGGAGGCAGATGCCTCCTCGTTTGCTCTAGGCGCAGTATTGTCTCAACCATGCCCAACCACGGGTTGTCTACATCCAGTGGCCTATCACTCACGAAAGTTTTCGGTGGCTGAATCACACTATACAGTAACCGAAAAAGAATTACTGGCCATCAAGGATGCTTTACAAACGTGGCGTCATCATCTCATGGGTGCGAAACATCAGACAGTGGTGTATACAGACCACAAAAACCTACAGGACCTGGCCTCATTAAAATGTGCTAACAGCAGACAGGTGCGTTGGCATTTATTTTTTGCCGCGTTTGATTTTGTGGTCAAACACAGACCAGGTCGCATTCATGGCAAAGCTGATGCCTTGTCCCGTTCTCCCGGAGGGGAGTCCTTGTCCGTGTACCCCGACACACTGCTAGGAAAGGGCCATGTCATCTGTACTTGTACTCCATCCCCCACCATGCTTATTGACATCAGGCGTTGGGTTTCCCAGAATCCCCAGGCACTCAACGAATGGGACATTGCTCTTCACGAGGGGTTGCCTTTTATCCACGACAAACTGTTCCTTCCCACGTGTGACGTCCGCAACCAGGCGTTAGCATGGTCACACGATGCTGCTGTAAACGGCCATCCCGGGCAACAGCGTACCCTGGACCTGTTGCAACGCTGGTGCTGGTGGCCTTCCATGAGAAAAGACGTCGAACATTATGTTAACACTTGTTCCATATGTGCCCAATGCAAAACACGCAAAGGACGGCCTTTAGGGCTGCTCTTACCTCTTCCCGTACCTCCCAGACCTTGGCACACCGTCTCGATGGATCTCATCACTGACCTACCCCGCAAACAGGGCTACGACACCATATGGGTTGTTGTCGATTCATACACCAAAATGGCCCGCTTTATCCCCTGTACTGGTATACCCTCTGCTCCAACTCTGGCTCGCTTATTTTTCAGATCTGTCTTCTGCCTCTTTGGTTTACCACAGGTCATCATATCAGACCGTGGGTCTCAATTCACGTCCTGTTTCTGGCGCGCTCTCACCGGACTCCTGGGAATCGATGCTCGCTTCTCTTCGGCTTATCACCCCGAGAGTGACGGGCAGACCGAGTGGGTAAACCAGGCTCTGGAGCAGTACTTGCGGTGTTTGTCCCTCCAGTACCAGGACTCATGGGCCAATCTGCTATATATTGCTGAATTTGCGTATAATAACTCCCGTCATTCGACCACAGGTTTTTCCCCCTTTTATGCTTTATACGGGCAGCACCCACGTGCCCTTCCACTTCCTGATTTCCCCTCTACTACTCCCGCTGCTAATGCCTGTGTTCGTGATCTGGCCGGTGTCCATGCCCAGACCTTGGTCCATCTCCGTGAGGCCCAGACTGTTATGAAGACTAAAGCGGACCGCAAACGGGGCGCAGCCCCGGAGTATCGGGTGGGCGATCGGGTGTGGCTTTCGACCAGGCATCTGCTGATCCCTGGCTGTCGCAAGTTGTTGCCTCGTTTTGTGGGCCCTTATAGGATCTCCAGGGTTTTGAATCCCGTGGCCCTTAAGCTTTCGGTTCCCCTTTCTTGGAGGATTCACCCGGTCTTCCATACTTCTCTCCTGAAACCTTACCTGGCTCCTACCCGTGTCCTGGTCCCGCCCGCTCCTGTATCGGTGGATTCACAGGATGTTTATGAGGTCAGTGCCATCCTTGGGTCCCGTTTCCATCGGGGTCGGTTTCAATACCTGGTGGATTGGCTGGGCTATGGTCCCGAGGATCGCTCTTGGGTTCCCGCCCGGGATGTCCATGCCCCGCTTTTGGTTTCCCGCTTTCATAGGGACAATCCTACTAGCCCACGGGGTCGTGGGCCTTTGAGGGGGGATTCTGTCACACCACTTCCTAGACCACGGACACACCTCCCCACTCGCCCCTCCTTGTCTACCCATTCCCGCACTCCCCGACACTCGTGCATCATGCCCCCCACTCACGTCGCACACATCAGGGCACGGCCTGGCATGTTTGGGGGAGCGGGTGTTTATCGCCCTTCACGGCGGTGGCAGATCAACTGGAAGCTCCGTCACTTCAGGAACGCACATCCTTTGCGGAGACCGGCGCTTCCCGGCGCTTCACGGATCACGTGACTTTGGTTACCTAGCAGCATTGCAACGCTCTCGGTTCACATCACATGTGACTATACGTGCGTCCCTTCCGAGGATAAAAGGAGTCGGTGAACCGAAGGCGTTGCTTCACAGCTGTTTAGTTTTGGATCTCGTAACGTTCTCTCTTCGTTCAAGGACCTGCTCTGATTCTGACCTCGGCTTGCTCCACGGATTCCTCTTGCTTAACCCTTCAAGTACTTTTTGGATTTGCCTGTTACCGACTCACGCCTGCTCCACGGATTCCTCTTGCTTAACCCTTCAAGTACTTTTTGGATTTGCCTGTTACCGACTCACGCCTGCTCCACGGACTCCTCTTGTTTAACCCTTCAAGTACTTTTGGATTTACCTGTTACCTACCCACGCTTGTTCCACGGATTGCTCTTGCTTTAACACTTCATTGACTAGGACCTCGGTCCTGCAAATAGGTGGTTGCCTGTTCTACCCTACAGCACGTTTCCAGCCTAAGCTAGGAGACCCACGCCTTGACCCAAGTTCTCACAGGTATTCTGGTAATTTTGGGGTTTATGTACATGGAGGTATTCGGGCCCTGTTTCTTTGCTTAACCACTGTATCTTGCTTTGCAGCGCTCAAGGGGTTCTTCCGGCTGTTCCCGCGTCCTGGTTTTCCGGACTTCCACCTGTGGCCTTAATATTCACACTGACCATATAACTAAATCGGTCAGGGTGTTTCTTGGGGACAGAGGGGTTGTCCATACTCTACACGACCAACGAACTGCGTAACAGGACCCCACTCCCACTTGATCCCCCCCTTCAAAAGATGAATCAGGGGTCTTGTGATCTCTGCGTAGCCCTGAATGAATTTTCTCCTGTAATTAGTCAGTCCAAGGAGGCTCCTTAGTTCCTGCATAGTTGTGGGGTCTTTTAGTTTCTGGAGTGCTTCCACTTTCTTTTCCTGGGGACAGAGACCTTGAGGAGTAATCTCATGCCCCAAGAAATTTACACAGGTTCTACACCACTGTGCTTTTTGAAAGGAAAGTTTTGCTCCGGCAGCCCTCAACTGTGTCAGAACATAACGGATCTCTGCTATGTGTTCCTCCACAGTTGAGCTTTTGATGAGGACATCATATACATAAGCCAGGTTACCCCTTTCACCCAGGTTGGGCATGGCCTTATGCAGAAAAATGTTGAACTCATTGCTGGAGTTGATGTATCCGAAGGGAGTCCGGGTCCATGTGTACTGCTGCCCCCCAAAGGTAAAGGCCAGCTTGTATTGGTCCTCCCTACTGACAGGTACAGTCCAGTATCCATTGGTCAGGTCTATAGCAGTGAATACCTGTAAACCCTGGATCTGGGCCAGCCCTTGGTCAATGTAGGGAAGAGGCCATCAGGAAGTATGGATCCATTTGTTGAGCTCCCTAAGGTCGGCGCAGAGTCTCCACTGGCCGTTTGGCTTCAATATCCCCAGCACCGGATTATTGAAGGTGCTGTGGACTGGACGGATTATCCCACGGGACTCAAGGCTCTTAATTATTTCAGTAAGGGGCTTCATTGATGTGAGAGGCAAGCGATATTGCTTCACAAACACTGGAGTCATGCCAGGGTCCATGGGAATTGTTGTTGTTTGGATGTCGGTGCGACCACAGTCATATGAGTCCACCGCAAAGAGATCTTGAAAATCCAAGAAAACTTTTTTCAACTTTTGCTTCTGCTCCAGAGTCTCACGGGCATCAGCTCGGTTGACTCTCTCTTCAACCATCTGCCTGAAGCCTGGAAATACTTCTGGTTTCACTATCTCAGAGGCCTCCTCCAGCTGGGTGGAGAAGTCCCTGGCCAGAGTGCTGATTTGGACTGGTGGCTTCAGGTGGGAAAGGCAGCCCTCATGGAACTGGAAAATCACCTCATCCCTCCTGAAGTCACAAGTCACATCTTCCTTATCATAAGGGCAGGAAGGGAAGTGTACACCAGAAAGTTCCCCCCATGCCGGGTAAAGATCGTGTCTGGTGTTGTGTCGTCATCACTGTCACTGTCAAAACAGTCCTTGGGGATTGGTCCTAACAGTTCATTGCCTAAATCAATGGAAAAATGTCAGTCATCAACTGCCATTCCAATAATGGTGCCTGCGGCTAGTGTGATACTCTTTAAGTCGCTGTTATCCACCTCTATTGGAATGGTGTCATGTTCTATATTAACTAATGGTGTTGGGTTTACCCCCAACCATTGCTGTTGGAGAGAAGCATTTAGATGAATATAAGCATCAGGGTTTTTCAATTTCTATCCTCTTTTAACTTTCACTTCCAGGGAGAATTGTCGGGTCCTTTCTGGGATGGTGACTTCCTCTCCAATCTGAATTTCAACTGCATAAGGCAGCAGTTGAGCTGACCTAAATGCTTTCTCTGGATCATCAAAGCCCATGGGATTATCCGCTAATCGGGACCAAGCTTTGAAGTTTATTAGGTCCAAACTAATGGCAAAGTGATTGAGAATGTCACTGCCTAAGTAAAAGGCAGCAGTGACGTCTCGCACAACCCAACAATTATGAACTATGCTCTTGTTGCCTATGGAGATTTTGAGCATACACCTGCTTGGCAGGAGATGTTTGGAATTGGGTGTTTCCAGATCCATTTCCCATTTGTCTATCAGTTTGAATTTGGGAATGGCTGGATCTTTTGGGAGTTGGCGGAACATGGCTTTGCTGATGAAGCTCTTACCGTTGTTCACACACACTCAGGCGAGAACGGAGTCCTTCCCTTCATTTAACTGAACAGGGATGAACAACTGCTCTCCAATTTGCTGAATCTCACCCAGGCTCTGAGCTGATTTCACATCTTTCTGAACTATGGGAGTGGGAATGTCTGATTGTGGATTGGTAAAGAATTTCAGAGTGTTTCCATTCAGTGTGGAATGCCTGTTAAACTGGATGGAAGGTTGATTTTCAGAAATAGAGAGGACCCCCCATCACCAGTCTGTTTTCCTACTGCTATTACTGTCACGTCTGGAATTTGGTTGTTCTGGAAGTGAAATTCTACTTGGTCAGATTTTTGTTCAACCATGTGGCATGTGCCGTTTAAACTAACATGGTTGACACTCTGTTTTAACTTTATCGGTCGGCTAGTCTGGGTCCAGAGGACCTTGTTTACACAGTCTATTAGGGGTGACAACCTTCTCAGGAGGTCATTCCCTAGTAAACAAGGGGTGCCCTCTAGAGTCACAACTATGACCGGGTGCTCCACCTTGTGTCGCCCAATTTTAATGTCCAAATCCTCAGTCCCCTCGATGGGAATTTCCTTCCCGTCAAAGTTCTGAAGTTGTCCAGGAAGAGAGGTGAGAGGAATTTGGTAATTTTCCCCCCTTCCTGAGTTCACTTCATCAAAGGCCTTTTTGGTCAGAAGGGTAGCTTGGGATCCAGTGTCCACCAGTGTCAAAATTGTACCCTGCCCCTATACTTGAACCGGGCATAGTATTTTCCCTCCTGCTCCGCAAGGGGGCACAGATAATGTACATTTTTGGACAACTGGTGGGTGAGTTTTTTAGTTTTGGACATTGAGAGAGAAGAGTTTTGGGCAGAATTCTGTGGGGAGTCAAGGGAATCTGAAAAGAAAAGGTCGCAACTAGAGATGGGAGATGTTTTGAGTCCCCTGGTTCCGGTTCTGGGCCACCCCCCCTTTTTGGAGGCCGTCACCAGGATGGGTTTGAACAAGGGGATTTTCCTGTTGTTGGTTCTGGGATTGGATGATGGGCAGCGCTAGCTCAGTCCCCACATCTACCCAGTCTGAATTTGAATCCTTTGGGACCCATTTTTCTTTGGGAGGAGTTCCCTCATCTCTGAAGGAGAAGATCCTTTTCCCAGGATCCTCCTTCAAATTGGAAGATCTGTACCTCCTCCTCAAAATGGGTCTGTTTGGGTCCTTTGTTTCTCCTGCCCCCCCCACCCTCTCTCTGCTCCTTGGGTGGCAGACTTTCAGGGGCAGGAGATTTTGTTTCCGGTTCCTGGGTTTCCAGGGGCTGTTTACAAGTGGGCAAGGAAGCTTATTCCAAGGCTTTACACCCCTCCTTCCCTTGCGCCTCCTCCCTGGGAACCGGTGGGTTGTCGGGGTGCTGCCCCTGTCATTGTTCTGGAGCACCAGGTCCAGTGTTGGAGGCATTCTGTGCCGGCATGCTCATCTGAGGGTTCTGTTGAGCCCTCAGCATGCGACCCAGATCAGTGCCATGTTTTGGACCTGGTGCTCTAGCTGTGAGACCCGCTCAGGCTGATACAGGGTTCTCATTTCTCCCCTGGGCTGATCCCAGGAAGGGAAGCTATCCCTTCTCTGGTAATATCCCGGGTTGGGAAGATTTGGGTAGCCCTCCACCCTTGGCCTCCCCTCTCCCGGATTAGGTTGTCTGGGCTCAGGAAATTGGGGAAAGAAGGATGGATGATTTTGGGGTTGAAAGTTTTGTGGATACCTGGGGAAGAAGTTCTGTCCAGGATTTGGGGAGTTTCTGCCCTCCTGGGGGAAGTTAGGAGGGAAGTTCCCTGAGTTAGGTGCCTGGTTGGACCCCCCCCTTGAGCTGGAGGAGTCCACACATAACCCAGCGGGAACTTACATAGTCAGGGGAGTGAGGGATCCCCTTTGTGGGACTACCTCCTTGGCTCCCTGTCTGTGACTGGCTCGAGGGCCTTCTGGGCTTGGGATTATTCTGTTGTGCAGGCAAGTTTTTAGGCCCCCCATCTCCAAATCTAAAATGGGGGCAACCTTTACCTCTGCCACCTTAGCAGCAGCAGGGGGGTTGGTTGTTTGGGGCTTTTTTGAGTATTCTTGTCTATGAGCTTTTGCACGTCATAGATCCGGGTGGCCTGTTCAATGACCTAGTCTAGTGATCTTTTTTCATGAAAATCTCTCACTAGGGTCATGATGTATTTTGGTAGAGCATGGAAAAAAGTATTAACAAATTCTCTGCTGTCCGTTCGCACCCTTCTGGTAGTCTGCGCAAAGGCACGCTTTAGTTCCTGCACAAATTCTTGTGGGGCCTGATCCTCCCCACATTGTAAATTGTAGGCTGCCTTGCGAGCCTCTTGGGGATTTCTGTGTACAGAAAAATGCTTCAAGATGGCCGCCGTATAGGTGGACCATCTAGAATGATTTTGGTCCTCCAGCCCCGCAAAGAAACTGGAGTATTCTGGTGAGAATGTCCATTTCACATACTGAATGCAGCTACTGCTATCTTTCAAATGGAAAGTTTCCATCATCTGCTCAAAGAGCTCTAAGTGCTCCCAAACAGAATATTTGGAGTTCTTATGATAAGGCGTGATGACGCTCCTTATTGCCTTGATTTGTTTGAAGGGGTCCTTAAGCAAGGCCCTTTTTGCCTTATTGGCCTTCTTAGTTCGGGTAACCCTGGTCCATTCATTCTCTGACTCAGAGGCACTGCTCCCAGAGGTGACCGGCTGATCTAGGTTCTCCTGGATACTGCGAGCCTGAAAATGGCTGGCCGAATGTGGGGACCTAGTCTCCTGTGTCCTGGGGCACTCAGAGGAGTCTTCTGATTCCTCCTTGCTCCCAGGATTTGATGGGTCCCCCCCCCCACTGTCCTAGCTGGGCAGAGGTTTTTAGAATGTCCTTAGTGGGACTACCCTCCTGGAGTTCCCCACTAAACTTCACAGTACTTGGGTACCCATACCCAGGTGCCCGCCCATCCATTCTTGGGAGGTATTGGCCTATGAGCCCCATACTTCTGACTGGATAGTAATCTGCCACCCCCGTGGCCCTGGGCTCATGTGCGCCAGTGGACATGGGGGTGGCAGAGTCCCGGGACTGGGAGAGATGAAGGCCTCTGGTACTAGGGTTCCTGAGGTTATGCTTAGGTGTTTCCCTTTCCCAGCGAACCTCATCTCTATCAGCCTCTGCTCCCTGTTGCCATGCAAGTACCTGAGCTTTCTGTTCCTCAATCAAGGCCTTACTAGTCTCTATCAGTCTCTCTTGCATGGCTACCTGCCTGTGCAGCTTGTCATTATTCTCACAGAGAGCCTCATTTTGTCTCTGTGCTTCCTGGTTTGTCTTTGAGTACTGGGCCAGTCTTTGCTGCAGGAGGGTTACCTCTTGATTGCCGTCCCTACTGGCCTGCTCCTTTCTTGCCAGAGCATCTTCCACCCTCCTGGTGTGCTCTAACAATCTATCATGCTCTTTTTGGAGGTCACCCAGTCCCTGGAGGGCCAGGTGATTTACTTCCAGTTTCCCTTTTAAGTGACAGACTTCCTGGCCTAAGGTGTCCCTTTCCTGAGCAAGAGCCTGCCTTTGTGCCGCCAGGTCACCCCTCTGTCTTTGAAGGGCACCAGCTTTCTAGCGCTCTTCATCAAACTCTGCCTGGGTGTCCAGGTCTTTCAGAATTAATTTGTTGCTCTCTGCCTTCTCTCTATCTAGGTGGCTTTGCAGGGTGACTACCTGCTCTGCGCATACCCTGTTGAAGTCCAGTTGTTGCTCCAGCTTTTTCTGGCTCTGCAGTAGAGAGTCCACACCTTCTTGGTACTCCTTCTGCAAGGCCAGAATTCTGGTATCCTGGTCTGCCTTTTCCTGTTGCAGGATAACCATATCCTCTTTTATTTTAACTATATACTGCCTGCTTTCATTTTCTGACTCCTGGCGCCTCTGCAGCCTCTTCTCAGAAGAGTCCAGATCAGATTGGGCCTTTTCTAATGCCATCAGTTGCCTACTTGCCAGATCTTGGCCTTCAGCATATTTATCCTGTATGGCTCCCATAGATAAATATAGATATGCCGCTATCTTGGCAATCTTATTTTGCTCATCCTTGGCCTTAGGGCCATATATAGTTCACGCAGGGCCACATGTAAGGGACCCTGATCTCTCCAGTTATCTAACCCAGTTGCAGTGATCTGTTGTGTGATTGCCTGCAACCACACATTCATGTCCTCCTTGGTCCACTCACCTCTCACATATAACTTATGTAAAAGGTGTTCTCTAGCTATCTTGATGTCTACCAATGTCGCCATTTTGGAAATATTGATTTCCTTCCTGACTTACAGAAGTTTTGTATTTTATTTTGCAAAACAGACCTTTTCCTTAGAGCGTTCCCTTTTGAGGGGTGCTTTTACAGCGTAACACAGCGTAGTAGCCCAACAGGATTTATGTATCCTGTCAGTGAGCACACTGTATTAAGCTGCACAAGTGGTAGATCTAATCCAGAAATCCCGTACATGAGCCCTCAATCTGTAAGTGATTTCAATCCAGCACTCCAACTAAATCAACGTCTAGTATGGGATGCCCAATGGAAACCCTTATTTATATATTTATATATATTTTTATGTCAAAAGTTCTTTTCATTCTGGATGATGTACCGTTATATAACGCCCCTCTCTTTGTATCCCCCCGGTCTCACTGAACCAAGAAATAGGTTTGTTTTGCAAATTAAAAGATGTATTTGAAAAATGTAACAATATATAGATTATACTTTTATGAATATGAATAATATCTGAATATCACACTTATGAACAGGAACAATGATCAGCAATGGGTAATATTACAATATCAGCAATCTCTTTAATCAATTAGGAGTAGGAATAGGAAGAATAATGTAGCAGAGAATACTATGTATGGTTCAAGGAAATGCAATGATAGGAAAGAATGCAACACAGAAATAAAACTTGATATGACTTCAATCAAAAGACAATATAATCACTCTTTCCCCCTGTTATTACTCACTCCCCCCAGTATGCAATATGAAGAGGTGGAAGAGAGCACACAGGTTTCAGGAATAACAATCAATATGCAATTCAATCCCGATTCCCCCAGCAAGCTTAGAGAGAACAGGTATGATTTTAAAACAGGTCAATTGCTTTTAAATGTGGTTTGAATTGAATGGGAAAAATGCTAAAGTGACTTAAATTCACTAAAGGAGATTCAGAACTAGTGACAGTGGCTTTGGATTGGGTCAGGTCAACACTATCAATGATTGTAGAATGATTAGCAGATGGAAAACGAAATTCAGAAGTTGAAAACAAGAAACAGCTATTTTACATTAAGTGAAATTGAGCCAAATGCGAAATCGCGGCAACTTTTCTGCATGCGTGAAATGCGATTGCGGAAAAACTAAATGGAATTGGAATGTCGTTTGAAAGTTGAAGATGTTAGCTTCAAAATGGCATTCAAATTTCATTTCTAGGACGTACGGTTCAAAAGTTACAGAGGTTTTTATGAAGGGAGATTTTTCAGAAACAGAGTCAAGATTCAAAATGAAAGATGCGCTTTAAAGCTTAGGAACCAAGATGGACTTATACTAAGGGCCTATGAAATTGCAAGATACCCAACGGGACAACCAATAGAACAGGGCGCCTTCCACTCTGATTGTTGTGCGCCAGGACACTTGACTTTCTTCAGAAAATATCAGCGCACAGATGATTATCGCTACAATTATCACAGACTATATAATGAGAAGAATTCAGGATGGACACAAGATTCTATAATGCAGTTCTGGATAGGTTGAAATGGATTGAATAGGATTACTTTAAACTAAGAGATGACTATGGACAGTTCTATACTAAATACTCACTCCTATGGCTTTGGAATGGAATGGGCCCGTCAAAGATCTGGTCAAGGGTTTGGACTTCACTCGTCACCGAACAGGATCAGGGCACCTGGACTCTGCTCTCAGCAAGGCACTCTGGTCTGCGCAGCCTCTTGGACTGGATCTGACGGGTTGGTTCTGGGTACAGCTCTGCTCTATGGGTCTGGATCTTGTTTGTAGCGCAGGGCTCTTAGTTAGAACAGCAAAACAGCTCAGCCAGGCTGTTGGATTTTGTGGTGCCCCTTGGAAGTGTAGGGGTTAGAATCAGGTTGCTTAGGATTCTGAAGGCCAGCTGAGAAGAGTTCAGATTTTGGGTTGGGCCTTTCTGCTTCAAAGTTCTAGAGTCTGGATTCTGGATCTATGTCTGGAGCCTGGATCTTCCTGCAGGGTGCTTCACCAAGGAATCAGTTGATGAGTGGAAAGTGTGTGTCCTGTCTGTCCTCAGCAGTCCCTATTTATCCATTTCCAAAGCGGGAGGGGAGGCTTATTATCTATGCCCAACCCTCTAAGGATCTGATAGGTCAGAGAATTTCTCCTCTCCTGATTTGAGACAGGAGCAGTGTGTCATATGTTTCAGAGTGACACTGTGTTTATGGTCCAAAGGAAATCCCTCACCTTTGCTTTTACTTAGGAAATCTATTTTCCCCAAAAAACATATTTCCAAGACGCACAACTTGTTAATAATACATAATTACATGACAGATTGCTTAAGGTACATTGCTGTCCAACTCTCATCTTCCTGCGAGCTTTAGTTCATAAATGACATCCTTTTCGCACTTTTGGTGGGTTTCTCAGTGTTAGTTCTGCACCAATTTTTACACATGCATACACATCCCATCTGGGCATATTCCTGTAATTTGTCATGTTCCTAACATAAACACAATGGCTGGAATATGAATAATTTCCGGGATTCAGTCTCATAACATTGCACAGATTCCAGATTAGTCTTAAAATGTGAGCAAATTTTTCCTTTTAACAATCTCTAAGTTTCATAGTTTTGTCAGTTCAGTACAATTTGCTATAAGCATTTTTCTAAAACATACATTTACTTCCACTTCAATCCACATTTCCAGTCTGGCCTGCCTACAAAGCTGGGCTGAATCAGAGGGTCACATGGCTTGCCTTCCTGCCAGAGCTGTTGTTGTCAGCCACACCCGAATTAGCATTTTCTATTCAGTTCAAGGAAACCATTGTTTCTTGCTCGGGGCAGCAGAGG
This sequence comes from Ambystoma mexicanum, assembly GCF_040938575.1. Taxonomy (NCBI): domain Eukaryota; kingdom Metazoa; phylum Chordata; class Amphibia; order Caudata; family Ambystomatidae; genus Ambystoma; species Ambystoma mexicanum. The sequence continues at coordinate 844,666,596 of NC_090924.1, read as the reverse complement.
AAATCTCCTACCCTTCTGATTAACATGCCAAAATGCGAAATCCTCTCCTTTTGGTGGGAATGAACAAAGTGGGAGATTCTCAGGGAAAGAAAGCCTCTTGGGAGTTTCAGCTAAATCAGGTTACCTTATGGTCAATTGTAACATAGTTTGTTGTGAACACATTACATTTATAAATTTAAAATAAGCAAACATATCTTTAATTCCAGTCTTTTTCAACATGAAATCCATGTGTGGCACTCTGTATGGCATTTTGATGGAAATCCCTTCTTTGGCATATTTAGCTTTTGACACAAGTTTCTCCTGTCAGATTTAGAGATCGCCAGCGTCTGCCGGAGGCGAGTAACGGTACTGCACCCATTTTGACAGATTTCTTTCCATCAAGTATCTTTAAAAGTGGATTTTGTTCTGATAACATATGATTCTTGCTGACATTGTAATTGTCTGGGTTCTTCAAGTAGGATGATGTGGAACACCCAACAAGGAGGTTGGATCTTTTGGGTGGTTTGTGAGCCATGATTTTTATACATTTGACAACCAAGAAAACAAATTTCCAAACAGCTCTGTGTTTCTTTTGGCAATCAGCATTGCTTTTTCAAGTGGTTTCAGGCTACTTGTGGGTAGCCCAATAGTGGGTTTTGGCAGCGGTCTCCTGTGTTCACTGAGATAGGCAAAAGTGGATGGCGGCCTATTTTTCAGCTTTTTTTTACTGCGCAATTTTGGGTGATTTTTTGCGAGCAGCATGCTTTCCAGTGGCCATTTCTGATGTTTCTGCTGCCAGCAATGCAGAGTAATGTTGCAGGACCTGGACCAGAGGGTTGAAACATCCCACATGCCAGAGGGCACTGAGTGAAATTTGGGAATTGGGGGGGCGCGTAGGGACCGAGTTTGCAACATGAAGCTTTCCGTAGCATCGGCGATAGCCACGAATAGCCGACATCTCGATGTAAATTGCATCACAGAAGCTGCGTTGGTTCTGGGGTGAAAGGGAGAGGGCAGAGAAAGTCAGGAGGCCGTCTGGGAAGTGGGGGAGCTGCTACAGATGAAGGGGCAATTGGTGAAGGCCTGGGGGGCAGGGAAGCATTTTATTTCCTTCCATTTTGACGATATTCGTGGCTATATTCGAGCCTACAAAAGACTACAAATAGCCACGGGTATGTGCAGTTCGTTATGCGTGGTTATATAGTTTGGGGTGTCAGTGTTTTATATTTGTTGGACAGTTCTTGGTTTAGGTATAGTCTCATCGGGGGTGTCAAATTTCTCATGGCCTAAGGCCATGGTCAGAGATTTGGTAGGTATTAGGGAGTCTTTCGTATTTTGGATGTGTGTTTCCAGACCTTTGAGCATGTAAGACTTTGGAGCGAAATAGAAGAAAATAGTTTAACAAAATGAATATGGAAAGGAGGAATTGCAGTGTAGTTTTAGATGTACAATAGAATGTATTTGAGGATGTGTATTTTCAATTATGGTTGTGGAATGTTAGCCTACCTAGTTTATTGTTACATATTTTTATAATTTTTCAGTTATTTCATATAAGTACATGAGCATTGTTGTTCTGTACTGATTATTCAAGTTGTATAGTAGTATAAAGGTAAAAGTCAGTCCTCTTCTCAACTAACTTTTTGTAAACGCACCTATGATAAAAGTCAATGAACTGTAGCTGCGAGTATAATAACAAATGATTTTTTTTGTTATTATTGTTTTGTATTTGTGTATTTATATATGATAAGTAGTCCTTAAAAGGACTGTATTGGGGTACACTGAGTATAGAACTTTCCCACATCAGGAGTACTGTTTTGATGTTTTGAAGGAACACTGCATTTCCTTCATTGGTTAGGTTTACTCCGTCAAGCCTATAGAAATTGGCCATGTAGAACTGTATGTTGTTGTTCAAAATCCATAATTGGTTGTGGTCTGTCATGAATGCTGAAACTGCTTTATTAACATTTCTGCAGGATTTCTCAATATTACCATTAAATCTGGTGGTCCATCTCCATTTTTGTCTCTGAGTTGGATTGGAAAAGATGAAGATGGTGTGAGGAAATAGTTCCATTAGTTGTTCCATGTCTTGTTTCATCATTAAAGTAAGGGACACTCTGCTTATATTTGTCAAGTCATTGCCTCCACAGTGGATGTTTATGATGTCTATGTGCCCTGCACTTCTCAGACTTAACAATTTTGGAAGAATTTGAAACCACTGCATTCCTCGTATTCCAAACCATTTAATTATGAAATGTGTCAAACCTAGGTCCATGATAATATTTAGTTTCTCGCAAAAAGAAAAGACAAAAGTTAAATAGTCACCTTCTAGCGCACTTGTAAAGGTTGCTTAGTAAGAGTTAATAACAACACTCATACGATTTAATTCATTAGTCAAAACATGTATTATTTGACTGGCTCAAAGTTTTTGATATTGTCCTCAACATGTGTTTCCCCAAACTAATTGGTTCATCAGGAGGGTTTTCTTATAGAAATTTCATAGGTCAAATTAAATTCAACAATAATAGTTCCTTATTAATACTTGATAATGAGATTACGATTTTTAAGGATTGTGGGTCTCTGGTGCACCGAGTTGCATATCATCAATGATTTTATTCCTTGTTAGTCACATCATAAGTTTCCTTAGGAGTTCTGTTTACATTACGCTCTTGCGTAAATGTAAAAGCGTTTCTTACGATTGAGACAAGTTGAGGTGAGCATTGTTTTATGATTGAGACAAGTCGAGGTGAACGCGGCTGTTCTGTTTAGTTACGGGCACACCGTAAGAATACACAGTCTAACAAGACCGGTTCGTCATCAAGTGTATCCTAGACTGTAACTTTTTTCATTTTTCTAGTTTCTCGTAAAAAGCCAGCAACCAAAACAGCCAACTGTCTCCAATCAGCCACACAGTTTTCATTGTAGCCATGATGATATCTGCAGTTTTTCTCTGTTCCCAGGCAAATTATTCCTACTTTGAATTTCAAGTAGTTTGTATGAGTGGGGTATGTATGATGTGTGTGTGTTGTAGTTTCTAATTGGTTGATGGTGCTGTTGTTATTATTCGCTGCGTTGCTATTCACTGGTAGACATCCACAGCACCCCTCTGTAGCCGCGGCTATATGAGAACAAATGACATGTCGTGTGTTTGGGGACGTGTAGTAGCCATGGCTAAGGTAGGCATGCACACAATTGACACGTCTTGTGTAGTAGCCGTGGCTATATTTCGGGGCTGCGTCTATAAACATGAATTTTGTATGCAATAATCATATGTTCCTGTGGATGATACAGTACAGTGTAGCCGCGGGTCCAAACCAAGATCTTTAACCACGTCGAATAGCCATGGCCATGAAGAGGGTAGGTGTGGAGAAAAAAGATTTCTGTCAGGTTCATTGTTTGCATTTGTGTAGGGTTTAGGGATAGGTTATGCTGAAAATGTGTCAGCCATGTTAGTAGTTTTATCAGTATATAATCCTCTTTTTCTGGTATTCATTTTGGAAAGTATAAAAGCCACCATTTTCTGCAGTTCTGTCCTTTTGATTTTGAACTCTCATTGTGCAGGAGTGTGGGTGATGTGAAAGTAAGTGTTGATCACCATTGACATATTTGAAGGTTTATTTGCAGTGTTGTGTGCGTTAGTTGTAGAGTGCACTGCTATCAGATGGTGTTCTAGATTATTTTTTCATTTGTTGTGTTTGAGTGGCAAGTATTTTTGAATGTGGAGATGTAGCTTTTGTATTTGTTATTAATTGGTTATTAAGGTTGAAGGTTGTTTGATTGTATTTTGAAGTATGTAGTACTTGTGGGTGTTTGTAGTGTTTTGTGAGGTAGTTCAATTGATGGTGCTGTGCAAGTTTATTTTTGTAATGTGTTTATTTTTGTATTTTCTTATAGCTGCATTGTTATGTTCATCCCAATGGATTTGCAGTAGATGTTGCACACTTAACTCCTGTGAAAGTTGAACTTATATTCAAAAGACTGTGGTACTGCTGCAGATGGAAGTAGGAGATGGATGGAAAGCTTTCTTAGTGACCTTTCTAGTATTTGTAATGATTTATCACATGGAGTGGAATATCTCTCATTCCTTAATTGTGGCATCTCCCTTAACTACCCATTTGCAGCATCTTTTACACATGACTTTCATCATGTTTAGATTGGGTGTTGCTAACATAGGTCTCAGTGTAGTAGATACCACTGCCATTGTAGAGGGTGCATTTCCAGTTGGCGTTGGTGATGTACTGGTGGATGGAGGTGCTGCAGGTGGTGCTGATGGAATTATTGGGATCCATGCATTTTTTCTTTTATGATGTTCAAGTGCTTTATGATACTCATCATCAACATCGTCCCAGCAGATTCTCATTAGATGGTTAATCATTATTGATGTCCCTAGATTTTGATGCAGGATATCAGAAGGTCCATGGCATTGAGTTTTGTTGTGCACGGTGCACAGTACCTCCTCTGCCTTTTTTCACAAGCGATGATCCTTTGCTTTAAAGAAGTGCCAACTGTCTGCATTTTTATTCATCCTAGTTTGCTTCTTCCTACATGGGGATGGATTGTCTACCCAAATGATGATGCTGTCACTACTTGAATGAGACTTGAATGGCTTCTTCATCTGTTTGCAAGTATTTGTGTTAAAATAGTTGGATAAACTTGTTCTCCCAGTTTACTTATTCTTCCCTATTGTCTCTTGTTCTCCAAGTTTACTTAACCTTTCCATCCTTTTTCCTGCATGCAACTAGTATAGTGTTCTTTGTTTGTTTTCACCCAGTTTATATATAACAGTTTGTTTTTTGAAGTGGTATTTTTATCATTTTTTATGTTGTATGTTTTTTTAAAATCTAAGTAGGATTTTTTTCCCAATGATTAGTATGTTGAAAGAGAACAACCATGTTCTATAGTTGTATCTTTCATATAGTGCATTTGATGCACTGCATATAAACTATGAGGGTCATAAAAACGTGTGCATAAAATTGTGTTTATAAAAGTATGTGTGTCATTGAACTGATTCTATTTTCATTTTTTTTAAACATAGATGTGTAGCCGTGGCTACGGTTTAGCCAATGGGCCTTTGGCATTTGGAGACACGGGTAACTGCAGCAATGACTGGGGGGTGTTCTAGCCGTGAATTCTATGACATATACCCACGGCTATGCACGTAATGTGTGGAAAGTGCATTCTTTACGTACTTATTTTTTGCAGTCTTTGGTTATTAATATTTTGCAATACATTAATGAGAAAAACAAGGGCAATAGCATAGTTGCGGCTATAAGAATTGGGGCGTAATTGGTATTTTGGATAGCCAACGCTATACTTAATTTCTTTAAAAATAAATTAACTTGAATATTTTTTTAACATGTATGCAGTGTAATATTCGTAAACAGTTTTTTAAGAGTTACAATTCTTTTTGATCATTAATAATGCATTTAAATGTATATACTTCAAAAGGGTAAATAAATATTGAAACACACTTTGTGGGAAAAAACAGGTTTATTAAACAAAACAGCTGTATTGTGGAATGTGGTTGTGGGTTTTCTTTTTCTTTGAGTTGGAACACATGATTCATTGGGGGTCATTACGAGTTTGGAGGTAGCCATGGTGCTATTAGCTATTAGCACCATGGCTGCCTCCAAAGTCGTGTCCGGGTTCTTTGAATGGGGACTTACCGGGTCATTCCAACCTTGGAGGACCCGGTAAGTCCCCATTCAAAAAACCCTTCCCCATTCCCATTCGAGCCCCCATAGAGCTCAATGGGAATGGGGAGGGAGCAAATTTACGGGCCCGTTATTAGCTCCCTGGTCCCTTAGTGACTCCCGCTAAGGATGGCTGGTTTTACCAGCCGGCCTTAGTGGGACCCGCTAAGGGACCTCGGAATGTGGCGGTAAGGGGTTAACGGCACCGGCATCCTTACTGGCGCTGTTAACCCCTTACCGCCACACTCGTAATGAGGCCCATTGTCTTCTTTAGGCCAATTATCTGGATTTTTACTGTCCATGATTTGTTTAAAATTTTGAATGTCCTTTTTCATTGATTCTATTTGTTGTTGATTATTATTATAATTTGTTTAATGTTATAGTTTGCATACAAACTTTCATTACTCTTCAGAAAACATCACATTCATGTTAATACATTTGTATTATCATATCACTTCCTTATTTACAGTTTTCATTCAACATTAGATTTGTCCAAAACTGAATTATTCTAAAAATCAGACTTTTATTTTTGCCAGAGATTATCTGCACCCATTGTTTTTCTGCCCCGCGTTGTAATTTTTCGGGGGGGGGGCAATTCCTCCAAAAAGATTACTCTTGTCAGATAAGGCAGGGCATTCCATTATAATATGAGGCCAAGTTTCAATTTGACTAATTTGTTTACAGAATCTGCAGTATTTGTCCTCATCCGATATCTGTTTTGTTTTTGCACGATATTTTCGTCTTGGGAGGATGTTAAGATGAAGTCTTAGGTACGTATCTCTGATTTTTCGGCATGGGAATCTTATCAGATATTGGGGAAGTTTGTTTATTGCTATGATTTCCATCTGTGAAACTATGTTCATTTGATACAGAGCCTTCTCGTTTAGAGTTCTTATCCAGTCATTCTTTTTAATTCTTTTTTCCAGGGGCCTGTTTATCAAGGTCTCAATTGACACTTCATTTTTATTTAGCAGATGGAGACATGCTTCTTTACAAGAATTTAGGGTGTTATTGTTTGAGGATGTATTTGTTGTTCTCAGTATCTTAATTGCTGGAATATCATCGTCATCAATTACCTTTCTGTACAGATCTAAGTACTTCCAATTGATGATTGATTCAAGGGATTGGATTCCTAATTCATACCAGATCCTGGGCATTGGATATGCTGGAGGTAATGAAAGTATTTGGTGCCAGAAGATTCCTTCAATCATGTTCAAACTGTGACAGGAGATATTAAGTAAGGCGTCACTTCCATATATAAGGATCGCAACCACTTTTTGTCTTTAAAATGTAATTGCAGGTTTCATTGAATATTGTCTGTATTACTTATGAATAATGAGACCTTGTCTGGCGAGTGTGCAGGCTTTGGTTTTCAGGTGGTCAGACCAGTTGCTTTTGATTTGCGATTGGTTAAGCCAGATGCCATGGTATTTGAATTCTTTGACTACCTCAAGTTGTTTGCCTTTGAGATAGAATGATATGAGTTTATCTTTCATTCTTTGGCAAAATCCCAGGGTCATCACTTGGGATTTTTATTGATGTTAATTTTCAAGTCGTTTTCCTCGACATACTTTTCAAGCATCCCCAATCTTTTTTTTAAACCGACTTGCATCTTGTCCAATATTACAATGTCATCTGCATACAATATGTAAGGTTTTGCTGTTGCATTTAATCTTGGCGGATTGGCTATGATGTTACTTTGATTTTCTGCCAAATCCAAAAGATAAAAAGTGTTGTGGCTAGGGGTAGCCTTGTTTTAGGCCATTTGCTGTTTGTATCTCAGATGATAGTGCTCCATCTTGTGTTAAACACACTGTAATTGTAGTATCCGTATAGAGGGCTTTGATGGGTTCCAAGTTTTCTGTTGGACAATTCTGGTGTTTTAATTTCATCCATAGTTTAGTTCTATTGACGCTATGAAACACCAATTGTAGGTCTATGAAAATCACATGTGTTTGGGCCTCATCACGAGTTGGGCGGTTGTCCTCATTCCCCATTGGGTCCAATGGGGAAAATTTGCATGATTACCGCCGGCAGTAATCGCCCTGAAAAGCGGCAATTTTGCCACAGATTTCCCCCTAGCTCAGAGCTGGGGGGGAATCCGCCAAAGCCATGATCTGGTGGACCCTTAAATGCAGCTGTGATAGTGCTACCGCCGCATTTAAGGGTTACCGCCAGACTCGTGATGAGGCCTTTTGTGTCTGTGATCTTATTGATTCCTGCTTTAGTAGATTGAGTATCAATAGATTGACATTGGTCCTGACTTTTCTCACAAAGCCATTCTGGCGCAGGTCTTGCTTTCCCTTTTTTTGTGTTCATCTCTTTACAAGGATGGGGGCGAAGATATTTCCCAACAGGTTGTCGAATATTAAGTAAGAGTTATTTTAGTTCTGTCAATGAATGAATGATCACTTTTGTGGGTACTGTTTGTGTTGTTTCTAGCTTGATGCTTCCTTATACTTGAATGACTTCTTCATCTGTTTGAAAATATTTGCAATATTGTTGAACAATTGAAGATATGAAACACTTTAAACATATTTGTGTTGGTTGCATAGATATTTAAATGTAGTTAGATAAACTATATCTGTTTAGTGACTGATGTTGGTTCAATAACATATTGTTGCTTCTCTAATTTTACATACAAATAATGTACTCACAATATCCTGAATGTGATGCATTTTCTTATGCTTCCTTTTCTTGAGTATCTTCTTTTTTTATTTCTTCTTCTGTTGGATAGTTTTCCTCAAGCCATTCCATGTAATTTTCCATTGTACTGTGATAGATAAAAATACTGTTTGTCACCTCAGATATTAGAATTAGCCATGGAGGAAGATTACATGAGGAGAGAAGGTGGGATTTCTTATTTGTACTCTCTGATTGGTTGTTTATCTGTGTGGTGGGTGGTTGCATTAAGATGTCAAGTACCTCATATGCTGTTGAATGTTGAACATATCAGAGTATGAATTTGTTTGAGTGATGTTTATATATGCCAATAAAACTGTAGATTATATTGTATTATTATATTAAGAGTTTTTCTACATAGTACATTTTCATTGTTTAAGGGTGGGGTGTACCTTCAGGAGATAGTGCTGTTTTGGGGTATATTTATTGTTTTATTTGATATTTGAAAATGGAGCCAATTTCAGAAGGAGAGGAATCTGTTTCTTCAGAAAACTGTGGACATGTCTTTGAGAATGGGGTTTATGGTGATGTTGAGGACATAGGTGATGAGTTGTCAAAACGTTCTTTTGGTTTTACAATTTTGTTTTAGATGGAGGGTTTGAAATGAGAGGTACATGCTGTCATTTTTGATAAGGAGCACAGGTTTTTTTCTCTTTGGGAAAAGGAAATTAATTAATCATCTAGGAAAAGAGCATAGAGAAGTTATTTGAAATTGTTTGCATCATCATAGAGGTGAAGAGTATATTTCTGATTGAAAATATATTTTTTCAGGATATTTTGGTAAAAGAACCCAAAGTCTCTTTTGAGAGCTACCTAAATAACCTTTTTAAGTATTTTGGAAAAAGAAAATACCTTTTGAAGTCTTTTTTTAAATAATAGCCACAGCTACGACAGCAGCCAATGAAACATTGTATCCTGTCTGGTGGTTTATAGCCGCGGGTACCAATCGTATGATGGGCTATAGCTGTGACGATGAGCAAGCCAATGGGGCGTTGTACATTTTTGGCAGGTGTAGCCGCATCTATGACTATCGCTGTAGTATAGCGATTCTAATTACTATGCATTGATCATGTTGTTGCATTGATTGTACAGCACACAATTTCACATGTGTTTATGATTCTATGTCCTTATGTGTACCTTTGTGTTGTTTCAATTAATACACTTTGGGAATATGTCTTGATGAACCTGCCATAATGTTACGGGTAGCCGCGACTACTGATGATTTACTTGACCCGCAGCTACGAATTTGTCAATAGTACGTTGTACTTTGTGGTGGGATTTCTTAGCCACGGGCATTAACCGATTTGTTGTATCCGCGGCTACACCTGTCTGTATTTTGGTGCAGTGGTTATATTATACTATGGATGTTTTTGCACAGATTTGTACATGTGTTTCTGTTTGGATGTTCTTACCTGAAGGGCAGTGTCAGTTTATTTTGAATTCTTTGTAATATGTGTTTTTGAGTACATCTGATAAAATGTATGTGTAGCCGTGTCTATAGGCAGGTCTATAGGCAGGTTTTCATTGTGTAGCCGGGGTCATAGCCGCGGCTATATAAATTGGAAAAATTAGGAAAAAATAAAAGATGTTTTTAATGTAGTGTGTAGATGTTGCATAAAGTATTCTTTGGAAAATTGTGTTGGGAATTATTTATTTATATAGCTTGTAATAAAAATTTGTTTGCTTTCTACAGTTCTCTTATTATGGTATTAAATTGTGAAAGTAATGCAAGTGACATTTTTCTGAAGTTTTGACAGTGTGATCCCAGAGTTTAGAGTGTGCACATGTTCTGTGTTTATTTATAGTGAAGTTATATTCATTATTTGGAGCAGCTGAATGTGAGTTTTGATAGTATGTTTTTATATAATTTATGTACAGTTTAGATTATTGTATTTGTAAAATAAGTGAAGTATGTTCAAGTGTCTCGTTTGGTCAAGTTTAAGTGTCATAGAACAACTAAAGCCAACCCGTGTAAAGGGGATTTCTACTCCTCCTTGATAATAAAAACCTGCCCCCCTTCTCTTATAAAGGCAATCTTCACATTTGTTAATACTCCACTGTGTGAAGGGAAGGCTCCAGTTGACCTCAAACAAACCATGGTCAAACCCATCCTGAGAAAACCTGGAATCCCAAGGGATAACCCACTGAATTATCACCTGATATCCAACACCCGTTATTACTAAAAAAATACTGGATAAGGTTGCATATGGTCAGACTTCGTAACATCTAAATCTGTACCCAATCTAGAACATGCATCAATCAGGATTCAGGTGGAGCTTTGGTACTGAGACCTCCCTTCTCGAGTTAAAGTCAAGATTGTTGGATAGCCTAGGCACAGTAGAGTTTGTTTGGAAATCGCAGAGGCCTCGCCCATCCCTGTTCTCTTTGGGGTTCCACAGGGGGCCAGTACGTCGCTGTACCTGTACAATATATTGATGGCCCCTTTTGTCTCTGACTTAGAGGCAGAGGGGATCATGATTTTGAACTACGCGGATGATACACAATGTGTAATCCCGCTTTCAGGCTGTCACTCTCGGGACGAACTGGAACTAAACAGAGTATTTGATCTCATAGAGAATTGGATGCTTAACAACAATCTGGCGTTAAACAAAGGTAAAACTGAACTGATGATAGTGGGTAGTTCAGCCGCCGTTACTGAGCTGATAAGAAATATGGTTCCTAGGGGCTGATAATATTATTCCTGTCCCCAAACTGAAGATTCTGGGGGTGATCCTTGATCAGTCATTGTCTATGAGTCCTATTGCAACCAGCGTAGTCTCTGCCTCAGTATACTACGTTAAACTGCTTTATCATCTTAGGCCCCTTATTACACAGGCTAGTGCAGAAACAATGCCAGAGCCATTATAGTGGGCAAGATTGATTATTGTGGTAGTCTACTGGTTGGACTTTGTAAGCAGGAAATTCACATGCTCCAGACAGTTCGAAATAGGGGAGTAAGAGTAGTGATGTGTCTGACCCGAAGAGATCACGTATCGGATGCTAGGCGTTCACTTCATTGGTTACCAATTGAAGCATGCGCTAAGTACAGGATACTAGTTATATCATTCAAATGTAGGCTAGGCCTAATGCCATCATACCTGCAGGACTCCATCACTGACAAAGTCAATGGCAGGGTGTTGAGGTCTTGTGGACAGACCTATCTGTTCCTCCCTCGGAGCAGAACATCAAAAGCCGAGAAGTGTGCCTTCTATTTGGTGGCCCCAAAGCTTTGGAATCACTTACCGACTGCACTAAGGTGCCAAAGCTCTTTGTCGGTTTTTAAGAAAGAATCAAAAACACATCTGTTCTCTTAACTTTAGCTTGGCTCCCCCCAGTCTTCTGCTCTCTTCAGCCCTGACTCAATGTGAGATATTTGTTCTGTGTTATTGTTCCTGTCTCAATTGTCTGCGTATTTATGCCTCAGGGTCCACAGTGCGCATTACAAATACTGTAATGTAATAAGAATTGATTGGAAAGTTGGGTCTTCTATATTTTACTTCAGTGTTTTTAGGAGAATGATGAAGCAGTATCACATGTTATGCTATGCTTATGTTTGACAGAAAATACATTTGCAAATAAAGGTTGTTTTTCTGTGACATTGAAAGATATGATATGAATGAGGGTGCATAAGAAATCGTAGTGTGCACCAAGCAGTATAACTGTACCCTAATATTGTGGCTGTGTATGTGCACTTTCTAGTTCGATATTAAGCTGTATTTTTGTGACTCTATATTGGCGATTTTGTATTGTTACAATTGTGTAAGTGTGTATGATTTGATAGTACATTAGAATTGTTATGTTATGTAAGAAATGGGTAGTGTTTATTATTGAAAAATGTATGGTCCCAATGTCAGACATATTACAACTTGGCAAACTTAATGTTCAGTTAATAATATTAGACTTTTTGTAAATTATCTATGGTATATGAGCTGTTTAGTTGTACTACACATAGTTAAGCAGTTACAGTTGAGTTATACATGGGGTATCTTTCTGCAATGGCCTCTGTGCCTCTCTCAAACTTGAGAAATTTTGGAAGCAGCTCAAAACATTTGCTTTCTCTTGTGCTTTCTCTTTGTCCTTCCCCTGTTGACGGAACTGACTTGCCTTTATGCTGTAGCAACTGGTTGTTTAGTTATTCTTAGACTCTCACTGGGTACCACACTCTTCATTGATCAGTCAACTTTTCAATGTATATGGGCTTTCTACGCACTTATGGGCTGTAACTGTAATTCTAAAGTCACTTGTTCTCTGTGCACTACCAGGAGTCGTACTGCTCTGGCTGCATTTACTTAGAGAATGTGTGTTCTGTTTTCCTCTTCCCTCTCCCTTGCACTTCCTCCCTTGCAATCCCTTTGCACTCTTTGTTTTTAGTTATACAATTTCTTAAGTGCAACTAGTGTATGTTGAGAACAAAATTAAACATACTGTTGAAGATGTTTGGAAGGAACTGCATCTGTATTTGTTTGTAGAAGAACGATTTGACACAAGTGAGGCACTGTATGTTTGTAGACACTGTGTTGGATTTTATAATCAAACACGTATTCTGCCAAGAAGTGTTCTAAACGGTGCCTAAAATTTCTGTTGTGCTTCAAAAATTGAACATGTTTGAACTGATTGTATTGCAAATTCTTCATCCTTTCCAAGTTATTGTTAGACTGCAAACAAAGATGTAAAATCTGCCTAAGAGGTCATTAGTGCAAGGTGTGAGAGGAAACGTTTTGTATTTACCCTTTGAATTTGGAAGAAAATGTTAATAATCTAGGAGTGAAGCGTGGTATGTTGCCACTAAAGATAAGAGCATTTGGCAACAGCTTATCGATATTGGAAAAGTGAAAAACGCATTGTCGTTTCTATTGGAGCACAATTATTTATACAAAGGCAGTATGACTGTACCAGACTTGTCTATGCTTGATGTTGACTCAACAAAGAAAAGCAGTGCAGGTCAGTTTGAGCATCTATCTGTTGCAGAAGGGAATCATTTGTATGAACATTACAATAATTGTATGAACAACCCTCAAATTGTCAGGGAGACAGCTGCCCAGCCCAGCTCATCAAAGATGCCGCTAGGGACCAGGCACCTTTCATTGCTAAACTAATCAATGCCTTCTTCTCATCCGATACCGTCCGCAACAATCTAAAGGATTCTTGGGTCCTACCCCTCCTAAAAAACAATTGTTAGATCCATCCATTCCCACCAACTATAGGCCTATCACTACAGTACCATCCCGTCTTAAAATCTTAGACAGAGTAGCCTACCTCCAAATACAGAAGTATTTAGAGTCTAATCACCTCCTGGGAGTCCGGCAATCTGGTTTCAGGCCTCAACATGGTACAGAAACAGCGCTGATTGATCTTAAAACCCAGATGATGAACTTAAAGACAAGGGGAAAATAGCTGTGCTACTTCTCTTTGATCTGTCTGCTGCCTTCGATTTGGTGGACCATAAAGTGCTATGTAAACACCTTGACTCAGCCACTCACTTTTCACAGGACGCTATACCGTGGGTCCAATCCTTTTTGAACAACAGGACCATGAGAGTCTTCTCGCCCTCAGCGGCTGCCGATCCAATCCTGATTACTTGTGGCGTCCCGCAGGGTGTCACGATGCCTACCTCCAAGGAGCCAGGTCCGACCCAGCAACCCCAGAGGCAGGCATCATTCCCCCCAGGGAAGTTCCAGCGGGCCCAAGCTGGGGCCCTTTGGACGCAGTCCTGGTGCCTTAGGTGCCAGGCTCATGTTGGACCCCAGTCCTGGCGCCTTAGGCACCAGGCTCATAAAGCTGGACATGTGTTCAAGTGTTTTTATGTGCACTTACCTGATGCAGACCATGCTGCTACATCCAGGCCCTCTTGAGGCCTGAATGGGACTACTTTACCTGTGGGACTACTTTCCACCCGGGTGTGGTCGGGGAAGGATACATACCTGATCGGTGGAAGGATACATACCTGGAACTTCTTCCAAAGCTATTTAAACCCCACCCGAACAGCCACACGTGCTTCGCGTTGTTCTGCACCTAGCAGCTGGACGCTCACCGTGTCAGCTCCTGCTTCTGGACTTCAGGCACGCCTGTCAGCATCCTGGGACACCTGCAAAGGGTGATAAGAAGAGAATTGGAGAGGAAGAAGGCCTTACCTGCTAAACCTGCATCACAGAGACATCTCACCGACGATCCTGAAAAGGAAGACATCATTTTTAAAAGCATTTTGCTCCGATCGCTGCAGCGCTGCATTTCACTCACCTTTCTTGGGCGCCTCCATCTTCAGCAGCGATCATCCGGATTCGCAGCCACTTCCCAGAGCCTAGAGAGAAAAAGACAAGAACACAAGGTGAGAGAAGGAAGGGAATAGGAAAAGCTCAGTTTCCTTCTAAGACTTACCTGTTGGGTCATTCCCATTTCATTTCGGGTCTTGCTGCTTCCAGGCATTTTCTGGACCCCGGCCCCTATGGGGAAAAAAGACAAAGACATTAGATGAGCGAATGCAAAAACATTACCTGAACGCTCATCTAGGATTTACCAGATCTTTACTGGAACTGCACTTTTCACTTCGGGTCGGCGCCATATCTCCGGCATTCCGAACCCCGGCCCCTATGGGGAAAAGACATCAACATTAGCGCTTTGTTGCAAGAAGTCTCCAAAGGAATTTTCTTTCATCACCTGAAAAAGACAATGAACATTATTATTTAAATCTTGAACTTTTGAACTTGCAACCAAACTTTTACAGCGCCTTACCAGTATAATCAAGCTTACCTGAACTCCCATCCAACCTCAATCCAGTGAAGTAACTGGGTTCAACGCGCCCCTGCGTCAGAAGCAGGATGGAGAGCTCGTCCTTTCAGACCCTAAGGTGAGACTTCACGGGGGATCGTGGAAGGGTATCGAGGAGGGTTGGAAGGAAGTGGGAGGCTCGAGCATTATTCCGCCAGATTGTAATACTCCCTTTTCACGTACAGGAGGATATTCCTGCGAGCCAGATTAGCCAGAGTAGAGGGGCCCGTCCTATCCATCTTCAGAGCCCTGCGCTTCACCATTGAAGAGGCATCAGCACTCAAAACCAGGCCAGCGCCCCCGTGGGAATCAGGTGAGCGTGACAGAACGCGAAGCCAGCCCACAATTTCCCACCCGGGCGCTATGGAGACTTCCGAGACTGACCAGCTGGCCCAGCTTTTGGGGGAATTACGGGCAGAGGTGCACTCAGCCCGCCAGGAGACTAACGCTCTCAAAAGAGAACTGATCCTATCCAAGGAAAGAACAGATGACCTGGCCAAAAGGTTATTGCAGGCCCAGACAGGGCACATTCCTTTACCGAATTCCGGTGGTACTTCCACATCAATGGGTTTGAATAACCCGGTACAAATCAATCTACCTGGACACATGCCTTTGGCCCCGCCTGAATGTTTTGCGGGGGATCCCAAGAAATATGCCGTCTTTATGAACCAATGTCGTTTACACTTTCTATGCAGACCCGGGGCCTTCCCTAACGACCAGACCAAGGTAGCCTTTATACTATCTTACCTCAGTGGCAGTGCTGCCGATTGGTCTATTCCTTTGGTAAATCAGGATGATCCCATTCTCCAGGATTTGCAGAGCTTCCAGGCCAGCATGGAAAGATTGTTTGCTCGACACTCTCAAGGACAGGCCCTTGATAACGAACTGCTATCCTTACGACAAGGTAATCAGGATCTCCTGTCCTACATTGCCACCTTTAATAGACTGGTTGTGGAAACTGGATGGCCAGAAAATAAAAGGATCACATTGTTTCATCGAGGCCTGCGCAGAGAGCTTAAAGATGTTCTAGCTCAGATAGTAAATCCACCCCAGGTCTGCGCAGACTACATAGACTTTGTGGTTCAACTTGATCACAGACTTCAAAATAGAAAAGCAGATCGGTTCAAGTACGAAACTCGAGTACCGATCAAAACCCTCGCTAACTCCAAGATCGCCGATGTATCCGAACCTATGCAAATCGGCGGTGTTAAAGGACCATTAACGCAGAAGGAACGAGAGAGAAGACGGCAAATGCAACTTTGTCTGTATTGCGGGGCTTCCGGTCACTTTCTTCGAAATTGTCCGGTTAAACCACCTAAGAAGGTGGTTGGAGCCACTGATAACGATTTATTGACACCTGATTCGGGAAACGACCTAGCCCGACAAGCGTAGGGGTCCGCTTGCCGAGCTTGAAAACAAACTTTTTGACCTCGCATTTTGTCATGCCAATGGTGCTCGTGGCCCCAAAACAGCCTCAGCAGTTGCATGCTATAAAAGCATACATCGACAGTGGAGCTATTGGAAATTACGTAGACCGTGAATTGGCTTCCAGGATTAAGCTCCCTCTCCGCCCGAAAGTAACCCAAGATGTCATTACTACAGTAGATGGAACCGAAATAGCCTCAGGGCCTGTAACGCATTCCACTGTTGAATTGACACTGGTGGGTCAGGATGGACATCGGGAAGCAATCGTGTTTAATGTGATCAAGGCCCCACAATTTCAAGTAATTCTTGGAATTCCTTGGTTAGAAACACATAATCCAAGAATAGACTGGCGAGCAAAGAAGATAAGTTTTCCTGATTGTGAACCAACTTGTTATCCAAGAAATCCAGCGGTTTAGCCTCAGCAACTTCCACCTCTGTACAGCTACCGTCAGAATACCAAGAATTCCAAGACGTTTTTCAGAAAGAACAGGCTAACACGTTACCTCCCCATCGATCTTATGATTGCCAAATCGATCTGGTACCCAATGCTCAACTACCTTGTAGTAGGATTTATGCTCTTACGGAACCTGAGAACCTGCATTTGTGTCAGTATTTAGATCAGTACCTAGCCAATGGTTTTATTCGCCCGTCCAAGTCTCCTGTCTCTTCAGCTTTGTTCTTCGTGCCGAAAAAAGAGGGCGACCTTAGAACATGTATAGACTATCGCGCCCTAAACCAAATAACGATTAAGAATCGTTATCCTCTGCCCCTGATCCCTGAGCTTATCGACCAGGTGAAAGACGCTAGTGTGTACACCAAGTTAGATCTCCGAGGAGCTTATCACCTGGTGCGTATAAAAGAAGGCGACGAATGGAAGACTGCATTCCGCACCAAATTTGGGCTCTTCGAATATCAGGTGATGCCCTTCGGTTTGTGCAATGCACCTGCCGCCTTTCAGTACTTTATGAATGACGTTTTTTGGGAACTTATTGATGTCTGTGTCATTGTTTATATTGACGACATCCTGGTGTACTCTTCTTCAGAAGCCGATCACAGAAAACATGTTAGGGCAGTTCTTGAGAAATTGCGCCAGCACAAACTATTTGCCAAGCTCGAAAAATGCGTTTTTCATACCACAGAAGTTGAGTTTCTCGGATGCATCCTGACACCTCAAGGAGTCCGAATGGACTCGCGAAAGGTGGACGCCATCCTCAAATGGCCATCTCCTAGCTCGGTGAAGGGAGTTCAGAGCATGCTTGGCTTTGCCAATTTCTATCGAAGATTCATCCCGGAATTTTCCCGAACAGTTCAACCCATCACAGCTCTCCTAAAGAAAAATAAACGCTTCAAATGGACTCTTGAGGCCGAACAAGCCTTTCAGGACCTGAAAACCAAATTCACCTCTGCACCTGTATTGAGGCACCCACACCCAGATCTCCCTTACATTGTGGAAACCGACGCATCCAGTTCGGCCATGGGAGCTGTCCTGTCGCAAAGAGACCCAGAAACTAACCAACTACACCCTGTGGCCTTTTGGTCGAGAAAATTCTCTCCTCCTGAAATCAACTACGCAATTACCGACAAAGAGTTACTGGCTATTAAATCTGCTTTCAAGGCTTGGCGTCACTACCTTCTCGGGGCAAGACACACCATCACCGTAATTACGGACCACAGAAATTTGCAGTATTTAAAGACGGCCAGAGCTCAATCTTCACGACAGCTCCGATGGGCTCTATTCTTTGCGGAATTTGATTTTGTAATTACCTATCGCCCTGGCTGCAAGAATGGTAAAGCAGACGCCTTACCCCGGATTGGCATGGAAGAACCCAATTCGAGTTTAGAACCTGTGCCAATCATACCTGAACAAAGAATCTTAGGCTTAACTTCTTTGCAAACTATTGAGGATATCCAAACGCAAGTAAAACAACTTATAGACTCTTCAGCCTTACTGGAATGGAGTCAAAAGGGTCCTCATTACACCGTTAAGGATGATTTACCCTACTTCCAGGAGCGGTTGTTTCTGCCAAGTAAAGAATTGCAGGAACTTGTTATTGCCCATCATCATGAATCATTAATGGAAGGACACCCTGGTATCGCTAAAACGGAGGAAAAAATCAAACGCCACTTCTGGTGGCCTTCTTGGAGAAAAGACATAAAGTCTTTTGTGTTGTCTTGCGGAATTTGCGCCCAAAACAAGGGTCAAAAGAAAAGGCCAGCCGGCCTACTTCAACCCTTGGATATTCCACCGGCACCATGGCACACCTTGTCAATGGACTTTATAACTGACCTGCCTCCTTGTGGTGGTTACAACACTATCCTTGTAATTGTCGATCTATTCTCCAAAATGGCCCACTTTATCCCTTTAAAAGGGTTGCCTTCAGCTTCCACCTTGGCCAAGGAATTTCTGGAGAATATAGTTCGCATACATGGTTTCCCTTCCATATTAGTCTCGGATCGTGGAAGTCAATTTATCTCCCATTTTTGGAAGAAGTGTTGTCAACTAGCACAAATAGATGTGCGGTTATCCACCAGCCACCACCCCCAGACCGACGGACAAACCGAGAGAACCAATCAGACTCTCGAGCAATATCTTCGGTGCATGTTACACCAATCCGAGTTGAATTGGAAAGACATCCTTTGGATCGCAGAATATGCATACAACAATTCAGTGCATTCTGGAACCGGACAAACTCCTTTTTATACTTTGTATGGTCACCATCCTCGGACCTCTGACCTAGATCCACCTCTGACCCTGGAAATGCCTGCAGTAAATCATCTGCATTCCACAATAACCCGAGCCTTCAAAGAAGCTGCAACTCATTTACAGCAAGCCGAGAAAAAGTATAAAGAAAACGCTGATTTGCACCGAAGTAAAACTCCTCCTTAACAAGTAGGAGACCAGGTATGGCTAGCAACTAAACATTTACCCCTCAAGGGCCCGCGAACCTTCAATCCCAGATTCATAGGACCTTATCCCATCAAAGCTATAATCAACCCAGTGGCCTTTAAACTGGATTTACCGTCCAACATGCGTATTCATCCAGTTTTTCATGCGTCACTTTTGAAGCCAGTACAACCAGGAACCCGACTGTCCAAGCCTCCAGACCCAGTTCAAATTGAAGGGGAATTAGAATTCGAAGTTAAAGACATTTTAGACTCCAAGGTGTTAAAGTCGAAACTCTTCTATCTTGTTGACTGGAAGGGATATGGACCTCAGGAGAGATCGTGGGAGCCTAGTAACCATGTTCACGCACCTCGATTAATACAAAGGTTCCACCAGAGATTTCCGAACAAGCCAAAACCCCCGGAGGGAACAACCTTGGGAGGGGCCTTGAGGGGGGGTACTGTCATGATGCCTACCTCCAAGGAGCCAGGTCCGACCCAGCAACCCCAGAGGCAGGCATCATTCCCCCCAGGGAAGTTCCAGCGGGCCCAAGCTGGGGCCCTTTGGACGCAGTCCTGGCGCCTTAGGCGCCAGGCTCATGTTGGACCCCAGTCCTGGCGCCTTAGGCGCCAGGCTCATAAAGTTGGACATGTGTTCAAGTGTTTTTATGTGCACTTACCTGATGCAGACCATGCTGCTACATCCAGGCCCTCTTGAGGCCTGAATGGGACTACTTTACCTGTGGGACTACTTTCCACCCGGGTGTGGTCGGGGAAGGATACATACCTGATCGGTGGAAGGATACATACCTGGAACTTCTTCCAAAGCTATTTAAACCCCACCCGAACAGCCACACGTGCTTCGCGTTGTTCTGCACCTAGCAGCTGGACGCTCACCGTGTCAGCTCCTGCTTCTGGACTTCAGCCACGCCTGTCAGCATCCTGGGACACCTGCAAAGGGTGATAAGAAGAGAATTGGAGAGGAAGAAGGCCTTACCTGCTAAACCTGCATCACGGAGACATCTCACCGACGATCCTGAAAAGGAAGACATCATTTTTAAAAGCATTTTGCTCCGATCGCTGCAGCGCTGCATTTCACTCACCTTTCTTGGGCGCCTCCATTTTCAGCAGCGATCATCCGGATTCGCAGCCACTTCCCAGAGCCTAGAGAGAAAAATACAAGAACACAAGGTGAGAGAAGGAAGGGAATAGGAAAAGCTCAGTTTCCTTCTAAGACTAACCTGTTGGGTCATTCCCATTTCATTTCGGGTCTTGCTGCTTCCAGGCATTTTCCGGACCCCGGCCCCTATGGGGAAAAAAGACAAAGACATTAGATGAGCGAATGCAAAAACATTACCTGAACGCTCATCTAGGACTTACCAGATCTTTACTGGAACTGCACTTTTCACTTCGGGTCGGCGCCATATCTCCGGCATGCCGAACCCCGGCCCCTATGGGGAAAAGACATCAACATTAGCGCTTTGTTGCAAGAAGTCTCCAAAGGAATTTTCTTTCATCACCTGAAAAAGACAATGAACATTATTATTTAAAGCTTGAACTTTTGAACTTGCAACCGAACTTTTAAAGCGCCTTACCAGTATAATCAAGCTTACCTGAACTCCCATCCAACCTCAATCCAGTGAAGTAACTGGGTTCAACGCGCCCCTGCGTCAGAAGCAGGATGGAGAGCTCGTCCTTTCAGACCCTAAGGTGAGACTTCACGGGGGATCATGGAAGGGTATCGAGGAGGGTTGGAAGGAAGTGGGAGGCTCGAGCATTATTCCGCCAGATTGTAATACTCCCTTTTCACGTACAGGAGGATATTCCTGCAAGCCAGATTAGCCAGAGTAGAGGGGCCCGTCCTATCCATCTTCAGAGCCCTGCGCTTCACCATTGAAGAGGCATCAGCACTCGAAACCAGGCCAGCGCTCCCGTGGGAATCAGGTGAGCGTGACACAGGGTTCCTGCATCTCGCCAACAATGTACGACATATTTACAAAGCCATTGTTCGATGTTCTAGGTGCACTAATTATGCAGATGACACACAGATCCTCATACCACTCACCGGAGACTATGACAAGGACACTGCCCTTGTAAATTAAATGTATCTAATCATAGAGGCATAGATGGCCACCCACGGCCTATGCTCGAATGACGATAAAACTGAGATCCTTATACTTGGAACCACAGTCAACCTGAACAAACTCAACTCCAAATATACCTCATTCAACATTGATGGAAACCACATTAAAGTGTTAAAAGATGTAAAAACTCTAGGCTTCTACCCAGACTCAACTCTCACACTTGGCAAACAGCGCAATGCTATGGCCTCGGCCACAGCATACACCTGCAAGCTCATCAGAGCTTACAAACCGTTTCTTTCCAAGGACAGCTGCACTATCCTAGCCAGAGCCCTTCATCCTCTCTAAGCTGTGTTATTGTAATGCCTTGTACTTGGGTGCGAGCCAGCAAATTATTAATAAGATCCGAATCCTCCAAAATAATGCTCTCAGAACTGCACAGCGCGTACTGAGGAGAGAACATACATCGAGTTGAGGAGACAGAACAAATGGTTATCCATAAAAGACAAGATTTTGCTCAAAAATATCTCACTAATCCATAAATGCCTCAACAAAGCTGCCCCACTTAACCTCTCTGAGAGAATCATCAGAAAAGTCTCAGAATGCCCTACCAGGACAGCTAACACCTTCTGCTTGGTAGTGGCCAGATTTAAACAAAAAAAAGCTGGGGGTGCAGCTTCCCTGTTATGGCGGCACAGCATTAGAAGACCCTACCTCCACCACTGAGAGTGGACCAAACTTCCAAAAATGTAGGCTCAACACCCTAAACTGGCTCATAGCCAATGATCACTGACCCATCTAAATGCCTGACTTTCCTGTACCACACTGTATGATCCATCATGATGTATATAACTGCACACGTATACAACTACTGTAATTTCCTATACATTATTGAGTCCTTTGTATATAAATATGTTTCTTTTTGTAATTACTTGTATATCCTGCTGCAACCATTGTAACTCATACCTAAAGTATATCTGTAACTTCCTGATGTTGCGCCCAGATACCTTCGGGTTTGGTGCGCCTTACAAATCAATAAACAATCAAACAAACAAACTATTTATCCTCTGCACTTACGTAAAGTTATGGGTGACAGTTTAGAATTATATGAAATGAAAGCAATGAAAGGTGCACCAATTTGTATCTGGGTAAAGACATTAGAAGCCTGTTGTCTCCCTCTGCTTTTTCCAACTGGTACTGGAGGCAGAATGGATGATTGGAACGCGCGAATCTCTGCTTCAGAATATCGTTGTACAAGAATGTATTCAAAAGATTAACGATTCCGGACCAATGTTGAATATATTTTTAACTTATTGTATGAAAGTGAATTTTCAACATTATGTTATGTTGTTGCTTATACACTTCAGACTGGAACTCGATTTTAAAGAATTTCTGCTTGTGAGATGCTGCAATAAGTGAAAGAAAAGAAATGAGGTTTTAGAAGGCAAACTTACGAATACTCTTGCTACAATGAGAGGAACTAAATAATATTGGTATAGAAGACACTCTGAAGTTCAATGTATGATCAGAAACTTGGGTACTCCAACCTGGTTTGCGACTTTAAGTTGTGCTGTGTATGGTTGGGATGATCTTGCTGAGTGGATTCGTGAAAGTAATGCAGAGAAAGACAACATAGAACACATGACAACAGGAGAATTGTGTTCTATGGACCCTGTAAGTGTATCACGTTTTTTTCATCACAGATTATTAGCCATGTTACACTTAATATGTAATGAAGAAAATTGTCCACTGGGCCTTGTGGAACATTTCTTTTGGAAGAAAGTGTATCAGGCACATGGAGCTCCACATATACATAGGCTATTGTGGCTTAAAGATGCTCCTCAGTTTGATAAGGAAAGTGATGCCTGTGTGATGGAGTTCAGTGAAAATTATTTTACTTGTTCCATTCCTGCTCAACATGTCAATGCTGATCTACGGAACAAGGTGGAAAGGTTTCAAAAGCATTAATGTGTCAATGAAAATGCAAAAGTAAAGACAAGTACTACACTCAGTGCAGATTTGGCGTTCCAAGGCCTGTGACTCCAGTTAGTTGAGTGAATAGTCTAATGCCATCTGTTCACCACCATGTTACTGGTAGGTCACCACGAAATAACTATCATTTAAAAATAAATAGGGAATGCAAATGTATTAATTATTACAATCTGGGGTCATCTTCGACTCCACACTCTCCTTCTCTCCTCACATATCTGACGTCTCTAAGAAGTCACACTACCAGCTGCACCTCCTCAGAGGTATTCTTCCTTTCCTTTCCTTCCCCCAGAAGCTCACTGTCTCCCGAGCCCTGGTTCCCTCGAAGCTGGACTACTGTAACAGCCTCTATCTAAATCTGCCTGCCTCTACTCTCCGCCCTCT
Source organism: Ambystoma mexicanum (assembly GCF_040938575.1). Taxonomy (NCBI): domain Eukaryota; kingdom Metazoa; phylum Chordata; class Amphibia; order Caudata; family Ambystomatidae; genus Ambystoma; species Ambystoma mexicanum. The sequence continues at coordinate 844,642,718 of NC_090924.1, read as the reverse complement.
GCAACTCATCCAGAACAGGACTGCGAGAATTGTCCTTGGCATCAAGCCCAGGGACCGTATCTCTCCAGGACTGAAATCTCTACACTGGCTCCCAGTGGCTGCGAGGATTAAGTTCAAAACCTTCTGCATTGTCCACAAGACCTTCTGGGCCCTGGGGCCTAGATACCTTCAACTCTCTCTTCCTAAATATCTTCCTTCTCGAGCTCTTCGTTCATCCGTCTCCAACTCCCTCATGGTCAGCCGCTTCTCCAAGCAACGAGTTGTGGGTATATCTCTCTCCGCGGCAGGGGCCTCCCTCTGGAACAGGCTTCCTGCCGCCCTGAAACTTGAGGAGAACCTTCTCCGGTTCCGGAAGCCCCTCAAATCCTTCCTCTTTGCTTCTGCTTTCTCTCCCCCTCACCCCTGCTAAATTCCTGACTGATACTGCACTGAATCTGCAACTGGGCCCCTCTCACCAATCACGGTCCTTGGCCCAGCCACTTTCCCCTTGCACTGCCTCCCTGGCAACCCATGCACTGTGGGACTGCCTCTGTATCCCTACAGCCCCCTTCCCAGCACTTGTCTGCACTTACCTTGCACTTGCCACCAGCTGGCCCTTATTATTTATCTTGTTATTCTACTAACCCTGTACTGCACTTTCCCCCATCCCTTTCCCCTTTACACTTCTCCCTTCCCGTCTACCCATGCACTTGCGTGATCTGAATGACACCTGGCCTAGTAGGATCATTTTATGTCTTCTCTTGTCCCCCCTCCCTGCCTCGTCGTGCCTTGAAACACTTGTGTATAGGCACGTTACAAATGCCATATCATATCATATCAGATAAATCCTGTCATTTCCCAACTGTGCAATGCAAATACTGATGTACAGTTTATTGCTGCTGATTCAACAGTTGTTGCTGGTTATGTTACACCCTACATGACAAAAGCAGAAAAGAGCAATGCAGCTAAGGTATGGGCAGATTTATCATCAGATAAAACTCTCAATCAGAAACTTTTAAGCTTTGGTTTGAAGATGCTTTCCATAGAGAGTGTGGTAGCTATGAGGCTGCAGATCAGCTTACTAGTTTACCACTCTATGGTCATAGCATTAATGTAGTTTGGTTAAGTCTTGGACCAGCTAGTAGCAGAAATCGGGTATTGAAGCCTTTGACGGAAATTGAGCAGTCAGCTGAAGCAGATCCTGACAGTACAGAGATTTTGAAAACCAACTTGATTGATACATATTAGCCAAATCGATGTGAAATGTTGGAGGGCCTTTGTTTATATGAAGTAGCACAATGCTACTCATATCAAAATATTGAGCCAACAGTGACAGGGGACGGTTTAAAGTTTATGGATGTACTGGTTGTCTAGTGAGACATGAAAAGCCAAGTCTCATTAACCACATGAAACTTTGTTACCAAACTGCAGAGAAAAAGACATTGGGCCTCATTACGAGGTAGGAGGTAGCCATGGCGCATTCCGGGTCCTTGTTCCCAGAATGGGGACTTACCATGCCATTCCGACCTTTGCAGGACCGGTAAGTCCCCATTCCGGGAACCATCCCCCATAGGGCTCAATGGGAAGGGGGAAGGCGGCAATAACAGTACTGTAAATTACGGTACCGTTATTGACCCCGGTGTTCCTTTGCGGGTCCCGTCCTTAACGCCTGCTAAAAGCAGGCGTTAAGGAAGGACCCGCAAAGGGAACTCGTAGTAGGGCGCAAAGAGATTACCGGCGCCGGTGTCATTACCGGTACCCGGTATCCCTTTGCGCCCTACTTGTAAGGAGGCCCATTCTTTTATTTTTGTCTTTTGCAGTTGTTTTTCACTTGGCATGCAGAGTGTGATTTACTTGGAAGTTTTGAAACTTTTGTTGAATAATTTTTTGCTAAAAAATTTTGAATTACATATCCAAAATTTGAACAGTACTTGAAGTTACTGGAAAAAGAACTATGTCAAGAAGAATTTTTGGCATGTGAATTGTCAAAAGAGACTCCTGAAGGAAGTCAAGAAGTAAAAATTGCAATGCAACAAAGTAAAGTTGCAGATGTGAATTGTGATGAAATGGTTTGTAAAGTTAATATAGAGCAAAAAGAAGTTTATAATAAAATTAAGGATGGGTTCTTACATTGTTTACTGCATGACAAGCATGAATGCTCTTGTGTGCAATACAAACTTTCATTGTTGTATGTTACTGGACAAGCAGGAACAGGTACATCTTTTTGAATTAATGAAATAAGAGCTATGATCAGAAATTAAATGGATTGCTCTTTGTCATGCATTGTTACTGCTCCAACAGGTTTAGCAGCATTCAATATACAAGGTGTTACTTTACATCGATTTTTGATGTCACCAGTGGAGCATGACAACAAACTAGAGCATCGGAAACTTATATCAAGTGCAGCACAAGAAGTAGGAAAAGTTCTTAGAAAATTAAATATCTTGATTGTAGATGAAATAAGTATGGTATCTAACTTGATGCTAGCTTTCAGTCGCTTGTGCATGCAAGAGGTTTTGAAGAATGACTACAATGTTTTGGTTGGAGGTAAACATGTACTTGTTTTTGGAGACTTTTTACAATTAACTCCTGTGAAAGGTCAACCAGTTTTTAGAATGCTGAAATCTAAGAATGCTCAAAGAAGCATAGGAAGTATTGGTCATTTTAACCTTGGGAATTGTTTATAATTCCAAGATCTTACCATTAATATGAGGCAATCTGAAGACTTAGAGTAGGCAGGAACGCTTAATAAGATCCGTATAGGAGTTCTTGAGGAAAATGTAAAAGAAGTTTTGAAAGGAAGACTGATTTCTAATATGTTTCATGCAGATTGCAGTCCATCTGAGGTCATGTTGACTCTTAAGGAAAAAAATATTACTTATGTCACTTTGATATGCAGACTTGCAGAGTGTAGCAAGTTTAACTCTACAATGCTATTGTCAGAGAATCAAAATATTCTGGACATAAAATCATGTGATGTTTTAGATGGTCATGGTATGCATTTAGATTTGGATAAGAGAGCAAAAGTTGATTAGTTCAATTAGAGAATTCAATTTCTAAAACACCACGTCTGGAAGGAGTTTTAATATTATGCATCAATGCACGAGTTATGTTAAAGAGAAACTTGAATGTAGAAATTGGTCTAGTGAATGGAGCAATGGTAAGACTGATTGCATTTCACAGTTTTCCTCACAATACAAATATTGAACATGTTGAAGTTAAATTTAATCGTGTAGAAGGAACTCACTTGATTTGTCACAGCTCTGCACATTTCATGCTTTTAAGGATACCTTTATGAAAAGAGCACAGTTTCCATTGTGTTCTGCTTATGCAATAACTATTCATAAATCACAAAGTTTGACTTTAGAAGCAGCACTTATTGACATTGGTCAGTGTTTAAAGAGGAAATGTCATATGTAGCGTTGTCACGTGTGAAAACTATAGAAGGTTTGTTTTTAATAAACTTTGATGAAAGGAAAGTGACAGCTGACATTTCTTGCATTGAAGAATATAATAGGTTGCATGAAATGTATGCTCCTCACTTGAACCTTATACCTGTACCTGTGAAGCACTCATGCAGGAAATGTAAGGAGTCAGTGAAAGCACATTCAAATGAATTCAGTTCCTGTAAGACTGTAAAACAACCATATTTAGCGGCGTTGGAGAATTTTTCAACTCTAACATACTCTCATTGCAGGTTTAGTGATTGAACAGGAGTTGAATGCTATTGTAATGCAGTTTTGTGTATGTTATTTCAAATGACTCCATTGGTGCAAAAAATAGCTTCCACAGCAGAGAAGCAGCTATGTGTGGAACTTTCAACTCTTAAAACATCCGTAAATGAAAATCCACTCAGTTTACATTCAGCAATGTAAATCTGAAATGTAGTAGCTGTTGCAAGAGGACATTTTCAATGTTCTCAAAATACACAGGAAGATAGTCAAGAATTTTTTATGACTGTCTTTGAGTTATTGGTGAAGGAAACTGTTAATGTAGATAGGTATGTAGGAATTAGTTACGAGTGGAATCATATGTGTCCAAAATGTAAGAAAGTTATTCTACTCCATATCTCTGTGAAAGATTTGTGTGTCTGCATGTGCCTGATCATAAAAGTGTAACATTTTCTGATCTTGTAACTAAAGCATTGTATGACATGCAATGCAGTGACTGTGGCTGTAATTTACAATGAAGACTGCAAAATCTAGTTTTTAATAAGTATGTATTGATTATGTTTGAAAGATACAATGCAGATGGTAGGACAATTAACACAATAATGAATTTTGTAAATAGTCAAGTTTTTGCTAGTAAGAAAACATTTAAAACATGTGCAATTATTTTTCACGAGGGGGCATTCATTGAATCTGGACATTTCACAACATGGGTGCGTACATGAGTAGATTGTTTTTTTTGTAATGACTCTATAGTCACACATCAAGCTAGATTGCCAAAGGGTTTAAAGAATGCTTACTTTATGTTGTTAGAAGCGAAGTTTTAAAATATATGTGTAATATTCTTTGTGAATCTCAACATAGATAAATAGGCTAATAAGTGTTTTATGTAAAGTAGGATATGGATTGTTACTAGAACAGTTCTAAATAAATGTAGAGGTAATACTGTGAAGATAAACAGGGTAATTCATAGAATTTTGCACAAAAGTGGCGCACGCGGCTGGCGCACAGTGTGCGCGTGCGAATGTCTGCGCCAGCCGCGTGCGCTAAAATCGATTTCCACGCACAGCGTATTCATGGATTTTAGCCTCCAAAACCAGCCGTGGCGCAGAGTGGCGCAGCGACCCTGCAGCAGCACCAGTTACGCCCCCAAGAACACCCTCTCGCAAGGAAAAGCCATCAAAATTCCCAATTCAGCGCAAAGGGCTGCGCTAACCCTGGACCAGTTTACAGGGCTGCCAAACAGCAAACGCCAAGCGGGGAACGTGTATTACTGGGGTGCGCGGGAAGTTTCACATGCGATTGGCCTGGGTACGTGTATTTCAGGGGTGTGCGGGAAGTTTCACATGGGATTGCCCTGTGTACGTGTATTTCGGGGGTGCGTGGGAAGTTTCACACGTGATTGGCCTGGGTACATGTTTTTCAGGGGTGCGTGGGAAGTTTCACATGCGATTGGCCTGGGTATGTGTATTTCAGGGGTGTGCGGGAAGTTTCGCGCGCGATTTCAGCAGGGTACGTGTATTACAGGGTTTGCGGGAACTTTCACACGCGAAAGGGCCTGTGCGAGTGGGGTACGTGTATTACGGGGGTGCGCGGGAAGTTTCACACGCGATTGGCCTGGGTACGTGTATTTCAGGGGTGTGCAGGAAGTTTCACACGCGACTGGCCTGGGTACGTGTATTTCGGGGGTGCGCGGGAAGTTTCACACGTGATTGGCCTGGGTACGTGTATTTCAGGGGTGCACGGGAAGTTTCACACGCGATTGGCCTGGGTACGTGTATTTCAGGGGTGCACGGGAAGTATCACACGCAATTTCAGCAGGGTACGTGTATTGCGGGGTTCCCAGGAACTTTCACGCGTGAAAGGGCCTGTGCGAGTGGGGTACATGTATTACAGGGGTGCGCGGGAAGTTTCACACGTGATTGGCCAGGGTACATGTATTTCAGGGGTGTGCAGGAAGTTTCACACGCGATTGGCCTGGGTACGTGTATTTCGGGGGTGCGCGGGAAGTGTCACACGCGATTGTGCTGGGTAGGTGTATTTCAGGGGTGCGCGGGAAGGGTCACACGCGATTGGCCTGGGTACGTGTATTTCGGGGGTGCGCGGGAAGTTTCACACGCGATTGGGCTGGGTACGTGTATTTCAGGGGTGCGCGGGAAGTTTCACACGCGATTGGCCTGGGTACATGTATTTCAGGGGTGCACGGGAAGTTTCACATGCGATTGGGCTGGGTACGTGTATTTCAGGGGTGCGCGGGAAGTTTCACACGCGATTGGAGTCGGGTACGTGTATTACTGGGCTGCGCATGAAGTTTCACACGCAATTTTGCTGTCAGAGCGGGGAACGCGTATTTCGGGGGTGCGCGGGATGTCCTACACGTGAATTGGCAGTGTGGGTCCTCCCAGGTGTCCCCTCTACCCCCTCCATGGCCCCTGCAGGCAGCCCACACCACAGGGGACTACCCTGCACCCCTGGTCATGTCCTGCAGGCAGTCCATCCAACATGGGCATGCCCCCTAGCCAAGCCACACGTCACGTTGCAATATGATCACCAACTCATGTCTCCCTGCACCCCCACCCCCCAGCAGTCAGGGGTACCTGCCAGCAGGCCCCCACACATGTCCCACACATGTCCCCCTGCACCCCCACCCCCCAGCAGTCAGGGGCACATGCCA